>NC_141687.1:1245423167-1246146625 GCF_964263255.1 Lissotriton vulgaris | reverse complement strand
ATATAAACGTGTATTTGGGGAGAATACACATTTTGACTAGGTTTACTCGACCTGTGATGGATAGTGGCAGATGTGACCATGATCTCAATAACTTTTTACATTCTCTATCAATTCTATCCAGGTTGCTTTGACCAATATTACCCACGTCCTGGGTGATTCGTATTCCAAGATACCGCATGGAAGACGCCACGTTTATACCCAATTGTTGTTCTGGTATATTCCAAGTCATTATTTCAGTCTTACTTGAGTTAATGCTGTACCCAGAAATAAGCCCAAATTCTTCTGCTCGCTGTATAACTACAGGAAGTGTTGTTTTTGGATCAGCTGTAAAAATCAGAATATCATCAGCGTAAAGTGCTACCCGCCTCTCCCACTCTCCAAACATGAATGATGGAATGTTCGCCTCTGTCCGCAAAACCTGAGCGAATGGCTCGATATATAAGTTAAAGAGGAGTGGTGAGAGCGGACAGCCCTGTCTTGTACCTCTGGTGATATGAAATGCCTCCGTCAAGACACCGTTGATCAATATCTGGCCGAAGGAGCACTGTATAGTTGGAATATCGCTCTACAAAATCTACTTCCAAAGTTAAATTTTTTAAGAACATCTTCGAGGTAGGGCCAGTTAACTCTATCAAACGCCTTGGTTGCATCTAACGTGAGAGTGGCCAGAGGTAAAGAAAAGGCTGATGCAATGTCTATGGCTCCTATCAGGTCGTGAGTTAATTTCCGATAGTTGTCGGCCTTTAATAAAGCCCTTTTGATCTTTGTGTGTTATATTACTTATTACACTACTCAATCTTGTTGACATTATGGTTGTAAAGATTTTATAATCGTTGTTGAGCAGGGATATGGGTCGATATGACCCACATTCCCGAGGCGATTTGCCTGGTTTCGGAATAAGCACAATTGTAGCTTCCCCCCATGATTTAGGTGTTGGATTCCCTTCTATTAAAATATCATTAAATAAAACCTTCAACACCGGAGTGATAACATCTTCCAGGGCTCTATATATCTCTCCTGGGAGGCCATCTGGGCCGGCCGCCTTCCCTTTTTTGGATTGACGTAGAGCTTTCCTCACTTCATCCTCTGTTATCTCACTCTCCAGAGCTTTATTCTGTGCTGTTGAAAGAGCAGGGAGCAGAATGTCTTTGAGCCAGTTATCCCTAGTCTGTTGGTCGTTGGGAAGTTCTTCTCTATATATTTCCTCAAAGAAATCATGGAAGGCCTTACCTATCTCTAAGTTTGATGATCTTACTGTAGCCTCCCCCTCTACCTGGATCTCTCTAATATATTTGAGAGCTTGATCTGACTTAATTTTCCAGGCCAGAACTTACCCAGCAGCTTCTCCAAATTCAAATTGGGAGATCTTACTTGCTTCCCATCTTTTGTTGACTCTTTCTTGTAGGATATTTTCCAATTCTGCCTTTTTTTCTGCTAGCTTTGTCTGCTCTAGTGAGTTTACCTGTAGTGTGTCAATTTGTTGTTCTAATAATCTCATTTCCTGCTCCAGGTTGGCTATTCTTTCTCTATATATTTTATGCCTGTAAGAGGCCCTGTTAGTAATCTGGCCTCTCAAAAAGGCTTTAAAAGCTTCCCAGACAACCTCCAATCTTGAGGAGCCTAAATTTAAGTCAAAAAATGTTGAGGACTCTACTGCCAGAAACTTGACCTCTTCGTCTTCAAGCAATAGTGTCCGGTCAAATGACCACGTTGAAAATGTAGTCTTGCTATCTAATTTCATTGTAAATATTAATGCGGAGTGATCTGAAAGATGTGATGGGAGGTAATCTATTGTTATCAGAAATTCTTTCAACGAGTAGCTGAAGAAAGCATAGTCAATTCTTGACTTGTGCTTAAACCGGCTATTTCGAAAAGACACCCCCATTTTGTTACCGACTTTCTCTCTCCACAGGTCTGCAAGACCTAGATGATTCATTATTGTCAAGAGGGTTTGCCTAGATTTAAAGGAGCTACAGCTTTTAGATTTTGTAGATTTATCCAGCTTGGGATCAAGTACGATGTTAAAATCACCCATCCAGATCACTGGGTCCTGAACTGATATCAAATGACTCCTGACAGCATCTAAATGTGAAGGATCGTCCGAATTGGGGCCGTAATAGCCCACCAGGGTGCAAATATGCCCGTCCAGTGATACTCTCAGTATTAGCCATCTCCCTGTGTGATCCTCTTTATAATCTAGGATTTGAGCTTTTACTGATTTCTTAAAGATAAAGATTATCCCCCTGATGTTTGCATTATGATCTGTAGAACAAAATTTGTCTATCCATTTGTGTTTCTTAAGTATCAGGTCAGCCTCTGATTTAAGTAGATGTGACTCTTGGAGGACAATAATCTGTGCCTGAGAATCTCTCAAGTATTGTAAGATACGCTCTCTTCTGTCCCTCACCCGGAGTCCATTGACATTCCAAGATATATATTGGATTGATGTCATTTTATTTTATCTTCCTCTCCCTCCCCCTCCTTCATGTTACTTTTCATCCACTGGTAACATCTATATTTTAATTTGTTACACCTAAGGCACACTAGACTACAGTTTTGGTTAGGCATTTGAGGACTTTTTATTTTATCTCCACTTCCCCCCCACCCTCCCTCCCCCCTGGGAAAACCCCCCCTACTTACTGTGGCCTGATGTCTGGCCATCTTCACGCCCGCTGCAGCTATGCTCATTTATCCTCACTGCAGTTAATTTTTAGATTTTGAGCTATTGTCAGCCCATTAGAAAGGTATAGGTGTGCAAAGGGCCTTTAGCTCATTGTCTCTGATAAAACTTTTATACCCCTTTTTTTTTCTTTTTCTATGTGTGTGTATATATTTATTTTTTTTTCCCCCTTCCTGTTTAGGTCTTTTTCTTTCTTTCTTTTTTCCCGTTTTCCCCCCCCCCTTTTTTTTGATTTTTTCCCTCTTCCCTTTGTTTAATTGTTTTATTATTTTGTCTCTCTTTTTCCTATCCACCTTTTTCCGGTTAATTTTTTTTTTTTTGTATGTTTCCCTTTGGTTTTTTTTGGGGTTTTTTTTTTTTTTTTGTAGTTTAGGGTTTTTTTTTTTTTTTTTTTTTCCTTCCCTCTCACCCTTTAAGTATTTTTTCCTTTTAAAGCACACTTATATACTTTTTTAAAAATTTTTTTAAATATTTTATTCACCTTATTTCCTAAAGCTAGCTTACGTAGCTTTCTGGGCCTGGGCCTGAGCATGGTCACTTATACTTTCTAGTAGTTCATCTGCATCTTGTGTAGAGCGGATATTATACATCTTATTATTATACATAACCCGGAGGAATGCAGGAAATCTCATCTGAACACTAGCTCCTAATGATCTGAATTTCTCCATACGCTGTCCTAGTTCCCATTGTCTGTCAAGTGTGGTTTTTGATAAGTCTGACCGAATCTCAAAGGGAAAATCGGGGCCCTGTAATGTTTTTGCCTTCAGTGCAAGATTCAGAACCTTTTCCTTTAAGGCATAAGTCAGAAAATTAACTAAGTCTTTTCTGGGCTTATTTCTTGCTGGGTTCAGACGAAATGGGTCACGGTGAATTCGCTGTATATCGTTCTCAAGGATTTCTGCAGGCTCATTTTCTTAGAGGAACCAGGAAAGCCAGCCATGAAGTGGAAGAATTGGTTGAGTGCATTCGAAAATTACATAGTGTCTATAGATGGCAAGAGTTATGATGCTGAAAGAAAGAAGTCACTATTATTTGGCCTTTTAGGGAAAGTTGGTCAGGAGGTATTTGACAGCCTGCCAGAATTTGAATATCCACCTGGTGTGTTTATACCGATGAATGAATATCAGGAGGCTGTAAAAAGACTTGAAAAACAATATGATGAAGAAAGCAACATAATGGTGGGAAGGCACAAATTCGCTTTGAGGAAGCAGGAGGAAGGAGAGACTGTAAAGGAGTATATAGCTTGCCTAAGAGTACTAGCAAGGGACTGTGAATATGAAGACTTGACTGATACATTGTGGTACTGAAAATTCTGGACCCTGCTGTTGTGTGGTACCGAAGCCCTACACTCGTGTCAAAAAATATCATCGTATCATGACAATTTTGGTATCGACAGACCGGTAATGACTGAGATACTATACCTAAGCATTTGCGTCATGATCGAGTGATGAAATCATCCTGAAATCGTAATTCTTGTCTTGAACCCTCGGATTCCATTTTGTGAGCGGCATCCATTTTGTGATTGCCCTTACATAGTCAAAACGACCAAGGCCGAATTCGATCCAAAAGGACACGTACACCTTTGCTGACTCCTCTGTGACCTAGGCGAGCTGACTCCACTGCCTCAAGCCAAACCTGTTAGGGCAGTTCCCATCCCAGTGGCCGAACGAGATTAGCATCAGGGCACAACATGTCATAAACAGTTCATCGCATACAAGCTATGTTTTATCTTACACACACCTGACCCTGTTTCTTCTTCATGGCCTGTTTTACAAGGAGGAGGTGCCCAATTTTATTAGGGGCCCGTCGATATCTGATGAAAGTTGTGGGCCTTGCCGAGTAATCTATCACAAACTGGACAAACTGAAATGTGGGCTTGTCATCATGACTCTGCTTTTTCTTTGTAGTAGAAATATTTGTATGGTTGACCATAACACAAGGAATGTTTTGCCTGAAGCTCAAAATTCAGTATAAAGAGAGAAGACTGGTTCTGTAAAAACGAGCAGTCTCCTGAGAACATACATGCGCTTCATGCTGTTGTACTTCTAGGATATCTGTTACTGGTTGCAGCCAATAAATACGATCCTTGACATCACCTAGAAGACTCTGTGTTTCTGTGGTCCAAAACAGGAAGGACTCAAGAGGTCTTTGGGTGTTCCCCTTGGCACCGCCGGGTCCATAAAAACCCGGTACCTCAACATACATAAGAGGCCAAGTGGTGTTTTACTGCTACTCTAAAAAAGTGCAGGAAAGATTATTAGCATGTAGGAAACCAACTTTGCAGGAAGTAGTGGACATTGCCAAAGGGATAGAAAGATCATTAATATCAACTAAAGAATTGTCTTGTACTAGTGGTAATTCTAATGTATTTTACTTACAGGACAAGAGGAAAAATGAACGTAAAGGTAATGAGAGAACATGGGGTGATAAAATGGTAGGAGGAAGAAATGTGAGTTGTTATTGATGTGGTTCTCAAGAACACGTAGCTGATTGTAAGTCATGTCCTGCTATTGGAAAGAAATGTATGAAATGCAAAAAATACGGTCATTATACTTCATTATGCAAAACCAGGAAAGTAACAGGAAATGTTCATGTAAATGCTGTAGGAGATTTTGACGAAGAAATGTGTGGAAACATAGTACTATGTGTGGAAATGGTAGATGGCAAAATAAAAGGACCTATAGGTGAAGGTAAAATAGGGAATGTAGAACTACAATTTACGGCAGATTCAGGTTCACCTATAATGATAATATCAGAAAAAAATTTAGATGAAAAATGGAAAGATGCTGATCTACAGGAAACTGACATAAACCCAAAAGCATTTGAGGAACAGGATATAGACATGATGGGCTACTTCAATGACACTGTGACATTTAAGGGGAGAACGATTGAGACCAAAGTGTATGTAGCCAGGAGAGGTAGAGTACTGGTGGGGTGGAAAGATCTAGCTAAGATAGGAGTGATCCTGCAACCCGGTTCTGAAAATCCCATAATATTGAGGGAGGATTTTATAACCAGCATAAGTCTTGAAGCAAATGTAAATGGCATAGAGGGGTTACTGAAGAAGTATGAAAATGTATTCAGAAATGAGATAGGGTGTGTAAAAGGGTTCATGCATGCAATAAAGCTGAAGGATGGTGCCATGCCAACAAAGCATAGAGTGAGGTCTGTACCCTTGTCAATAAAAAAAGAGTTAAAAGAAGTACTAGAAAAGCTGAAAGAAGAAGGAGTGATAGAAGAAACAGATGCCTCTGATTGGGTATCTGCAATTGTCGTTTCCAAGAAAAAGAAAAGAGAGGAAATAAGGCTGTGTGTGGATCTGAGATCACTCAATCGAAACATTCTGGTTAATTGTCATCCACTACCCATGATACAAGAAATACTACAATCCATAGCAGGGTCAAAGTACTTTACATTAATTGACCTAAAAGCAGCTTACCATCAAGTCAGCTTGACAGAAGAGTCAAAGAAGCTGACCACTTTTGTGACTCCTTTTGGAGCGTACAGATACATCAGACTGCCATTTGGTCTTGCCTCATCATCGGGGTCGAGGCATTCAAGGACGACATTTTGATCCATTCAAAGACAGAAACTGAGCATCTTAAATTAGTGGATCAGGTCCTGAAAACCCTGAATGAAAGGGGTATGACTGTGTCCAAAGACAAATGCAAATTTATGGAGAGCAAAATTAAATATTTGGGACATGTGTTAACCTCAATGGAATAACGCCAAAAGATGATCTGGTGGAAGCAATTAGAGAGGCACCTCAGCCTAAAGATAAAGAAACGTTAAAGTCCTTCCTAGGACTAAGCGAATACTATTCAAAGTTTATACAAGCATATGCCAAAAAAGTTGAGCCACTGAGAAAACTTCTCAGGAAAAACGTGAGTTACCAATGGACTGAAGATCAAGATAAATCTTTCAATGAAATCAAGAATGGTGTTTATGTGACGTCACACATTCCAGTCTGACATTCAGCTGTTCCGACCTGCTGTTCGCCGATGCTTATGCCGGTTCCTTGTGGGCCTTATATTTAGTGCTAATAAATACTTATTCAACTTATATGGTGTCGGACTCTGACTACAACATCCCGTCACTGCTGCTTGACTCGGTTTGCTTTATTCTTTGCGTCTGGGCGCCCGAGAAATGGAGTGCCTACAGTGGAAAAGGACGGAAGTTAACATTGCGGTTCGTTATATGCCTTTCTGGCGGATTTATTCATAAACGCTATAAATATACTGCCACAACACTTGTTATTTTTTTCATGATTTTTAGTGATGTATTAACCAATAATCTCTAGTCAAGCTGTGAACATTAAGGATATATTTTACAGCAGTAAAAACACCACCCATCTGTACCTCCTGTGGTGTCCTGGTGGATGTTGGCTATCATTATTGCAATCACGCTGTAGAAGCAATGACTGAATACGCACACTCGGTATCAGTATCAACAGTGGCCACAAGCGACCATCCGCTCATTTATTTATAACCTTGGGCCGTGCCCGGCTTGCAGGCCGGGAGGCACTCTACATTCTATTACAGGACCGGAGGCTTCAGATTATGCTTCTCAATCTTTACTGCAGAAATCACAGCAGCCAATGAAAATGCATATTTTCATGAATAACAATAAACAAACTACATTTCCCATGATGACATGTATATTGGCACGCCCCCACAGTCTATAAGAACCCCTCGCGTGCCGCCATCTTCCTCTTTCTTTGCTGCTCACAGCGAGATAAGTGCACTTGTTCCCTTTATCTGCTGTTTAGCATTTTTGTGATTTCACTGTTTTCTTATTCATACGCTTAAGAATTGTTTATATATAATTCATGGCTTAATTATAACTGTCGATAGACACTCTGATTCAAATTGAGGGATTGTGCTTTGGCGCGCGAGCTCTTGCTTGCGAGCGCGTCGTTTTGGGCCCGCTTTAATTGTTGCTTTAGTTAATTGCATTCCTGTGTGGCAAAGACTCACGCGGTTCAGCGTGTGGAGGTAGCGGTCGTTGACCGGGGGCAGACCGATACCTTGATTGCATGAGCCTCGGTTCCCGGTGGTTTTTCCAACTCCCCTCACTCTTGCGCGCTCTACGCGCATGCGCAAGGGCTCCCCTGATCGCCCTGTGACGCTGTGTTGACCGGATGGCTCTCAACGGACATGCGTTCCCCAACGCGCTGAATTGGGCTGGTTTTGGGCGATTTTCAGACGCGTTTGGGCGGCCCGTGTTCAGCGCGAAAATCCGAGCAGTTATAACGTACTTAGGGACGGTCTTCGCTCTGCCCTAGAGATCACCTGCAGCAGGTAGTAAAATACAGGCCAGGAAGGAGTGAGCACACGCTCTGTGGATTGTTGAGTTGGCCAGGGTCTCTGACCCATCAGATTACAGCTTTGCTGAGGGGGTCTTAAGTGAATTAACTTTGTGTGCAGGTGGGCTGAACCCCCCCATTACCCTCCTTGCGGCTAAATAAGGGATTATTAGAACCCTGTTTCATTTGTGTTTCACATAATATTGCAGTTTCACGCCACCCCTGACAATGGCTGAGTGGGAGCAATACTCAGAAGAGTATGCTGAGGAGGAGACATATGAAGGACAGCAAGAGGCTGTTTTGGAGGACAATTTGGTTAATGCTTTGGACGCCTCGGTCCAGTCGTCAGTGAACAGGGCCATGGATACCAGGGTCCCGCAAACTGTTCAACAGGCCCTAGCAGCAGCTCTACGCCCTATTAGAAAACAGCTTGAGGGCTTCGCAAAGAGGCACGGCTATGACAAAAAGCCGCAGAAAAAGAAAACAGAGGCAACTACATCTACTCAGGGCTCGTCTGACTCTGTAAAATGGGCACATGCACAAGCACCATTTGCGTTGCCTGCAAGCGAGGCAATTGACCATTCATACTTGGGAGGCAAGGCCAAGGCTAAGCTTAGGGCCCATATCGACACGGATACCAACACTAATACCACGAATACGTACACTGATACGGATACCTCGGAGGAGCCTCCTCCTCCAAAGAAGGCGAAAACATCTCAGCCGACTGGGGCGATACCTGCTAATATCCCATTCACCTTCGACCCTACGGACATTATGCACCCCTGGTCCTCAGACTGGGTGCCTCCCCCCGCAGTCTCAGCCTATCTGCACGAGAACCTTAGGAAGAGTTTCCCAAGAGAGGTACGCAATCGCCTAAAGTCGGAGTGTCCACGACCTGAACTCCTGGACAAGGTGGCGGAGACACCGGAAATAGATGCTAGCCTCCTGACCTTTCTAAGAAAATTTTCAAAAGACCCCAAACGCGGTCTAGATCGAGCATGGAGAGGATGCCAGTACAAAATGCTGGATGTTGTGGGCCCCTTGGCCAAAATCCTAGAAATGGCCTTAGCTGCCAAGGAAACGTCTACGCCGGTAGATCCGGACATATTGGCAGGTTGGACCCAGCTTCGGTAAATGGATCGAGGAGTACCCCACCAAAGACAATACTGCAATTACTACGGCAAAGGTGCTTTTGAAGGAATTCTTTCCTCGCTATGGTGTTTGCAGATTTTTGTGGAGCGATAACGGACCTCATTTTGTAGGGGACGTTATAAAGTATGTCCTGAAAGGATTAGGGATTAAACAGAAGTTTCATGCAGTATTCCACCCACAATCAGCAGGTTTGGTGGAAAGATACAATGCTCCTCTGAAACTGAAATTAGCTAAGTTACAGGCTTCTACTTCTCTTACTTGGCCAGATGCGTTGTCGCTGGCATTGTTGTCAATCAGATCAGTGCCTCATTCTCGAACAGGTCTCACACCTTATGAGATTCTGTTCGGCAAGCCAATAAATATCTGGGGAATTCCTAAACCGAGTTCTTTGTATGATGTTCCTTGTGTCTTAATGAATGACTATTTAGCACAATTAACTGATACCTTGATTTCTATTCATCAACAGGTTCGAGAAGCACTTCCTGACAGATCCACAGGTGAGGGCCATAACCTCCGGCCTGGTGACTTCGTCCTTCTAAAATCCTTCGAGAGGTCGAGCAGTTTGGAGCCAAGGCGGCGTGGGCCAGAGCAAGTGCTACTTGCTACAAGAACAGCAGTTCGAGTCAGGAATTGGAAGAATTGGGTCCATGGTACCCATTGCCGCCGAGTCCTCCCGACTTTGGTGTAGCCTGCAGTGTTGACCGACCGTTACCTTCTTGTTCACCGCGCCTGAAGTTTGCCCAGCAACAGGCTATTTTTAGTATTCCCCGCTTCCAGCATGTCCAGACATGCGCAGTAGGGTCAACGACTATTACTAATTGGTTCCAGATAGGAATGTGTTTACCAGTTATTGAAGACTGTTAACTCCGCCCACTCATCGATTGTGCCTTCCAATATTTCCTTGTATGGTCATGAAACTGCTCTTGTCTTTTGTACCGCCTTCTCTTGAGCCTCTTTATTGTGTATAAAAGAGGCCATGTGCTTTAGTTCGGGGTGCTACTCGATACAATACCGAAGGGTGTTGTGTGGATTGTAGTACCACCTTTAAAGGTTTAATAAACTTTGCTTTTGTATTTTCCAGTTTCATTGCCAACTTCTTCCTAAGGTCTGAGGACTCTGTGCAGAGAAGGGCGAACCCTTGCACTAAGTAGGCCTAGCTGAGGTCTGGCCCAGAGCACAAGCAACTGCAGTACCGCGACTCGCTCCCGAAGGCCTAAGTTTCCTTACTGGGTCAGTGAGGTGGCTGTGGTGCCGATCTGCCCCACTGGATCTGCCATTCCACCTTGGAGGGCTGTCCCACCTGCTGGCTCAGCGGCCACGTCACTGAGGCTCACACGCTCCTGGCATCTTCAATGGATGGGTCTGGGAACCTGCCTGGCCCCAAGGAGGGCCAGTGTTCACTTCCCTGAGTCCGCCGGGCCACACTGCCGCTCAACCCTTGTATACTGTCACACCCTCCTTCAGCTCCTCCGTGAGTCTCCCCCTACTCAGGCCTCAGTCAGCGCGATGGACCGGCCCAACCACACTCACCACAGTACCCCTAGAAGCTGGAGCACCATATTTTGTCCGAAGTTGCTGAGTGGGCTCACCAAGCATGTGACTTCATGAAAGAGGGTAATCTTAATTTGATAAAGGTAGGATTATGTAGGATTGTGGGTGGCTGTGGGGAGCCGATTTAAGGTGTGGTCGGCATGTTTTGCAATCAGACCACACCCCCACACGTCTACTTCTTGATGTGTCCTGCTGAGCAGTGTGCAAAGTACCTCTCCAATCACAGCAAATGCTTTGGCAACACTTGAATTATATTTCGGGTTGCTCAGTGACAAGTACCCTGAACTATTGCTGGGAGCTGGAGGAGAGTGGGTTCCCCATGCTTCTGTATGTAGTACACAGCTGCCCTGTTGTCCATCTTTATTAGGACTGTTTTGAGTTTGAAAAAAGGTCTAGGTAGTTTATGTGACAATTACGGCACTGAGGGGTTCCATGTGCTTTGGACAGTCATCTTGTGTAAGCACCCCATCCCTAGAGAGATGTGTCAGAATGATGGTCACGAGTTGAAGGGTGTCTAGAAAGGGCCTGCTGAGCGAAAGGTTGTTGCCATTCCACCACAGTGGAATGGGCAGAGTGCAGATCATTACCAGCATTAGATCTTCCCAATGCCCTAACAAGGGGCCTCATTGCTTTGAAAGACACTTCTGGGGTGCATGCATGTGTAAGGTGGCATATGGCACAATCACTTTGCATGAAGCCATCATCACCAATGGTTTCATCACCGCTCGGACAGTGATGGGACGATGTGTCTGAAAAAGAGGCAGCAGCTGTTGGAATTCATCATCCTTGTTCATTGGGGGTATGCTTCCCATGTTACAGCATTTAGAATAAAGTGCACTGCTACTACCAATACTCACTTTGTAATCCAAATGCTGCTGGTGGGCCTGCAGCACTGGTTGTGCCATCCACAGAAGCAGCCTTGTAAAATGTGTCTAAGGTCTGCCATTTCAGAGCCTGCGTGCAGTCTGGTACTGTCATGCTGACTGGGCAAGTGCACCCACTTGCCAGTCCCTAAGCCTTCCCTTTTCTTCGTATCAGTCACCCCTATAGTAGGCCCAAGGGCAGGGTGCATTGTAAGTATAAGGTAGGACAAGCCCTGATGTTTGTGGCATGTCCTAATAGTGAATTACAGACATTTTTGTTTTTCACTATTGCAAGGCTACCTGTTCTCTATAGGCCAGAATGGGCTGTTAGAATTGTTATATTTTATAATCCTAACAGGCTCAGAGAACATGGTAGAAATTCAAGTTTAGTATGCCTGAACTCAGAATCATAAAATATATATTTTAGTAAAGTTTATTTTAATATTTTGTGTTTGCAAATACCACTTTTAGAAAGTAGGTATTTGCTTGTCTAACCATTCAAAACTGCCTCTGCTAGTTTGAGTATTCCTATGTCTGGTTTCTGTGAGTGACAGGGCTGGGGAATTCCAGGAGACAGGCTGAGTCACCCAGTGGTGAATAGAGAGATCTGCATCATGATGGGAGGGAGGAGTGCACCTGGTCACTGAATAGGGCTGTGCCTGCCTTCCACAATACTGGCAGGGGCGTAACACAGGCCCACGCAGCCCACGCATTGCGGGGGGGGGGCCCCCACGCTCCAGGGGCCCCATCAGCCGAGCCAGCAAGGACCACATATCTGTCAGGTATATTTGGTGATTACTGATTAATGGTTATAGCATCGCCTTCGTTTATTGCACCAGCACCTCGCCGTGGCCTCTGCATAATAGTGCAAGGTGCGCAGAAGGCTGCATGTTACTCTCAGGATGGGGCTGGTCTGGGATCAGGGATCATTGTAATGCTTAATTGAAAGTGCGCGCGCGTGAGGCAGGCCTCACAGAGGCCAGAGATGACTGAGAGGGACCGTGAGGCCGCAGGCCATATTTTAATTATTTCTAGCTCCTGGGTGGCTTTGCACTGTAGTGTTGCCCTGTCGGGACGATTGCCCTGACGTCATACGCAAATTACGTCGTTGCCCAGTACTTTCGTTTCACTTTAGTCCCTCGCACAAGGAGACTCCTGAACCCGACTACCAATGGCAGTAAATCGCTACAGCACCCCCCAGCAACTAGCTGCGTGCCATAGCATTGTACACCCTCCTTCTGCGACAGCATTTGACTTTTAAAGATCCTCCGTCTAGAGTGGGCAGGTAGGACCCGAGTTCAGCAACAACACGTAAGTATCCAAGGCAGGCTTTGCATAATGGTGCGCAGCGCTGCCTGCCTCGGCCGGCAGGGGCCCCTGCTGTATTTGAGATGTGCGGGCGGGGCCCCGGCCGGGCCCCCCCCCTGGGAGGCTGGCTGGGACTGGAGTCTTGTAAATGGTGCGGCTGGGGCCACCCTGAGACAGTCTAGTGTTCGAAATCATGGTGCGTGCGGGGCCCCGGCCGGGCCCGAGTCTTCGATGGCCTGGGGAGCCGGGGCCCTGACCAGGGCCCCGAGAGCAAGTCCGAAATGGGGGGGGGGGGGTGCCCGGCCGTGGCCCCCGTTAGGCCCGTCATCACCCTGTGAGAGGGTGTTGGACTGGAATGGAATGGAGACTGCTCGCACCTAATGAAAGCAAAGGCAGCAGGACAGCAGAGTGGGAAATAAACATGTAGAAGTGGGTGGGTGTTGCTCATGGCTTTCAAGTTATGTATTAACAGAAGCAACGAAAAGCGCTGTATTTATTTTGCTGACGTGCAACCTGTTTAGTTGAGGAGAGCAGTTAGTAAGTTGAAAGATGGTCCTCATCGGCTGTGCTTTTACATTGCCCTAGCAACTCCTTTTAACTGGCAGCCATCTAGTTTCCTCGGGCGTTTATTTGCCCTGCTATGCATCGATTTAACTGTGAATGAAATATCTTTATTTTTCATGTATTGACTATTGAGCCTGTGTTTAGATCACTCCTGCAACTTCCTTGTTGTGCGCCTTTTCCCCGTCGCCCCTCGGTGAAGAACTTTCTTCATCACTACAGACAATATTTTCAAACTCCACTTTTCTTTCCTTGGCAGTGGATGGACGGGAGTGAAAACTAACCACATCAAACCAGTGTAAACAGGACCTCACTGTACAGGCTAAAATTCAGTGGGATGAGGAACCTTAAGTGGTGAAGAAGGTTAAGCATTTGCCCTTGAATTCATGCAAACTTTTAGAAATGTAAACAAGCAAAATCAACTTGGAAGCTAATGAAACTGGTCGCAAACAAAAGTGATGTATTTATTGTTAGTGTTATATAGCGCAATGGACGGAAAGTGAAAGAATGAAAGGCCTGTCCCGCGGCCCGCCGCCATTTCACAGAATCAGGCGGCACGTAGTGCCAGTTTAGACTAAGAGAATCAGGCGGCAGTGCTTAGACTGAGATAACTGTTAATATCTTAGTCTAAGCACTGCCGCCTGATTCTATGAAATGGCGGCGGGCATCGGGACAGGCCTTTAATTCTTTCACTTTCTGTTCTGCACTTATGCCGCCGCATATGCGCGTGGGGGGCGTGGGCACTAGGGCTGGCTGCTGCTGAGTGGGCAGCCCCTGGGCACGCACAAACATCATGCGCCAGCCAGCCGGGCCAATAAGCAGCAGCACTCAGGTGCGTGTCCGTGTGGGGCGTGTGCGTGGCATCAGGGGCGCCTGGGGTCTGAGGGATGAGAGGTCTGAGTCCAGTGAGGGTCAGTGCGGGGCCTGGGGTCTGAGGGATGAGGGTCTGAGTCCAGTGAGGGTCAGGGCAGGGCGAGGCCTGGGGTCTGAGGGATGAGAGGTCTAAGTTCAGTGAGGGTCAGGGGGAGGCTAGTCCTGGGGTCTGAGGGATGAGAGGTCTAAGTCCAGTGAGGGTCAGGGTGGGGCCTGGGGTCTGAGGGATGAGAGGTCTGAGTCCAGTGAGTGTCAGTGCGGGGCCTGGGGTCTGAGGGATGAGAGGTCTGAGTCCAGTGAGGGTCAAGGCGGGGCTAGGCCTGGGGTCAGAGGGATGAGAGGTTTTGAGTCCAGTGAGGGTCAGGGTGGGGCTAGGCCTGGGGTCTGAGGGATGAGAGGTCTAAGTACAGGGAGGGTCAGGGTGGGGCTAGGCCTGGGGTCTGAGGGATGAGCGGTCTGAGTCCAGTGATGGTCAGGGTGGGGCTAGGCCGGGGGTCTTGCTGAGGGATGAGGGTCTGAGTACAGTGAGGGTCAGGGTGGGGCTAGGCCTGGGGTCTGAGGGATGAGAGGTCTGAGCCCAGGGTGGGGCTAGGCCGGGGGTCTGGCAGAGGGATGAGAGGTCTGAGTCCAGTGAGGGTCAGGGCGGGGCTTGGGGTCAGGCTGAGGGATGAGGGTCTGAGTCCAGTGAGGGGCAGGGCTAGGCTAGGCATGGGGTCTGAGGGATGAGGTGTCTGAGTCCAGTGAGGGGCAGGGCTAGGCCTGGGGTCTGGCTGAGGGATGATGGACTGAGTCCAGTGAGGGTCAGGGCGGGGCTTGGGGTCTGGTGAGGGATGAGGGTCTGAGTCCAGTGAGGGTCAGGGCAGGGCTTGGGGTCTGGATGAGGGGTCTGAGTCCAGTGAGGGTCAGTGCGGGGGTCGGGGTCTGGCTGAGAGATAAGGGTCTGAGTCCAGTGAGGGTCAGGGCGGGGCGTGGGGTCTGGCTGATGGATAAGGGGTCTGAGTTCAGTGAGGGTCAGGGCGGGACTAGGCCTGGGGTCTGAGGGATGAGGGTCCGAGTCCAGTGAGGGTCAGGGCGGGGGTCGGGGTCTGGCTGAGAGATAAGGGTCTGAGTCAAGTGAGGGTCAGGGCGGGGCGTGGGGTCTGGCTGATGGATGAGGGGTCTGAGTCCAGTGAGGGTCAGGGCGGGGCTAGGCATGGGGTCTGAGGGATGAAGGTCCGAGTCCAGTGAGGGTCAGAGCGGGGGTCGGGGTCTGGCTGAGAGATGAGGGTCTGAGTCCAGTGAGGATCAAGGCGGGGCTAGGCCCTGGGGTCTGGCTGAGGGATCTGAGTCCAGTGAGGGTCCAGTGAGGGTCAGGGCGGGGCTAGGTCGGGGTCTGGCTGAGAGATGAGGGTCTGAGTCCAGTGAGGGTCAGGGCGGGGCGTGGGGTCTGACTGATGGATGAGGGGTCTCAGTCCAGTGAGGGTCAGTGCGGGGGTCGGGGTCTGGCTGAGAGATAAGGGTCTGAGTCCAGTGAGGGTCAGGGCAGGGCGTGGGGTCTGGCTGATGGATGAGGGGTCTGAGTCCAGTGAGGGTCAGGGCGGGGCTAGGCATGGGGTCTGAGGGATGAAGGTCTGAGTCCAGTGAGGGTCAGAGCGGGGGTCGGGGTCTGGCTGAGAGATGAGGGTCTGAGTCCAGTGAGGATCAAGGCGGGGCTAGGCCCTGGGGTCTGGCTGAGGGATCTGAGTCCAGTGAGGGTCAGGGCGGGGCTAGACCTGGGGTCTGGCTGACGGATGAGGGTCTGAGTCCACTGAGGGTCAGGGCGGGGCTTGGGGTCCGGAGTGAGGGGGGCCCTCTCCATGTACCTTGCAGGGGGGCCCCCTCAAGTATCGTTACGCCACTGAATACTGGTTCCACCCCCTGGGGAGCAGCTGATGTCTCTGCCCTGCACACTGAAAGAAGAGAAGGAGTCCTGTCAACAGAGTGCTCCAGGACTGTACTTGCCTTCCACAATGCTGGCTCCACCTCCTGTGGGGCGTCTGATGTGCATGCCCTGCACTGTGAAAGGAAAGGAGAATTCTGGTAAACAGAGTGCTCAGGAACTGGTTTGGACTAGGCACAGGTTCCTCTCCACCCAGAGAACAAAGGATTTCTGGGTATAAATATTGGGACCCTGATCCCATGAAATTAGATCACTTTGGACTACAAGAAGAATCCTTTACAGAGGGGAGGAACCTGAAGAAACTGAGGAGAGACTATTTCCAAGCTAAAGTGCTGCTTGGGGATTGGCCTGCAGTGGTTGCCTTACTGCCAAAGGAAGGAGAAAGGAACTTTGTAACTTTGCTTTCAACTTGTGAAGGATCTCCAAGGGCTTGGAAAAGAGCTTGCCTCCTGTTGAAGTCTCAGGGACAACAGACTTCAACCCCCAGCTCCCCAGAGTACTTTTGGAAGTGCCTGCTGCTGTTTCAGGCCTTCTGAGGAACTGCTTGTCGCAAGGAGCTGGAAGCGTGACTCAACGAGAAGAAGCGTGTCGCCGTCGCTGCTGCTGCCGTCGCAACTCCGAAGAAGGAGGGTGTAGCCGCTGGAGCTGTCGCACTGCACCGCATCAGGAGAAGAATCTCGCAACGAGATCGGAGCGCGTCGTCGTCGCAGTGCCTGTCGTTGCAACTCTAGAGAAGGAGGATGTTGCAGCTGGAACTGTTGCATTGCACCGCATTGACCAAGAGCACCTCGCATCCCAGAGAAGCGCGCCGCCGTTGGAGCTGCTGCCGTCGCATCTTGGATGTTGCCGCTGTAGTTGTCGCATCGAGTGGAAGCTTCACGCATCGTGGAGAAGAGCGTCACCGCTGGAGCTGTTGCCGTTGCATCGTAAGGGTGTCGCAGCTGCAGTCCGCACATCGAACGGAGAGCTTCTCGCATCCCCGAGAAGCATGCTGCATCTGGAAGATCTTCATGTCTTTATTTCTTTGCACCTGACTTTTGCGGCATTTCCCATCGCTGCAACATTGCTTGTCGTGGAAGCACAACGCAACTTAAGGTACATTGATGTAGAGTGTTGCATCTAAGAACTGAACTGAACTAAGCTTAATCTACCATCTTAAAGTAATCATAGTGTCTATTTTTGTCGTTTATGGTCTTGTGGTAACTCTATATAAAGTCTACTTATTTTTTATATAAAACCTGTGTGGTGTCCATTTGTAGTGTTGTCACTGGGTTACTGCATGTGGTCACAACTGCTTAACTTAAAACGCCTCTGAAATAAGCCTTGACTGCTCACGCCACGCAACCTAGAGGGTGAGTAGGGATTATTTTTGGTGTGTAGTCCCCTTTCCCTGACTAGAGGAGAGGGAACCTGTTTGTCACAAGTACCTACCTGTGCCAACCAGAGACCCCCAATTCTAACACAGACCCTCCAGGATTTTGCGATTTCACGAAATCGGAACTTTTGTAAAAATGCCGCGATTTTTACAAAAGGGCCCGCAAAATCGGCACTTACCACTCAAGCCCACTCAAGCCCCATGTCCACGAGATGCTGCTTCGTGCCAAATTAGCTTCAAAGTTTAACACCCCCACTTGATACGAGAAATCCGATCACACAGCAAACACTCTCGAGCCACTGTTTGTATCTCCATGTCCTCCTCAGATTAAAAACCTGCTGCATCACATAGAAAGCAAAACATTTAACAACCCTTCTAGAGTGTCACAAATGAAAGCAGGAACAATAGTGAAGCAAAGATATCATGGTCCAAAATTAAAGCAAGGAAAACGGCCCCATCCCCTGGTTTGGTAGTAAAATAAATACAACTACAAGAGGGATCCAGTGGGCCCACCAGGCCGCGGTGCCACTGCACCTGCTGCACTAGTGAATTCCCCTGAACAGAAAGTACGAAACAAACATCCCTAAAGTAAAAAAAAACTCCTTTTTAACTTTAATTTTTATTAGCTTCTTCAGGAGAATCACAATTTATTTGTTCTCCATGTGCAGCGCCCACCCTTTGATTTCCATGCCATGAGAAACAAGTGCGAGTCCCACAGCAATGCTGGGCGTGTTCCACCACCTGTCGACATGCAGAACAAATTCACTTTATTCAACTTATTTTTGGAGAGAATTTCATTCTAGTTGGGCAACTATTTGACCCTTACGTTGGTTACCAGTCACACAGTTACCAAGGATGTGATGACCAGGAGGTGCCTTTGTTAATTAACTTGTTTTTCGGACTTGTTGGGCTCTCCAACAAGCACCATGTATGTATACCACTACTGGCCTCTGCTATACAAACTGCGTGTATGCGCCTCGTGGGCACGCCCAGGATTTACTGCTGACCTTCCCAGCTACATTTTGAGAAGCTGCCTATATATACACGTTTTAGTCAAATTCTTTTAATTTCTTCCAAGTGATGGACATCCTTCTACAATACGTGGATGACTCCTTAAATAAACGTAAGTGTCCAGTATCGATAATGCTCCCACCCCCCAAAACCAGCTGCTTTTTGTAACTTCCTAGTATGATCAGCAGTAAAACTACAGATAAACAGTAAGTAGGTTTGTTCTCTATTAAGATTGGTTTGTAATTGTGTCCTTTGGTACTCATCATTTGCAAATAGCATTTTTTGCACCAGAAATCAGTGGTCCTGATGAAGAGCCCAGAGCGACGAGAGACTGAAACAACTGTTGACTCTATTCAGACTGTTCCCTCACGGATATCATGTATGACCAATCCAAGGCCACTTGAACAGTGATGTACATGATGAGTTTTTGCTTGCCCTTGTGACAAGCTTGCCTGGTATATGATGTACACTTATGCAAGTGGACATCCTGCACCAGTCCAGACAACCCTTCTGGTGATTTAAGAGGTCTTAGACAATGATAGAAAGCTCTCTAAGCAGACCCTCCAGGATTACGTGATTTTCAGCGAAATCGACACTTTTGTAAAAATGCAGCGATTTTTACAAAAGTGCCTGCGAAAATGAAGGAGGTGGGGATTGATGTTTGGAGAGAGGAGAATGGGAGGGAGGAGGGAATGTCATGTGAGGCTTTCCCAAGCTCATACAAAAAAAAAGTCTTTGCATAAGTAATGCAAACCTCTTAATAGACTCCAAGGGACAGATTTATTGAGAATGAGACTACATCACTCAGCACAAGCCAGAACTGCATTATGATTAGGGTGTTCCACGCACATTTAACAAGTGCCAGGCACTTGTTTCAAACCAAAGAAATACTTGGCTACGTCAATCAAGATTAAAAAGTGTCTGGTGTTTCCACAATGTGAAGACTGCAGTAAAGAAATGTACTACAAAAACACAATCTCTGCGGATTTTCTGTAGGAAAGGATCCTTTTCACAGCCGTTTATCTGCAGCAGACCACATTTGTGTAAGAAAGGCACTAAGGGAGGCAGTGTTATGAGGATGGCATTTGAAACATAAGATGACCCTGGAAGGCCAATATATCCAGTGCATATTCATGCATCCACTCACTACACATGCCTGCCTACCCGAAACCGGCAGGTGACCCAATCAAGAGCTTTCAAATTTACCTCAACACAATTAAATTATTTCATTTAAGTCATCATATAAATGTACAAAAGTATAGCGATAAGGAAAAGCATTGGGGCACTCCATATGTGGCTTTAATAATGGCAGAATGCATATTTTTAGGCAACCACACTTTGAATTAGTGTCTCTCGTTTCACTTTTCCTTTAAGAGGACAGGTCCCCGAATTAACATACAGTGATGGGGTCACGGCCCTCCTAGAAATGTGCAACAGGGCAGATAATCACCACGCTTTGCTGTATGAAGCAAACACAAATCAGTAGATAATGACCCAGATGTAGTATACAGAAGAAGATTTAATGGTCAGACTTTGTAGGAAGCACAGCCATTTCTGATGTTATTTTTTTGTTTAATCACCAGATTTTTTTAATCTCCCTTTTTAGGTCTAGCATTCGAAACCTCTTGTATATACTTTAGTATATACTTATTATATACTTATATGTGCAATGTACTATGTGGACTGTGGAGTTTAGCCCTTGCACTTGTCTGCTTCCGCTTGGGGACTTTTTTTTCTGTTCATCTGCCTCTATTCAGACCCTCCAGGATTTTGCGATTTCGCGTTTGGGTGATCTTATGGCTTATTATTTCCATGGCTAACATTGGCCAAAGTCTGCTAAACCATAATGTAATGGTGGTGGTGTGCGGCGGGACCTGGGGGATTGCTTTTGGGGCATTTATTGATTAACATGATTATGTCCTATATAAAGCCTTGAAGCCAAACAAAGTGTCTACATTGTAAATAAACCAAATATACATAGCCTCATGTTGTTAAATAACTAAAAAAACTAAGATATCTGTGTTTGTTGTAGGAAAAACGGGCAAATAAAATGTCGCAAAATTGCCGCAAAATTTCCATATTTGTGCCTCAAAATTTCAATTTTTGTACGCTAAATTTGCTAATCCATGCCGCTATATTCTGGGGTGTCTGCTAATTGTTTGAAATTCACAGTATTATACAGAAAACAAAAGAAGATTACATTATTTTACTTTCTATTTTGGCCTATACAAATACCAAAATATAGTACATTATCCAACATTGTAACTAACAATGGTTCTGATTCACAAACAGTTATAGAAAGCTGTGCGAAAGTGGCTCTATATATACTGGACCAAAGTAAGGTACACAACCCCCAGAGGTATAACAGAGGTTAAAGTCAGGTCTGACCTTACTCTCAACAGCAGTAGCTTGGTCGAGCAGTAAGGCAGTACCAGAGGGCAGTCTAAATCATTTGTTGTACACACTCAGTCAGCAAAACGTTTCACACACTCAAGAACTGAAATCTAACCCAATTGTTTTTATATCAAAAGATATAGGGTTAGATGTAGGTAATCGTGAAATACTGATTCCTTAATACTGAATTTTACCGATTCGGTATTAAGGAATCGGTATCTCCGATGTACGTAAAGATTCACTAAAAATTACCGAATCGGTATTAATCGGTAAAAAATTGCGATTCGGAATGGATCGGTTAAAAAAAATACCGAAACCCCAATACCGAATCGTAAATACCGAATCCCAATACCGAATCGGTAAATTGCGATTCAGTAATTTAAAATTTCGGAAAATGTGAAATCAGCCAATCCTGTGCATCCCAATTACCTCCCAAACAGGAAGTTGCCACACCCAGGCAGCTGCACTGAACCTGGAGCTGACTGTGAGGCAGGGAGCTGAGCAGAGAAGCCAGGAGCAACACAGCCTCGTCTTGCAAACAAACCGAAGCAAAATGGCAAACTAGGAGAGGGAAAAGGAGGGAGGAGAAAAGAAGAAAAAGCAGAAATTTAGCAAGAGGGAGCTGGAGGTCCTAATCAAAGATGTCACCAAGGACCATGACAAGGTGTTTGACAAGCAGTCTCTGCATGTGCCCGAATCCTCAAAAAGACAGATCTGGCTTGCCATCCAGAACAAGATCAATGCCATCAGAGTCACCCAGCGCTCCATTGAGGGTATGAAAAAAAAGATGGTTTGACCTGAGGAAGACTGCTAAGGCAAGGATGGCAGAGAGGCAGAAACAGGCCAGCAAAACTGGTTGAGTCCACCCTCCAGCCAGAAAGTGTGAGTGGCGTTGGCGACGCAGACAGCTGGCCAGAGCTGCCAACAAACAAGGTAAGATGCATGCACAGCATGCTGTGCACCCCCTCCCCCACCCCCAATCCCCCGAGAGGCATAGGGACTCCCATTCCAGGCCATGTTTTACTCATAACCTGCAATGCATTATGGGAGATGTAGTCAGTAGTAACACATGTTCAGAACAGTCAGTCTAGCAAACCCAAAGGCATATGACAGCAATTAGCAAGCAGAGGACAGTCAGTGAGATTGGCAGGCACAATGTTTATTACAATGCAAATGCTGCCAGATAAGTGAGCATATCTACATTCTGTCTTCACAGGCGAGGCATCTCGCAGTGCAGCAGAGGGGAGCAGAGGGATGCCACCCAGGCCAGAGGGGAGACAAGAGGAGGAGGACCAGTCACCTGCAGGGCACACAACCCGACCACCACCACCATCAATGCCACCACCATCACCACAGCTCCAAACAAAGCCACCATCACCATCGCCACATTCAACGCCACCACCACCATCAGGCAGGAGGCATGCAGTGGCCACCCTCCAGCAGATGGAGGTGTCTGATGAGGACAGCACAGGGGGCCAACAGTCGACAGTGGCTGAGGACGGCAACAGGGCAAGATCACAGTCCCCAACAGAGAGTGCCCACACATCTTCCCGACGCCACAGGGCAAGTGCAGCCAGTCCTCACATTCAGGGCGAAGATGACATTGTGTTTGCTGGGCTTGAAGGCAATATGCTGAAGGTCCAGCGCCTGCAAGGTAGAGCGATCAGGTCAGTTCAGTGGGAGATGGCATACATGAATACTCACATGCATCGCATCAGAAAGGGCATCAGTGCCATTAACACCACCATGGCTGAGGGAATGAGTGACGTTGCGTCGGCTGTGAGGCAGCTCTGCAGCAAGTTGGAGGAGGACCACCTGTCTAGCCGCAGGAAGAGGCAGAAGCTGGACAATTACACCAAGGCGGTGAACCACCTGTCCACTGCAACCTCTCTCATGTGCAGACACTCAATAGCCATGCAGTAGGAGATGGCACACTATAGTCGGGATGTGGCTAGGGGGATGTCACAATGACCAATGCTCTTGATCTGCTGCAAACAGACAAGGTGTTGTGGAGCATTTTAGGATACAAGCGTATTTTACCGATTTATGCGCTTATATAGGTATAACTCACGTTGCCCTTATATAGGGATAGAAATCCTGCCCATATTTAGACATAATATTAAATAATTATTGATGGTCGCCTAATGTTTTGAGTACATAAAATTAGGGCAGTATAAAAATAAGGAGTTTGCTATTAAATTATTTTCTCTACTTGTTCACATATTTAGACATAATCCATCCAGTCCAATTACAGGCATGGCTACTTCCACTAGTTCCAGAAAACCACAACGATTTCTTGGAAAACTCGGCTTCAGCAGTCAGGGACAACCCCTTACTTGAATATTGATTTGTCCTAGAAATCATGACATTTTCAAAGTACTACCATTCCCTTGGAGTTCTTTGGTGATGTTATTATGTCCGACTTTACGTCAAACTAGGCACCTTCAAGGTATAAATATGCCTACACTTGCCCTAGAAAAACAAACGGTGGTTCGGAGCAGCTCAACTCTACTTGCCCGATGCAGCTCGCTACAGCAAGTGCCGAAGGAAGCCGACCCTCCAGCTGATGCACTGACAGAGAGGCTGCCTTTCTCTCGCTGAGAATCCAGCTCCAGTGTTTCCAAACTCCCCTTGCGGAGTGTTGGGAAATCGAGTCCGGAGACAGAGATACCAGACCTCCTTCATTCTAAAACCAAGGTACGGAGCTGATTAGACCCTAAGAGAAATCTTGGTTAGATTCTTGGCAAAGAAACTAAACCTATGCTACACCACACTTACTTCTTCCCTCGTCCTAGACTTAGGTTAGGTACATTTGGGGTAGGCGTAGTTTAGAAGCACCAGTTGAGTACTTTTAGCCTTGATTATTTATGTATTTATTTATCTATGGTCTGGGAACCATACAATGCTTTTACAGTATTATTTTATAATACTCTTCTTACTGTACGCATTATACTTTGCAACCAGTATTACGATTGTAGCAGTTCATTTCGTCTGCATGAGAAAGAAGACTGTTCAATAAAACCTTTTATTGAAAACGCCCATCTCTCTATTTCTCTGCACCTCTGATGAAACGAAGCGTGCACGATTGACTGAGTAAAATATCTATCTATTGTTTCCACAACTCTGAAGATCAGTTTTATTCTTGAAGAAACAAAGTTGTCATGTTTATGCGGTTGTCAGAAATGAATCCTTTCCTGTGAATTCAAGAAAGTTTCTAGTAACCTCTGAGCTAGCTGGCACTCACAATTAAGTCTAATATATTTGATAGAGACCTAGTCGACCTAAGTCCTACGTCAAATCTACAGGATATATTATTCCAATTCGCAGAGCCTATTGGGAATACAGGAACTACACTACACGGCTCCCAACGTTTGGTAAGGCGCTAATTTAACACTAGATACTAGAGTAACTCAGTCGTGCTTTTCATAGAAACCCCTTTTTTCCCTTAAAATACTCCAATAGACGCCTGGAGTGGGTAAAAGGATAAAATATCCGCCATTACTGAGTAGGACGAAAATCCTATGTATTCGTTTTTGGTTTGATTCAACGTTGAAGGATACAGTGTTCCAAAATATTGTGCACCTTATCTTTGTCTCCTTGAAACTTGCTCTGCAAACTTTCAGCCAACAAAATGACTGAAAGCAAGAACGGTGGGGTTACAGCCCAACTGGGTTTAAACATTACAGGTTTCCAAGAAACCGACGAGGATGCTATAATCATCCCGGAAAATTTTAGGAAACCCATCGCTATAAAGCTTATGCAAAATGGCCTATCATCAAGAGGGGATAAGGTAATTTTTGTCATAGAGGCACATGAATATCGGCAGACAGAGGTATTCAATTCATGAATTATTTTCCCTGACGCAAATGCAGTATTGCATGTGTTTCACTTCTACAAAGTAGAGGATAATCCAACAGAATACGTTCCTTTCGAGGTCATTAAAATTCCACTAACTTACCAAGAGCATCAGCTCTGGTTTAAAGGCACCCTACAACATCAAAATCACATTACCAGGCTCGGTCCACTAGGTAGACCAGGAGCAACATGGCCGGTACTAGCCAGCTAATCACCACACCTTGACATTGAAGAATTGTCATGTAAAGAATTATTAGTTCAACTAAAACAATTAATAAAAATACATAGACAATTGGTTCAATATGTCATGTGGACTCTGACAGTCCAACCTCCTATCAGGATTCCACAACAAAACCCTCACCGGGGGAACACAAATAAGATTACACTACAGACTTTACAATCAGTCATTGGTAAATTGCCAGCAAAAAGGGAACAAATTCCATTCTGGATAGCTCAAAACATTACTCAAATCGAGGCAGTATTTCC
The DNA here is from genome assembly GCF_964263255.1 of Lissotriton vulgaris. Classification (NCBI taxonomy): domain Eukaryota; kingdom Metazoa; phylum Chordata; class Amphibia; order Caudata; family Salamandridae; genus Lissotriton; species Lissotriton vulgaris. The sequence goes on along the minus strand of NC_141687.1, from coordinate 1,246,121,293 downwards.
TGACAGTACACCTCATGAGAAACACAGGATTTTAACAATCTGTTTACCAATGGAGATTGCACCACACTTGGAGGACTGCAACACTTGGGGTACAGTCTTTGCTGCAATCCACAAAAAAACACATGGTGTTCCGTCTATGGTGGTGATACCAGACATCCTGAAACAGATTCAAAATGAATACGGGGCAGAGCCTGCTTTAAATCTGGGTATGATATTACTGAAAGATTTCAAACAGGTCTCAGCTATAATATTAGCTAATATTAAAGAAGAAGCAGCAACCGTGTCGATCCGCCAAAAAATAAGGGAAATTGACATAACTGAGCAACCATATGAACTGGCCAGAATAATTGAAAAATCCTATGAAGAACTAGGAAGAGATAGTTTAGGTGGGAAACCAGTAAAGCCCCAACTAACAGAAAATCCTGAAAAGGTCTTTATTAAAAACACTCTCACTACTCCTAAAAAGAAGTGGGAACAAACTTCTAATGAGAAGCGTTCTCAGTCCGGGGAAGGTCTCCTCAAAAGGAGCCCTCTGAAAAGAGGTGTAACATCAGGAACAGGGATAATTTGAGAAATCCTGATAGATATCAAGATACTGATACACGTTCCTCTCGTACCTTTCAGACTTCCTCACAGAAATCGGAAAGAAGAGGATGGTCAGAACACAAGGAAGAGCGAGTGAAGTCCAAAGACGATCAACACGTTCCAAAAAATAAGAAAATTAAATTCACCAAAAAGAAGGTAGCAGGTCTAAAAATCAGACATGCCGAGGATCTTGAGGAGACAACTCAAGAACGGGGAGTGGGCCCAGACAATGCTGGACAGCGCAGCAGAGGTCACCATAGCTCGCAAGATCTTGAAGGATCATCTGGTGACAGTGGACTTGAATGAGTACATTTAAGTTGAAACAGCTGAGGCCAGGGTTAATGTACCCCATAAGTTATATGAAGTAACACTCTGGATGGAGGGGGACATACCTAGGAAAATAAGAGCACTCTTTTGGGAGAAGCTCTTTAAGGGTTATGACATTATTCTTGCTAAAAAGACTAGCCACCAACATTTGTCAGGGATTGCCCACATGGCGAAGACATCATTATGACAGCCTTCTCTAATCATATTCCAATTCACTCCAAATACACCTACGCCAGAAAATGGGCTGTAGCCCAGGCTCCAGCATTATATAAAAATCATGTAGGATGGGATGAAGATTCTCCTCATCACAAAATCCAGTTAAAAAATCACTGACTGCTCAGAGGCAGTATCCAGTTCAGCAAGAAGCTAAAAAACAGGTCAGGGAGATATTAGATCAACTTGAATACCAAGGGGTGATTGAAACATGCATCTCATCAATGAACAATAAGCATGAGCGTGAAATCCGTTACGCTCGCGGATTTTGCGGATTTTCGGGAAATACGCAATCCGCGAATTTTGCGGATTTCCCGCAAAATCCGCAAAAAAAATCTGCGAACGTAACGGGTTCAAAAGTTGAACCCACACTCATTTAACTATTTTACAATGGCGCCAGCAAGCTGCCAGCGCCGTTGTAAAATAGTTACAAAGTTAGCTTGCACAGGAACCACTAGATAAAACGAAGCAGGTGCTTCCTGTGCAAGCTAACTTTGTAACTATTTTACAACGGCGCTGGCAGTTTGCTGGCGCCATTGTAAAATAGTTACAGCCTTACACAGGTCACTCAAGGGACCCCTGCGCCCTTCAGGGCGATTGCATAGTAACATACACATGGTCACTCGAACTAGTTGATGCTCAAAATCAGTGACTCATTCATTAGCCCAAAAACAATCATGAGCGTCTTCGAGGCTGGACAGGTGTGCCTCTTCCCAAATCTACTGTGGAAAATCAGCTGTGATGCTGGGTAGAGGCCTTTGCATCCTTGACTTTCATGAGCGCAATCCCCGTGCTGTTCCTGTGACCAGGAGCTTCTTTCTCTTTTTTTTTATGTTCGCACGGGTTGCTGCAAGTTCGCACGCGTTTTGTACAATTTCGCAATTTGCGAAATTGTACAAAACCCTCGCGAACTTGCAGAAACCCGTGCGACCATAAAAAAAAAAAATCCGCGCGGATTTTGCGGATTTTGGCAATCCGCAAATTCGCAAATCCGCAAATTCGCGGATTGCCAATCCGCAAAATCCGCTCATGCTTAATGAACAATCCTTTGTTTCGTGTCTCCAAACCAGACAATACATATCGTCTAGTTTTGGACTACAGACAATTAAACTCATGTTGCAAAACCTTTGCAGTACAAAATTCACACAGTGCAGCACTGATGAATAACATAGTGCGCAAAAAATATAAAGCTACATTAGATATTTCTAACGGTTTCTTCTGTCAAAACATTGCACCTGAAATCAGGAACTTGACCGCTTTCTTCAATCATGGGGACACAGCGTCACTTCTGTCGTCTCCCCCAGGGATTCAAGAATAGTCCAGGGTTTTTTCAGCCAGAAAAACAGAGTTACTACAATGGTGAGGCATTATCCTATGTCGATGACATCTATCTAACAGACAATGACTTGGGCAGGCACTTGAACAGAGTGAATACCATTATACTTGGATTCGCCTCTGAAGGGTACAAATTCAACTTTAAGAAATCAAGAATTGCCCACCTCAACTTCCTTTTTCTAGGATACGAGTTATCAAGTGAAGGCAAAAGCCTGGCAGCCAACTTTTTAGAAAAGTGTGTGCTGCTCCAATCTCCAAAAACGCTGAAAAACCTACAGTCAATTCTATGTTTCCTGAATTTCGGAAGAACATATATTCTAAAATACGCAGAAAGGGTTAAACCTCTCTACGAATTAATCAAACCTGATTTTAAAACAACAAATTGGACTTAAAAACACACAGAAATTTTGCGTTCAGTGCAAACAGATATATAGCAACATTACATTTACAGACACACATAAACGTACTCAGCCTTGTAATCAGAATAATCCCAGGAAGATGCAGATTTACATACTTAACCTTTAATGAAGGTGAAAACGTATCAATTGCTTACAAATCACACTTGTACACACAAGCTGAAATGAAATTCACTTCAACAGAAAAAATTCTGACAGCCGTTCAAACTGCAGTTGCAAAAGAGAGAGCTCTCGCACAGGGTAAATGCATAATGGTCGTTACTCCTGCACCTGCCTTAGAAGCAGTGACAAAAGCTAGCATTCCTAATGCAAAGGCTTTACATCCAAGATGGATACAATGGGTTAACTCTCTTGCTGCAACAGATGTTGAATATGTTTTTGACCCCTACTTGAAAACTCAAGAATTTTTACAATACGAACAAGAATGTCCTCTGCCGACTGAAATTCTGCCTCTAGAACAGTATGAATGTATAATTTATACAGACGTATCAGCATAGCCCGCAATTGGGGGTAAACAAGCTTATAGTGCTGCGTGCGTGATTGTTTAAGGTCGCTGGCGCAATGGTAAATTCAGACCCATGTCACAAAAACTCAATCTCTAGGAGACTGTACAGCTCAGCGAGCTGAACTGCAAGCATTCAAGATGGCGCTTGAAAATACGATCGCAAATTCTCCACACTCATAGTGTGCGATTCGTATAACTGCGTTGAACATTACCATGAATACTTGGAGAACTGGGTTCAAAACTCTTTCAAAGACGCAAAAGGTGGCACAATCAAATAGTTTAATTACAGAAAGAACTACAAAAGACTCACGTGATCCATACACTCAGTCATCAGCGTGATGGCGCTCACGTTAAAGGGAATTCATTGGCTGAGGAAGCTGCGAAGGCAGCTGTGCAAATGGCTTCTGTAGCTGCAATCACTCGTTCAAAAACAAAAATAGACAGCAAAATAATGCAGGCTGTCGCCACTTCCAATAAAAACAGCGGTAAATCGTTACCAAAAGGCTTTCCACTCAAGTACTCATATATAACTGATGCAAATAATGTTCCTTTTGCTCGAATCCCTGAAGTGGGAGATAGAGTAATTTCAAACATGGAACATAGATTAGGACTAATGTTAGCAGCACATTAAAGGCTCGCCTCTGTAACGCAGGTGTTTCCGCCACAGAGTCATTATTAAAACAAAGATACTGGTGGCCACGCATGAGGAAACAGACCAGAAACTATGTTTTGGAATGTGAAATCTGCCCAAAAAAGAAGGTTTCAACCGTGAAACGCCCGGTGCAGACGCCCCTTCTAATTTCAGATAAACCATTAGCATGTGTTTACCTGGACCACTGTGGTCCCTTACAAAGGGATGGCAACTATAAATATATCATGGTCGCAGTAGATTCATGCTCCAGATTCATTTGGATGTGGCCTCAGCGCTCGGCTAACGCCCGAACTGTTATAATAGATTTGCGATTCTTTATCTGCACATACGCAATCGGCATGCTACATTTTGACCAAGGTCCTGCGTTTAGCTCTCGAGCTTACAAAGAGGCCATGGCCAATTTGGGCGTTGCATTGCGGTATTCGAGTCCATTCCATCATGAGGGAAATTCGGTTGTGGACATAAAGCAATCTAAAACAGCTAGGGTATTAGGCTCGGGTGACGGATGGCTCAAACTTCTAATAAGTGTCCAACGTAGTTTAAACAATCTGCCAAGAAATTCTCTGGGTGGAATACCTCCATATGAAATAAATCCTTTTTGGTACTAGAATGCTTGTCCAGTACCTTCATCGTCACACTTCAGTGGTGGAACAAAAACCCTTTGATATCAAAGACCGTTTGGCTGTTTTGCAGGACTTAAACAAGAAAAGAAGAAGTCAAAGCAACACAATACAGAAGCCAACGACCACTGAAGGAGAACCACCAGTCCTAGCAAGGCCCGTCTGGATTCCAAAGATTGGGGATCTAGTCAGAGAAAAGATCATGAATAAGAAAGAATTTGGGCCTTCTTACAGAAAACCAGTACCTGTACTAGCAATCCACGGATCAAGAACAGTGTTACTGCCGCCCCTTGCTGGAAGAAAGGAGAACAGGTACGCATCCATCGACCTGGTAAAATCACATCATGTGGCCGATAATAAGTAGTAGGCCCAGTGGACTCCAAAGATGTAGCAGAAGACCAAATCTTGCTACTATCCAAGAGGTTCAGACTGAGAGACTGATAACATTTGAAGGCTCTGCAGCACAGAACAAAGGACTAAGCAATAAAGCTATGGAACTTTTGCCTCTTGAAACCCAAATTACAGTTTGTCAAGACACTCCCGTCTACAATGATGTAGCATCGGACTACACTAATATGACAAAGGATCCCGTAGCCCCAGCGATTTCAAATAATCTTGATGCAATTCCAACAATTGACAGAACTGCCTCCGGCTATTTCATCAACTTTGATACGTTTTCTGAGGATCCCAGTGATCCTGAAATGACACCAGCAAATAAAACATTTAAAGATTATGTAACAGAACTCTTTCAGCAACTTGAAAAATCGTATCTGGTCTCACCATGGGTTGAACTTTGGATTGTGCTTGGCGTACTTTTTCTCCTACTTTGGCTAATCATGGTATTAACTTTGGGGATGCTGATGAATGGAAAATATAGTAAAATGGATACAGCAAGTAAGAACATCAACTTGATCCTGAAGCCACATAAATCATCTCATCGTGAGCAACGAGACTTGACATCAGTAAACATCACAGCCGTTCCTATACCTGGTGGTATAGCATGGGATAGACATGGGATTATGACATTTATGGTCCGGCAGAGCTGCTAAAGATTCTACATCAATTTAAGGTTTCCTTGAGTGACTTTGTTTCACAAAGCACGTTTTTTGATGATTGGGACTTTGAGACTGTTAATAATATGATGTCAGATTTAGAGATGTCTGCTAAATTTACAAAACATGAATACTTAGAAGGTTCATCAGATTATGCACAAATGTATTGTAATAATCACCATGGTCATCATTACTTGCACAAAACTGCAAACCCTAGAAATGTTGATACTTTCAATCAATGGGAACATTGTCCAACGCCACCAAAAGGTAGCTCAAAAATATTCTATGAAAAATGTCCATACTTCTCAGGTTTTAATACCACAAATCCGGAAACATTTTACTTTAGAAATGTTAATAAGACAGGAATGGAAAGTATGTTGACCAATACAAAGCAAATTTATTCAGCAGCCTTTTATGCCCAGCTGTCCTCGTTAGGTGTCGACTTCTGGAGTGACAACATAGAAACAAAAACTGTCTGGGTCTCAAAAGACTGGCAAGTGCAGGGAATAGAAGCTTTATTTTGAGCCTGCATTATTCCTGAGCAAATAATGTTTTTGAATGACACTGTTCAATAGACATCATGCCTTGGCCTAGCCAAGATAAAAGACTTAAACAAACCGTCTATACCTACACCTACACCTGATAGTAAAAATACTTCAGAGGGAGTGGTCGATGTAAAATCTATTTTATTTAAAAACAGAACTGATCCAGAGTGGAAAAAATGGTTAATCTGGCTCACAGACACGAATAACTGTCAAGATAGATTTCTGAACAAGACACAAGGGTTTACAGTAACTAGGCCAGATCCAAGATATGTCCAGAGACAACATCCAGGGATAGTAACAACATACAGTGTAGGAAAACTATGCCTTGAGTGGCTACAAAAATCTACACTCACAGAGGTTAAACAACACTTATCTTTACTTAAAGATGCTGTGATTTAAGGAATTTCTTACTAGGTCCTCAAAACAACTTCAAAAACGTTTCATATACGCAGGTATATATGCCATTTATAATGAAGCTTGGAAAGAGACACATGCAGAGACTGCAGAAAGAATACGTGAAATTGATCGTATTAATTTAGAGAAAGCACTCTCTGTAGTTGACAATGGGTTAATGACCCTGTCATCCAGAATGTATTCTCTGGAAAGCATAGTATCCTCTGCCATTGACATAATGGAACAGGACTTTCTTATGCTACAGCATGGACAGTCACAACTGCGTTCTATAATGCTATTAGGCTGGACATTGCAAAATCTTCATTCTGGATATGTGCCATGGCGTCTAATCAATACCACGTCATTATTTTTTGTATTTACCTTACAGATAAACAAATCACTTTGTCATAGAAAGTAGCAGACTCTACGGTGCTGAGCATTGAAAAACTGGAAAGATTACCATTAACTGTTTCAGAAAAACCTGCAACAGAATGGATAATAAACGGGGTAATCACTCTTCCTGTCACAATTTTCAACTTTCAATTCTGTTTGAGACATATACCAGTTGCCGTTTATGAAAGGTTGGGTAAGGAATACATAAAGTCAACCTGGGAATTACCATACACACAGAGATGCTGGAGTGGGGGTAAAGAGGTATTTCTTAGTGGTACACAATGCAAAAGTGCACTAAGTGGTACACTCTTATGCAAGGGTATTAATTTACGCGGGCCTGTGAAGGTTCTTCGAACAATTTATCCTGCCACCTGCAAGGTTCTCCAGCAGCAGGGATAGATCCAGTTGTTAGGCAGCTTTCTAATGGGAGCTATATAATGTTGAATGATCACAGCTGTTGTGGAATGATGCCAGGAGGAATAGCCTGTTTCGTAACTGTGTCAGCCAGGGTCACTTGTTGTATACAAGTATTGTTTTGTACGGGGAGTCGCCACTATGGCCTTCACTGAACATCTCTTCTATTCGAATTGATACTTTAAGCAGAATGAAAGCCATTCTTTTACAAAAAAGTGTTCCACTGACCTCGTCCAAAGAGATGTATGAACTGCAAGTTGCAAGGTCCTCTGCAGAGATACATGCTCTTTTATCCACAAACTGTCCAATACATTTCGTAGAAATGTTGGGTCGTATCTTAAACATGTCTGATACCAGTGGTATTTACATGAATTTAAGACAGTTTTTTCAGGACTGTTTGCACCTTTTGAAGCAGTCCTCGGCATTTTTCCAAACTTTGTGCACTCTGTGTTCGGCGGCCTGCCTCTCATTTTGGGACTTGTAGCAGGAATACTATTCTTGTTCCTTCTGCTTCGATATGGCAAGTCCGGTCAGCAACAACACCCAGATTACCATAGAGAACACTCTCCCGGCAATGAAGTGTTGTGAGCGCATGATACAGATCCTGGGCCTGGCTCGTCTAAGAGACCTGAATACCAAGTGGTTCCTATCATTCCGACCAATCTGTCAAGATTGCATCTTACCTGTTCTACGATGCCTGCTATGTGGAGAAGAATGCTTGTTGGATTTCTGTCTAACACTTCCATCAGCACCGCCAATGGATGTTGGTACCCTGCTTATTTCGGTAACGGCCCATGCATCATGTTGTCCCCAGCGGCTACCAATCCTGATGACGGCATTCATTGAGATCTCACAGATGCAATCTGCTGACGGTGAGATATGTGGATCGACAGTCACACAGGTACCACTTTCATCTCCATCTCCGACAAACATTGCTAACTCGACTAACGCTGATGGCGATGATTCACATTTTTGTGCTATCGATTTACTTAGTGAAGTGGTCCAACCTTCACCTACTGTGGTAGACGATTTCTTTGCCAGCTTAGAAGATTGAGGGCCAGATGTAGGTAATCTCGATTTACCTACTCTTAAATACCGAATCATACCGATTCGGTATTTAAGAGTAGGTAAATGGGATGTAGGTAATTTCACTTTTGAAATTACCGAATCAGAATGATTCGGTAGTAACCAAATCGGTATTTACCGATTCGGTAATTGCCATTGATTTCTATGGGCCTTGAGGCCCATAGGAATCAATGCCAATTACCGAATCGGTAAATAACGATTCGGTAAAATTACCGAATTTGCAAGGGGGACAGGGTGTCACTTTGACACCCTGTTGCACCCCTCAATTGTGCATGGTGGTAAATAACGAATTCTTAAACCCTTGTAGCACTGATTACAGTGCTACCTACATGTTGAATTACAGAATCAGTAATTTTACAAATTCGGTATTTGACCGAATTGTAAAAATTACAAATTCGGTATAATTACTGATTCTGTAATTTAACATGCCCCTACATCTCAATATCCAAATACCGGTCGGAAACTGATGAAAATCGGTATTTTCGGCCGTGTCCGTGACCTTGCCCTTAATGTTTTCTCCAAACAACGAGAATGATTTTGGAAGTTAGCACATAGCGTTCTATGGGACTTTGTATTCGACCTTCACTTTTCAAAACAAAACTTCCAACTTTAAGAACTCTATTTTTCTATGATTTGACTTTTCCAAAATTGAACTTTTTTGGCACGAAGTCATCTGCTTAAAGTAGAACTATTCTTAGATAACAAGAATTCTTTGAAACACTTCCAAATGACAATATTTCACCTTGTCTACAACCTAAACAGTTTATTCTGTATTTAAGAGCCATTTCAAAATGTTATTTCATGACTCATTCAGATAAGCATTTTTCAATGTCACACTACCTGCTTTGAATGAAAACATTGCTTTAAAAAAAATGCCTACAACACAAATGCTCTTCTTTTGTGTACAACCATTTCAAATAAATTCTATGTATTTTGGGAAGGATTTTATACATATCTTGCTTTAGATATGTTTTAAATGCTTAGAATTTAGTAATATTGAATATAATAAAGTGGAGTGGTTGTTGTGGAACATTTTAGGATCCAAGTGTAACTTACCGATTTATGCCCTTATATAGGTATAATTCAATTTGCCCTTATATAGGCATAGAAATCCTGCCCATATTTAGACATAATTCATTCAGTCCAAATACAGGCATGGCTACATCCACTAGTTCCAAAAAGCCACAACATTTTCTTGGAAAACTCGGGTTTAGCAGTCAGGGACATCCTCTTACTTGAATATTGATTTGTCCTAGAAATCATGGCGTTTTCAAAGAACTACCATTCCCTTGGGGTTCTTTGGTGACGTTATTATGTCTGACTTTACGTCAAACTAGGCACCTTCAAGGTATAAATATGCCTACACTTGCCCTAGCATACACACAGTGGTTCGGAGCAGCTCGACTCTACTTGCCCGACGCAGCTCGCTACAGCAAGTGCCGAAGGAAGCCGACCCTCCAGCTGACGCACTGACAGAGAGGCTGCCTTGCTCTCGATGAGAATCCAGCTCCAGTGTTTCCAAACTCCCCTTGCGGGGTGTTGAGAAATCGAGTCCGGAGACAGAGATACCAGACCTCCTTCATTCTAAAACCAAGGTACGGACCTGATTAGACCCTAAGAGAAATCTTGGTTAGATTCTTGGCAAAGAAACTAAACCTATGCTACACCACACTTACTTCTTCCCTCGTACTAGACTTAGGTTAGGTACATTTGGGGTAGGCGTAGTTTAGAAGCACCAGTTGAGTACTTTTAGCCTTTATTATTTATGTATGTATTTATCTATGGTCTAGAAACCATACAATGCTTGTAGCAGTTCATTTCTTCTGCATGAGAAAGAAGACTGTTCAATAAAACCTTTTATTGAAAACGCCTGTCTCTCTATTTCTCTGCACCTCTGATGAAACGAAGCATGCACGATTATCTATCTATTGTTTCCATGACTCTGAAGATCAGTTTTATTCTTGGGGAAACAAAGTTGTCATGTTTATGCGGTTGTCAGAAACTAATCCCTTCTTGTGAATTTGAGAAAGTTTCTAGTGCCCTCTGAGCTAGTTGGCACTCACAATTAAGTCCAATATATTCGATAGAGACCTAGTCGACCTAAGTCCTACTTCAAATCTATAGGATATATTATACCAAAGCGCAGAGCCTATTGGGAATATAGGAACTACACTACAAAGGTGGCCACTACAGCTGATGGGGTGAAAGTGAGGAGGCTACTAGCCGTACTAGGATTATGCCCTCTCCCACTGAGACCAGGAGGTGCAGCAAACTCCACAGCGCTGGCCCTGGACAAACTGGCAGTGCAAACAGTGGGGCAAAGGAACGTGGCAGTGCAGCGCGTGAATGCAAGAAATAAAGCTTGCCATGCTAAGGTTGTACTGAAATGGGTGATGTAACCCATGGGTGTATGGACACTACTTCTGATCTTGGTGGTGTGCACTGTTCATTAAACACCATCAATCAAATTCAGTAGCTGGCTATGTCTCCTTACTCACTCATAAATAGTTGTGTGTTATCTCAGCCCGTCTGTGTCTCCCATCCGGTGCTGCTGCCACACCAGCTGCGCCGTGCTCCGGCTGTGGATAGTACTCACCCCGTCCTCAGAGTCAGTTAGTTCCACTGCTGTTCCTTTCTTTGTGGCAAGGTTATGCAGCATTGCACATGTTGCTATTATTTTGCAGCAGAGGATGGGGCGGTACTGACGTGCACCTCCACTTTTGTGGAGGCAATGAAACCTGCTTTTTAGTAGTCCAAAGGTGCGCTCCACAACATTGCGCGTGCTTTTATGTGCCACATTGTATCTCTTCTCCCTTGGGGTGGATGGGTTGAGGTATGGAGTTAGTATAAATGACCGGACGGCATATGCGCTGTCACCTGAATGGGAAAGAAAGTGCCATTATTTGGGTCACCAATATGTTCATCCAAGGTATACATCAGGGTGTGGGTACTCCCTCGTAATTTGGCCACAATGTCAGTAATGATGAAGTCTGCATCACATATCACCTGCATGTTGATGGAGTGAGTGGATTTGCGGTTGCGGTATATGTATTCTGTAGCTGCAGGTGGGCAGATTTGTATGTGGGTCCCATCGATGCAGCCTATTACATGTGGGAACTGTGCCTTTTGGTAGAAATCCAGCTTTGTCTTCTGCAGCTCCGCCTGTGTGCTGGGGAAGCGTATGTAGTGATGCATTCTCTGCATCATGGCATCCAGAAAGGAGTTGAAGAAACGGGACAGGCAGCAATGTAACACACCACCTGCGGCTAGAACACCCTGGTAACTTCCTGATGCCAGGAGGTGCTGGCAACAGAGTACCTGTACATGAGTGGGTAATGCGTGCGCCCTTGGTGTCTGATGCTCCAGGTATGGTTGCAGGTCATGTATCAGGTCTAGGATGGTTTGTGGGTGTAGCCTGTACCTGTCATGTATTTCTGGCTCAGTCATTTGGAACAGTGTAACACGCAGTCTGTACACACGCTCTTCCTGTCTCCAAACCCTCTGTCCTGCTGCTCACAAACATAGCCGCCTTGCTATGACGTAGAGGGCCACCATTGTGTTCACACTGTTGCATTTTGGGGCTGTTTTTATGCACTGCACCTGATTACCACCTGCTCTGGGTCAGTGGTAATTACCGATTCTTAAATACCGAATTTGTACAAATTCGGTATTACAGAATTTTGGTACATCGCATTACCAAATTTTGACAGATTCCTTATTTACCGATTCGTTATTTTGGGGTTTTGGTGTTGACCGATCAATAAATAAGGAATCTGTAACTGATTTCCCTTTAATTTAACCAATCGTTATTACCGATGGCATTCGGTAATACCTACATCGCACAGGGCTAAATACCAGTCGGTAACGCTGAAATTTACCGAATCTCGGCTTTACCGACCGGTATATAGCCACCTACATCTAGCCCAAAGTGTTTTATTTTTAGGACCAACAGTTTCCAAAATTTACTTTTCTCAATATGAGTACTTTTAGGTAATTACTTTGCAAACGCAAGAAACGTTGTAAACACAATAGGTACAGTAGTTGCAGTAGGCAACACAATTCTAAACACAATCTAACATTGAGTTCAATGGGTTTTTCTACATAAATGCAGCTGATTACTTTATAGATTACTTTGGTAACTCTGGGACTGGATCCTAAATTCAGTCCTGGGTTCTAAGCTGAAAACAGTTTAGTAAAAACGTCTTAGTTAATGCAAGGATTTTTAAGGAATAAAAAGGTATTTTAAAAGTTGACACAGAAACTTTTCAGTGAAAAACTAGCAATGTTATCCTATGGACGGAAATTCAATTCACAGGTAAAGTAGGTTCTCGTTACTTTTTGTAATCCAGCACTGGACTCCTAGGTTTAGTACTGGGGTTTCTACCTAAGACAGGTAAGTATTTACGTTTCAGTATTTGGTACGATTTTTAAGGAATATTTGTAATTTTCAAAAGTAGACACAGAAGAAATTTCAGAGAAAAACAGTCAATGGTTTCCTATGGGAGACAATTCAGGTTATGGGTAAGTATAGGTAAAATCACTTTTGTGGTTCAGTACTGGGCTGAAAGGTAAAGTACTGGCTCCTCTCCTGATTCCAGGTGAGTAACTCGGATTTCGTTACTCAGTGGATTTTAGAGGAATATTTTAGAGTTTCAAAACTTCACACTTAGACGATTTTTCGAGTCAAACCAGTCAATGTTATCCTATGGCAGGAAGTGAGTTATCGGTTTCCAGGTGAGTACTCGACTGGTGAAGTTAAGGTTCTGGGCATAGACTCAGGGGTCTCCCAGGGTCGGAAAGGTCCAGTAGGTACACCCTCAGTGGCACAGGGACAGCCGGGTGCAGAGAGAGTAGGCCAAATGCAATCCAATGAAGGGGAGAAGGCCTTCGGTTGGTGGCTGAAAGCAAACAGGCCACGCGGCTGTGGGAGCTGAGCTCCTGCTCACTTACTCAGGGCAAGTGGGGAAGTAGAGTAGGGTAGTAGGTGCACCTCCAGTGGCATTCGGGCGGCTGGGTGCAGGGTTCTTTTGAGCCGTCGGGCGCCCAATGTTATTCAATGGAAAAGGTAAAAAGAGAACAAAGGCTGCAGACTGGGGTACAGAGATTCTTGAGGTGCCACCACCACTTCGGGAGGTAAGTTGGGTTCTTGGAGAAGAGTTGAGTATCCCAAAGGAGGGAACAGGGGGCCTTGGGGCACCAGGTGTAGGAGTGTCTTTGGGTGCCGGGAAATCTTACCCTCGGCTGGACGCAGTTTGTGGGAGCCCGGGTTCTGAAGCTGCAGGCGTCATCTGGGTCATCGAGGAGGGTCTTTGGGCACTGAACTTCGGGTCCCAGTCACCGGGGGGACGTCCTCGTGGTCTTGGATCACTCGGACACAGGCCGGGCTTGGCTGGTGCAGAGTGGGCTGGATTTGCGGTTCCTGGCTGGCACCAGGGGTGTTGCTGTTGCAGCAGAGCCTCTGCTCATGGGAGTCACAGTCTGTTAGGGGGTCAAGGCAGGCAGGTATACCCTGGGTTGTTCAAGGTTGCTGTCCGCAGGAGTCGCCGGGATTAAGCAGGAGCAGGTTCCAGGATTGACAGGCCGGTAGGGCTGGGGCCAAGTCAGTTGTTGTCGTCCTGTTGTTAGCAGCTGCACGGTGTGTCTTCTTCTTCTTGATCTTCTTTCTTCTTTTCTTATCGGGATCTGAGGAAGGAATGTTCATGGAGCCCCTAAGTACTGAATTTAGGGGCATTAAAGGTAGGGCAAGGGCAGGGACCAATAGGTCCTTGTCCTGGGGTGGGTACACCCCCTAGTCTGCTGCTCTCCGGTGGGAGGGGGGCAGGAACCTAGCTGTGATTGGGCAGGGCTCCCCATCTTCAAGATGGCCGAAGCCCGGGTCGTGCTTCACCTCGCCTCTCCTACCTGAGGGGTGGGGTTGGCACAGGCTGGCACACCCCCCTTCCTGACGTAGGGTTTCCCGCCAGTCTTCCCACCAGAGTAGGGGTCAGAACTGGTGGGGGCCAGTTGCTGGGTATGGCAAATGGTCTGGAGAAGCTCACAGAGGCGGCAGGCCTTTGACGCTTCCCCATGCCCATCCTGGGGGAGTAGACCTAGCACCTCGCCCAGGATGTGCATTGTTGCAGGCCCAGGAGAGTGGTGGCTCTCCACCCAGGGGTCCAGTAACATGTCTGCTGTGTGGCAGCCTAGGCAGCCTCTCTGTCCAGACAAGGATTGTAGGTTAGGTTTCAGGGGGCAGCTCTAAGATGCCCTCTGGTGCATTTTACATTAAATCTCACACTGGCATCAGTGAGGGTTTATTGTGCTGAGACGTTTGATACCAAACTTCTCAGTCTTCAGTGAAGCCATCATAGTGCTATGTAGTTCGTAATGACGATCTTCCAGCACCATATACTCTTAATGGCAGCACTGTACTTACAGTGCCCAGGAATGGCCCTGGGTACTGTAGGGGCACAGGGTTCATGCACCTGTGCCCACATCACTGGCATAGAGCACCCAGCTAGAGGGGTGACTGATGTATGCCAGGGCAGTGGTTTTGTGGGCATGGCACAAAAGGATGTGTGCCATATCGACTCTCTGTTTATTTCTGTACTGAGACACTCAGCCTGCAAAGGCAGTGTGTGGGCGTCAGGGTACAGGGCACCTAAGGGTGGCACAATAAGTGCTGCAGCCCTTAGAGTCCTTCTCTGGTCACCATGCCCTGGGTACATAGGGTACCATTTACTAGGGACTGATAGGTGGCCAAAGATGCCAATTGGGTTTTAGTTTCAACACAGTTTTAGGGAAGGAACACAGGCCTGGGCACCTGGTTGGCAGGAGCCCAGGGCACACTCAGTCAATGCACATCAGCAGTTCAGCAAAAAGTGGGGGCATAACAAGGCAAGAAAGATGGCACTTTCTCACAGAAGCCCAATGCATTTCAGGACCCCATGTCCCTTCTTCAGGGGCCACTACATTACAAACTATGCACATTAATACTCAATATATCAATAATAAATTAGTTCAGTAATGGTGGTGCTACCAGAACTGTGAGACACCCATTGTATTGTATTGTATTATAATTACATTGATATAGCCCTTACTACACTTGACGAGGCGTCAAAGTGCTTTTTCGGCAAGTGGCACGCTGCTCAGGGACCCATAGAGGATTATTGTTGAATTAGTATAGTGAAACATGCAAGTACATTTTAAGTGGTGGATAGGATACTCAATTATTTGGATTTGGAATGATAGCAGGAGGATAGAGGAGGAAAAAAATGTTTTATATATATATAGCGCTTGTTACCCCTGATGGGGTGTTGAAGCGCCCTTATTCAGAAAGCCCATAAAAGATTAGTGGTGGGGGGGCGGAGCTTGCCGGCATCGATGGCGGCTGCTTAAGAGTGCAGCTCCGCCACTTCACCTCAACTATCCTGCTTTAATCCTATCACCCACAGTGCTACCCCTTTGGCGGGATCGTCGCCTCACCCCTGCATGCCGCTGGCACCCCCGGCACCCAAGTCGGGGACCGGGCGGGGCCGTTGCGCGCCGGACACCGAGAGCAGAGGAGCCAGGGCGGAGGGCCGCGGAGCCGCGGTCTGGCGCATTCCTGCCCCGAGCGACGTAATAGGACGTGCGGCGCGGGCGCCGCCGGAGACCCGGGTGACGTCACAGCTCGCTTCCCGGCCCCGGGCGCTCGGCCGTCGGAGCTGCGGAAAGCGGAACGCCACACCTAGGAGTGCCGGGGGGGCCGCAGAGGGCCTCCCTTGAAATATCCTGCACAGCGGAGGGCCCTTGCCTCGGGGCAGGTAGTGTGCTGGTCCCAACATTTGCTCTGTCTGTCCGGAGGCTGCAAGTGAGCGGCTGACCCCCTGGGGGGGTAGGAATCAACGAGGCTGCCCCAGCGAGCCTGATTGCAGGCAGGAGACCGACGGATCCAGAGTGGGTGCCCTGGCTCCTCCCCACACCACTGCCTGCTCTCACCGGCCGAAAAGCGCCCCCCCCACCCCGCGGGCTAACTGCGGTGTCTGCACTTTTGCCCAGCAGTGGTGGGCCCCTGACCCAGGGAGGCGACCCCGCCGGCAGCACACCTTCAGAAACAGCGCCCCAGGAAGAAAGAGAGCCCGCGAAGGTGGCGCATGATTGCCCGGATCCATCTTCACCACAGCCAGGGTAGGGGGAGACATTGAAGCAGGCATCCCACAGAGCGGGACAGAGCAGCGGCCCAGAATACGCTACAGACCCCCCCCTAAGTGGTGGCTAGGCAGGGGGCCGAGAGACTGTAACAGCCCTGAGGAGCCAGGAGGGGTTCGGCTCGTGGCTTCCTCCCCATTTCAGCAGAAATCGCGACCACACAGAGAGTCGAGCTGGGGAGCCCAGGAGACCCCCACACAGAAAGGGAGTTGCGGCCACCCCGTACACCAGCTCCCCCCAAGGCCAGCGAGGTAAGAGGAGGCCCGACGGAGCGGCAGCGAGGCAAGATGGGGAAAGGAGATGCGAAGCAGTCAAAACTTCCGTTCGAGCAGCGTCGCACCAGGCCTGCGGACTCGGGAGAAGCAGACAGCGGGCATGCTTCTGTGACGCAGGAGAGCTCTGTCTACGCCGGCATAAAGGACCTGCTAGTCACAATGGAAAAGGGCCTACAGGAAAGCATGGCATCGACAGGGACCAAGATCGACGCCCTCACCTACCGCATGGACAGGATGTCGGAAAGGGTCGATAAACACGCAGAATGCCTCGACATGTCCGAAAGACGGCTTACGGAAGTGGAAGAAGGGCAAATGGAACTTGATAAGGACCGCAAACACATAGCGAAGTTATTACAGGTCATTCAGGACAAGTCTGAGGACTTGGAAGCGCGCTCCAGGAGGTCCAACATACGGATCACGGGCGTGCCGGAGACGACCCAAACAGGCAAAATGGAGCTATTTGTGGAGAAGTTGCTGACTACCCTGCTGGGGGAAGGTGTCTTGTTGGACAGGCCACGTGAAGGGCTTGCTCCCTCCCCGCATGACAGGGCCCGAGTCCAGACACCCAGCACCCGGCCCTCCAGGTGTTACCCACAGCAGTACCTCGCACCCCGTCTCATACGGGACTCCTGCCCCCGGACATCTCTGCATCATGGGGCCGAATCACTACCGGCCCCCTCGGCCGGCCTGGCCGCCATCTTGGACACTGCACCACGAGGCCGCGTGACCTCAGATCGACCCTAACCCTGGGCCTGGCCAGGCCCCGACATCCCGGCACCACCATCCACCCAGGAGGTGAACGGACCACTTGGCAGGTCAATGGGAGAAAGAAGTGTCGATGGCTCTTCCCCGCCAGGTGCCGATCGCCCCCAGCTCCCCCAGGCGCTGGCTCCACCCCCCTGCTGGGTGTCTGGACTCCCTCATCCTGGACCTCCCGACCTCCAAGTGCGAGGGTCCGGACATCAAAGGGCGCCAGGCCTATAACTGGGGCAGCTCCAGAGCAGGAAGGCAGTTGTATCCTGGAGTCGGGAGACGCAGTGAAGAACTCATCCTTGACGGACTACTGGCGCTGCCGTAGCCCTGCCTTGTGAACTATTGCCTTGCCTGCTGGCGCTGCCGCAACCTTCTGAAGCCTTCATCCTCGTCGGGACCTGCTGGCGTGGCCGCGGACCGTTTGTAACTACCACCTTCACCGGGACCTGCTGGCTCCGCCGCGGACCGTCGCTATCATCGATCATCTCGGGACCTGCTGGCTCCGCCGCGGCCCGATCATCCAGAATGCCGAGCTCGAGGATTGTGAGCTATCTATCTTATCATCGCACCTACCAGATTGGTAACAAGACTGTCCCGCTACCCCTTTCCCTAACCAAGAGACTAGAATCGAGGGGACCCCTGAGTCCAGACCTCCTTGTACCATTCCACCGTACTTAAAAGATTGCTTATAAAGAACGTTAAATCTTATCTTTGTGTGGTGTACATCTGTTTGGGGGGGAAGTTACTCGTCTGTACGATCGCTGGAGACGGCTCTCCCCGGAGACCTCTCCTCTTGTCCTCGGCCGACCCTCCCGGTCCGTCTAACATTGGTGGCCAGCGGCGCGATCCGAATCAACGCGTAATCGTACAGAGAGTAGCTCACCCCACGACAAAACCACAATGTCAACCAAAGAGAGCGGATCCACCGAGAAATTCCAGATGGAAAAATTGGAGGAATACAGCCATCGTGAGTTGAAACAATTCTGCATTGAACTTGGTATCGCTACCACCGGTCTGAGTACTAAAGACGATTTCAAGCACGCCATTGAGTCTTGGGCAGAAACCGGGGCCGTCAGACCCCCGGACCAAAATGTTGCAGCATCCGAGAGGAACACCACGGCTCCCGAAGAGCGAAGAACGGGTCTCTCGCAGGAAGAGATCCAAGAGCGAGAAAGAAGCAGACTACATGAATTAGAAATGGCCCGGCTAAAAATGGACGGTGAACTCAAATTAGCCGAACAAAAACTGAACCTGGAACATCTGCGGCTCCGAGAAGAACGGGAAGAAAAACAGAGACAAAGAGAACTCGAAGAAAAGAGACTAGCGTATGAACACGAGCGCAAGCTAGCAGAAATAGACTTACGTAAGCAAAACAAAGAATTAGGGGTGCCCGAGCAACCACGCACCCCGGGAGCGACGGAAAAGAAAGTACACATCCCCAAGGATGTCGTTCGAGAGTATTTCCGAGATGACGACATACAACAGTGGTTCAAGGCCTACGAGATCGCCATGACCTCCCACCGGATCGATCGAAGTGACTGGGGAGCCGGTCTATGGGGGAGGTTCGTCAATGAGGGCCGCGATGCCCTGTTACAGCTCCCAGACCACCTGATGACCTCCTATGACCACATGAAGGCTACCCTCCTCACCCGCTATGGGCTCACACCCGAAATGTACCGCCAGAGGTTCCGAGACTGCACCCGAATCCCGGGTACAACTTGGGTGGAGTATGTGAACTATTTCAGCCGAGCCTTCGAGGGTTGGATCAAGGGAAGCAATGTAACGACCTACGAGCAGCTCTTTAATCTCATGGTGTGGGAGCACCTCTCTAACAACTGCTTCGTCGAGCTCAGGCAGCACCTCCTCGACAGTAAATTGACGGATCCACGGCAGCTCGCCGCCGAGGCTGACCGGTGGGAGATTACCCGAGTAGGCCGGAATGGGCCACATGAACAGAACCGGAACAACCAAGGTCAGCACCGTCCCCGAGGAGGAGGAGGAGGCCAGGGACGAGGAAGAGACACCGCCCCGGCCGCTCCCGCTGCCAGCACACCGCCCCCGGCCAACCGGGGCAACACCCCGGCGCGCCCGGGGTACAGAGCCAATGTCACGTGTCACCGATGCCAGCGGGTCGGACACTACGCAAATGACCCGAGTTGCCCCCAGAACCAGACTTCGAGACCCCGCCAGATGGCTGCCGCCACCCTAGGGGAAGAACAAATCTCCGAAGAACAAGAGGAGTGCGAGCAAGTACACCAGGAGTGGGAACCAGCCGCCATGGTTCTAGCGTGCCTAGGGGGAAGAGACATGGTCCCGCGGGCCCCCCTACCCGCCAATACCATGAAATACAGTCAGTGCGTGAACATTAATGGGCGCAGGGCCGAAGCCCTACGTGACACAGGGGCCAGTGTGACAGCCGTCCGCTGTCACCTGGTGACCCCAGAACAGATCCTGCCGAACATTCTCTGCCCCGTCCGTTCAGCCGACAATTCGGAGAGTCTGTGTCGGATGGCCTGCGTCCCCTTCGAGTGGGGAGGAGTCTCCGGCATGTTGAAGGTAACGGTCCGAGATGATGCCCCCGTGGACTGTCTCCTGGGGAATGATCTTGAGAGTTCCCCGTGGGCCGCAGTAGAGAGAAGAGAGCACCTGGGGATGTTGGGCCTCCCCGACTGGGCGTGCGTAACCACCCGGTCCATGGCTGCCCGTACCATCCCCCGACCCGAAGAACCTGAATGGCCGGCACCTCCTCCCCCGGTCGCTCCAGTAGAAGACATCGACCGTGCCGACCCTCCAGAGCAAACCCCGACGGGCTCGCTCAGCCCCAGGACCTTCCCGACCTGGCTCAGTGGCGTCAGGAAGGGGGGCCCACCCAGGAACAGTTCCGTCAAGAGCAGAAGACCTGTCCCTCCCTCGAGGGACTCCACCAGCAAGCCCTCGCCCAGAGCACAGGGGATACCTCCGGAGCCCATTGGTTCTATTGGAACAACGACCTGTTGTACAGTGAACAGAGAATCGCGGAGTTAGGGGCCAGTCAAGTGCTAGTGGTGCCCCTCCGCTTTAGAGACTTTTTGCTAAACCTGGCCCACGATGTCCCCCTGGCTGGTCACCTGGGTCAGGACAAAACCTACAGTCGCCTGGTGACCCACTTTTTCTGGCCCAAGATGAGGAACGACGTACTCAATCACTGCCGGTCTTGCCCCACGTGCCAGGCCAGCGGGAAAAGTGGCCGCAAACTTAAAGCACCTCTGCAACCTTTCCCAGTTGTCACCACCCCGTTCGAGAGGGTGGGAATAGACATTGTGGGGCCCCTGGACCCCCGTACAGCACAAGGACATCGGTTCATCCTCGTACTGGTGGACCACGCAACCCGCTACCCCGAGGCTGTTCCCCTGCGAACTGTGACAGCCCCGGTAGTCGGCCGGGCCTTGATGGGGATCTTCTCCCGGGTGGGCTTTCCCCGAGAAGTCGTCAGCGACCGAGGCACAAACTTTATTTCAAAATACATGAAGTCCCTCTGGCAACAGTGCGGGGTCACCTACCGATTCACGACCCCCTATCATCCTCAAGGAAACGGACTAGTCGAACGGTTCAACGGCACGCTCAAAGGGATGATTGGGGGGTTGGAAGAGCCCCTCCGTCGCCAGTGGGACGTTCTACTGCCGTGCCTCCTCTTTGCATATCGAGAGGTCCCCCAGAAGTCCCTCGGCTTCAGCCCGTTCGAACTCTTATACGGACACCCTGTGCGAGGGCCCCTCAGCCTAGTCAAAGAAGGTTGGGAGATGCCCCCCCTAAAGAACCCTCCAGATGTCTTCAAGTACCTCCTGACCCTACGCAATCAGACCAGGCGATTCAGGGAAATGGCAAAAGCGAACCTTGAGGCCAGTCAAGAAGACATGAAAAGGTGGTACGATCAAAATGCCTCCTCCATCGAATTCGAACCCGGCCAACAAGTGTGGGTGATGTCCCCCACCGAACCATGCGCCTTGCAGGACAAGTGGACAGGGCCCTTCAAAGTGGTCGAGCGCAAGAGCCCTGTCACCTATCTCATCGATATGGAATCCTCACGGAACCCCCTCCGGGTCCTCCACGCCAATAGATTAAAACCCCACTTTGTGCGTTCGGAGCTCAGCCTCCTGATGGCTACAGACAGCGGAGCCGAAGAGGACTCCGAACCACTCCCTGACCTCCTACGAACTTGGGAGAAGGATGGTTCCGTGGACGGGGTCCGACTCTCAGAGGCCCTCACCCCGGAACAGCGCCAAGGCTGCCGAGACCTCCTACTGCAGTTCGCAGCCCTGTTTTCCCTCACCCCAGGGGTCACCCCCTGGTGCTTGCACGATGTGGACACTGGAGACAGTCCCCCTATCCGACATCGGGCCTACCGCGTACCAGATCGGGTACGGGCCTGCATCCAAGAGGAGGTGTCTAAAATGCTCACCCTCGGGGTCATCGAGCCCTCAGACAGCCCCTGGGCCAGCCCAGTGGTACTGGTCCCCAAAGCTGCCGCCCCCGGCACCACTCCTGAGCTCCGAATCTGCGTCGACTACCGGGGCTTGAACGCTGTCACCAGAACCGACGCACATCCCATCCCCCGAGCAGATGAACTAATCGACCGCATGGGGGCTGCCCGCTACCTCAGCATCTTCGACCTGACAGCGGGCTACTGGCAGATCGATCTCACCCCCCGGGCCCAAGAACGATCCGCCTTCTCCACCCCGGATGGCCACTACCACTTCAAGGTCATGCCATTCGGCATGAAGAATGCCCCAGCAACTTTTCAGCGGCTAGTGAACCAGGTCCTGGCGGGACTCGAGGAATTCAGCGCCGCCTACCTGACGATATCGCTGTGTACAGCCGCCACTGGTCCGACCACCTCCACCACCTCCGAGAGGTCCTACAGGCCCTCCAACGAGCCGGCCTCACGATCAAGGCCAGCAAATGCCAAATTGGCCAGGGGTCTGTGACCTATCTCGGACACCAGGTGGGAAGCGGTCTGGTGGCCCCTCTTCAACTCAAGATCGCTGCCATCCAGTCTTGGCAGCCCCCCATCACCCAGACCGAGGTCCGCGCCTTCTTGGGGCTCACAGGCTACTACCGGCGGTTCGTGAGGGACTATGGCAGCATTGTGGGGCCCCTCACGGAACTCACATCCAAAAACCACCCAAAGAAGGTCAACTGGACCCCCGACTGTCAAGCGGCCTTCGATAAGCTGAAGGCCGCCATGTGCTCCGCCCCTGTGCTCCAGGCCCCCGACTACAGTCGGGAATTCATCGTCCAAACGGATGCCTCCGACCATGGCATTGGGGCAGTCCTGTCCCAGTTGAACCCCGAAGGACTTGACCAACCAGTGGCTTTCATCAGCAGACGTCTCCTGGCCCGAGAGCAACGCTGGAGCACCATCGAGAGGGAGGCCTTCGCCGTGGTGTGGGCCCTCAAAAAGCTCCGGCCTTATCTCTTCGGTACCCCCTTCCGGGTGCAGACAGATCATCGGCCCCTGCAGTGGCTAATGCAGATGCGGGGGGAAAACCCAAAACTATTGCGTTGGTCCATCTCCCTGCAGGGGATGGACTTCACTGTGGAACATCGACCTGGGCAAGACCACGCCAACGCGGATGGCCTGTCACGCTTTTTCCGCCTCGACGAGGAGAGTCCCCAAGAGGATGGGTGACTCTCCCCGCCTTCAGCTGGGGGGGACGCATGTTGGACAGGCCACGTGAAGGGCTTGCTCCCTCCCCGCATGACAGGGCCCGAGCCCGGCCCTCCAGGTGTTACCCACAGCAGTACCCCGCACCCCGTCTCATACGGGACTCCTGCCCCCGGACATCTCTGCATCATTGGGCCGAATCACTACCGGCCCCCTCGGCCGGCCTGGCCGCCATCTTGGACACTGCACCACGAGGCCGCGTGGCCTCAGATCGACCCTAACCCTGGGCCTGGCCAGGCCCCGACATCCCGGCACCACCATCCACCCAGGAGGTGAACGGACCACTTGGCAGGTCAATGGGAGAAAGAAGTGTCGATGGCTCTCCCCCGCCAGGTGCCGATCGCCCCCAGCTCCCCCAGGCGCTGGCTCCACCCCCCTGCTGGGTGTCTGGACTCCCTCATCCTGGACCTCCCGACCTCCAAGTGCGAGGGTCCGGACATCAAAGGGCGCCAGGCCTATAACTGGGGCAGCTCCAGAGCAGGAAGGCAGTTGTATCCTGGAGTCGAGAGACGCAGTGAAGAACTCATCCTTGACGGACTACTGGCGCTGCCGTAGCCCTGCCTTGTGAACTATTGCCTTGCCTGCTGGCGCTGCCGCAACCTTCTGAAGCCTTCATCCTCGTCGGGACCTGCTGGCGTGGCCGTGGACCGTTTGTAACTACCACCTTCACCGGGACCTGCTGGCTCCGCCGCGGACCGTCGCTATCATCGATCATCTCGGGACCTGCTGGCTCCGCCGCGGCCCGATCATCCAGAACGCCGAGCTCGAGGATTGTGAGCTATCCATCTTATCATCGCACCTACCAGATTGGTAACAAGACTGTCCCGCTACCCCTTTCCCTAACCAAGAGACTAGAATCGAGGGGACCCCTGAGTCCAGACCTCCTTGTACCATTCCACCGTACTTAAAAGATTGCTTATAAAGAACGTTAAATCTTATCTTTGTGTGGTGTACATCTGTGGGGGGGAAGTTACTCGTCTGTACGATCGCTGGAGACGGCTCTCCCCGGAGACCTCTCCTCTTGTCCTCGGCCGACCCTCCCGGTCCGTCTAACATGTCTTCTCCAACATGTTCATAGTGGAGAGGGCACACCGCTCTTTGGGACCGAGACCACCACCGGGAGCCTCCCCCTGGCCCATCATAGCTAAACTCCTAAATTACCGCGACAGAGACTCAGCTCTGAGAGTCGCACGGGAGAATGGCCAGCTACAATTTGAGGGGTCCAACATATCCTTATACCCAGACTTCACTGCTCGAGTACAGGAGGATCCGAGACGTTTTGCCCCTTACAAACAACAGATGAGAGAGCTTGGTCTCGACTACGCAATGCTATATCCGGCGAAGCTGCGGATAAATCAGGGTGGACATTCCCACTTCTTCACGGACCCTAAAGAGCTCCAGAAGGCGCTGAAGTCCTGGGAAATAGAGCGTCCGAACAGCCCGAGGGATAGACCAGAGGACCCGGGCCCCTCCAGTGGTCTGGAGGATCAAAAGTGACGGCTCGGTCTCTTGGGACTCGTCCTCTTGGTGTCCGGCCAGCGCTCCGACCATGAAAGGTAACGGGCATGCAGTTCTACCCAAGGGTCCACTCGACGGGACGGACTACGCCGATGGAGAGAGCTGTTGACTCAATGGGAGTGTGCACGGACTTCGTCACTTGGTGAGATTGTTCCTACATTTGGGGGCTTGTTTGACTTTGGTGCCATTTGGGTACATTCCTAGTTTGCATTGACTTAAGGGTTCCCTGAGACTGTAAGCGCTGGCTGTGTATCCCCCCTGGTTTCCATTGCTTTTTCAGAGAATGGGGTGTTGGGGGTGGCGGGCGGATGGGGTGTGAACAATTTCGATTGATGTAAACACTGGCAACGGTTTGTGAGTTTGCCACGGAATGCTTTGGTGGGATTACAGATAGAGGTGATGGGGCGGGGTGCCAGATGGTGAACGTTGGTTTAAGTCAAATGCTCTTAGCAGTCCTCTTGGTAACCTCTGCCCTAGAGCTGATCTCACACAGGGTTCCGGCTGGACCCTATGGTTTTGGATTGGGGGGAACAGGGAGGTGGGAGGTTTTTCGTATCATGCTAGGCCGAGTTGGGGTTGATCTGCTGTGGGTGGAGGGGGGGGTGGGCATGGCTGCCTTTAGGGGACGGTGGGAGGGTTCCAATTGTTTTGTTCTATTTCGATGTGCCTCGCCTCAAAGAATTCAATGCCCTAGCTTCAACGGTCTGATTGCCTCTACTATGGTCTGCTCCAAATGCTTGTCTGCGATGACACCCACCGGGTGGCGCCCTGATGGCTGAGAGGGAGGTTGGGAGGGCTGAAGAGCGCCCTGGGATATTGCACGCCTTGACATGGAATGTGAGGAGGCTGAATGACCACAGGAAACTTAGAAAGGTGGTCTGCTATCTCAGACGCCACAATATTTATATCGCACTACTACAGGAAACGCACCTTACACCCTCCAGCCACATGCTACACACCAGGAGTTTAGTGGGTAACATAGCGGCTGCGGGGTTCACCACTCACGTGCGGGGTGTCCTAACCTGGGTAAACCCGAAATCGGGGCTCCTCTTGCAGGCCTTATGGGTCGACCCTGAGGGGAGGTATGTCATAGCGTCCTGCACAGGGTGGGGGCTGGAATTGCTACTGGTTAACACGTATGGGCCTAACTTTGACTCTCCCGCATTCTTTGACTCCCTGGCCACTGAGATTTCCAAACACGACAAGTCTCACATACTGTGGGGTGGGGACTTCAACTTGACGCTAAACCCTGAATTAGACAGGTCTTCCGGCCCCCCCGGCGGCCCTCCGCAGCCGCGCAGGCACTCTCTGCGAAGCTGGTAATGCTGGATATGATAGATGTGTGGAGGAGCAGGAATGTCGGGAAGAGTGGTTTTACCCATTACTCCGCGTTCCACGATATACATACTAGGATAGATTACTGGTTCGCATCAGCGAGCGTTGACCGCTTGATTAAATGCTGCAAGTTTCTTCCCCGCACCCTCTCAGACCACTCCCCCATTCTGTTCACCCTGGAGACCCCAGTGAAAGGTTACGCTCCGTTCACCTGGCGCTTCCCACCGTACTCCTTGTTAGATCCGATTTTTCGCGGTGACTTCGCAGAGGCGATTGAGGTGTTCTTCGAGTCAAATGTGGGTTTGGTGGAAGACTTCCAAACAGTGTGGGAAGCATTCAAAGTTTATATTAGAGGGATAGCAATGTCTAAACACTCCAGTGTCTTGAAGACTATCAGAGCCACTCTGGCTGACCTGGAGCGGCAACTGCACACTCTCGAAACGAGATCCCGCTCCCACCCGGACGACTCAGTGGAGGAGGAAACTAAGCTCCTCCTGTCGGAATACCACGAGGCGGCTGACAGGGAGGTGCTGCACCTTGGCAAATATGCTACGGCGCGCACCTACGGAGAGGGAGAGAGACCGGGCGCAGTCCTAGCTAACATCGTCAAAGGCCAGTGAAGAACGGCGCGGATCCCAGATTTAAAGACCGCAAGCAGGGATAGAGTGTCGGATGAGGCGGAGATGGCGGCAGTCTTCAGGGCCTACTACGCAGAGCTTTATTCCTCCAGAAGAGGAGATCTCAGGGAAGATTATTTAGAACACATACAGCTCCCATTCCTCCCCCACTCAGACAGGGAATTCCTGATGTGCCCCATTCAGATGGATGAACTAAGGGAGGCTCTGGCCTCAATGAGATCGGGTAGTGCGCTGGGCATGGACGGCCTCTCTGTAGACTTCTACAAAGTGTTTCAAGAACAACTACTGCCACACATCCACACCCTCCTAGAAGACATAGGTGCACAAGGCACCATGCCTGGCTCCATGAGGGAGGCAGTGATAGTTACCATTCTAAAGCCGGGTAAGCCACATGCCGACTCTAGCTCATACCGCCCGATCTCGCTGCTAAACGTTGATACCAAACTATACACGAAAGTCCTTGCGAATAGACTGGCGCTCCTAGCCCCCGACTTGGTAGCCCCGTAACAGGCGGGATTCATCCCATCCAGGAATTTGACTTATAATATCAGAACAGTCTTGGGCACCATTCAGCACGTAAAGCAGGACATGCCTGCGGTAGCGCTCTTTTTAGACATGGAGAAGGCTTTCGACTCCGTAGAATGGCCCTTCCTTCTACAGGTACTACGCCGAATGGGCCTGGGCGAACCCTTTATCCAAATGATTGGCACGTTATATGATGGCCCGGCGGCTAGGGTCCGGGTGGATAACGCGGTATCCCCCCCTCTGTTCATAGGGAGAGACACCAGTCAGGGATGCCCTCTGTCCCCCTTACTGTACGCACAGGCTGCTGAACCACTCGCCTGTGCCCTAAGAGAGTATCACAGTCACAGGGGGGTCAGGTTCCCCACATACAAACTGGTCGTCTTTATGTATGCGGATGACACCTTGCTATATGCACACGACCCGGCTGTCTCACTTCCCCCACTCCTAAGAGAGGTGGTCCGGTTCGGCGCCCTCTCGGGGATCAGAGTCAACTGGGCGAAGTCGGTGATGCTACCCCTGACTCCAGTGACCATTAGGGTGGAGACGGAGTATCCGATACAATGGACGGAGGACCCAATTAGATACCTGGGGATTCAGATACACACGGACCCGGATCTGCTCCTTGGGCAGAACTACGGACATGCGGTCAGTAAGCTAGAGGACGACATAGAAACCTGGTGTAGATTACCTCTAACGCTGATGGGCCGTATAGCCCTAATGAAGATGATAGTGCTCCCACGGTTTTTATTCCTGTTTAACGCTCTGCCGATCGTGCTGTCTAAGTCCTTCTTCCATCGTCTTACTAGTCTACTGATCAAATTGGCATGGGCGGGCAAACAGCCGCGAGTCAAATGGACCACGCTCACTCTCCCATATAGATCAGGAGGGCTGGCGGCGCCAGATCTGGAATTATACTATAGAGCTGCCCAGGCGTCTCACCTACATACCTGGATACATGGTGATAAGCTGATCCCGCATGTCCGGCTCGAACGTTTGTTTGCGCACCCTATATCTGCCAACCCATGATCTGCCAACCGCAGGATCGACGGACGGGAATACTGGATTCCATATCCTCCACCAACCTCGCATGGCATTCACTCCTCTTTCGTCAAGGAGGGGCGTTGCTATATTCCCCGGAGATGCCGATTGAGTAGATGCGCTGGCTTCCTCCCATAGCGGATAGAGCGACCACACGGGAACTCGCTAGTCTGGGGCTGAGCAAGGCGGGAGACCTCTTCCGTAACGGCACAGCTAAAACCTGGGACCAGGAGCGGGGGGACGGTGTTGAACCTCCGCTACTCCAGAGCTTCCACTTCCACAGGACTCGAAGCGCCCTCGCCGAACTCCTGGGTCCGGATAAGTCAGAGCCACCGGACATGCCGGAACTAACCTATGTGATTACACATAAAGACCCCAAGAAACTTCTGACGAACCTCTACGGTATAGCGAGATCTCAGGGGGAACATCAACTTATGAAGGCTCGCTTGGACTGGCAGAGGGACTTGGATACCAGGCTAGATGACTTGACTTGGAGTTACTGCTGTGAAAGCACAAGGGGTATCTCCCTAAATAGGAAGCACCGACTCATACACTTTAAGTTCCTTCAAAGAGTGTATTACACCACAGCGCGGCTTCATAGATATGGGCTACGTGCGGAGGCGCACTGCGAGCGTTGCCGCGCAGCAGACGCTGACTTCTTGCATTTGTCATGGGGTTGCCCGGGGAGTCAAAGATTTTGGCGAGACGTGTTTTCCGAGATGGGCAGAATTCTGGAGGTCGACCTGGACCTGGACCCGGGATTAGCGCTAATAGGTAACTCAAGGCGACTTCCGGGGTCAATACGCAGACTCAAGGACATGGGGATGCTGATGGCGAGAAGGGTGGTAGCCCAGTGCTGGATGCGGGGCCCTCTTCCTACCAAGGCTAGATGGACGCGTGACATGCTCTATTGCTGCACGCAGACGGAGGCTTACAGCGAGCTGTTACCCCCAAAAAACCACCCGAAGAACTTCTGGGCCCTCTATAGGACCTACTTGCAGGGACAGCGGACCGAGTATGAGGACTCCACAGACGGCACCCCCCCAGGGGCAGCCGCAAATCCCACACACGAATTGGACTAGGTCACTGACGCTCACAGAGGACACTGGGAACGGAGCAGGGGGGGAGGGTAACAGGGGTACACGGAGTTTAAAGTGTGAGGGTGGGGGGTTGGGGTTCCATGGAGAGGAACCTCACAGGGTAGGCCACTCACAGTGCGATCTCTTCAATAGCAGGGGTATCATTTGCGGGGTTTGGGATCAAACTCCCTCGGGGCATCTGTGCTTCCAAGGGGTCAGCCAATATGGGATTGAGGACCTGGGAGCAGACATGGTCATCGCAGAGTTGGCTCGGATCGAAGGAGCGAGGCACATTAGTAGGGCGGGGGCGAGGTTCAAGGGGGGAGGGGTCTTGTGGGAGTTTAGGGGTTGTTGAGAAGGGCGAAAATTGAAAAATGCACAGAAAGGCGGGCACCTGCCCGCTTGTTTGACCGGTATGACACAATGGAACTTGGAGGTACATATACGCCGCCGGACCCCCGGGTTGTCGGCCCCAAGGCTGTGTATTGTGTGTTAAGAACTTGAGGCGAATAACTGGGTTGCGGCCGGCCCCGGAGGGGTTGTAGGCCAGAAGCTGTGTAAACTGAAATTCCTTACTCTGTGCAATAAAAAAAAAAAAAAAAAAAAGATTAGTGGTGAATTAATATGGTGAAATATGAAAGTAATTTCAGTAGTGGATATTAGTCAGTTATTTGGAGTGAGAAGGATAGCGGAGGGATAAAAGGGATGAAAGTTTTGCATTCATTTAGCACTTGTTACCCCTGATGGATGTTAAAGCGCTTTTCTGGCGAGTAGCACGCCACTCTGGAACCCATAAAGGATTAGTGTTGAAAATTAGTATAGTAAAATATGAAGTAATCTGAGTAGTGGATAGGTTATTCAGTTATTTGTGTAGAGAAAGGTAGGTGGCTTGATAGAAGAGGGAAAGAGGTTTGTATTTATAAAGAGCTTGCTACCCCTGATGGGGTTTTGAAGCACAAGTAGCATGCTACTCTGGAACCCATAAGGATTAGTGTTGAATTAGTATGGTGAAACATGAAAGTAATTTTAGTGGTGGATATGTTAGTCAGTTATTTGGATTGAGAACGGTTGGGGAGGGGTAGAAAATGGAAAATGTTTGTATATAGCGCTTGTAACCCTGATGGGTTGTTGAGACGCTTTATTGGTGAGTAGCACGCTACTCTGTAACCCATAAAGGATTAGTGGTGAATTAGTATATTTGAATATGGAATTTGAGAAGTGAACATGTTAGTCTGTTAATATTGATTGAAAAGGATAGTTGAGGGATAAAAGAGTGAAGGATGATTTGGGTTTTTTTTAGGCCTTAGCAGTAGGGGGAGGTTTTTGGATGAGTAAAAAGGAATTTTGGAGGGGAGGAGTCAGAGGGAAGAGTTTAGAAAGGTTTGTTTTAGGAGATCGGTATAGTAAAAATGGTGTCAGATGATGCAAGAAGGGGTACAGTAGGAGCGAGTCTAGAACGTTTTTTGGGGGGATCACAGTAATGATATGGGGTTTGGGATAATTGAGAGAGTGGATATAGAGGATATATTGATAGATGTATAGGATGAGAGATAGGGTAGTGCATTGGAAAGAGTAGTAGAAAGAAGTTTGAGATGAGTCAGTAAGTTGGGCTAGAAGGTATATTGAGAGAAGTATAGGCTGAGAAATAGGGCAGTGCATTGGAAATGATAAATTAGAAGAAAGTGATAAATATATAGATCCATAAGTACATTGAAAGTATATAGATACATAACGGAGGTAAGTATATGTAGATTAAAGATATTGATAGAGGCACAGGATGAGAAATAGGGTAGTGCATTGGATATGCTTTTTCAGGAGAAAAGTAACAGACACAGATCCAAGTACATGGAAGGTACATAGAGGCACAATAGAAGTATTTACATGTAGACCAAAGATGATTTTTATTTATTTATTTATTATTAATATTTAAAAAAATCTTTTTTTTTCTCTCAATAACATAATTCTTTTACATGTTTATACAAAGCAATACACAAAGATAGGTACATATCAATAGGAAAACAAATGCTTATATACAGAGGGATATGCTGTAAATTTCTGTTTGTGTATGGTGCTTATGTAAGGAAGAGCCAATTCTTGAGTAGTTTTCTGAAGATAAGGTAAGGAGCGCAGATTCAATGCCTCTTCATGGACGGAATTCTGTTTGGAAGTCTGAAAGTATGTCATTCTCTTCAATGAATTGTGACATCTGGGCGAAAGCTGCTCTTTCTATCAGTTTGCCCAGGAAAGGTACATTTGTAATGGGTCTGTAGTTGTCAGGGTTCAGGGGGTCCAAGTTTGTATTCTTCAGTAAAGGGCGTAGCTGTGATTTTTTTTAGTTCTTCTGGAAATATTCCGGTAGTGAAGGAATCGTTGATAATTCTTCTTACTGGAGTGGCAGCAGAGGTTTTTAAAACAATTGTCTTGACAGTTTGTGGTGGACAGGGGTCAGAAGGGCTGCTGGCAGGCCTGCTTGCTTTGACCAGGTCCATAAATTCATCGTGTGAGATGTGTTGGAAGGAACAGAGAGGCTTGGTTAGAGTATTCTTGGATTGTTGTTTTGTACAAGGGTTAGTGCTGGTGCTTTGTTTCTGTTTTAAGTACGATTCCACCGTGTCTGCTTTGTCCTTGTAATCATTTGCCAGTTTGTCTGTGAAATCTTGAGGAACAGGAGGAGTTCCTTCTAGGCAATTTGGTTTGCGAAATTCATTGAGTATTTTATAGAATTCTTTATTTTCACATTTTGCACTGGTACACTTTAGCAAAGTTGTGGTTACCAAGCCATGTTTTGTGTGGAAGTAGTGGAAAAAAGATGGAAAAAATGGAAGGAGGTAAAGCGGTGAGTAGTTTAGCAGTGAAAGATTTGCTAAAAAAGTGCAAGTTTTTAGAGGTGCTAAAGACAAACTAGTGTGACCATGCTTTAAAATGCTGCTAAACATCATGCAAAGGAAATAACAACAGGCGGAGAGAAGACCTACTTGGCAAGTAACTGTCGTGATGAAAAAATGCCGTGTGCTTTATATCTCAAGAAAAAAAAAGTATATGCTATAATGAAAAAACACGACAGCCCATAAGTATATATCTGGAATAAAGATGTTCATATGCAATGACTATGTCCTATGCATTTAAATTGCTGTCCCGAAAAAGTTCACTTGAATATGCCTACAGACCGCACCATAGAGTGTGCAAAGAAATACCTCTGAGATAAAGGAGGTTACCTGGTGTTTGCAGCTAAATGGGAAATAATCTGTAAGAAATAAGGATGGTGTTTAATAAAAACGAATCACTGACGTAACCTCGACAGACCGAATATCGACTAGACAAAATATCGGTGAAGAATTATCGACTACAAAAATATCGAATCCCAACACTTTAACAAGAAATAACAAAAATATCGAAACCACAATATCAATAAAAAACATATCGACTACAACATTATCGACCATCAATATTATCGCATGTAAAAAACATCGACTTTCAATCCTTAACATAAAACATAGCCAAAATATCGACCATCAAAATATAGAATACAAATATATCGAAACTTATAGAATATCGACTTCACAAAATACATACAAAATGCACTTTCTAATCAAAAATACATATTATACACATCACAATAACCATAAACTATTTTATAAAACAAATACAACATACAATAAACATTGCAAACAATTAAAAAAAACATTTACATCGAATAAACAATTTTAAACACATACACAACATTGCAAATAATAAAACATTTCTTAATGCACATTATAAATATTCTTTCACTTTAAATCTGAAAAAAAGGCATTAACTATTGCAAAAATTGCCTTACCAATACAAAAAAACAGTAATTGGTGTCATCCATGTAAGGAAAACAATTAGGAAAACAAGTAAAAAATTCAAATGAACAAATAAGAAATAGCTATCAATTTGAACAACCAATGAACTTTCAGAAACAATTAAACTAATCCTATAAAAAGAATAATTAAACCAGCTAAAATTGCAATCTAAACCACCAAAGAAAAGGAAGGGGAAACTCTGCCAGATTGCTGAGAGAAAACTGATTGACTTCAACCAAAAACCAGCTACACCTCTCTAAAGTAAATACTACCACCTTAATATATTTCCAAAACGTAAATCTAAAACTTCAAACCTGTATTTAAAAAACAAATAACTAAAACATCTATTTTATCCCTACTCTATTTTCTACAGAGAAAAAGAAAATAAAGACAAACTGCACAACATCTACCCTTCAAAGAAAAAAGCCAAAAAGTAGGTATATAATTTAAAACTTAACTGAAAACCTTAATAAATTGAAGACAAAGTACAAACTAGGTAGCAGAGCACAACAAAATAAACTTAAATAAATGTAAAATCTTTTAACACATTTTCTCCATCTCAACAGGTACTGAAGGAATACACAGAAAAGAAACATTTGAAGAAAAGCACCACCTGAATGCTACAAAGAAATAAACTGCTAAATAATAAACGTGCAAATCAATCTTATTCTAATACTAAATACATAATTTAAATACTTTTCTAATAATGTAATGTTTAATTTCTCCTAGCACCAAAAAGCAACAAGCATTTACAATGCAATGGTCTCGGCATTACTAAAGGTAGAGCTATTGGCATTGCTCATGACATTTTTTTAAAAATCATAAACAAATAGCATTGTCATTTACATTGCCAATAGCTTAATCGTTAAATAAATGACATTGTCATTTACAATGCCAATAGCTTAATCGCTCGCATATGCATGACCTATTGCATTTACACCCACACAGAGCCACACACACAGAGCCACCCACACAGAGTCATTCCCATAGAGCCACCCACACACACAGAGCCACCTACACAGAGCCACCCTCACACAGACAGAGCCACCCACACATAGAGCCACCTACAAAAAAAGCTATCCACACAGAGCCACCCACACATAGAGCCACCTACAAAAAAAGCTGTCCACACAGAGTCACACACACACACAGAGCCCCACACACACACAGAGCCCCCCACACACACACAGCCCCCCACACAGAGCCCCACACAGAGAGCCCCACACACAGAGCCCCACACACAGAGCCCCACGGACAGAGCCCCACGGACAGAGCCCAACGGACAGAGCCACACGGACAGAGCCACACGGACAGAGCCACATGGACAGAGCCACACACACACACGTGGACAGAGCCACACACACACACACACATGGACAGAGCCACACGGACAGAGCCACACGGACAGAGCCACACACACACAAGGCCATCACTTTTACTGATTTGAGCCCTGAGGCTTTCACAGTCTGCAGAAATTGATTCATTACAATATGAGTGCAAGGCTGGCTACCTGATAGCGTGCTCAGGGTAGCCGGTTGGGCACAACAGCCCCCTCTTTGTCATACTATCCAAATGGCAGAGAGAGTAGTCATAGGCAGTAGTGTCTGTTCCTGTCTCACCAGAGCTCAGACCCATGTTTCTATTATGCATCAGGCCCTTGCTTGCTGTCCTCTCTCCGTGACCTCAGTCTGATCCACAGTTTGGAAAGGCATATCCATGCTGAACGCCTGCAGTTACTTCTACTCCCTCCCTCAACCACAGCCGGAAGAAAATGGCACTCGAGGGCTGTGTGGTTACTACAACTTGTGAATTTACTAATCTACAGACACAGGGTATTGTTGGGACTACCTCTCCCTGCCAGATTAACTCTCACAAGAGACACAAAACTGACACTTGCGAGAGAGGCCACGAACTGAATGAGCACATTCCCATCAGACTGAAAAAGGGGTGATATGCGCTGGTGGGCAGTGTGAGGAGACTTGCACTGTCATGGAAGAAGCAGAACAACAGGAAGCACACAATCCAGTCATCTGTCACCTCCCGGGGAGAGGTAAATGGATTAGGCAAAGCCACAAAGGCACGGGACGTCCCCTCAGAGTTCAGAGAGTGAGAACGGAGAGATGGTGTGCATGGAGAGAAAAAGGAAAAAGAGAAGACAGAAATGGAGTTAAAGGAAGGAAAGGAAGAAATGGCGAGAAAGCAAATAAAAAAAGTGAAAGAGGCATACGTGAGAAAGAGGTGAGGGCTGAGATAAAAACCAAATGAGGGAAATGGATGCGAGGAAGAGAAGGAGAGAGAAAAGGTAGGAGATAGCAGAGAGAAAGGGAGAACATAACAGCATTACAGAGGAGTGTCCGGTGCTTGCCTAGATCGCCAAGGGGTGAGGGTCAAGGGACAAGCAAAAGCACAATGACAATTCTAATATAAAACCACAACATCAATGTTTTCAAAAACAGTTGTACATAGCAACTATCCTTTCAGGTTAATGCATTAAAAAACCCAAGAATAAACAAACTTGTGAACTGCATGCACTCAAGCCCGTTTTGGAGGAACACTACTTATCAGCTGACCCTGGCATAAGAGGCAACGGCCATCCTCAAGGAAGCCCAGCCAGGAAAGAAAGGCCACGTGCTCTGCCCTAGGCAGGTAGTCCACTGAGTGAAGTCACACACAATAGGTCTCTTCATCTGTGTAGACACACACTACTACAGGCAGCCGCTTCCCCGCCCAGTGACGCCGCCTCCCTATGAAAGTAAGTCGATCCGAGGCACCACAGAGGGTTACAAACGTTCAGGCTGCTAAGCTCCGGAAATACATTCTCTTCGACAAACACACAGCTGGGCTCTTTCGTATAAAAGCTGAAGTGGTCACGCAAGAGTTTCTCATTATTATACAGTGTAGTCCCGGCGCTCCTTTATACTCACAGTTTTCGCAGGTTCTCTGATCTGATTGATAAGGTTCTTTCTCCACGACCCAGAAAGGCACGGACTGCCAGCAGGGCCCGAGGAACGCAGGGTTACCACAGAGCATGCTGCAGCATCTAATATGCCAGCGCATCATCTACACTATGGTGCCACATTTAGCACGCAAACTGCACTTCTCGGACCCACCTCTAAAGAGACCGGCAATACCAAAGGCATTCTGGGATTACTCTAGGCATTTCAAAAGCAAACGCGGCCTCCAGTTCTCAACGGTGTTCGGGACTGCAGGAAGTATCCCAGAGTCTGCAGCAGCCAGGCGTGCCTCGGTAATCACTGCGAGCCACCATTTGGAAAATCGATTTCCCTAAGATTGGGACACGGGAGGGTGGTTTCAAACTATTTACATAATTTATTCGCCTCGGGAGGCTCCTCGAATACATTTTCACCCTTTCCAGGAAAAGGAGTTATTTTAGCGGTTAGAGGGCACGGGGTGGTAATGCGCTAGAGATCTGGTCAGTTGGGTAGTACCGTGGGGCAGTATTGACCCACAGTGTGTTAACAGTGAGAAAAGTGTAATGAAAAACGCGAGGTTTACAAATTACACTGCAACATCTGGGTCTGGGTGTTTGCCGTGGAAGCAGGAAACCCCACACCAACAAGGGAGACTTGCAAACCGAACTGAAATGTCACAAAGGCAAACCGAACATGAGACTGGTCAAATAACGTGCAAGGGAAGAGAAAAAGAAAAAAAGAGGTGGTCAACGACAGCAAAGGTGAGGCTAAAGACAGAACAAAGTGAACACAAGAGGACAGCGAGGCTCACCTTCATTGCGAACAAAACCAAATGGCGCCCAGCAAGCTCCGTCTTTTTTCGGATTTGGGGGCGTGTTCGGTGTTCGTGGCTAAAAAGTGGAAAGAAGAACACCGAACACACCTCCAAATACGAAAAGGACGGAGCCTATTTGGAGGGACGGCTCTCTCCTCCAATGGCTGGCCTCCATTTAGGAAGCCAGCCAATGGGAGAGAGCCAAAATTAGAGGCGGGATAAAGAGCCCCTCTAAGGAACATAAGATCTCTCTACTTCCGGTTCTGCCTTTGGCAGAACCGGATAGTACCTCGACCTAAAAATGACTGAAGGAGCAACATTTGTGTATTCTCAGAAAGGGAAAATGCTTCTTTGTTACATGGGATATGTATATACTCAAGAGAAACAGAAAGATATGAAAGTTTTTTGGAAATGCACTGAATACTATTCTAGCAAATGTTATGGTTGAGCTATAACTCAGGAAACTACTGTGACTTATACTAAGGAACATAACCACCCACCCAATGTAACAGAAATAGAGATTAGAGAAATGCTTGATTCCCTTAAAGAAGCTAGCACTAGTACTGATGTAGCAACAACTGCTATTCTAAAACAGCATTTAAGTGTTTTACCCCAACATGCCTCTAGCCAACTACCATCTATAGATTCCCTTAAATGAACCATAGCTAGACAAAAAAGAGCTACGTCAACTACTCCTCCCACACCTACAACTTTTGAAGAAGTACAAATTCCCCCTAAACTCTGTCTAACGCATAATAATGAACCATTTATACTATATGACAACAAATCAAAAGATAAAAGAGTAATACTGTTCGCCACTACAGACAACATGACTAAACTAAACCAATGCCAAACTTGGATGATGGATGGTACTTTTGGAGTATGTCCTAAACCTTTTTACCAATTGTACACTATCCATGGTCATTTCCAAAGTGCAAATATTCCATTCCTATATGCCTTCCTACCAAACAAACAACAATCTACCTACCAAGAAATCCTAACCAAAGTCAAACAGCAAACTAATGACTATTTTCCACAAAAAATTATCATTGATTTCGAAAAATCAATGATAAATAGTATCCTTAAAACATACCCACACACAGCAATACAAGGTTGCTATTATCATTTCAATCAATGTATATGGCGACATCTACAAAAATCTACATTTTGGGCCCGATTACGATCCTGGATAAAAAACCGTCATACGATTCGTATACACAGCCGTCTCCGTACGAATGAAAAAAGACCATCCGTATAGCGTAGTATGATTCGTATCCCGAAAATACATCCGAATTTCAGCGAACCGTACGAACCGTAATGGAAGACCCGTACGAATTGGCGTCGTACCCCAAACTGTACGCTTTGTAAACATGCCGTACGAACTAACAAGTTCGATCCAGACCAGGGACCAAGTACGCGATTAGTACGGGCAAACGTAGTCGCCCATGATTCATGATTCGTACGGAAAACATCGTGTATAAGCGAGCCGCACCAGTAAATACGACATGCGCACCCCTCAATTGGGTGTACACAAACCCCCACCCGGAAAACGGACCGTAACAGCCAGCCGCACCAGTAAATACAACACGCACACCCCTCAATCAAGCGTACACGAACCCCCACCCGGAAAATTGACCGTAACAGCCAGCCGCACTAGTAAATACGACACGCACACCTCTCAATCAAGCGTACACGAACCCCCACCCAGAAAATGGACCGTAATAGCCAGCTGCACCAGTAAATACGACACGCACACCCCTCAATCAAGCGTACATGAACCCCCACCCGGAAAACGGACTGTAACAGCCAGCCGCACCAGTAAATACGACACACACACCCCTCAATCAAGCGTACACGAACCCCCACCCGGAAAACGGACCGTAACAGCTGCCGCACCAGTAAATACGACACGCACACCCCTCAATCAAGCGTACACAAACCCCCCCTGAAAACGGACCGTAACAGCCAGCAGCACCAGTAAATATGACACGCACACCCCTCAATCAAGCGAACACGAACCCCCCCGAAAACAGCCAGTAACAGCCAGCCGCACCAGTAAATACGACACGCACAGCCCTTAATCAAGCGTACACGAACCCCCACCCAGAAAACGGACCATAACAGCAAGCCGCACCATTAAATACGACACGCACCCCCCTCAATCAAGCGTACACAAACCCCCACCCGGAAAACGGACCATAACAGCCAGCCGTACCAGTAAATACGACATGCACCCCCCTCAATCAAGCGTACACAAACCCCCCACCCGGAAAACAGACCGTAACAGCCAGCAGCACCAGTAAATACGACACTCACATCCCTCAATCAAGCGTACACGAACCCCCACCCCCAACGGACCGTAACAGCCAGCCGCACCAGTAAATACGACACGCACACCCCTCAATCAAGCGTACACGAACCCCCACCCGGAAAACGGACCGTAACAGCCAGCCGCAACAGTAAATACGACACGCACACCCCTCAATCAAGCGTACACAAACCCCCTGAAAACGGACTGTAACAGCCAGCGGCACCAGTAAATATGACACGCACACCCCTCAATCAAGCGAACACGAACCCCCCCGAAAACAGCCAGTAACAGCCAGCCGCACCAGTAAATACGACACGCACAGCCCTTAATCAAGCGTACACGAACCCCCACCCGGAAAACGGACCATAACAGCCAGCCGCACCAGTAAATACGACATGCACCCCCCTCAATCAAGCGTACACAAACCTCCCACCCGGAAAACGGACCGTAACAGCCAGCAGCACCAGTAAATACGACACTCACATCCCTCAATCAAGCGTACACGAACCCCCACCCCCAACGGACCGTAACAGCCAGCCGCACCAGTAAATACGACACGCACACCCCTCAATCAAGCGTACACGAACCCCCACCCGGAAAACGGACCGTAACAGCCAGCCGCACCATCAAATCCGACCCGCACATCACTCAATAATGTATACGCGAACACCCCAAAAATGTCCCTAATCAACCAGCAACAACAACAAAAACGAACTGCACCCCCCACTAATAAAGTGCACACAAACCCCGAAACCAGCACAAGGAGGGTGCAAAGGAGTCGCACAACCCCACAAAACATGTCTCCTGTGCATACACTATAGGAAAGCAATGGCCTGGCCACATGCAAACAGAGGGCCCAAGTCACACCCACCCCTTAAGACACACCCACTCAACATTCTACAAAAGCCACACCCACAAATGGACCAATAAAAGGGCATACACACACAACCCATCATCCTTTGCAAGATACCTATTTGCGCAAAGACACTGAAAGCACACCAACAACTGCAGCCATACACCTTCACACATATACCCTATCTCATTCACACACACACCACCCCCTTCACAATCAGACCCACACACCCT
Organism: Lissotriton vulgaris; assembly: GCF_964263255.1. Classification (NCBI taxonomy): domain Eukaryota; kingdom Metazoa; phylum Chordata; class Amphibia; order Caudata; family Salamandridae; genus Lissotriton; species Lissotriton vulgaris. Next base: position 1,246,080,755 of record NC_141687.1, on the reverse strand, counting down.
CATCTATACACACCATCACCCCCCCAATCACACACACCCCACACCATGACCACACCAAAGAATCCAAAGTTCACTAACCCGGAGATGGAGATCCTTACAGATGAAATCATCAGAGTTGAGCCACAGCTGTTTGGCGCAATGGTCAGACAGACCAGCATAGCGGACAAAACACGCCTGTGGGTGAGGATAGTTGATAGGGTGAATGCTATTGCACCCATCAAGAGCACCAGGCAGGAATGCCAGGTCAGGTGGTACGATCTGCAGAGGATGGTCAAGAAGAAGATGGACCAAGACTACGCCTGTGCACACCACACTGGAGGCGGTGGACCCCGCAGACCTCCACAATACAATCCCTGGGAGGAGAAAGTCATGGCCCTGCTACCACCGGTGGAAGTTCACGGAATCGAAGGTGCTGTGGATCCTGGTGAGTATTCAAACAACTCATGTAACATGTGGGGACTCCCAGCAGTGCCTAACAGTATGGGGGTGGTGTGTGTGGGGGGTATGGCCATGACTCCCAGCAGTGCCGAACAGTTTGGGGGTGGTGTGGGGGGGTGTGGCCATGACTCCCAGCAGTGCCTACCAGAATGAGGTGTGTGGCTATGACTCCCAGCAGTGCTTAACAGTATGGGGGTGGTGTGGGGGAGGGGTAGCCATGACTCCCAGCAGTGCCCAGCAGTATGGGGGTGGTGTGGGGGGGTGTGGCCATGACTCTCAGCAGTGCCTAACAGAATGGGGTGTGTGGCTATGACTCCCAGCAGTGCCTAACAGTATTGGGGTGGTGTGGGGGGGGGGGGTGTGGCCATGACTCCCATCAGTGCCTAACAGTATGGGGGTGGTGTGGGGGTGTGTGGCCATGACTCCCATCAGTGCCCAACAGTATGGGGGTGGTGTGGGGGGTGTGTGGCCATGACTCCCATCAGTGCCCAACAGTATGGGGGTGGTGTGGGGGGTGTGACCATGACCCCCAGCAGTGCCTAACAGTATGGGGGTGGTATGGAGGGGTGTGGCCATGACTCCCAGCAGCGCCTAACAGTATGGGGGTGGTGTGGGGGGTGTGGCCATGACTCCCAGCAGTGCCTAACAGAATGGGGTGTGTGGCTATGACTCCCAGCAGTGCCTAACAGTATGGGGGTGGTGTGGGGGTGTGTGGCCATGACTCCCATCAGTGCCCAACAGTATAGGGGTGGTGTGGGGGTGTGTGGCCATGACTCCCAGCAGTGCCCAACAGTATGGGGGTGGTGTGGGATGTGTGGCCATGACTCCCAGCAGTGCCTAACAGAATTGGGTGTGTGGCTATGAATCCCAGCAGTGCCTAACAGTATGGGGTATGTGGCCATGACTCCCAGCAGTGCCTAACAGTATTGGGGTGGGTGCAAGGGGAGTGCCATAAGCCTGCAAGGGGGAGGGTGAGGGGGTGCAAGGTGTGGGATAGGAGGCAGCACTCAACCCATATGGCCCAGGTACACACCCATGCAACATGCTCAATGCACATGGACTGTGAAAGTACTGACAAGATATCGGACACTGGGCCCTGGTGTAGGCAGCACAAGGGCCTCCTGTGACCAGTGCAAACACTAACACCAGGGCAAGGTCAGGTATCCTGCACAGGAACTCACAACCACTAGCATGGCAGCATGCTTCATGGGGGGACAGACACACCACAAGGGATGCCCACCTGCAGATCACACTCAAACTACTAGCATGGGGTGTGATACACACCCCTTACAGGAACTGAGCCCCTGAGGACAGGCAATAGAGTGCACCACTGTCACAATCGTCTTGTAATACAACATTTAAAATACTGATCTGATGATGCATCCATGCAAAAACAACACAGTGCTGAATCACAAGTCCATTGTGCCACTCACACAATGCTGATGACACAGTTTTGTCACGCTGTGGATGCACACAAGTAGCACCATGGCCCTGGGTATTGACAAGGTAATGCATCTCGGAGAACTGACACGTTCTAAAGCCCTCTGCCAGAAGTAGGTGTACTGGTCCTGGGGGGTTGGCAGTGGCTGGCCGTCTCGGCACAGCAACACCTCTCAAAAGTTTCAGATCGAAATCAGCAAAATTCCACTCAGTCCACATTATAAACAGGCTGCATTACAACCCTGTGCATGCCTGAACCAGGCATTTGGATTGACGCAGCATTGTGTAGATTGGCCCACACAGAGCACTGCTGGATCTGTGTGGTGTTTCGACACAAGCCACAACAATGGCTCTGCCAGTCACCGTAAACAGTACCCAACATGTAAAGCACCCCTGAGCACATGTCAATCTCCCACAACATACCCATACACAAGTGAACAATTACAACAATCCAAAGCAGGTGGAACAGTGCTAACGGCAATGGTAATTACAATTGGATGTTGCATGATAGTGCATTAACAGTGTTTGTCTCTCACACCCACAGGGGAACATGTGGAAACTACCCCCAACCAGGGGGAAGATGGATCCCTGTCCCAGGCTTAGCAGGACCCAGACCCCACCGACAGCGATGCCTCTCAACACACCGTGGCTGACCCCAACCAACCAGGCCCCTCTGGATCCCAAACCCATGCAGCAGCTGGATCAGATACATCTGTGCCAACCACCACACCTATTCCCACCACATCCCAGCAGACATCTGAGAGCCCTGACCATCATCCACAACAGAGCCAGTCTGACAATGAGGGACAAGGTTCGCCGGGCACCCACGAGGTGGCAGATGACACTACCACTGCCAGCACTCATGGTTCCCGTCGACCTGATGTGCCCACAAACGCAGGCCGTGCTCGTGTGGCCAGGGGTGGTGGGAGTGGCGCAAGGCAGAGGCGAGAACCTGACCAGCCAGCTGTAGGGCCGGGTATGTCAGAACTCAGAGACATCATGGATGTATACCGGCGGGACACCAGGGAGTTCAGCCTGGTAGTGGAAGCCCTCAACAAAATGACAGATCAGCAGGCCCAGCTACATGGCAGTCAAGAACAACACCGGGGACGGATGGAGGCAAGACTGGATGAGCTCCTGACGGTGCATAGGAAAATCAACCAATCACTCCGTCTAATCGCTGCCAACATAGAGCACCCTCCCTGTGTCACAAGGCCAGAAACATCTAGGCAAAAACCAACAACAGGCACAGGGAGGGAGGAGGAGGCAGATTTGTCAGACGGAGCATCCCATGCATTGTCAAGGCCTGCACGTGAGGGTCTCCCAAGGAAGGTGGGTCGTACACGGACAAGATGTTGAGAGGCATAGGGCCATGCACAACTCCCAGGTCACCTGGTCTGGCAACTTGCCTTCGTGTCCAACAGCATCACCTCATTGACTTTCTGACTCGCCCACATGGACTTGCTGGTCGCAATGTGCCCCATGATGCCAAGCACTGTGGCCTGGACTCTGTTGACTCAACCTGTAAGGCAGAAAATCTCCAGCTGTGAACTTTGGATTCCCCCCCTTTTTGTACAGCACCTACTCACTTTTCACGCACAAGATCTGTAAATAAATGTAAATAACATAATACGCATTGGTGGAGACGTTTTGTACCCAGATGCTAAAACATATGTGTGGGGACATGGAAATAATACAAGAGAATTGAACAAACTGCAGCCATCCACACACTGGGATCTGAGTGCGGTTGAGGACACACATAGGTCACAATATTCAAACAACTACATACATAGATAGCAATACATACCTGTGATGGTTACAAAATGCAGAAGGGGGGTTGGCTTGCAATACTGCAATTACAGACAGGTACTGAAGAGTCACTTGGAGGTGTAAATATCATGGATAATATGTAGGTGTCCACAGAGGGAGTACCAGGATCAGTGTACAGAGGTATGAGAACTATCAGCCGCATGCAGTTGTACTGTGGATGTCATGAATGGTGTCCAGGCCAAGAGTGGCAGGACGGACTGTGGGCAACGGGGTGTTGGATGGTAGACGTACATATCAGTGTAATGGCCTGGGCCTGTGGAGTGCCTACTGAGTGTGGCTTTGGATTATGAAGGAGAACCTGCAGTTGACTGTGGGACTATTGTAGGTATCTCAGGTGGACGGTCATGTGGCAGTAGCAGGGGATGTTGAGGATGAGGTGTGTGCATGCACCCTGGAGTTGCACGAGTACTCCTGGAGTCTGGTTCTCGTACCTGTGTAGAGGTTCTTGCTGTAGTTGTGCTGCCTGGTGTTGTTTCCGGCGACCAGGCTGAACATCGCCTAGTCAACAGACATAGCCATAGCCATCCCAGAAGACCATAAGATCTCCCGCAGACAACGCACCAACAGAGTGGGAGGGGGAATCACCATCATCCACATGAACACTCCCAGAGTCACTACAAACACCAACGACACTCTCCACACTGCCTAGCACATGCACTTACAGATACACACTGACGCCAACAACACCCTCAGAGGAACACACATCGACAGACCACCTGGACCACGAACATGATCCATCAACTCCATCCCTGATCTCATCAGCACGCACGGCCTTGGCTACACGGATTCCATACTCCTTGGGGACATGAACTTCCAGCTTGAGAACAACAACAACGCAAGCTCCACTGCCCTGATCGACAATCTCGTCAACCTCGGATTCAAAGTACTCATGACAACACCCACCCACACCGCTGGACACACACATGACCCCATCTTCTTTGCAACTCAACACGTCTTCTTCAACCACACCACCTTACACCACTGGACAGACCACAGATGCCTCCACTTCATCTTCGGTAAACCCACCACACCACCCCGCACACAGTACATGCCACGCCGCTGTTGGTGCAAGTCCACCATGGACTAAGTGACTGCCACCCTCGCCCTGGGACCACCCGCCAACCACACCTACCCCGACTCTGCTGCCATCAACCTCAAACAGTAGATCAACAACTGCGCCGACATCATCGCCACACTCAAGGCCTCCGCCCCATATCACAACAACAAGATAGCTGCATGGTTCACCAAAGACCTCAGGACCTACAAGTGCACCTGTACCTGTTGGAAGCTGTAGTGGGTCTGGCTCCGCAATCAAACAACATACAGCTACACTGCGCACACGAGCGCCACATGCAGACACCACCAACTCATCCGGACCGCCAACAGGACAGCCTAGACAGCAACGCACGGTAGCAAACAGGACTTCAACATCGTGCTTGAACTCACAACTCCCACCTACAACACCAATGACATAGCACCATCACAAGACCTGTGTGACTCACTGTCCACCTCCTGACCCTGTAAGATCATCCACAACAGCTTCCACTCCGCTACCCCCCCACAAACGAGTACACCCCCCTTAGTCCAACATCCACAAAAATAAGCTGACCACCCGGTACTAAGTCAGCAATGAAGCCACCATCAGGACCATGGACTCCATCCACTCCGGATCCTCATCTGACACATGGCTACTCAGCATTTCCAAAAAATCCAGCTAAGCCAGCGCACCTCTTCTCCCTAAAATAATCCACATCACCTTCCACGCAGCTACCTTCAGTGGGACCCAGGATAATGCTGAGCTCAACGTCTCAGTGAATATGCAAAATGCAGACCAAAAATACCTCAAGAACTTGTGGCCCATCTCCCCCTCACAGAAAAGGTCACATTGAAGATCGTCAACAGACTGCTGACCCGCTACCTCGAAGACCACAACATCATGGGACCATCCCAGTCTGGATTCCGCTGCTGCCACAGCATGGACACCACCCTCATTACCGCCAACAACGACATCAGCATCCTCATGGACAAAGGAGAAACATCCGCCCTCATTCTTCTGGACATCTCACCAACCTTCCACACGGTCTGCCAAGACACCCTAACAGCACGCATCCATAACACCGGAACGCTAGAGATAGCCCTGGTCTGGACCACATCCTTCCTCTCCTGCAGAGCCCAGGGCATCTGCCTCCGACACTTCCATTCCAAGATCACTGAGACCATCCGCAGCGTCCCACAGGGATCATCCATCTGCCCAACGTTGATCAATATCCACATGGCAACACTCACCCATGTTGCACTACAACATATCCTCACCATCATCTCCTACGCCAATTACACACAGCTGATCATATCCTCACCAAAGAACCACAGACTAGCAAAGGAAACCTCCACAGAGGAATGAAGGCTGTTGCCAAATGGATGAAGGACAGCAGGCTGAAGCACAATTCTGTCTAAACGGAGGACCTCATCCACGGCCCCACCACCTCAGCCTGTGACGACTCGTGTTGGTCAACATTACTAGGAACTGCCGCAGAACACACCATCCAAGTACACAACCTGTGGGTCATCCTCAAATCCTCCATCACCATGAACATGCAGGACAACGCCATCTCATCTTCCTGCCTCAACACCCTCTGCATGCCCAGTGCAATCTTGAAATGGATCACCTCAAACTCTTGATAAACAGTCATCTGGGCCCACTCCACGAGCTCACTGGATTACGGGAGCGCACCCTATGCAGCTGCACCAACCAAACACATGAGATGGCTGCCACACATCCAGAACGCCTCGTCACGTATGATCGTCCATTTCCCCAACACGGCCACATCATACCACACCTGAGAGGTCTGCACTGGCTCCCTGTCAACAACAGGATCCCCTCCAGACTCACCATTTATGCACACAAAGCTCCTAACCACGCCAGACCAGCATCCCATTACTCAGCTTATACACACCCACCCGCAACCTCTGCTCTGCAAACCTCGCACTTGCCACAGTCCCTCACTTCCAGAAAACCACTGTCAGTGACAGATCCTCCCCCTACCTTGCCTCAAAGACCTGGAACATACTCCCTACAAGGCTACAACTGACCCAGGACCTGCTGGCCTTCAGAAGACTTCACCAGACTGGGATTTTCAATCTGTAGCAGCCCCCCACCAGCGCATTGAGACCCTCACGGGTAGGTAGGGCACTTACTAATAGTATAGATTGATTGTGAGAGATGGCTTAGCCTAATTGTGTGTGTAAGATTGGAGACCTGTAGATGATAATCACAATGAGGGTGGACAGGCAGTTGTTGTGATCCCGGATGTGCAGATGTTTGACAATGCGGAATGTGTACTTGGTGTTGTATGTGACTCTGAGGGTGTACCACCTCCTTAAGTTGGACCAATGATAATCCTGGTTTTGGTCTGTGGTCCCTGTGGGTTTTGGACTATCCATGTATGATGGTTACGTAGAAGCACGGTTCTGAAGTTGCGTACTACCACGTTACAATAATGAAGGCGATGTGTGGTGCAGTAGTGTTGACCAGGTAACAAAGTACAATGTGGTGCTGCTGGAAGTTGTGTGTGTGCTGTATGAGGCCCATATCCTGTTTGCATGTAGACGCACTGTTAGGTGGGGCTGCATCGTGTTGCCAGTATGAGTTGCACACACAGGCTGAGAAGCTGTCATGGGTGTGTTTGTGGTAGCGTGATACCGGCGGGATGATTGTCTGGTGTTCGCTGTGTGGAGGGTGGCTGGAGCAAGAGTCTGTTGAGTCACATGAGTCATGAAAAGAGGTGAGCGTCTTGCAATGTGCTTGTTGCCGGACCTGCCTTTCTCATGGAGGTTGTGCAACAGTGGCACAGACAAGCTGCGGCATGCTTTAGGAATAGATGGATGGAGTAGTGTCTTGTAGGTGTGTGTGGTGCAGGATCTGGCCACTCGCTTCTGCGTTGTGGCTGGGGATGCAGCAGCACAAATGAGTGAACACATGACGGCAGATGGGATGTGACACCATGCTAAACAAGCACACAAATCCAAGGATTCTAGCAGGGCACAAAGTTACATGTGTATGTGAAGGCTGGAGTGTCTGGTCACCCATGGCTCAAATGGTGAACAGTCGCCAAAGATCATGGGCACAGGATTAGGCAGCCTAAGGACAAGCGGGGCACAGGACACACAGCGTCAGCAGGTGTAGCATGCACCTTGTGTGTAGCAAGCTAAAAAACACATACACAACCATGTACGTCTGGCACTATATGGTACATTTGCCATTCCCAACAGCATGCATGTTGTCACTGTACACGTAATCACATGTGAACAACCATTGTAAAAAAGGCCATATTTAACGCATGCAGACTGGCAAGAGATGTGCGTTGACAGAAATGAGGCACAATGTACTGTGTTAAACACACTTAGTACACAATAGGATAACGTTGTTTGTGAGGCCATGCTGCATTAGCCATTGTACATGCCCAGTGGCATTGCTCTGAAGACAATAACAGTCATGCAATGATGTCACCTGTAATGCGGCAGAAAGATTCTCCACACGACTGCCAGGGATTGGCCATACCTTTGATCATCAGAGTGGTGCGATGCTGAAAGGGTTCCATCTCCAAATAGCCCCTTGGTCTGAGTAAAAGTGACAGACACAAAAGGGAGATCAGGCGAGGGAAGGAGAGGATGGAAACTGCATGGAGAGAGATCTGAAACAAAGTTAAACATGCATAAGGATTCAATACGTTTGTCACAGAATCACAGTATACCTTTGCACCTACACTGTACCAGTCACACCTGTGAAGTGTAACCACTGGCACTGTACCCTATGTGTGATCTCAGATTTAGCAATGAGACTAGATCAGATGCATCAACAACAACAGATAAATAGGTAGTACAGTTTCTCACCTGAACAAAGCAAGTGTAACGCTCACGAGGCTGCTACTATGCAATTAGATCCATGCGGCCATCAAATATTTCACAGTGTATGATTGAGGGTCCTATTCTCAGAAAATGTAATGTATAGTAGTGCTACTGATACAAGGACTTGGTTAGCGCACAAACGTCGTAAGTGCGTCCCTGCGGTTGGGCACACCTTTGGGTTCGTCACGAAGGACAGACTCCGTTGTTTTATATTTGTTTTTTTTATTGTTGTTACAAGTTCAATCAGTTCATTTGTGTCACAATTTCATTTATCGAATATTTCATTTCATATCCTCATTTAATGGAATCCAGTGCACATTTATGTTGAAAAAACAAACGCTCCGATGCATTTCGGGCATGGTCCTTTCTCAAGGAGCTCTGTTGGTGAAAATAACATCATAGGTATGCGCCATGATATATGACATTCATCACACAAGATTAGAAGCAAAAAAACCAGGGAAAACGTGCAAAACATGCAAACTATATCAGTGTTGTTTGGATTAATTCATGCTAAACGTGTATTGTCATGATCCGTGGAAGTGCATAGTGACATTGCGGCGTGTCGGACGACTGGGTGTTCAAAAACAAGAACCAAACATACCGGGTAATTCCTAATGACAGCGAAGTTCGGGGCAGTCACTGGCATGCGCTGTTGATAAAAGAAAACAGCGAAGATTAAAAAAATAACGTGACGCGGTGGCTGGTCAGCAAAGTGGCTTGAGTCGATATCGTAAATTAACTTACTTCGGTGTGAAGCTGAAAACGTTTCAAGGGCTCTCTTTCTTTCATAGAAGAGTTGTATCAAAGGTTCTCCTCCTTGCTGCGGATTAAGCAAATAACTTCGGATCCTACAACTTGTCGCACCCGCATGAAAGAAACAATTACAATGTACAATTACAATGTACATAACACAATCAACACAGCTTCAACACATCAAATGAAAAAAGATTGTGCCGTGGGCAATACATCATGGATACTTATGCCAGCTAGTTGGCACACCTACAACAAAACTGATTCACCTGTTGTCAGTGAAATGGACATGACATGCACTGAAATGTTCAGCTGGTCTGCTCTGAGTTACCAGAACAATGTTTCACGTCAGTGACACACGTCACGTGACCTGCATGAGAAGGTTGTCAACACATCCAGACAGCTGACTGCAAGGAACACACCCACGTCACATGTGCTATATTTTTAAAATTTCTGTGATGCTGTGCCTGATTTGTGCATTTGACTAAACTACACCACACCCATCCTCAGAATGCAGCTCTATGATGCCATCGCACACATGAGCTATAGAAATGCCCCTGTGGCATGGTGTGCGTACATGTGAGACACTTGCAATCATTACACAGACCCGTCACAGATGCACCTAAAGAGGATTAAGTTCACTGGATACAAACAGCATGTCCAATCTGTTACATGGCACACACATTACATTGTCACACAGGGTAATGCTGAGCGTCAATTGGTCAAGTGAGACAGTGCCCCTGTCCCTGGCATCATGTGTCAGATGCCCGTACAGAAGAGTGTGACATCACAGTGTTCATGTGAATTACAACATGTTCATGATGTTACTCATGTGACAAGTGTGAAGGTAATGTGAACAACATAATGGGCCATCACAAATGTCATTTCTCCACAGCCCATCACACATCATCTGTGCCACTAGATCCCATGCCCTCTGCTATAGAACTGTGTGCCACACCTAAGGCCTGCTCATGTAAGTATGCCATGCCAACACCTACATGGACATCCTCATGATGACCCCACACCCACATCCCTGCATGTGTTTACCTGTTCTCACTATAGTAATGGTGCCATGCGTGAGCTTGTTGAATGCACATGCATTCACTAGAGCGTGAGAAACGCCCAATACCCAATGGTACGTGCGTGTGTACCGCTCGTCTCCCTATTGCATTGTAGACATACACGAGCAGAGCGTACCCCAATGGTACGTGCATGTGTACGGCTCATCTCCCCATTGCATTGTAGACATACGGGAGCAGAGCGTACCCCAATGGTACGTGCGTGTGTATGGCTCGTCTCCCTATTGCATTGTAGACATACGCGAGCAGAGCATACCCCAATGGTACGTGCGTGTGTACGGGTCGTTTCACTATTGTATAAGTTGCATTTGCGACGGAAAATGCACCGTACTTATGTGGGGATTCCAGATAAAACATAGGGAACATCTATGGGACGATTAAAATGCCCAGAATGCAGGCTGGTTCTCAAGGAAACAGAGATTTGAGTGTGTTCTACAGGTGTTCTGGAAAAGTCAGTTGGACAAAACTATACAATGTTGCAAAATTTGTTGTGGTGCTCAAGCTCAGTTTTTAAACCATGCAAATGTGTGTCATGGCCTTATGTGTGATGGGATTGGATGAAACATAGGATGCAAAGTTATGTGGCCTATCACACTGTACTCCTTGGGCTGACAGCCCCTCAGCAGCACTGATTTAAGGCTGCATGTGGCTGTGAGAGGGCACTTGCCTGCACAACATTCGAGTGGACAACACTGCTGCTGTCTCTGCATTCCCTGGACCCTGATTTTGCTGAGCAGGGAGAGGGCACCTGCATTCAGTGAGGAGGAGAACAAGGCCCTGCTGGATGCCTTCCTGCCAAACTACAGCAAGCTGTATGGGAAACCAGGGGATCAGGTGAGTGATGACTGCACCACCTCAGACTTTGCACCTGTTGTGTGTGTGACACTACAGCCTTTGTGTATTAATGGAACTGAGATGCAATGTCGTTTTGAGTGAGTGCCGGCTGTGTACATTGTGGTATCTCCCATGCAGTGAATGATGTGGTGAAATTGTGTTTACTGCTCACTGTGCATTGCTAGACTTATATATGTGCTCAGTTATGTGGCATGTGACTCATGATGCATGCCATGATTAGAAAAGTCCACAAAAGAATATTTTGCAGATATGTCTGATGTGTACAGGCGACTGATATATTTGTCTTTTTCTCCTTGCCAACAGCATCATCACCACAATCTGGAGGAGACACAGGTACGGACCAGACAGAGGGACCCAGCAACAGTGCCACCAGCTTTGAGGTGTTGGAGGGAGACAGTGGCACAGAGGGTGAGGGGAGTCAGGCGGCCGGACCTCATGAGCACGACAACTCTTACCATGCGGACGGCTCGGATTCTGACTCCCAGGAGGAGAGGGAATATGCAGCTATGACATCTGCAACAACTTTGCCTGTACCCTCCTCCTCTGGAACCATCTCCACCCTCCCAGTTGTTAGGGTCCCTAGGGTCCATGCTAGCCCCGTGTCTCCTTTGTCCCCGGCACCGCAGCCCATGCCCCTGTCTCCCCTGCTGCCCTCAGTGCTGAGTCTGTGGTCCTGCTCCGGCAGGTCCAAGTTGGTCAGACATCGATGCTGACTGTCCTCCATGGCCAAACACACATCAGGACCCAGTTGTTGTCATTCATGGAGGGCATGTTAGGCCAAAGTCGGAGTTTGGCTGCCATAGAGTCATCACTGACGGCAGCACTGTCCATCCAGCAGTGTCAGCCCCCCCCCACTCCTTCTGACCCATCCACATCACCCTCTCCCATACCTGTCCAAGTTACACGCAGACGCCACAGGTCCGACACCACAACAGACACAACCAGCACAACCACACGGAAGACAAAACGCAAATCTCCACGCACCCAATCTCAAGGGGATGTAGGTACACTCACAGGGAGAGGGGACAGATGCCACACACGCATCCACAGACGCATGACACCTGACTCATAGCCCTCTACCTCCACCCCCATTGTATCCCAGGGTTCAGGTGGTAGTTTGTCAGAGCTGGCAGCAGTGTGCAGCGCAGAATATTTATCATCCTTTGGCACTGCGCAAGACACTGTGGAGGATTCCACTCCATCTGCACCCACTACACCTGACCTTCCCTCTCCTGTCCCTGTGGTGCTGGACAATTACCCCGATGATGCCCCCCATGTGTCCACAGACATCTAATCTCGATGTGCAGGCAAGTTTGGGTGTGACAACATCCACTACACCACCACTGTTGGGGACTTTATTTGGACTGGCCATTGGCCTTCTGTGAGCCTGGACTCATTGTTTCGTTTTTTCAGTTGTGGTGCTGAATAAAGCTTTTTTTTTTCATTCCGAACTTTTGCATTTCAGGACATTGCTTTGACTGCTGTGTGCCTACGAGTTGTTGTGATGTTCATATTTGAGTACTGTAACGTATGTCTATTTCCCGATGGTAATGAGCTGGACCATGGTATGTTTGTGCTATCCCAATGTTGCATCAAACTATCTAGATTGGTGTGTCTGCAGTTTGCATGCAGACATTGTCCCAAAGAGTGTCCCTTCCTCAGTGACACATGTGATGTTCACTACGGACAGTTACACATTAGTGGTGATGACGTTTCTGTTGATTCCCTATAAATTTGTACCTTCCCTTCATCAATGGCCATGCCTGCTCACAGATTAATTCAGATAATTGGTCAGTGCTATCCATGCTACTCACTGTGCTTGTTTTTTTTTTAGTATGTAGTAATGCCTTCAGGGAGACCATCATACTTTATCAGACTATGCATGACAATGTTATCAGCCTTGACGTTATGATTCAGATTGTACATTTCCAATCTTTGGACACACAAATTAGAATTTGTTTCTTTGTATCTAGGGGATTTCTACCCTGTTACATCCATGAGGGAGTACATGTTGCACCACCTGGACATTCACATCATGTCCGGGATGTACATGACACTTTATTATTACATTTGTGCTTAATTTGTTTGGTGGTCTGTTACATGACTGCGCTGCGAGGTCTCCGGGTAGCTACGCGCTATACAAGTGCAATTTTTTATTTCATTTCATTTCATGACTGCACACTATTGAGTCAGGAAGGAGGGGGGTGGGGGTGCCAGCGACCTAGACGGGTGAATATACATGTGGGATCTGACAATATACCCACATGTGGTGTGTCACACAGTGTGTGACAGGATACCATTCTGCGTGGAGTAGGTCACTGCTGTGTATGATGTGTTGCTATGCAACTATTATGAGTGTTCCCAGTTAGGGATGTACACATACAGGCATGTACTTAAGGTTTGCTGTTGGACATGCACACCCCTATGTCTGGGCACTGCTGGGAGTCATATCCACCCACCCCTGTCATGTCTGTGCACTGCTGGGGGTCCTGTACACCCCATCTCTCCTATGTCTGGGCACTGCTGGGGTTCTTGTACACACCCCTCTCCTATGTCTGGGCACTGCTGGGAGTCATATACACCCACCCCTGTCATGTCTGTGCACTGCTGGGGGTCCTGTACACACCCCCTCTCCTATGTCTGGGCACTGCTGGGAGTCCTGTACACACCCCTCTCCTATGTCTGGGCACTGCTGGGAGTCATATCCACCCACCCCTGTCATGTCTGTGCACTGTTGGGGGTCCTGTACACACCCCCTCTCCGATGTCTGGGCACTGCTGGGAGTCCTGTACACACTCCCTCTCCTATGTATGGGCACTGCTGGTAGTCATATCCACCCACCCCTGCCATGTCTGTGCACTGCTGGGGGTCCTGTACTCACCCCCTCTCCTATGTCTGGGTACTGCTGGGAGTCCTGTACACACCCCCTCTTCTATGTAGGGGCACTGCTGGTAGTCATATCCACCCACCCCTGTCATGTTTGTGCACTGCTGTGGGTCCTGTACACACCCCCTCCCCTATGTCTGGGCACTGCTGGGGGTCCTGTACACACCCCTCTCCTATGTCTGGGCACTGCTGGGAGTCATATCCACCCACCCCTGTCATGTCTGTGCACTGCTGGGAGTCCTGTACACACACTCTCCTATGTCTGTGCACTGCTGGGGGTCCTGTACACACCCCTCTCCTATGCCTGGGCACTGCCGGGGGTCCTGTAGACACCCCTCTCCTATGTCTGGGCACTGCTGGGGGTCCTGTAGACACCCCTCTCCTATGCCTGGGCACTGCTGGGGGTCCTGTAGACAACCCTCTCCTATGTCTGGGCACTGCTGGGAGTCATATCCACCCACCCCTGTCATGTTTGTGCACTGCTGGGGGTCCTGTACACACCCCCTCTCCTATGTCTGGGTACTGCTGGGGGTCCTGTACACACACCTCTCCTATGTCTGGGCACTGTTGGGAGTCATATCCACCCACCCCTGTCATGTCTGTGCACTGCTGGGGGTCCTGTAAACACCCCTCTCCTATGTCTGGGCACTGCTGGGAGTCCTGTACACACCCCTCTCCTATGGCTGGGCACTGCTGGGAGTCATATCCACCCACCCCTGTCATGTCTGTGCACTGCTGGGGGTCCTGTACACACCCCTCTCCTATGTCTGGGCACTGCTAGGAGTCATATCCACCCGCCCTGCCATGTCTGTGCACTGATGGGAGTCCTGTACACACCCCTCTCCTATGTCTGGGCTCTGCTGGGGGTCCTGTACACACCCCTCTCCTATGTCTGGGCACTGCTGGGAGTCATAGCCACCCACCCCTATCATGTCTGTGCACTGCTGGGGGTCCTGTACACACCCCCTCTCCTATGTCTGTGCACTGCTGGGGGTCCTGTACACACCACTCTATTATGTCAGTGCACTGCTGGGGGTCCTGTACACACCCCTCTCCTATGTCTGGGCACTGCTGGGAGTCATATCCACCCACCCCTGCCATGTCTGTGCACTGCTGGGAGTCCTGTACACACCCCTCTCCTATGTCTGGGCACTGCTGGGGGTCCTGTACACACCCCTCTCCTATGTCTGGGCACTGCTGGGAGTCATATCCACCCACCCCTGTCATGTCTGTGCACTGCTGGGGGTCCTGTACACACCCCTCTCCTATGTCTGGGCACTGCTGGGGGTCCTGTACACACCCTTCTCCTATGTCTGGGCACTGCTAGGAATCATATCCACCCACCCCTGTCATGTCTGTGCACTGCTGGGGGTACTGTACACACCCCTCTCCTATGTCTGGGCACTGCTGGGAGTCATATCCACCCACCCCAGTCATGTCTGTAAACTGCTGGGGGTCCTGTACACACCCCCTGTCCTATGTCTGGGCACTGCTGGGGTCCTGTACACACCCCTCTCCTATGTCTGGGCACTGCTGTGAGTCATATCCACCCACCCCTATCATGTCTGTGCACTGCTGGGGGTCCTGTACACACCCCTCTCCTATGTCTGGGCACTGCTGGGAGTCATATCCACCAACCCCTGTCATGTCTATGCACTGATGGGGGTCCGGTATACACCCCCTCTCCTATGTCTGTGCACTGCTGGGGGTCCTGTACACATCCCCTCTCCTATGTCTGGGCACTGCTGGGGGTCCTGTACACACCCCTCTCCTATGTCTGGGCACTGCTGGGAGTCCTGTACACACCCCTCTCCTATGTTTGGGCACTGCTGGGAGTCAATTCCACCCACCCCTGTCATGTCTGTGCACTGTTGGAGGTCCTGTACACAACCCCTCTCCTATGTCTGGGCACTGATGGGAGTCCTGTACACCCCCCTCTCCTATGTATGGGCACTGCTGGTAGTCATATCCACCCACCCCTGTCATGTCTGTGCACTGCTGGGGGTCCTGTACACACCCCCTCTCCTATGTCTGGGCACTGCTGGGAGTCCTGTACACACCCCTCTCCTATGTATGGGCACTGCTGGTAGTCTTATCCACCCACCCCTGTCATGTTTGTGCACTGCTGTGGGTCCTGTACACACCCCCTCCCCTACGTCTGGGCACTGCTGGGGGTCCTGTACACACCCCTCTCCTATGTCTGGGCACTGCTAGGAGTCATATCCACCCACCCCTGTTATGTCTGTGCACTGCTGGGAGTCCTGTACACACCCCTCTCCTATGTCTGGGCACTGCTGGGGGTCCTGTACATACCCCTCTCCTATGTCTGGGCACTGCTGGGGGTCCTGTAGACACCCCTCTCCTATGTCTGGGCACTGCTGGGGGTCCTGTAGACACCCCTTTCCTATGCCTGGGCACTGCTGGGGTCCTGTAGACAACCCTCTCCTATGTCCGGGCACTGCTGGGAGTCATATCCACCCACCCCTGTCATGTTTGTGCACTGCTGGGGGTCCTGTACACACCCCCTCCCCTATGTCTGGGCACTGCTGGGAGTCATATCCACCCACCCCTGTCATGTCTGTGCACTGCTGGGGGTCCTGTACACACCCCCTGTCCTATGTATGGGCACTGCTGGAGTCCTGTACACACCCCTCTCCTATGTCTGGGCACTGTTGGGAGTCATATCCACCAACCCCTGTCATGTCTGTGCACTGCTGGGGGTCCTGTAAACACCCCTCTCCTATGTCTGGGCACTGCTGGGGGTACTGTACACACCCCTCTCCTATGTCTGGGCACTGCTGGGAGTCATATCCACCCACCCCTGTCATGTCTGTAAACTGCTGGGGGTCCTGTACACACCCCCTGTCCTATGTCTGGGCACTGCTGGGGTCCTGTACACACCCCTCTCCTATGTCTGGGCACTGCTGGGAGTCATATCCACCCACCCCTATCATGTCTGTGCACTGCTGGGGGTCCTGTACACACCCCTCCCCTATGTCTGGGCACTGCTGGGAGGCATATCCACCCACCCCTGTCATGTATATGCACTGATGGGGGTCCGGTATACACCCCCTCTCCTATGTCTGTGCACTGCTGGGGGTCCTGTACACATCCCCTCTCCTATGTCTGGGCACTGCTGGGGGTCCTGTACACACCCCTCTCCTATGTCTGGGCACTGCTGGGAGTCCTGTACACAGCCCTCTCCTATGTTTGGGCACTGCTGGGAGTCATATCCACCCACACCTGTCATGTGTGTGCACTGTTGGAGGTCCCGTACACCCCCCCTCTCCTATGTCTGGGCATTGATGGGAGTCCTGTACACACCCCCTCTCCTATGTATGGGTACTGCTGGTAGTCATATCCACCCATCCCTGTCATGTCTGTGCACTGCTGGGGGTCCTGTACACACCCCCTCTCCTATGTCTGGGCACTGCTGGGAGTCCTGTACACACCCCCTCTCCTATGTATCGGCACCGCTGGTAGTCTTATCCACCCACCCCTGTCATGTTTGTGCACTGCTGTGGGTCCTGTACACACTCCCTCCCCTACGTCTGGGCACTGCTGGGGGTCCTGTACACACCCCTCTCCTATGTCTGGGCACTGCTGGGAGTCATATCCACCCACCCCTGTCATGTCTGTGCACTGCTGGGAGTCCTGTACACACCCCTCTCCTATGTCTGGGCACTGCTGGGGGTCCTGTACACACCCCTCTCCTATGCCTGGGCACTGCTGGGGGTCCTGTAGACACCCCTCTCCTATGTCTGGGCACTGCTGGGGGTCCTGTAGACACCCCTTTCCTATGCCTGGGCACTGCTGCGGGGCCTGTAGACAACCCTCTCCTATGTCTGGGCACTGCTGGGAGTCATAGCCACCCACCCCTGTCATGTTTGTGCACGGCTGGGGGTCCAGTACACACCCCCTCTCCTATGTCTGGGCACTGCTGGGAGTCATATCCACCCACCCCTGTCATGCCTGTGCACTGCTGGGGGTCCTGTACACACCCCCTGTCCTATGTCTGGGCACTGCTGGGGTCCTGTACACACCCCTCTCCTATGTTTGGGCACTGCTGGGAGTCAATTCCACCCACCCCTGTCATGTCTGTGTACTGTTGGAGGTCCTGTACACAACCCCTCTCCTATGTCTGGGCACTGATGGGAGTCCTGTACACCCCCCCCTCTCCTATGTATGGGCACTGGTGATAGTCATATCCACCCACCCCTGTCATGTCTGTGCACTGCTGGGGGTCCTGTACACACCCCCTCTCCTATGTCTGGGCACTGCTGGGGGTCCTGTACACACCCCTCTCCTATGTCTGGGCACTGCTGGGAGTCCTGTACACACCCCTCTCCTATGTCTGGGCACTGCTGGGAGTCAATTCCACCCACCCCTGTCATGTCTGTGCACTGTTGGAGGTCCTGTACACAACCCCTTTCCTATGTCTGGGCACTGCTGGGGGTCCTGTACACACCCCTCTCCTATGTCTGGGCACTGCTGGGAGTCCTGTACACACCCCTCTCCTATGTTTGGGCACTGCTGGGAGTCAATTCCACCCACCCCTGTCATGTCTGTGCACTGATGGGGGTCCGGTATACACCCCCTCTCCTATGTCTGTGCACTGCTGGGGGTCCTGTACACATCCCCTCTCCTATGTCTGGGCACTGCTGGGGGTCCTGTACACACCCCTCTCCTATGTCTGGGCACTGCTGGGAGTCCTGTACACACCCCTCTCCTATGTTTGGGCACTGCTGGGAGTCAATTGCACCCACCCCTGTCATGTCTGTGCACTGTTGGAGGTCCTGTACACAACCCCTCTCCTATGTCTGGGCACTGATGGGAGTCCTGTACACCCCCCTCTCCTATGTATGGGCACTGCTGGTAGTCATATCCACCCACCCCTGTCATGTCTGTGCACTGCTGGGGGTCCTGTACACACCCCCTCTCCTATGTCTGGGCACTGCTGGGAGTCCTGTACACACCCCTCTCCTATGTATGGGCACTGCTGGTAGTCTTATCCACCCACCCCTGTCATGTTTGTGCACTGCTGTGGGTCCTGTACACACCCCTCCCCTACGTCTGGGCACTGCTGGGGGTCCTGTACACACCCCTCTCCTATGTCTGGGCACTGCTAGGAGTCATATCCACCCACCCCTGTTATGTCTGTGCACTGCTGGGAGTCCTGTACACACCCCTCTCCTATGTCTGGGCACTGCTGGGGGTCCTGTACATACCCCTCTCCTATGTCTGGGCACTGCTGGGGGTCCTGTAGACACCCCTCTCCTATGTCTGGGCACTGCTGGGGGTCCTGTAGACACCCCTTTCCTATGCCTGGGCACTGCTGGGGGTCCTGTAGACAACCCTCTCCTATGTCTGGGCACTGCTGGGAGTCATAGCCACCCACCCCTGTCATGTTTGTGCACGGCTGGGGGTCCAGTACACACCCCCTCTCCTATGTCTGGGCACTGCTGGTAGTCTTATCCACCCACCCCTGTCATGTTTGTTCACTGCTGTGGGTCCTGTACACACTCCCTCCCCTACGTCTAGGCATTTCTGGGGGTCCTGTACACACCCCTCTCCTATGTCTGGGCACTGCTGGGAGTCATATCCACCCACCCCTGTCATGTCTGTGCACTGCTGGGAGTCCTGTACACACCCCTCTCCTATGTCTGGGCACTGCTGGGGGTCCTGTACACACCCCTCTCCTATGCCTGGGCACTGCTGGGGGTCCTGTAGACACCCCTCTCCTATGTCTGGGCACTGCTGGGGGTCCTGTAGACACCCCTTTCCTATGCCTGGGCACTGCTTGGGGTCCTGTAGACAACCCTCTCCTATGTCTGGGCACTGCTGGGAGTCATAGCCACCCACCCCTGTCATGTTTGTGCACGGCTGGGGATCCAGTACACACCCCCCTCTCCTATGTCTGGGCACTGCTGGGAGTCATATCCACCCACCCCTGTCATGCCTGTGCACTGCTGGGGGTCCTGTACACACCCCCTGTCCTATGTCTGGGCACTGCTGGGGTCCTTTACACACCCCTCTTCTATGTTTGGGCACTGCTGGAAGTCAATTCCACCCACCCCTGTCATGTCTGTGCACTGTTGGAGGTCCTGTACACAACCCCTCTCCTATGTCTGGGCACTGCTGGGAGTCCTGTACACACCCCTCTCCTATGTATGGGCACTGCTGGTAGTCTTATCCACCCACCCCTGTCATGTTTGTGCACTGCTGTGGGTCCTGTACACACCCCCTCCCCTACGTCTGGGCACTGCTGGGGGTCCTGTACACACCCCTCTCCTATGTCTGGGCACTGCTAGGAGTCATATCCACCCACCCCTGTTATGTCTGTGCACTGCTGGGAGTCCTGTACACACCCCTCTCCTATGTCTGGGCACTGCTGGGGGTCCTGTACATACCCCTCTCCTATGTCTGGGCACTGCTGGGGGTCCTGTAGACACCCCTCTCCTATGTCTGGGCACTGCTGGGGGTCCTGTAGACACCCCTTTCCTATGCCTGGGCACTGCTGGGGTCCTGTAGACAACCCTCTCCTATGTCCGGGCACTGCTGGGAGTCATATCCACCCACCCCTGTCATGTTTGTGCACTGCTGGGGGTCCTGTACACACCCTCTCCCCTATGTCTGGGCACTGCTGGGAGTCATATCCACCCACCCCTGTCATGTCTGTGCACTGCTGGGGGTCCTGTACACACCCCCTGTCCTATGTATGGGCACTGCTGGAGTCCTGTACACACCCCTCTCCTATGTCTGGGCACTGTTGGGAGTCATATCCACCAACCCCTGTCATGTCTGTGCACTGCTGGGGGTCCTGTAAACACCCCTCTCCTATGTCTGGGCACTGCTGGGGGTACTGTACACACCCCTCTCCTATGTCTGGGCACTGCTGGGAGTCATATCCACCCACCCCTGTCATGTCTGTAAACTGCTGGGGGTCCTGTACACACCCCCTGTCCTATGTCTGGGCACTGCTGAGGTCCTGTACACACCCCTCTCCTATGTCTGGGCACTGCTGGGAGTCATATCCACCCACCCCTATCATGTCTGTGCACTGCTGGGGGTCCTGTACACACCCCTCTCCTATGTCTGGGCACTGCTGGGAGGCATATCCACCCACCCCTGTCATGTCTATGCACTGATGGGGGTCCGGTATGCACCCCCTCTCCTATGTCTGTGCACTGCTGGGGGTCCTGTACACATCCCCTCTCCTATGTCTGGGCACTGCTGGGGGTCCTGTACACACCCCTCTCCTATGTCTGGGCACTGCTGGGAGTCCTGTACACAGCCCTCTCCTATGTTTGGGCACTGCTGGGAGTCATATCCACCCACACCTGTCATGTGTGTGCACTGTTGGAGGTCCTGTACACCCCCCCTCTCCTATGTCTGGGCACTGATGGGAGTCCTGTACACACCCCCTCTCCTATGTATGGGCACTGCTGGTAGTCATATCCACCCATCCCTGTCATGTCTGTGCACTGCTGGGGGTCCTGTACACACCCCCTCTCCTATGTCTGGGCACTGCTGGGAGTCCTGTACACACCCCCTCTCCTATGTATCGGCACTGCTGGTAGTCTTATCCACCCACCCCTGTCATGTTTGTGCACTGCTGTGGGTCCTGTACACACTCCCTCCCCTACGTCTGGGCACTGCTGGGGGTCCTGTACACACCCCTCTCCTATGTCTGGGCACTGCTGGGAGTCATATCCACCCACCCCTGTCATGTCTGTGCACTGCTGGGAGTCCTGTACACACCCCTCTCCTATGTCTGGGCACTGCTGGGGGTCCTGTACACACCCCTCTCCTATGCCTGGGCACTGCTGGGGGTCCTGTAGACACCCCTCTCCTATGTCTGGGCACTGCTGGGGGTCCTGTAGACACCCCTTTCCTATGCCTGGGCACTGCTGCGGGGCCTGTAGACAACCCTCTCCTATGTCTGGGCACTGCTGGGAGTCATAGCCACCCACCCCTGTCATGTTTGTGCACGGCTGGGGGTCCAGTACACACCCCCTCTCCTATGTCTGGGCACTGCTGGGAGTCATATCCACCCACCCCTGTCATGCCTGTGCACTGCTGGGGGTCCTGTACACACCCCCTGTCCTATGTCTGGGCACTGCTGGGGTCCTGTACACACCCCTCTCCTATGTTTGGGCACTGCTGGGAGTCAATTCCACCCACCCCTGTCATTTCTGTGCACTGTTGGAGGTCCTGTACACAACCCCTCTCCTATGTCTGGGCACTGATGGGAGTCCTGTACACCCCCCTCTCCTATGTATGGGCACTGGTGATAGTCATATCCACCCACCCCTGTCATGTCTGTGCACTGCTGGGGGTCCTGTACACACCCCCTCTCCTATGTCTGGGCACTGCTGGGGGTCCTGTACACACCCCTCTCCTATGTCTGGGCACTGCTGGGAGTCCTGTACACACCCCTCTCCTATGTCTGGGCACTGCTGGGAGTCAATTCCACCCACCCCTGTCATGTCTGTGCACTGTTGGAGGTCCTGTACACAACCCCTTTCCTATGTCTGGGCACTGCTGGGGGTCCTGTACACACCCCTCTCCTATGTCTGGGCACTGCTGGGAGTCCTGTACACACCCCTCTCCTATGTTTGGGCACTGCTGGGAGTCAATTCCACCCACCCCTGTCATGTCTGTGCACTGATGGGGGTCCGGTATACACCCCCTCTCCTATGTCTGTGCACTGCTGGGGGTCCTGTACACATCCCCTCTCCTATGTCTGGGCACTGCTGGGGGTCCTGTACACACCCCTCTCCTATGTCTGGGCACTGCTGGGAGTCCTGTACACACCCCTCTCCTATGTTTGGGCACTGCTGGGAGTCAATTGCACCCACCCCTGTCATGTCTGTGCACTGTTGGAGGTCCTGTACACAACCCCTCTCCTATGTCTGGGCACTGATGGGAGTCCTATACACCCCCCCTCTCCTATGTATGGGCACTGCTGGTAGTCATATCCACCCACCCCTGTCATGTCTGTGCACTGCTGGGGGTCCTGTACACACCCCCTCTCCTATGTCTGGGCACTGCTGGGAGTCCTGTACACACCCCTCTCCTATGCCTGGGCACTGCCGGGGGTCCTGTAGACACCCCTCTCCTATGTCTGGGCACTGCTGGGGGTCCTGTAGACACCCCTCTCCTATGCCTGGGCACTGCTGGGGGTCCTGTAGACAACCCTCTCCTATGTCTGGGCACTGCTGGGAGTCATATCCACCCACCCCTGTCATGTTTGTGCACTGCTGGGGGTCCTGTACACACCCCCTCTCCTATGTCTGGGTACTGCTGGGGGTCCTGTACACACACCTCTCCTATGTCTGGGCACTGTTGGGAGTCATATCCACCCACCCCTGTCATGTCTGTGCACTGCTGGGGGTCCTGTAAACACCCCTCTCCTATGTCTGGGCACTGCTGGGAGTCCTGTACACACCCCTCTCCTATGGCTGGGCACTGCTGGGAGTCATATCCACCCACCCCTGTCATGTCTGTGCACTGCTGGGGGTCCTGTACACACCCCTCTCCTATGTCTGGGCACTGCTAGGAGTCATATCCACCCGCCCTGCCATGTCTGTGCACTGATGGGAGTCCTGTACACACCCCTCTCCTATGTCTGGGCTCTGCTGGGGGTCCTGTACACACCCCTCTCCTATGTCTGGGCACTGCTGGGAGTCATAGCCACCCACCCCTATCATGTCTGTGCACTGCTGGGGGTCCTGTACACACCCCCTCTCCTATGTCTGTGCACTGCTGGGGGTCCTGTACACACCACTCTATTATGTCAGTGCACTGCTGGGGGTCCTGTACACACCCCTCTCCTATGTCTGGGCACTGCTGGGAGTCATATCCACCCACCCCTGCCATGTCTGTGCACTGCTGGGAGTCCTGTACACACCCCTCTCCTATGTCTGGGCACTGCTGGGGGTCCTGTACACACCCCTCTCCTATGTCTGGGCACTGCTGGGAGTCATATCCACCCACCCCTGTCATGTCTGTGCACTGCTGGGGGTCCTGTACACACCCCTCTCCTATGTCTGGGCACTGCTGGGGGTCCTGTACACACCCTTCTCCTATGTCTGGGCACTGCTAGGAATCATATCCACCCACCCCTGTCATGTCTGTGCACTGCTGGGGGTACTGTACACACCCCTCTCCTATGTCTGGGCACTGCTGGGAGTCATATCCACCCACCCCTGTCATGTCTGTAAACTGCTGGGGGTCCTGTACACACCCCCTGTCCTATGTCTGGGCACTGCTGGGGTCCTGTACACACCCCTCTCCTATGTCTGGGCACTGCTGTGAGTCATATCCACCCACCCCTATCATGTCTGTGCACTGCTGGGGGTCCTGTACACACCCCTCTCCTATGTCTGGGCACTGCTGGGAGTCATATCCACCAACCCCTGTCATGTCTATGCACTGATGGGGGTCCGGTATACACCCCCTCTCCTATGTCTGTGCACTGCTGGGGGTCCTGTACACATCCCCTCTCCTATGTCTGGGCACTGCTGGGGGTCCTGTACACACCCCTCTCCTATGTCTGGGCACTGCTGGGAGTCCTGTACACACCCCTCTCCTATGTTTGGGCACTGCTGGGAGTCAATTCCACCCACCCCTGTCATGTCTGTGCACTGTTGGAGGTCCTGTACACAACCCCTCTCCTATGTCTGGGCACTGATGGGAGTCCTGTACACCCCCCTCTCCTATGTATGGGCACTGATGGGAGTCATATCCACCCACCCCTGTCATGTCTGTGCACTGCTGGGGGTCCTGTACACACCCCCTCTCCTATGTCTGGGCACTGCTGGGAGTCCTGTACACACCCCTCTCCTATGTATGGGCACTGCTGGTAGTCTTATCCACCCACCCCTGTCATGTTTGTGCACTGCTGTGGGTCCTGTACACACCCCCTCCCCTACGTCTGGGCACTGCTGGGGGTCCTGTACACACCCCTCTCCTATGTCTGGGCACTGCTAGGAGTCATATCCACCCACCCCTGTTATGTCTGTGCACTGCTGGGAGTCCTGTACACACCCCTCTCCTATGTCTGGGCACTGCTGGGGGTCCTGTACATACCCCTCTCCTATGTCTGGGCACTGCTGGGGGTCCTGTAGACACCCCTCTCCTATGTCTGGGCACTGCTGGGGGTCCTGTAGACACCCCTTTCCTATGCCTGGGCACTGCTGGGGTCCTGTAGACAACCCTCTCCTATGTCCGGGCACTGCTGGGAGTCATATCCACCCACCCCTGTCATGTTTGTGCACTGCTGGGGGTCCTGTACACACCCCCTCCCCTATGTCTGGGCACTGCTGGGAGTCATATCCACCCACCCCTGTCATGTCTGTGCACTGCTGGGGGTCCTGTACACACCCCCTGTCCTATGTATGGGCACTGCTGGAGTCCTGTACACACCCCTCTCCTATGTCTGGGCACTGTTGGGAGTCATATCCACCAACCCCTGTCATGTCTGTGCACTGCTGGGGGTCCTGTAAACACCCCTCTCCTATGTCTGGGCACTGCTGGGGGTACTGTACACACCCCTCTCCTATGTCTGGGCACTGCTGGGAGTCATATCCACCCACCCCTGTCATGTCTGTAAACTGCTGGGGGTCCTGTACACACCCCCTGTCCTATGTCTGGGCACTGCTGGGGTCCTGTACACACCCCTCTCCTATGTCTGGGCACTGCTGGGAGTCATATCCACCCACCCCTATCATGTCTGTGCACTGCTGGGGGTCCTGTACACACCCCTCCCCTATGTCTGGGCACTGCTGGGAGGCATATCCACCCACCCCTGTCATGTATATGCACTGATGGGGGTCCGGTATACACCCCCTCTCCTATGTCTGTGCACTGCTGGGGGTCCTGTACACATCCCCTCTCCTATGTCTGGGCACTGCTGGGGGTCCTGTACACACCCCTCTCCTATGTCTGGGCACTGCTGGGAGTCCTGTACACAGCCCTCTCCTATGTTTGGGCACTGCTGGGAGTCATATCCACCCACACCTGTCATGTGTGTGCACTGTTGGAGGTCCTGTACACCCCCCCTCTCCTATGTCTGGGCACTGATGGGAGTCCTGTACACACCCCCTCTCCTATGTATGGGCACTGCTGGTAGTCATATCCACCCATCCCTGTCATGTCTGTGCACTGCTGGGGGTCCTGTACACACCCCCTCTCCTATGTCTGGGCACTGCTGGGAGTCCTGTACACACCCCCTCTCCTATGTATCGGCACTGCTGGTAGTCTTATCCACCCACCCCTGTCATGTTTGTGCACTGCTGTGGGTCCTGTACACACTCCCTCCCCTACGTCTGGGCACTGCTGGGGGTCCTGTACACACCCCTCTCCTATGTCTGGGCACTGCTGGGAGTCATATCCACCCACCCCTGTCATGTCTGTGCACTGCTGGGAGTCCTGTACACACCCCTCTCCTATGTCTGGGCACTGCTGGGGGTCCTGTACACACCCCTCTCCTATGCCTGGGCACTGCTGGGGGTCCTGTAGACACCCCTCTCCTATGTCTGGGCACTGCTGGGGGTCCTGTAGACACCCCTTTCCTATGCCTGGGCACTGCTGCGGGGCCTGTAGACAACCCTCTCCTATGTCTGGGCACTGCTGGGAGTCATAGCCACCCACCCCTGTCATGTTTGTGCACGGCTGGGGGTCCAGTACACACCCCCTCTCCTATGTCTGGGCACTGCTGGGAGTCATATCCACCCACCCCTGTCATGCCTGTGCACTGCTGGGGGTCCTGTACACACCCCCTGTCCTATGTCTGGGCACTGCTGGGGTCCTGTACACACCCCTCTCCTATGTTTGGGCACTGCTGGGAGTCAATTCCACCCACCCCTGTCATGTCTGTGTACTGTTGGAGGTCCTGTACACAACCCCTCTCCTATGTCTGGGCACTGATGGGAGTCCTGTACACCCCCCCCTCTCCTATGTATGGGCACTGGTGATAGTCATATCCACCCACCCCTGTCATGTCTGTGCACTGCTGGGGGTCCTGTACACACCCCCTCTCCTATGTCTGGGCACTGCTGGGGGTCCTGTACACACCCCTCTCCTATGTCTGGGCACTGCTGGGAGTCCTGTACACACCCCTCTCCTATGTCTGGGCACTGCTGGGAGTCAATTCCACCCACCCCTGTCATGTCTGTGCACTGTTGGAGGTCCTGTACACAACCCCTTTCCTATGTCTGGGCACTGCTGGGGGTCCTGTACACACCCCTCTCCTATGTCTGGGCACTGCTGGGAGTCCTGTACACACCCCTCTCCTATGTTTGGGCACTGCTGGGAGTCAATTCCACCCACCCCTGTCATGTCTGTGCACTGATGGGGGTCCGGTATACACCCCCTCTCCTATGTCTGTGCACTGCTGGGGGTCCTGTACACATCCCCTCTCCTATGTCTGGGCACTGCTGGGGGTCCTGTACACACCCCTCTCCTATGTCTGGGCACTGCTGGGAGTCCTGTACACACCCCTCTCCTATGTTTGGGCACTGCTGGGAGTCAATTGCACCCACCCCTGTCATGTCTGTGCACTGTTGGAGGTCCTGTACACAACCCCTCTCCTATGTCTGGGCACTGATGGGAGTCCTGTACACCCCCCCTCTCCTATGTATGGGCACTGCTGGTAGTCATATCCACCCACCCCTGTCATGTCTGTGCACTGCTGGGGGTCCTGTACACACCCCTCCCCTACGTCTGGGCACTGCTGGGGGTCCTGTACACACCCCTCTCCTATGTCTGGGCACTGCTAGGAGTCATATCCACCCACCCCTGTTATGTCTGTGCACTGCTGGGAGTCCTGTACACACCCCTCTCCTATGTCTGGGCACTGCTGGGGGTCCTGTACATACCCCTCTCCTATGTCTGGGCACTGCTGGGGGTCCTGTAGACACCCCTCTCCTATGTCTGGGCACTGCTGGGGGTCCTGTAGACACCCCTTTCCTATGCCTGGGCACTGCTGGGGGTCCTGTAGACAACCCTCTCCTATGTCTGGGCACTGCTGGGAGTCATAGCCACCCACCCCTGTCATGTTTGTGCACGGCTGGGGGTCCAGTACACACCCCCTCTCCTATGTCTGGGCACTGCTGGTAGTCTTATCCACCCACCCCTGTCATGTTTGTTCACTGCTGTGGGTCCTGTACACACTCCCTCCCCTACGTCTGGGCATTTCTGGGGGTCCTGTACACACCCCTCTCCTATGTCTGGGCACTGCTGGGAGTCATATCCACCCACCCCTGTCATGTCTGTGCACTGCTGGGAGTCCTGTACACACCCCTCTCCTATGTCTGGGCACTGCTGGGGGTCCTGTACACACCCCTCTCCTATGCCTGGGCACTGCTGGGGGTCCTGTAGACACCCCTCTCCTATGTCTGGGCACTGCTGGGGGTCCTGTAGACACCCCTTTCCTATGCCTGGGCACTGCTTGGGGTCCTGTAGACAACCCTCTCCTATGTCTGGGCACTGCTGGGAGTCATAGCCACCCACCCCTGTCATGTTTGTGCACGGCTGGGGATCCAGTACACACCCCCCTCTCCTATGTCTGGGCACTGCTGGGAGTCATATCCACCCACCCCTGTCATGCCTGTGCACTGCTGGGGGTCCTGTACACACCCCCTGTCCTATGTCTGGGCACTGCTGGGGTCCTTTACACACCCTTCTTCTATGTTTGGGCACTGCTGGAAGTCAATTCCACCCACCCCTGTCATGTCTGTGCACTGTTGGAGGTCCTGTACACAACCCCTCTCCTATGTCTGGGCACTGCTGGGAGTCCTGTACACACCCCTCTCCTATGTATGGGCACTGCTGGTAGTCTTATCCACCCACCCCTGTCATGTTTGTGCACTGCTGTGGGTCCTGTACACACCCCCTCCCCTACGTCTGGGCACTGCTGGGGGTCCTGTACACACCCCTCTCCTATGTCTGGGCACTGCTAGGAGTCATATCCACCCACCCCTGTTATGTCTGTGCACTGCTGGGAGTCCTGTACACACCCCTCTCCTATGTCTGGGCACTGCTGGGGGTCCTGTACATACCCCTCTCCTATGTCTGGGCACTGCTGGGGGTCCTGTAGACACCCCTCTCCTATGTCTGGGCACTGCTGGGGGTCCTGTAGACACCCCTTTCCTATGCCTGGGCACTGCTGGGGTCCTGTAGACAACCCTCTCCTATGTCCGGGCACTGCTGGGAGTCATATCCACCCACCCCTGTCATGTTTGTGCACTGCTGGGGGTCCTGTACACACCCCCTCCCCTATGTCTGGGCACTGCTGGGAGTCATATCCACCCACCCCTGTCATGTCTGTGCACTGCTGGGGGTCCTGTACACACCCCCTGTCCTATGTATGGGCACTGCTGGAGTCCTGTACACACCCCTCTCCTATGTCTGGGCACTGTTGGGAGTCATATCCACCAACCCCTGTCATGTCTGTGCACTGCTGGGGGTCCTGTAAACACCCCTCTCCTATGTCTGGGCACTGCTGGGGGTACTGTACACACCCCTCTCCTATGTCTGGGCACTGCTGGGAGTCATATCCACCCACCCCTGTCATGTCTGTAAACTGCTGGGGGTCCTGTACACACCCCCTGTCCTATGTCTGGGCACTGCTGAGGTCCTGTACACACCCCTCTCCTATGTCTGGGCACTGCTGGGAGTCATATCCACCCACCCCTATCATGTCTGTGCACTGCTGGGTGTCCTGTACACACCCCTCTCCTATGTCTGGGCACTGCTGGGAGGCATATCCACCCACCCCTGTCATGTCTATGCACTGATGGGGGTCCGGTATGCACCCCCTCTCCTATGTCTGTGCACTGCTGGGGGTCCTGTACACATCCCCTCTCCTATGTCTGGGCACTGCTGGGGGTCCTGTACACACCCCTCTCCTATGTCTGGGCACTGCTGGGAGTCCTGTACACAGCCCTCTCCTATGTTTGGGCACTGCTGGGAGTCATATCCACCCACACCTGTCATGTGTCTGCACTGTTGGAGGTCCTGTACACCCCCCCTCTCCTATGTCTGGGCACTGATGGGAGTCCTGTACACACCCCCTCTCCTATGTATGGGCACTGCTGGTAGTCATATCCACCCATCCCTGTCATGTCTGTGCACTGCTGGGGGTCCTGTACACACCCCCTCTCCTATGTCTGGGCACTGCTGGGAGTCCTGTACACACCCCCTCTCCTATGTATCGGCACTGCTGGTAGTCTTATCCACCCACCCCTGTCATGGTTGTGCACTGCTGTGGGTCCTGTACACACTCCCTCCCCTACGTCTGGGCACTGCTGGGGGTCCTGTACACACCCCTCTCCTATGTCTGGGCACTGCTGGGAGTCATATCCACCCACCCCTGTCATGTCTGTGCACTGCTGGGAGTCCTGTACACACCCCTCTCCTATGTCTGGGCACTGCTGGGGGTCCTGTACACACCCCTCTCCTATGCCTGGGCACTGCTGGGGGTCCTGTAGACACCCCTCTCCTATGTCTGGGCACTGCTGGGGGTCCTGTAGACACCCCTTTCCTATGCCTGGGCACTGCTGCGGGGCCTGTAGACAACCCTCTCCTATGTCTGGGCACTGCTGGGAGTCATAGCCACCCACCCCTGTCATGTTTGTGCACGGCTGGGGGTCCAGTACACACCCCCTCTCCTATGTCTGGGCACTGCTGGGAGTCATATCCACCCACCCCTGTCATGCCTGTGCACTGCTGGGGGTCCTGTACACACCCCCTGTCCTATGTCTGGGCACTGCTGGGGTCCTGTACACACCCCTCTCCTATGTTTGGGCACTGCTGGGAGTCAATTCCACCCACCCCTGTCATGTCTGTGCACTGTTGGAGGTCCTGTACACAACCCCTCTCCTATGTCTGGGCACTGATGGGAGTCCTGTACACCCCCCCTCTCCTATGTATGGGCACTGGTGATAGTCATATCCACCCACCCCTGTCATGTCTGTGCACTGCTGGGGGTCCTGTACACACCCCCTCTCCTATGTCTGGGCACTGCTGGGGGTCCTGTACACACCCCTCTCCTATGTCTGGGCACTGCTGGGAGTCCTGTACACACCCCTCTCCTATGTCTGGGCACTGCTGGGAGTCAATTCCACCCACCCCTGTCATGTCTGTGCACTGTTGGAGGTCCTGTACACAACCCCTTTCCTATGTCTGGGCACTGCTGGGGGTCCTGTACACACCCCTCTCCTATGTCTGGGCACTGCTGGGAGTCCTGTACACACCCCTCTCCTATGTTTGGGCACTGCTGGGAGTCAATTCCACCCACCCCTGTCATGTCTGTGCACTGTTGGAGGTCCTGTACACAACCCCTTTCCTATGTCTGGGCACTGCTGGGGGTCCTGTACACACCCCTCTCCTATGTCTGGGCACTGCTGGGAGTCCTGTACACACCCCCTCTCCTATGTCTGGGCACTGCTGGGAGTCCTGTACACACCCCTCTCCTATGTATGGGCACTGCTGGTAGTCTTATCCACCCACCCCTGTCATGTTTGTGCACTGCTGTGGGTCCTGTACACACCCCCTCCCCTACGTCTGG
Organism: Lissotriton vulgaris; assembly: GCF_964263255.1. Classification (NCBI taxonomy): domain Eukaryota; kingdom Metazoa; phylum Chordata; class Amphibia; order Caudata; family Salamandridae; genus Lissotriton; species Lissotriton vulgaris. The sequence goes on along the minus strand of NC_141687.1, from coordinate 1,246,048,997 downwards.
GCACTGCTGGGGGTCCTGTACACACCCATCTCCTATGTCTGGGCACTGCTAGGAGTCATATCCACCCACCCCTGTTATGTCTGTGCACTGCTGGGAGTCCTGTACACATCCCTCTCCTATGTCTGGGCACTGCTGGGGGTCCTGTACATGCCCCTCTCCTATGTCTGGGCACTGCTGGGGGTCCTGTAGACACCCCTCTCCTATGTCTGGGCACTGCTGGGGGTCCTGTAGACACCCCTTTCCTATGCCTGGGCACTGCTGGGGTCCTGTAGACAACCCTCTCCTATGTCTGGGCACTGCTGGGCGTCATATCCACCCACCCCTGTCATGTTTGTGCACTGCTGGGGGTCCTGTACACACCCCCTCTCCTATGTCTGGGTACTGCTGGGAGTCATATCCACCCACCCCTGTCATGTCTGTGCACTGCTGGGGGTCCTGTACACACCCCCTGTCCTATGTCTGGGCACTGCTGGAGTCCTGTACACACCCCTCTCCTATGTCTGGGCACTGTTGGGAGTCATATCCACCAACCCCTGTCATGTCTGTGCACTGCTGGGGGTCCTGTAAACACCCCTCTCCTATGTCTGGGCACTGCTGGGGGTACTGTACACACCCCTCTCCTATGTCTGGGCACTGCTGGGAGTCATATCCACCCACCCCTGTCATGTCTGTAAACTGCTGGGGGTCCTGTACACACCCCCTGTCCTATGTCTGGGCACTGCTGGGGTCCTGTACACACCCCCTCTCCTATGTCTGAGCACTGCTGGGAGTCATATCCACCCACCCCTATCATGTCTGTGCACTGCCGGGGGTCCTGTACACACCCCTCTCCTATGTCTGGGCACTGCTGGGACTCATATCCACCCACCCCTGTCATGTCTATGCACTGATGGGGGTCCGGTATACACCCCCTCTCCTATGGCTGTGCACTGCTGGGGGTCCTGTACACATCCCCTCTCCTATGTCTGGGCACTGCTGGGGGTCCTGTACACACCCCTCTCCTATGTCTGGGCACTGCTGGGAGTCCTGTACACACCCCTCTCCTATGTTTGGGCACTGCTGGGAGTCATATCCACCCACATCTGTTATGTGTGTGCACTGTTGGAGGTCCTGTACACACCCCCTCTCCTATGTCTGGGCACTGATGGGAGTCCTGTACACACCCCCTCTCCTATGTATGGGCACTGCTGGTAGTCATATCCACCCAACCCTGTCATGTCTGTGCACTGCTGGGGGTCCTGTACACACCCCCTCTCCTATGTCTGGGCACTGCTGGGAGTCCTGTACACACCCCCTCTCCTATGTATCGGCACTGCTGGTAGTCTTATCCACCCACCCCTGTCATGTTTGTGCACTGCTGTGGGTCCTGTACACACTCCCTCCCCTACGTCTGGGCACTGCTGGGGGTCCTGTACACACCCCTCTCCTATGTCTGGGCACTGCTGGGAGTCATATCCACCCACCCCTGTCATGTCTGTGCACTGCTGGGAGTCCTGTACACACCCCTCTCCTATGTCTGGGCACTGCTGGGGGTCCTGTACACACCCCTCTCCTATGCCTGGGCACTGCTGGGGGTCCTGTAGACACCCCTCTCCTATGTCTGGGCACTGCTGGGGGTCCTGTAGACACCCCTTTCCTATGCCTGGGCACTGCTGGGGGTCCTGTAGACAACCCTCTCCTATGTCTGGGCACTGCTGGGAGTCATAGCCACCCACCCCTGTCATGTTTGTGCACAGCTGGGGGTCCAGTACACACCCCCTCTCCTATGTCTGGGCACTGCTGGGAGTCATATCCACCCACCCCTGTCATGTCTGTGCACTGCTGGGGGTCCTGTACACACCCCCTGTCCTATGTCTGGGCACTGCTGGGTTCCTGTACACACCCCTCTCCTATGTCTGGGCACTGTTGGGAGTCATATCCACCAACCCCTGTCATGTCTGTGCACTGCTGGGGGTCCTGTAAACACCCCTCTCCTATGTCTGGGCACTTGTGGGAGTCCTGTACACACCCCTCTCCTATGTCGGTGCACTGCTGGGAAACATATCCACCCACCCCTGGCATGTTAGTGCACTGCTGTGGGTCCTGTACACACCCCCTCCCCTACGTCTGGGCACTGCTGGGAGTCCTGTACACACCCCTCTCCTATGTCGGTGCACTGCTGGGAAACATATCCACCCACCCCTGGCATGTTAGTGCACTGCTGTGGGTCCTGTACACACCCCCTCCCCTACGTCTGGGCACTGCTGGGGGTCCTGTACACACCCCTCTCCTATGCCTGGGCACTGCCGGGGGTCCTGTAGACACCCCTCTCCTATGTCTGGGCACTGCTGGGGGTCCTGTAGACACCCCTTTCCTATGCCTGGGCACTGCTGGGGGTCCTGTACACACCCCTCTCCTATGTCGGTGCACTGCTGGGAAACATGTCCACCCACCCCTGGCATGTCTGTGCACTGCTGGGGGTCCGGTACACACCCCTCTCCTATGTCTGGGCACTGCTGGGAGTCATATCCACCCACCCTGCCATGTCTGTGCACTGCTGGGAGTCCTGTGCACACCCCTCTCCTATGTCTGGGCACTGCTGGAGGTCCTGTACACACCCCTCTCCTATGTCTGGGCACTGCTGGGAGTCCTGTACACACCCCTCTCCTATGTCGGTGCACTGCTGGGAAACATATCCACCCACCCCTGGCATGTCTGTGCACTGCTGGGGGTCCGGTACACACCCCTTTCCTATGTCTGGGCACTGCTGGGAGTCATATCCACCCACCCTGCCATGTCTGTGCACTGCTGGGAGTCCTGTGCACACCCCTCTCCTATGTCTGGGCACTGCTGGAGGTCCTGTACACACCCCTCTCCTATGTCTGGGCACAGCTGAGAGTCATATCCACCCACCCCTGTCATGTCTCTGCACCGCTGGGGGTCCGGTACATACCCCCTCTCCTATGTCTGGGCACTGCTGGGGGTCCTGTACACACCCCTCTCCTATGTCTGGGCACTGTTGGGAGTCATATCCACCCACCCCTATCATGTCTGTGCACTGCTGGGGGTCCGGTACACACCCCCTCTCCTATGTCTGTGCACTGCTGGGGGTCCTGTACACACCCCTCTCCTATGTCAGTGCACTGCTGGGGGTCCTGTACACACCCCTCTCCTATGTCTGGGCCTGCTGGGAGTCATATCCACCCACCCCTGCCATGTCTGTGCACTGCTGGGAGTCCTGTACACAACCCTCTCCTATGTCTGGGCAATGCTGGGGGTCCTCTACACACCCCTCTCCTATGTCTGGGCACTGCTGGGAGTCATATCCACCCACCCCTGTCATGTCTGTGCACTGCCGGGGTCCTGTACACACCCCCTCTCCTATGTCTGGGAACTGCTGGGGGTCCTGTACACACCCTTCCCCTATGTCTGGGCACTGCTAGGAGTCATATCCACCCACCCCTGTCATGTCTGTTCACTGCTGGAGGTACTGTACACACCCCTCTCCTATGTCTGGGCACTGCTGGGAGTCATATCCACCCACCCCTGTCATGTCTGTGCACTGATGGAGGTCCGACATACACCCCCTCTCCTATGTCTGTGCACTGCTGGGGGTCCTGTACACATCCCCTCTCCTATGTCTGGGCACTGCTGGGGGTCCTGTACACACCCCTCTCCTATGTCTGGGCACTGCTGAGAGTCATATCCACCCACCCTGCCATGTCTGTGCACTGATGGGAGTCCTGTGCACACCCCTCTCCTATGTCTGGGCACTGCTGGGGGTCCTGTACACACCCCTCTCCTATGTCTGGGCACTGCTGGGAGTCATATCCACCCACCCCTTTCATGTCTGTGCACCGCTGGGGGTACGGTACATACCCCTCTCCTATGTCTGGGCACTGCTGGGGGTCCTGTACACACCCCTCTCCTATGTCTGGGCAATGCTGGGAGTCATATCCACCCACCCCTATCATGTCTGTGCACTGAGGGGGGTCCTGTACACACCCCCTCTCCTATGTCTGTGCACTGCTGGGGGTCCTGTACACACCCCTCTCCTATGTCAGTGCACTGCAGGGGGTCCTGTACACACCCCTCTCCTATGTCTGGGCACTGCTGGGAGTCATATCCACCCACCCCTGCCATGTCTGTGCACTGCTGGGAGTCCTGTACACACCCCCTCTCCTATGTATGGGCACTGCTGGTAGTCTTATCCACCCACCCCTGTCATGTTTGTGCACTGCTGTGGGTCCTGTACACACCCCCTCCCCTACGTCTGGGCACTGCTGGGGGTCCTGTACACACCCCTCTCCTATGTCTGGGCACTGCTGGGGGTCCTGTACACACCCCTCTCCTATGCCTGGGCACTGCCGGGGGTCCTGTAGACACCCCTCTCCTATGTCTGGGCACTGCTGGGGGTCCTGTAGACACCCCTTTCCTATGCCTGGGCACTGCTGGGAGTCATATCCACCACCCCTGTCGTGTTTGTGCACTGCTGGGAGTCCTGTACACACCCCCTCTCCTATGTCTGGGCACTGCTGGGGGTCATATCCACCAACCCCTTTCATGTCTGTGCACTGCTGGGGGTCCTGTAAACACCCCTCTCCTATGTCTGGGTACTGCTGGGAGTCCTGTACACACCCCTCTCCTATGTCGGTGCACTGCTGGGAAACCTATCCACCCACCCCTGGCATGTCTGTGCACTGCTGGGGGTCCTGTACACACCCCTCTCCTATGTCTGGGCACTGCTGGGAGTCATATCCACCCACCCTGCCATGTCTGTGCACTGCTGGGAGTCCTGTACACACCCCTCTCCTTTGTCTGGGCTCTGCTGGGGGTCCTGTACACACCCCTCTCCTATGTCTGGGCACTGTTGGGAGTCATATCCACCAACCCCTTTCATGTCTGTGCACTGCTGGGGGTCCTGTAAACACCCCTCTCCTATGTCTGGGCACTGCTGGGAGTCCTGTACACACCCCTCTCCTATGTCGGTGCACTGCTGGGAAACCTATCCACCCACCCCTGGCATGTCTGTGCACTGCTGGGGGTCCTGTACACACCCCTCTCCTATGTCTGGGCACTGCTGGGAGTCATATCCACCCACCCTGCCATGTCTGTGCACTGCTGGGAGTCCTGTACACACCCCTCTCCTATGTCTGGGCTCTGCTGGGGGTCCTGTACACACCCCTCTCCTATGTCTGGGCACTGCTGGGAGTCATATCCACCCACCCCTGTCATGTCTGTGCACCGCTGGGGGTCCGCTACATACCCCCTCTCCTATGTCTGGGCACTGCTGGGGGTCCTGTACACACCCCTCTCTTATATCTGGGCACTGCTGGGGGTCCTGTACACACCCCTCTCCTATGCCTGGGCACTGCCGGGGGTCCTGTAGACACCCCTCTCCTATGTCTGGGCACTGCTGGGGCTCCTGTAGACACCCCTCTCCTATGTCTGGGCACTGCTGGGAGTCATATCCACCCACCCCTGTCATGTCTGTGCACCGCTGGGGGTCCGCTACATACCCCCTCTCCTATGTCTGGGCACTGCTGGGGGTCCTGTACACACCCCTCTCCTATGTCTGGGCACAGCTGGGGGTCCTGTACACACCCCTCTCCTATGCCTGGGCACTGCCGGGGGGTCCTGTAGACATCCCTCTCCTATGTCTGGGCACTGCTGGGGGTCCTGTAGACACCCCTTTCCTATGCCTGGGCACTGCTGGGAGTCATATCCACCCACCCCTGTCATGTTTGTGCACTGCTGGGGGTACTGTACACACCCCCTCTCCTATGTCTGGGCACTGCTGGGGGTCCTGTACACACCCCTCTCCAATGTCTGGGCACTGCTGGGAGTCATATCCACCAACCCCTTTCATGTCTGTGCACTGCTGGGGGGTCCTGTAAACACCCCTCTCCTATGTCTGGGCACTGCTGGGAGTCCTGTACACACCCCTCTCCTATGTCGGTGCACTGCTGGGAAACCTATCCACCCACCCCTGACATGTCTGTGCACTGCTGGGGGTCCTGTACACACCCCTCTCCTATGTCTGGTCACTGCTGGGAGTCATATCCACCCACCCTGCCATGTCTGTGCACTGCTGGGAGTCCTGTACACACCCCTCTCCTATGTCTAGGCACTGCTGGGAGTCATATCCACCCACCCCTGTCATGTCTGTGCACCGCTGGGGGTCCGCTACATACCCCCTCTCCTATGTCTGGGCACTGCTGGGGGTCCTGTACACACCCCTCTCCTATGTCTGGGCACTGTTGGGAGTCATATCCACCCACCCCTATCATGTCTGTGCACTGCTGGGGGTCCTGTACACACCCCCTCTCCTATGTCTGTGCACTGCTGGGGGTCCTGTACACACCCCTTTCCTATGTCTGGGCACTGCTGGGAGTCATATCCACCCACCCCTGCCATGTCTGTGCACTGCTGGGAGTCCTGTACACACCCATCTCCTATGTCTGGGCACTGCTGGGGGTCCTGTACACACCCCTCTCCTATGTCGGGGCACTGCTGGGAGTCATATCTACCCACCCCTGTCATGTCTGTGCACTGCTGAGGGTCCTGTACACACCCCCTCTCCTATGTCTGGGAACTGCTGGGGGTCCTGTACACACCCTTCCCCTATGCATGGGCACTGCTAGGAGTCATATCCACCCACCCCTGTCATGTCTGTGCACTGCTGGGGGTACTGTACACACCCCTCTCCTATGTCTGGGCACTGCTGGGAGTCATATCCACCCACCCCTATCATGTCTGTGCACTGAGGGGGGTCCTGTACACACCCCCTCTCCTATGTCTGTGCACTGCTGGGGGTCCTGTACACACCCCTCTCCTATGTCAGTGCACTGTCTTGTCTGTGCACTGATGGGGGTCCGATATACACCCCCGCTCCTATGTCTGTGCACTGCTGGGGGTCCTGTACACATCCCCTCTCCTATGTCTGGGCACTGCTGGGGGTCCTGTACACACCCCTCTCCTATGTGTGGGCACTGCTGGGAATCATATCCACCCACCCCTGTCATGTCTGTGCACTGCTGGGGGTCCTGTACACACCCCCTCTCCTATGTCTGGGTGCTGCTGGGGGTCCTGTACACAACCCTCTCCTGTGTCTGGGCACTGCTGGGAGTCATATCCACCCACCCCTGTAATGTGTGTGCACTGCTGGGGGTCCTGTACACACCCCTCTCCTATGTCTGGGCACTGCTGGGAATCATATCCACTCACCCCTGTCATGTCTGTGCACTGCTGGGGGTCTTGTACACCCCCCCTCTCCTATGTCTGGGCACTGCTGGGGGTCCTGTACACAACCCTCTCCTGTGTCTGGGCACTGCTGGGAGTCATATCCACCCACCCCTGTAATATGTGTGCGCTGCTGGGGGTCCTGTACACACCCCCTCTCCTATGTCTGGGCACTGCTGGGAGTCATATCCACCCACCCCTGTCATGTCTGTGCACTGCTGGAGGTGCTGTACACACCCCCTCTCCTATGTCTGGGCACTGCTGTGGGTCCTGTACACACCCCTCTCCTATGTCTGGGAACTGCTGGGAGTCATATCCACCCACCCCTGTCATGTCTGTGCACTGCTGGGAGTCCTGTACACACCCCTCTCCTATGTCTGGGCACTGCTGGGGGTCCTGTACACACCCCTCTCCTATGCCTGGGCACTGCCGGGGGTCCTGTAGACACCCCTCTCCTATGTCTGGGCACTGCTGGGGGTCCTGTAGACACCCCTCTCCTATGCCTGGGCACTGCTGGGGGTACTGTAGACAACCCTCTCCTATGTCTGGGCACTGCTGGGAGTCATATCCACCCACCTCTGTCATGTTTGTGCACTGCTGGGGGTCCTGTACACCCCCCCTCTCCTATGTCTGGGCACTGCTGGGGGCCCTGTACACACCCCTCTACTATGTCTGGGCACTGTTGGGAGTCATATCCACCCACCCCGTCATGTCTGTGCACTGCTGGGGGTCCTGTAAACACCCCTCTCCTATGTCTGGGCACTGCTGGGAGTCCTGTACACACCCCTCTCCTATGTCTGGGCACTGCTGGGAGTCATATCCACCCACCCCTGTCATGTCTGTGCACTGCTGGGGGTCCTGTACACACCCCTCTCCTATGTCTGGGCACTGCTGGGAGTCATATCCACCCACCCTGCCATGTCTGTGCACTGCTGGGAGTCCTGTACACACCCCTCTACTATGACTGTGCACTGCTGGGGGTCCTGTACACACCCCTCTCCTATGTCTTGGCACTGCTGGGACTCATATCCACCCACCCCTATCATGTCTGTGCACTGCTGGGGGTCCTGTACACACCCCCTCTCCTATGTCTGTGCACTGCTGGGGGTCCTGTACACACCCCTCTCCTATGTCTGGGCACTGCTGGGAGTCATATCCACCCACCCCTGCCATGTCTGTGCACTGCTGGGAGTCCTGTACACACCCCTCTGCTTTTGCTGTACACTGCTGGGGGTCCTGTACACACCCCTCTCCTATGTCTGGACACTGCTGGGAGTCATATCCACCCACCCCTGTCATGTCTGTGCACTGCTGGGGGTCCTGTACACCCCCCTCTCCTATGTCTGTGCACTGCTGGGGGTCCTGTACACACCCTTCTCCTATGTCTTGGCACTGCTAGGAGTCTTATCCACCCACCCCTGTCATGTCTGTGCACTGCTGGGGGAACTGTACACACCCCTCTCCTATGTCTGGGCACTGCTGGGAGTCATATCCACCCACCCCTGTCTTGTCTGTGCACTGATGGGGGTCCGATATACACCCCCTCTCCTATGTCTGTGCACTGCTGGGGGTCCTGTACACATCCCCTCTCCTATGTCTGGGCACTGCTGGGGGTCCTGTACACACCCCTCTCCTATGTGTGGGCACTGCTGGGAATCATCTCCACCCACCCCTGTCATGTCTGTGCACTGCTGGGGGTCCTGTACACACCCCCTCTCCTATGTCTGGGTGCTGCTGGGGGTCCTGTACACACCCCTCTCCTGTGTCTGGGCACTGCTGGGAGTCATATCCACCCACCCCTGTAATGTGTGTGCACTGCTGGGGGTCCTGTACACACCCCTCTCCTATGTCTGGGCACTGCTGGGAATCATATCCACTCACCCCTGTCATGTCTGTGCACTGCTGGGGGTCTTGTACACACCCCCTCTCCTATGTCTGGGCAGTGCTGGGGTCCTGTACACAACCCTCTCCTGTTTCTGGGCACTGCTGGGAGTCATATCCACCCACCCCTGTAATATGTGTGCGCTGCTGGGGGTCCTGTACACACCCCTCTCCAATGTCTGGGCACTGCTGGGGGTCCTGTACACACCGCTCTCCTATGTCTGGGCACTGCTGGGAGTCATATCCACCCACCCCTGTCATGTCTGTGCACTGCTGGAGGTCCTGTACACACCCCTCTCCTATGCCTGGGCACTGCCGGGGGTCCTGTAGACACCCCTCTCCTATGTCTGGGCACTGCTGGGGGTCCTGTAGACACCCCTCTCCTATGTCTGGGCACTGCTGGGAGTCATATCCACCCACCCCTGTCATGTCTGTGCACCGCTGGGGGTCCGCTACATACCCCCTCTCCTATGTCTGGGCACTGCTGGGTGTCCTGTACACACCCCTCTCCTATGCCAGGGCACTGCCGGGGGGTCCTGTAGACACCCCTCTCCTATGTCTGGGCACTGCTGGGGGTCCTGTAGACACCCCTTTCCTATGCCTGGGCACTGCTGGAAGTCATATCCACCCACCCCTGTCATGTTTGTGCACTGCTGGGGGTACTGTACACACCCCCTCTCCTATGTCTGGGCACTGCTGGGGGTCCTGTACACACCCCTCTCCAATGTCTGGGCACTGTTGGGAGTCATATCCACCAACCCCTTTCATGTCTGTGCACTGCTGGGGGTCCTGTAAACACCCCTCTCCTATGTCTGGGCACTGCTGGGAGTCCTGTACACACCCCTCTCCTATGTCGGTGCACTGCTGGGAAACCTATCCACCCACCCCTGTCATGTCTGTGCACTGCTGGGAGTCCTGTACACACCCCTCTCCTATGTCTGGGCACTGCTGGGGGTCCTGAACACACCCCTCTCCTATGCCTGGGCACTGCTGGGGGTCCTGTAGACACCCCTCTCCTATGTCTGGGCACTGCTGGGGGTCCTGTAGACACCCCTTTCCTATGCCTGGGCACTGCTGGGGGTCCTGTAGACAACCCTCTCCTATGTCTGGGCACTGCTGGGAGTCATAGCCACCCACCCCTGTCATGTTTGTGCACGGCTGGGGGTCCAGTACACCCCCCCTCTCCTATGTCTGGGCACTGCTGGGAGTCATATCCACCCACCCCTGTCATGCCTGTGCACTGCTGGGGGTCCTGTACACACCCCCTGTCCTATGTCTGGGCACTGCTGGGGTCCTGTACACACCCCTCTCCTATGTTTGGGCACTGCTGGGAGTCAATTCCACCCACCCCTGTCATGTCTGTGCACTGTTGGAGGTCCTGTACACAACCCCTCTCCTATGTCTGGGCACTGATGGGAGTCCTGTACACCCCCCCCCCTCTCCTATGTATGGGCACTGCTGATAGTCATATCCACCCACCCCTGTCATGTCTGTGCACTGCTGGGGGTCCTGTACACACCCCCTCTCCTATGTCTGGGCACTGCTGGGGGTCCTGTACACACCCCTCTCCTATGTCTGGGCACTGCTGGGAGTCCTGTACACACCCCTCTCCTATGTTTGGGCACTGCTGGGAGTCAATTCCACCCACCCCTGTCATGTCTGTGCACTGTTGGAGGTCCTGTACACAACCCCTCTCCTATGTCTGGGCACTGCTGGGGGTCCTGTACACACCCCTCTCCTATGTCTGGGCACTGCTGGGAGTCCTGTACACACCCCTCTCCTATGTTTGGGCACAGCTGGGAGTCAATTCCACCCACCCCTGTCATGTCTGTGCACTGATGGGGGTCCGGTATACACCCCCTCTCCTATGTCTGTGCACTGCTGGGGGTCCTGTACACATCCCCTCTCCTATGTCTGGGCACTGCTGGGGGTCCTGTACACACCCCTCTCCTATGTCTGGGCACTGCTGGGAGTCCTGTACACACCCCTCTCCTATGTTTGGGCACTGCTGGGAGTCAATTCCACCCACCCCTGTCATGTCTGTGCACTGTTGGAGGTCCTGTACACAACCCCTCTCCTATGTCTGGGCACTGATGGGAGTCCTGTACACCCCCCCTCTCCTATGTATGGGCACTGCTGGTAGTCATATCCACCCACCCCTGTCATGTCTGTGCACTGCTGGGGGTCCTGTACACACCCCCTCTCCTATGTCTGGGCACTGCTGGGAGTCCTGTCCACACCCCTCTCCTATGTATGGGCACTGCTGGTAGTCTTATCCACCCACCCCTGTCATGTTTGTGCACTGCTGTGGGTCCTGTACACACCCCCTCCCCTACGTCTGGGCACTGCTGGGGGTCCTGTACACACCCCTCTCCTATGTCTGGGCACTGCTAGGAGTCATATCCACCCACCCCTGTTATGTCTGTGCACTGCTGGGAGTCCTGTACACACCCCTCTCCTATGTCTGGGCACTGCTGGGGGTCCTGTACATACCCCTCTCCTATGTCTGGGCACTGCTGGGGGTCCTGTAGACACCCCTCTCCTATGTCTGGGCACTGCTGGGGGTCCTGTAGACACCCCTTTCCTATGCCTGGGCACTGCTGGGGGTCCTGTAGACAACTCTCTCCTATGTCTGGGCACTGCTGGGAGTCATAGCCACCCACCCCTGTCATGTTTGTGCACGGCTGGGGGTCCAGTACACACCCCCTCTCCTATGTCTGGGCACTGCTGGTAGTCTTATCCACCCACCCCTGTCATGTTTGTGCACTGCTGTGGGTCCTGTACACACTCCCTCCCCTACGTCTGGGCATTTCTGGGGGTCCTGTACACACCCCTCTCCTATGTCTGGGCACTGCTGGGAGTCATATCCACCCACCCCTGTCATGTCTGTGCACTGCTGGGAGTCCTGTACACACCCCTCTCCTATGTCTGGGCACTGCTGGGGGTCCTGTACACACCCCTCTCCTATGCCTGGGCACTGCTGGGGGTCCTGTAGACACCCCTCTCCTATGTCTGGGCACTGCTGGGGGTCCTGTAGACACCCCTTTCCTATGCCTGGGCACTGCTTGGGGTCCTGTAGACAACCCTCTCCTATGTCTGGGCACTGCTGGGAGTCATAGCCACCCACCCCTGTCATGTTTGTGCACGGCTGGGGGTCCAGTACACACCCCCCTCTCCTATGTCTGGGCACTGCTGGGAGTCATATCCACCCACCCCTGTCATGCCTGTGCACTGCTGGGGGTCCTGTAAACACCCCCTGTCCTATGGCTGGGCACTGCTGGGGTCCTGTACACACCCCTCTCCTATGTTTGGGCACTGATGGGAGTCAATCCCACCCACCCCTGTCATGTCTGTGCACTGTTGGAGGTCCTGTACACAACTCCTCTCCTATGTCTGGGCACTGATGGGAGTCCTGTACACCCCCCCCCTCTCCTATGTATGGGCACTGCTGGTAGTCATATCCACCCACCCCTGTCATGTCTGTGCACTGCTGGGGGTCCTGTACACACCCCCTCTCCTATGTCTGGGCACTGCTGGGGGTCCTGTACACACCCCTCTCCTATGTCTGGGCACTGCTGGGAGTCCTGTACACACCCCTCTCCTATGTTTGGGCACTGCTGGGAGTCAATTCCACCCACCCCTGTCATGTCTGTGCACTGTTGGAGGTCCTGTACACAACCCCTCTCCTATGTCTGGGCACTGCTGGGGGTCCTGTACACACCCCTCTCCTATGTCTGGGCACTGCTGGGAGTCCTGTACACACCCCTCTTCTATGTTTGGGCACTGCTGGGAGTCAATTCCACCCACCCCTGTCATGTCTGTGCACTGATGGGGGTCCGGTATACACCCCCTCTCCTATGTCTGTGCACTGCTGGGGGTCCTGTACACACCCCTCTCCTATGTCTGGGCACTGCTGGGAGTCATATCCACCCACCCCTGCCATGTCTGTGCACTGCTGGGAGTCCTGTACACACCCCCTCTCCTATGTATGGGCACTGCTGGTAGTCTTATCCACCCACCCCTGTCATGTTTGTACACTGCTGTGGGTCCTGTACACACCCCCTCCCCTACGTCTGGGCACTGCTGGGGGTCCTGTACACACCCCTCTCCTATGTCTGGGCACTGCTGGGGGTCCTGTACACACCCCTCTCCTATGCCTGGGCACTGCCGGGGGTCCTGTAGACACCCCTTTCCTATGCCTGGGCACTGCTGGGAGTCATATCCACCACCCCTGTCATGTTTGTGCACTGCTGGGAGTCCTGTACACACCCCCTCTCCTATGTCTGGGCACTGCTGGGGGTCATATCCACCAACCCCTTTCATGTCTGTGCACTGCTGGGGGTCCTGTAAACACCCCTCTCCTATGTCTGGGCACTGCTGGGAGTCCTGTACACACCCCTCTCCTATGTCGGTGCACTGCTGGGAAACCTATCCACCCACCCCTGGCATGTCTGTGCACTGCTGGGGGTCCTGTACACACCCCTCTCCTATGTCTGGGCACTGCTGGGAGTCATATCCACCCACCCTGCCATGTCTGTGCACTGCTGGGAGTCCTGTACACACCCCTCTCCTATGTCTGGGCTCTGCTGGGGGTCCTGTACACACCCCTCTCCTATGTCTGGGCACTGTTGGGAGTCATATCCACCAACCCCTTTCATGTCTGTGCACTGCTGGGGGTCCTGTAAACACCCCTCTCCTATGTCTGGGCACTGCTGGGAGTCCTGTACACACCCCTCTCCTATGTCAGTGCACTGCTGGGAAACCTATCCACCCACCCCTGGCATGTCTGTGCACTGCTGGGGGTCCTGTACACACCCCTCTCCTATGTCTGGGCACTGCTGGGAGTCATATCCACCCACCCTGCCATGTCTGTGCACTGCTGGGAGTCCTGTACACACCCCTCTCCTATGTCTGGGCTCTGCTGGGGGTCCTGTACACACCCCTCTCCTATGTCTGGGCACTGCTGGGAGTCATATCCACCCACCCCTGTCATGTCTGTGCACCGCTGGGGGTCCGCTACATACCCCCTCTCCTATGTCTGGGCACTGCTGGGGGTCCTGTGCACACCCCTCTCTTATATCTGGGCACTGCTGGGGGTCCTGTACACACCCCTCTCCTATGCCTGGGCACTGCCGGGGGTCCTGTAGACACCCCTCTCCTATGTCTGGGCACTGCTGGGGCTCCTGTAGACACCCCTCTCCTATGTCTGGGCATTGCTGGGAGTCATATCCACCCACCCCTGTCATGTCTGTGCACCGCTGGGGGTCCGCTACATACCCCCTCTCCTATGTCTGGGCACTGCTGGGGGTCCTGTACACACCCCTCTCCTATGTCTGGGCACAGCTGGGGGTCCTGTACACACCCCTCTCCTATGCCTGGGCACTGCCGGGGGGTCCTGTAGACACCCCTCTCCTATGTCTGGGCACTGCTGGGGGTCCTGTAGACACCCCTTTCCTATGCCTGGGCACTGCTGGGAGTCATATCCACCCAGCCCTGTCATGTTTGTGCACTGCTGGGGGTACTGTACACACCCCCTCTCCTATGTCTGGGCACTGCTGGGGGTCCTGTACACACCCCTCTCCAATGTCTGGGCACTGTTGGGAGTCATATCCACCAACCCCTTTCATGTCTGTGCACTGCTGGGGGTCCTGTAAACACCCCTCTCCTATGTCTGGGCACTGCTGGGAGTCCTGTACACACCCCTCTCCTATGTCGGTGCACTGCTGGGAAACCTATCCACCCACCCCTGACATGTCTGTGCACTGCTGGGGGTCCTGTACACACCCCTCTCCTATGTCTGGTCACTGCTGGGAGTCATATCCACCCACCCTGCCATGTCTGTGCACTGCTGGGAGTCCTGTACACACCCCTCTCCTATGTCTGGGCACTGCTGGGAGTCATATCCACCCACCCCTGTCATGTCTGTGCACCGCTGGGGGTCCGCTACATACCCCCTCTCCTATGTCTGGGCACTGCTGGGGGTCCTGTACACACCCCTCTCCTATGTCTGGGCACTGTTGGGAGTCATATCCACCCACCCCTGCCATGTCTGTGCACTGCTGGGAGTCCTGTACACACCCATCTCCTATGTCTGGGCACTGCTGGGGGTCCTGTACACACCCCTCTCCTATGTCGGGGCACTGCTGGGAGTCATATCTACCCACCCCTGTCATGTCTGTGCACTGCTGAGGGTCCTGTACACACCCCCTCTCCTATGTCTGGGAACTGCAGGGGGTCCTGTACACACCCTTCCCCTATGCCTGGGCACTGCTAGGAGTCATATCCACCCACCCCTGTCATGTCTGTGCACTGCTGGGGGTATTGTACACACCCCTCTCCTATGTCTGGGCACTGCTGGGAGTCATATCCACCCACCCCTGTCTTGTCTGTGCACTGATGGGGGTCCGATATACACCCCCTCTCCTATGTCTGTGCACTGCTGGGGGTCCTGTACACATCCCCTCTCCTATGTCTGGGCACTGCTGGGGGTCCTGTACACACCCCTCTCCTATGTGTGGGCACTGCTGGGAATCATATCCACCCACCCCTGTCATGTCTGTGCACTGCTGGGGGTCCTGTACACACCCCCTCTCCTATGTCAGGGTGCTGCTGGGGGTCCTGTACACAACCCTCTCCTGTGTCTGGGCACTGCTGGGAGTCATATCCACCCACCCCTGTAATGTGTGTGCACTGCTGGGGGTCCTGTACACACCCCTCTCCTATGTCTGGGCACTGCTGGGAATCATATCCACTCACCCCTGTCATGTCTGTGCACTGCTGAGGGTCTTGTACACCCCCCCTCTCCTATGTCTGGGCACTGCTGGGGGTCCTGTACACAACCCTCTCCTGTGTCTGGGCACTGCTGGGAGTCATATCCACCCACCCCTGTAATATAGGTGCGCTGCTGGGGGTCCTGTACACACCCCCTCTCCTATGTCTGGGCACTGCTGGGAGTCATATCCACCCACCCCTGTCATGTCTGTGCACTGCTGGAGGTGCTGTACACACCCCCTCTCCTATGTCTGGGCACTGCTGTGGGTCCTGTACACACCCCTCTCCTATGTCTGGGAACTGCTGGGAGTCATATCCACCCACCCCTGTCATGTCTGTGCACTGCTGGGAGTCCTGTACACACCCCTCTCCTATGTCTGGGCACTGCTGGGGGTCCTGTACACACCCCTCTCCTATGCCTGGGCACTGCCGGGGGTCCTGTAGACACCCCTCTCCTATGTCTGGGCACTGCTGGGGGTCCTGTAGACACCCCTCTCCTATGCCTGGGCACTGCTGGGGGTACTGTAGACAACCCTCTCCTATGTCTGGGCACTGCTGGGAGTCATATCCACCCACCTCTGTCATGTTTGTGCACTGCTGGGGGTCCTGTACACCCCCCCTCTCCTATGTCTGGGCACTGCTGGGGGCCCTGTACACACCCCTCTCCTATGTCTGGACACTGTTGGGAGTCATATCCACCCACCCCGTCATGTCTGTGCACTGCTGGGGGTCCTGTAAACACCCCTCTCCTATGTCTGGGCACTGCTGGGAGTCCTGTACACACCCCTCTCCTATGTCTGGGCACTGCTGGGAGTCATATCCACCCACCCCTGTCATGTCTGTGCACTGCTGGGGGTCCTGTACACACCCCTCTCCTATGTCTGGGCACTGCTGGGAGTCATATCCACCCACCCTGCCATGTCTGTGCACTGCTGGGAGCCCTGTACACACCCCTCTACTATGACTGTGCACTGTTGGGGGTCCTGTACACACCCCTCTCCTATGTCTTGGCACTGCTGGGACTCATATCCACCCACCCCTATCATGTCTGTGCACTGCTGGGGGTCCTGTACACACCCCCTCTCCTATGTCTGTGCACTGCTGGGGGTCCTGTACACACCCCTCTCCTATGTCTGGGCACTGCTGGGAGTCATATCCACCCACCCCTGCCATGTCTGTGCACTGCTGGGAGTCCTGTACACACCCCTCTGCTATTGCTGTACACTGCTGGGGGTCCTGTACACACCCCTCTCCTATGTCTGGACACTGCTGGGAGTCATATCCACCCACCCCTGTCATGTCTGTGCACTGCTGGGGGTCCTGTACACCCCCCTCTCCTATGTCTGTGCACTGCTGGGGGTCCTGTACACACCCTTCTCCTATGTCTTGGCACTGCTAGGAGTCTTATCCACCCACCCCTGTCATGTCTGTGCACTGCTGGGGGAACTGTACACACCCCTCTCCTATGTCTGGGCACTGCTGGGAGTCATATCCACCCACCCCTGTCTTGTCTGTGCACTGATGGGGGTCCGATATACACCCCCTCTCCTATGTCTGTGCACTGCTGGGGGTCCTGTACACATCCCCTCTCCTATGTCTGGGCACTGCTGGGGGTCCTGTACACACCCCTCTCCTATGTGTGGGCACTGCTGGGAATCATCTCCACCCACCCCTGTCATGTCTGTGCACTGCTGGGGGTCCTGTACACACCCCCTCTCCTATGTCTGGGTGCTGCTGGGGGTCCTGTACACACCCCTCTCCTGTGTCTGGGCACTGCTGGGAGTCATATCCACCCACCCCTGTAATGTGTGTGCACTGCTGGGGGTCCTGTACACACCCCTCTCCTATGTCTGGGCACTGCTGGGAATCATATCCACTCACCCCTGTCATGTCTGTGCACTGCTGGGGGTCTTGAACACACCCCCTCTCCTATGTCTGGGCAGTGCTGGGGTCCTGTACACAACCCTATCCTGTTTCTGGGCACTGCTGGGAGTCATATCCACCCACCCCTGTAATATGTGTGCGCTGCTGGGGGTCCTGTACACACCCCTCTCCAATGTCTGGGCACTGCTGGGGGTCCTGTACACACCCCTCTCCTATGTCTGGGCACTGCTGGGAGTCATATCCACCCACCCCTGTCATGTCTGTGCACTGCTGGAGGTCCTGTACACACCCCTCTCCTATGCCTGGGCACTGCCGGGGGTCCTGTAGACACCCCTCTCCTATGTCTGGGCACTGCTGGGGGTCCTGTAGACACCCCTCTCCTATGTCTGGGCACTGCTGGGAGTCATATCCACCCACCCCTGTCATGTCTGTGCACCGCTGGGGGTCCGCTACATACCCCCTCTCCTATGTCTGGGCACTGCTGGGTGTCCTGTACACACCCCTCTCCTATGCCAGGGCACTGCCGGGGGGTCCTGTAGACACCCCTCTCCTATGTCTGGGCACTGCTGGGGGTCCTGTAGATACCCCTTTCCTATGCCTGGGCACTGCTGGAAGTCATATCCACCCACCCCTGTCATGTTTGTGCACTGCTGGGGGTACTGTACACACCCCCTCTCCTATGTCTGGGCACTGCTGGGGGTCCTGTACACACCCCTCTCCAATGTCTGGGCACTGTTGGGAGTCATATCCACCAACCCCTTTTATGTCTGTGCACTGCTGGGGGTCCTGTAAACACCCCTCTCCTATGTCTGGGCACTGCTGGGAGTCCTGTACACACCCCTCTCCTATGTCGGTGCACTGCTGGGAAACCTATCCACCCACCCCTGTCATGTCTGTGCACTGCTGGGAGTCCTGTACACACCCCTCTCCTATGTCTGGGCACTGCTGGGGGTCCTGTACACACCCCTCTCCTATGCCTGGGCACTGCTGGGGGTCCTGTAGACACCCCTCTCCTATGTCTGGGCACTGCTGGGGGTCCTGTAGACACCCCTTTCCTATGCCTGGGCACTGCTGGGGGTCCTGTAGACAACCCTCTCCTATGTCTGGGCACTGCTGGGAGTCATAGCCACCCAACCCTGTCATGTTTGTGCACGGCTGGGGGTCCAGTACACACCCCCTCTCCTATGTCTGGGCACTGCTGGGAGTCATATCCACCCACCCCTGTCATGCCTGTGCACTGCTGGGGGTCCTGTACACACCCCCTGTCCTATGTCTGGGCACTGCTGGGGTCCTGTACACACCCCTCTCCTATGTTTGGGCACTGCTGGGAGTCAATTCCACCCACCCCTGTCATGTCTGTGCACTGTTGGAGGTCCTGTACACAACCCCTCTCCTATGTCTGGGCACTGATGGGAGTCCTGTACATCCCCCCCCCTCTCCTATGTATGGGCACTGCTGATAGTCATATCCACCCACCCCTGTCATGTCTGTGCACTGCTGGGGGTCCTGTACACACCCCCTCTCCTATGTCTGGGCACTGCTGGGGGTCCTGTACACACCCCTCTCCTATGTCTGGGCACTTCTGGGAGTCCTGTACACACCCCTCTCCTATGTTTGGGCACTGCTGGGAGTCAATTCCACCCACCCCTGTCATGTCTGTGCACTGTTGGAGGTCCTGTACACAACCCCTCTCCTATGTCTGGGCACTGCTGGGGGTCCTGTACACACCCCTCTCCTATGTCTGGGCACTGCTGGGAGTCCTGTACACACCCCTCTCCTATGTTTGGGCACAGCTGGGAGTCAATTCCACCCACCCCTGTCATGTCTGTGCACTGATGGGGGTCCGGTATACACCCCCTCTCCTATGTCTGTGCACTGCTGGGGGTCCTGTACACATCCCCTCTCCTATGTCTGGGCACTGCTGGGAGTCCTGTACACACCCCTCTCCTATGTTTGGGCACTGCTGGGAGTCAATTCCACCCACCCCTGTCATGTCTGTGCACTGTTGGAGGTCCTGTACACAACCCCTCTCCTATGTCTGGGCACTGATGGGAGTCCTGTACACCCCCCCTCTCCTATGTATGGGCACTGCTGGTAGTCATATCCACCCACCCCTGTCATGTCTGTGCACTGCTGGAGGTCCTGTACACACCCCCTCTCCTATGTCTGGGCACTGCTGGGAGTCCTGTCCACACCCCTCTCCTATGTATGGGCACTGCTGGTAGTCTTATCCACCCACCCCTGTCATGTTTGTGCACTGCTGTGGGTCCTGTACACACCCCCTCCCCTACGTCTGGGCACTGCTGGGGGTCCTGTACACACCCCTCTCCTATGTCTGGGCACTGCTAGGAGTCATATCCACCCACCCCTGTTATGTCTGTGCACTGCTGGGAGTCCTGTACACACCCCTCTCCTATGTCTGGGCACTGCTGGGGGTCCTGTACATACCCCTCTCCTATGTCTGGGCACTGCAGGGGGTCCTGTAGACACCCCTCTCCTATGTCTGGGCACTGCTGGGGGTCCTGTAGACACCCCTTTCCTATGCCTGGGCACTGCTGGGGGTCCTGTAGACAACCCTCTCCTATGTCTGGGCACTGCTGGGAGTCATAGCCACCCACCCCTGTCATGTTTGTGCACGGCTGGGGGTCCAGTACACACCCCCTCTCCTATGTCTGGGCACTGCTGGTAGTCTTATCCACCCACCCCTGTCATGTTTGTGCACTGCTGTGGGTCCTGTACACACTCCCTCCCCTACGTCTGGGCATTTCTGGGGGTCCTGTACACACCCCTCTCCTATGTCTGGGCACTGCTGGGAGTCATATCCACCCACCCCTGTCATGTCTGTGCACTGCTGGGAGTCCTGTACACACCCCTCTCCTATGTCTGGGCACTGCTGGGGGTCCTGTACACACCCCTCTCCTATGCCTGGGCACTGCTGGGGGTCCTGTAGACACCCCTCTCCTATGTCTGGGCACTGCTGGGGGTCCTGTAGACACCCCTTTCCTATGCCTGGGCACTGCTTGGGGTCCTGTAGACAACCCTCTCCTATGTCTGGGCACTGCTGGGAGTCATAGCCACCCACCCCTGTCATGTTTGTGCACGGCTGGGGGTCCAGTACACACCCCCCTCTCCTATGTCTGGGCACTGCTGGAAGTCATATCAACCCACCCCTGTCATGTCTGTGCACTGCTGGGGGTCCTGTACACACCCCCTGTCCTATGGCTGGGCACTGCTGGGGTCCTGTACACACCCCTCTCCTATGTTTGGGCACTGCTGGGAGTCAATTCCACCCACCCCTGTCATGTCTGTGCACTGTTGGAGGTCCTGTACACAACTCCTCTCCTATGTCTGGGCACTGATGGGAGTCCTGTACACCCCCCCCCCTCTCCTATGTATGGGCACTGCTGGTAGTCATATCCACCCACCCCTGTCATGTCTGTGCACTGCTGGGGGTCCTGTACACACCCCCTCTCCTATGTCTGGGCACTGCTGGGGGTCCTGTACACACCCCTCTCCTATGTCTGGGCACTGCTGGGAGTCCTGTACACACCCCTCTCCTATGTTTGGGCACTGCTGGGAGTCAATTCCACCCACCCCTGTCATGTCTGTGCACTGTTGGAGGTCCTGTACACAACCCCTCTCCTATGTCTGGGCACTGCTGGGGGTCCTGTACACACCCCTCTCCTATGTCTGGGCACTGCTGGGAGTCCTGTACACACCCCTCTCCTATGTTTGGGCACTGCTGGGAGTCAATTCCACCCACCCCTGTCATGTCTGTGCACTGATGGGGGTCCGGTATACACCCCCTCTCCTATGTCTGTGCACTGCTGGGGGTCCTGTACACATCCCCTCTCCTATGTCTGGGCACTGCTGGGGGTCCTGTACACACCCCTCTCCTATGTCTGGGCACTGCTGGGAGTCCTGTACACACCCCTCTCCTATGTTTGGGCACTGCTGGGAGTCAATTCCACCCACCCTTGTCATGTCTGTGCACTGTTGGAGGTCCTGTACACAACCCCTCTCCTATGTCTGGGCACTGATGGGAGTCCTGTACACCCCCCCCTCTCCTATGTATGGGCACTGCTGGTAGTCATATCCACCCACCCCTGTCATGTCTGTGCACTGCTGGGGGTCCTGTACACACCCCCTCTCCTATGTCTGGGCACTGCTGGGAGTCCTGTCCACACCCCTCTCCTATGTATGGGCACTGCTGGTAGTCTTATCCACCCACCCCTGTCATGTTTGTGCACTGCTGTGGGTCCTGTACACACCCCCTCCCCTACGTCTGGGCACTGCTGGGGGTCCTGTACACACCCCTCTCCTATGTCTGGGCACTGCTAGGAGTCATATCCACCCACCCCTGTTATGTCTGTGCACTGCTGGGAGTCCTGTACACACCCCTCTCCTATGTCTGGGCACTGCTGGGGGTCCTGTACATACCCCTCTCCTTTGTCTGGGCACTGCTGGGGGTCCTGTAGACACCCCTCTCCTATGTCTGGGCACTGCTGGGGGTCCTGTAGACACCCCTTTCCTATGCATGGGCACTGCTGGGGGTCCTGTAGACAACCCTCTCCTATGTCTGGGCACTGCTGGGAGTCATAGCCACCCACCCCTGTCATGTTTGTGCACGGCTGGGGGTCCAGTACACACCCCCTCTCCTATGTCTGGGCACTGCTGGTAGTCTTATCCACCCACCCCTGTCATGTTTGTGCACTGCTGTGGGTCCTGTACACACTCCCTCTCCTACGTCTGGGCATTTCTGGGGGTCCTGTACACACCCCTCTCCTATGTCTGGGCACTGCTGGGAGTCATATCCACCCACCCCTGTCATGACTGTGCACTGCTGGGAGTCCTGTACACACCCCTCTCCTATGTCTGGGCACTGCTGGGGGTCCTGTACACACCCCTCTCCTATGTCTGGGCACTGATGGGAGTCCTGTACACCCACCCCTGTCATGTCTGTAAACTGCTGGGGGTCCTGTACACACCCCCTGTCCTATGTCTGGGCACTGCTGGGGTCCTGTACACACCACTCTCCTATGTCTGGGCACTGCTGGGAGTCATATCCACCCACCCCTATCATGTCTGTGCACTGCCGGGGGTCCAGTACACACCCCTCTCCTATGTCTGGGCACTGCTGGGAGTCATATCCACCCACCCCTGTCATGTCTATGCACTGATGGGGGTCCGGTATACACCCCCTCTCCTATGGCTGTGCACTGCTGGGGGTCCTGTACACATCCCCTCTCCTATGTCTGGGCACTGCTGGGGGTCCTGTACACACCCCTCTCCTATGTCTGGGCACTGCTGGGAGTCCTGTACACACCCCTCTCCTATGTTTGGGCACTGCTGGGAGTCATATCCACCCACACCTGTCATGTGTGTGCACTGTTGGAGGTCCTGTACACACCCCCTCTCCTATGTCTGGGCACTGATGGGAGTCCTGTACACACCCCCTCTCCTATGTATGGGCACTGCTGGTAGTCATATCCACCCAACCCTGTCATGTCTGTGCACTGCTGGGGGTCCTGTACACACCCCCTCTCCTATGTCTGGGCACTGCTGGGAGTCCTGTACACACCCCTCTCCTATGTATCGGCACTGCTGGTAGTCTTATCCACCCACCCCTGTCATGTTTGTGCACTGCTGTGGGTCCTGTACATACTCCCTCCCCTACGTCTGGGCACTGCTGGGGGTCCTGTACACACCCCTCTCCTATGTCTGGGCACTGCTGGGAGTCATATCCACCCACCCCTGTCATGTCTGTGCACTGCTGGGAGTCCTGTACACACCCCTCTCCTATGTCTGGGCACTGCTGGGGGTCCTGTACACACCCCTCTCCTATGCCTGGGCACTGCTGGGGGTCCTGTAGACACCCCTCTCCTATGTCTGGGCACTGCTGGGGGTCCTGTAGACACCCCTTTCCTATGCCTGGGCACTGCTGGGGGTCCTGTAGACAACCCTCTCCTATGTCTGGGCACTGCTGGGAGTCATAGCCACCCACCCCTGTCATGTTTGTGCACGGCTGGGGGTCCAGTACACACCCCCTCTCCTATGTCTGGGCACTGCTGGGAGTCATATCCACCCACCCCTGTCATGTCTGTGCACTGCTGGGGGTCCTGTGCACACCCCCTGTCCCATGTCTGGGCACTGCTGGGGTCCTGTACACACCCCTCTCCTATGTCTGGGCACTGTTGGGAGTCATATCCACCAACCCCTGTCATGTCTGTGCACTGCTGGGGGTCCTGTAAACACCCCTCTCCTATGTCTGGGCACTTGTGGGGGTCCAGTACACACCCCCCTCTCCTATGTCTGGGCACTGCTGGAAGTCATATCCACCCACCCCTGTCATGTCTGTGCACTGCTGGGGGTCCTGTACACACCCTCTGTCCTATGGCTGGGCACTGCTGGGGTCCTGTACACACCCCTCTCCTATGTTTGGGCACTGCTGGGAGTCAATTCCACCCACCCCTGTCATGTCTGTGCACTGTTGGAGGTCCTGTACACAACTCCTCTCCTATGTCTGGGCACTGATGGGAGTCCTGTACACCCCCCCCCCCCCTCTCCTATGCATGGGCACTGCTGGTAGTCATATCCACCCACCCCTGTCATGTCTGTGCACTGCTGGGGGTCCTGTACACACCCCCTCTCCTATGTCTGGGCACTGCTGGGGGTCCTGTACACACCCCTCTCCTATGTCTGGGCACTGCTGGGAGTCCTGTACACACCCCTCTCCTATGTTTGGGCACTGCTGGGAGTCAATTCCACCCACCCCTGTCATGTCTGTGCACTGTTGGAGGTCCTGTACACAACCCCTCTCCTATGTCTGGGCACTGCTGGGGGTCCTGTACACACCCCTCTCCTATGTCTGGGCACTGCTGGGAGTCCTGTACACACCCCTCTCCTATGTTTGGGCACTGCTGGGAGTCAATTCCACCCACCCCTGTCATGTCTGTGCACTGATGGGGGTCCGGTATACACCCCCTCTCCTATGTCTGTGCACTGCTGGGGGTCCTGTACACATCCCCTCTCCTATGTCTGGGCACTGCTGGGGGTCCTGTACACACCCCTCTCCTATGTCTGGGCACTGCTGGGAGTCCTGTACACACCCCTCTCCTATGTTTGGGCACTGCTGGGAGTCAATTCCACCCACCCTTGTCATGTCTGTGCACTGTTGGAGGTCCTGTACACAACCCCTCTCCTATGTCTGGGCACTGATGGGAGTCCTGTACACCCCCCCCCTCTCCTATGTATGGGCACTGCTGGTAGTCATATCCACCCACCCCTGTCATGTCTGTGCACTGCTGGGGGTCCTGTACAAACCCCCTCTCCTATGTCTGGGCACTGCTGGGAGTCCTGTCCACACCCCTCTCCTATGTATGGGCACTGCTGGTAGTCTTATCCACCCACCCCTGTCATGTTTGTGCACTGCTGTGGGTCCTGTACACACCCCCTCCCCTACGTCTGGGCACTGCTGGGGGTCCTGTACACACCCCTCTCCTATGTCTGGGCACTGCTAGGAGTCATATCCACCCACCCCTGTTATGTCTGTGCACTGCTGGGAGTCCTGTACACACCCCTCTCCTATGTCTGGGCACTGCTGGGGGTCCTGTACATACCCCTCTCCTATGTCTGGGCACTGCTGGGGGTCCTGTAGACACCCCTCTCCTATGTCTGGGCACTGCTGGGGGTCCTGTAGACACCCCTTTCCTATGCATGGGCACTGCTGGGGGTCCTGTAGACAACCCTCTCCTATGTCTGGGCACTGCTGGGAGTCATAGCCACCCACCCCTGTCATGTTTGTGCACGGCTGGGGGTCCAGTACACACCCCCTCTCCTATGTCTGGGCACTGCTGGTAGTCTTATCCACCCACCCCTGTCATGTTTGTGCACTGCTGTGGGTCCTGTACACACTCCCTCTCCTACGTCTGGGCATTTCTGGGGGTCCTGTACACACCCCTCTCCTATGTCTGGGCACTGCTGGGAGTCATATCCACCCACCCCTGTCATGACTGTGCACTGCTGGGAGTCCTGTACACACCCCTCTCCTATGTCTGGGCACTGCTGGGGTCCTGTACACACCACTCTCCTATGTCTGGGCACTGCTGGGAGTCATATCCACCCACCCCTATCATGTCTGTGCACTGCCGGGGGTCCTGTACACACCCCTCTCCTATGTCTGGGCACTGCTGGGAGTCATATCCACCCACCCCTGTCATGTCTATGCACTGATGGGGGTCCGGTATACACCCCCTCTCCTATGGCTGTGCACTGCTGGGGGTCCTGTACACATCCCCTCTCCTATGTCTGGGCACTGCTGGGGGTCCTGTACACACCCCTCTCCTATGTCTGGGCACTGCTGGGAGTCCTGTACACACCCCTCTCCTATGTTTGGGCACTGCTGGGAGTCATATCCACCCACACCTGTCATGTGTGTGCACTGTTGGAGGTCCTGTACACACCCCCTCTCCTATGTCTGGGCACTGATGGGAGTCCTGTACACACCCCCTCTCCTATGTATGGGCACTGCTGGTAGTCATATCCACCCAACCCTGTCATGTCTGTGCACTGCTGGGGGTCCTGTACACACCCCCTCTCCTATGTCTGGGCACTGCTGGGAGTCCTGTACACACCCCCTCTCCTATGTATCGGCACTGCTGGTAGTCTTATCCACCCACCCCTGTCATGTTTGTGCACTGCTGTGGGTCCTGTACATACTCCCTCCCCTACGTCTGGGCACTGCTGGGGGTCCTGTACACACCCCTCTCCTATGTCTGGGCACTGCTGGGAGTCATATCCACCCACCCCTGTCATGTCTGTGCACTGCTGGGAGTCCTGTACACACCCCTCTCCTATGTCTGGGCACTGCTGGGGGTCCTGTACACACCCCTCTCCTATGCCTGGGCACTGCTGGGGGTCCTGTAGACACCCCTCTCCTATGTCTGGGCACTGCTGGGGGTCCTGTAGACACCCCTTTCCTATGCCTGGGCACTGCTGGGGGTCCTGTAGACAACCCTCTCCTATGTCTGGGCACTGCTGGGAGTCATAGCCACCCACCCCTGTCATGTTTGTGCACGGCTGGGGGTCCAGTACACACCCCCTCTCCTATGTCTGGGCACTGCTGGGAGTCATATCCACCCACCCCTGTCATGTCTGTGCACTGCTGGGGGTCCTGTACACACCCCCTGTCCCATGTCTGGGCACTGCTGGGGTCCTGTACACACCCCTCTCCTATGTCTGGGCACTGTTGGGAGTCATATCCACCAACCCCTGTCATGTCTGTGCACTGCTGGGGGTCCTGTAAACACCCCTCTCCTATGTCTGGGCACTTGTGGGAGTCCTGTACACACCCCTCTCCTATGTCGGTGCACTGCTGGGAAACATATCCACCCACCCCTGGCATGTTAGTGCACTGCTGTGGGTCCTGTACACACCCCCTCCCCTACGTCTGGGCACTGCTGGGGGTCCTGTACACACCCCTCTCTTATGTCTGGGCACTGCTGGGAGTCATATCCACCCACCCCTGTCATGTCTGTGCACTGCTGAGGGTCCTGTACACACCCCTCTCCTATGTCTGGGCACTGCTGGGGGTCCTGTACACACCCCTCTCCTATTCCTGGGCACTGCCGGGGGTCCTGTAGACACCCCTCTCCTATGTCTGGGCACTGCTGGGGGTCCTGTAGACACCCCTTTCCTATGCCTGGGCACTGCTGGGGGTCCTGTACACACCCCTCTCCTATGTCGGTGCACTGCTGGGAAACATATCCACCCACCCCTGGCATGTCTGTGCACTGCTGGGGGTCCGGTACACACCCCTCTCCTATGTCTGGGCACTGCTGGGAGTCATATCCACCCACCCTGCCATGTCTGTGCACTGCTGGGAGTCCTGTGCACACCCCTCTCCTATGTCTGGGCACTGCTGGAGGTCCTGTACACACCCCTCTCCTATGTCTGGGCACTGCTGGGAGTCCTGTACACACCCCTCTCCTATGTCGGTGCACTGCTGGGAAACATATCCACCCACCCCTGGCATGTCTGTGCACTGCTGGGGGTCCGGTACACACCCCTTTCCTATGTCTGGGCACTGCTGGGAGTCATATCCACCCACCCTGCCATGTCTGTGCACTGCTGGGAGTCCTGTGCACACCCCTCTCCTATGTCTGGGCACTGCTGGAGGTCCTGTACACACCCCTCTCCTATGTCTGGGCACAGCTGAGAGTCATATCCACCCACCCCTGTCATGTCTCTGCACCGCTGGGGGTCCGGTACATACCCCCTCTCCTATGTCTGGGCACTGCTGGGGGTCCTGTACACACCCCTCTCCTATGTCTGGGCACTGTTGGGAGTCATATCCACCCACCCCTATCATGTCTGTGCACTGCTGGGGGTCCTGTACACACCCCCTCTCCTATGTCTGTGCACTGCTGGGGGTCCTGTACACACCCCTCTCCTATGTCAGTGCACTGCTCGGGGTCCTGTACACACCCCTCTCCTATGTCTGGGCACTGCTGGGAGTCATATCCACCCACCCCTGCCATGTCTGTGCACTGCTGGGAGTCCTGTACACAACCCTCTCCTATGTCTGGGCAATGCTGGGGGTCCTGTACACACCCCTCTCCTATGTCTGGGCACTGCTGGGAGTCATATCCACCCACCCCTGTCTTGTCTGTGCACTGCCGGGGTCCTGTACACACCCCCTCTCCTATGTCTGGGAACTGCTGGGGGTCCTGTACACACCCTTCCCCTATGTCTGGGCACTGCTAGGAGTCATATCCACCCACCCCTGTCATGTCTGTTCACTGCTGGGGGTACTGTACACACCCCTCTCCTATGTCTGGGCACTGCTGGGAGTCATATCCACCCACCCCTGTCATGTCTGTGCACTGATGGAGGTCCGACATACACCCCCTCTCCTATGTCTGTGCACTGCTGGGGGTCCTGTACACATCCCCTCTCCTATGTCTGGGCACTGCTGGGGGTCCTGTACACACCCCTCTCCTATGTCTGGGCACTGCTGGGAGTCATATCCACCCACCCTGCCATGTCTGTGCACTGATGGGAGTCCTGTGCACACCCCTCTCCTATGTCTGGGCACTGCTGGGGGTCCTGTACACACCCCTCTCCTATGTCTGGGCACTGCTGGGAGTCATATCCACCCACCCCTTTCATGTCTTTGCACCGCTGGGGGTACGGTACATACCCCTCTCCTATGTCTGGGCACTGCTGGGGGTCCTGTACACACCCCTCTCCTATGTCTGGGCAATGCTGGGAGTCATATCCACCCACCCCTATCATGTCTGTGCACTGAGGGGGGTCCTGTACACACCCCCTCTCCTATGTCTGTGCACTGCTGGGGGTCCTGTACACACCCCTCTCCTATGTCAGTGCACTGCAGGGGGTCCTGTACACACCCCTCTCCTATGTCTGGGCACTGCTGGGAGTCATATCCACCCACCCCTGCCATGTCTGTGCACTGCTGGGAGTCCTGTACACACCCCCTCTCCTATGTATGGGCACTGCTGGTAGTCTTATCCACCCACCCCTGTCATGTTTGTGCACTGCTGTGGGTCCTGTACACACCCCCTCCCCTACGTCTGGGCACTGCTGGGGGTCCTGTACACACCCCTCTCCTATGTCTGGGCACTGCTGGGGGTCCTGTACACACCCCTCTCCTATGCCTGGGCACTGCCGGGGGTCCTGTAGACACCCCTCTCCTATGTCTGGGCACTGCTGGGGGTCCTGTAGACACCCCTTTCCTATGCCTGGGCACTGCTGGGAGTCATATCCACCACCCCTGTCATGTTTGTGCACTGCTGGGAGTCCTGTACACACCCCCTCTCCTATGTCTGGGCACTGCTGGGGGTCATATCCACCAACCCCTTTCATGTCTGTGCACTGCTGGGGGTCCTGTAAACACCCCTCTCCTATGTCTGGGCACTGCTGGGAGTCCTGTACACACCCCTCTCCTATGTCGGTGCACTGCTGGGAAACCTATCCACCCACCCCTGGCATGTCTGTGCACTGCTGGGGGTCCTGTACACACCCATCTCCTATGTCTGGGCACTGCTGGGAGTCATATCCACCCACCCTGCCATGTCTGGGCTCTGCTGGGGGTCCTGTACACACCCCTCTCCTATGTCTGGGCACTGTTGGGAGTCATATCCACCAACCCCTCTCATGTCTGTGCACTGCTGGGGGTCCTGTAAACACCCCTCTCCTATGTCTGGGCACTGCTGGGAGTCCTGTACACACCCCTCTCCTATGTCGGTGCACTGCTGGGAAACCTATCCACCCACCCCTGGCATGTCTGTGCACTGCTGGGGGTCCTGTACACACCCCTCTCCTATGTCTGGGCACTGCTGGGAGTCATATCCACCCACCCTGCCATGTCTGTGCACTGCTGGGAGTCCTGTACACACCCCTCTCCTATGTCTGGGCTCTGCTGGGGGTCCTGTACACACCCCTCTCCTATGTCTGGGCACTGCTGGGAGTCATATCCACCCACCCCGGTCATGTCTGTGCACCGCTGGGGGTCCGCTACATACCCCCTCTCCTATGTCTGGGCACTGCTGTGGGTCCTGTACACACCCCTCTCTTATATCTGGGCACTGCTGGGGGTCCTGTACACACCCCTCTCCTATGCCTGGGCACTGCCGGGGGTCCTGTAGACACCCCTCTCCTATGTCTGGGCACTGCTGGGGCTCCTGTAGACACCCCTCTCCTATGTCTGGGCACTGCTGGGAGTCATATCCACCCACCCCTGTCATGTCTGTGCACCGCTGGGGGTCCGCTACATACCCCCTCTCCTATGTCTGGGCACTGCTGGGGGTCCTGTACACACCCCTCTCCTATGTCTGGGCACAGCTGGGGGTCCTGTACACACCCCTCTCCTATGCCTGGGCACTGCCGGGGGGTCCTGTAGACACCCCTCTCCTATGTCTGGGCACTGCTGGGGGTCCTGTAGACACCCCTTTCCTATGCCTGGGCACTGCTGGGAGTCATATCCACCCACCCCTGTCATGTTTGTGCACTGCTGGGGGTACTGTACACACCCCCTCTCCTATGTCTGGGCACTGCTGGGAAACCTATCCACCCACCCTGACATGTCTGTGCACTGCTGGGGGACCTGTACACAGCCCTCTCCTATGTCTGGGCACTGCTGGGAGTCATATCCACCCACCCTGCCATGTCTGTGCACTGCTGGGAGTCCTGTACGCACCCCTCTCCTATGTCTGGGCACTGCTGGGAGTCATATCCACCCACCCCTGTCATGTCTGTGCACCGCTGGGGGTCCGCTACATACCCCCTCTCCTATGTCTGGGCACTGCTGGGGGTCCTGTACACACCCCTCTCCTATGTCTGGGCACTGTTGGGAGTCATATCCACCCACCCCTATCATGTCTGTGCACTGCTGGGGGTCCTGTACACACCCCCTCTCCTATGTCTGTGCACTGCTGGGGGTCCTGTACACACCCCTCTCCTATGTCTGGGCACTGCTGGGAGTCATATGCACCCACCCCTGCCATGTCTGTGCACTGCTGGGAGTCCTGTACACACCCATCTCCTATGTCTGGGCACTGCTGGGGGTCCTGTACACACCCCTCTCCTATGTCGGGGCACTGCTGGGAGTCATATCTACCCACCCCTGTCATGTCTGTGCACTGCTGAGGGTCCTGTACACACCCCCTCTCCTATGTCTGGGAACTGCTGGGGGTCCTGTACACACCCTTCCCCTATGTCTGGGCACTGCTAGGAGTCATATCCACCCACCCCTGTCATGTCTGTGCACTGCTGGGGGTACTGTACACACCCCTCTCCTATGTCTGGGCACTGCTGGGAGTCATATCCACCCACCCCTGTCTTGTCTGTGCACTGATGGGGGTCCGATATACACCCCCTCTCCTATGTCTGGGCACTGCTGGGGGTCCTGTACACATCCCCTCTCCTATGTCTGGGCACTGCTGGGGGTCCTGTACACACCCCTCTCCTATGTGTGGGCACTGCCGGGAATCATATCCACCCACCCCTGTCATGTCTGTGCACTGCTGGGGGTCCTGTACACACCCCCTCTCCTATGTCGGGGTGCTGTTGGGGGTCCTGTACACAACCCTCTCCTGTGTCTGGGCACTGCTGGGAGTCATATCCACCCACCCCTGTCATGTTATGTTATGTTATGTTAATTATTCATTTCTATAGCGCTCGGCTACTCAAAAAGAGTGTCCCGGCGCTTTATTGGAGAAAGAGACAAAAAAACTGCGACATACTAACATAACACCAGATAAAAGAATAAAAGAAGTGTGAGCCAAAGATTCACGAGAGACCGGCTACTGAGTGAACAGCCAAGTTTTAAGGCCTTTCCTAAAAGCCAGCAAGCTAGTGGCTCCCCGCAGAGCCAGTGGCAAAGAGTTCCACAGCTGTGATGCCAGCAATCCAAAAGAGCGGCCTCCGAGGCGCGCTTTCTTTACCCGAGGGACAACAGCAAGGTGCAGGTATTCCGACCTCAGAGACCTGGTCGGTTGATAAAAGACCAGTCTCTTTTGGAGGTACTTAGCTCCCCCCTTGTGAAGAGCTTTATAGGCCAAGGTCAGCGCCTTAAAGGCGATCCTCTTGCGGATGGGAAGCCAATGCAAAGTTGCCAACAGGCCCGAGGCACTGGAGCGCCTACTAAGACCGAAAATTGCCCTGGCAGCGGCGTTCTGCACCACTTGAAGCCGCTGCAGCAAGTACTCTGGAAGGCCCAGGTAAAGAATGTTGGAATAATCCAACCTGGACCCAATCAGAGCCTGGACTGTCAGCGTCCTATGTTCCACGGATAGCAGAGGAAGGAACCTCCGCAGCATCCTAAGGATGCCAAAGCAAATGCCCGACACCCCCAGGATCTGGGATTTCAGGGTTAGTCTGTTATCCATCTTCACCCCCAGATTCTTAGCAACCTGAGAGGAGCAAGACGGAGGGAACATATTCATTGGCCACCAAGTCTGCCAATCTGGCTCTGTGTCACACCCAAAGAAAAGTACTTCGGACTTGTCGGAATTGCACTTAAGGCTGTTCAGATGGAACCAATGAAAAACAGCTCCAAGGCAATCCCGAATACTCTCCCCATCAAAGTCACCTCCTCTCTTACAAGAGAAGAGGAGCTGGGTGTCATCCGCGTAGGATACGATCTGGGCACCATGCGACTCCACCAACGCCGCCAACGGGGTCATAATGATGTTGAAGAAGGTCGGGCTCAAAATAGAGCCCTGAGGGACCCCGACTCCCAGAGGCGGCATCACGGCGGAATCAGGCGGGGCCCAGATCGTTTGCCGGCGGCCGGCTAGAAAGGAGGAAAACCAGTCGAACACCGTCCCCCGTAGGCCTATCTCGAAGAGTCTAGCGAGAAGACCATCATGGGGAACGGTGTCGAACGCTGCCGACAAGTCTAACATCACCAGCATGACTTTGCCCCCAGAGTCCAGAACCCCTTTAATGGTTTCCGAAACCTCCAGGAGCGCTGTCTCTGTGCTGAGATGGGGACGAAAGCCCGATTGGGTGGCATGCAGGATCTCATTAGATTCAAGAAAATTGGAAAGCACGCCTTGAACGTGCTTTTCCAGAATCTTCGTGAGGGCCGGCAGCAGAGAGATGGGCCTATAATTAACAGGGGCCTTCGGATCTAGGCCAGGTTTTTTGAGCAAGGGAATCACCATCGCCTGCTTCCAGGTTTGCGGGACCACACCAAGCCTCAGCGAAAGATTTAACAGCGAGTTAGCCAGCGGATTGATCACCTCCGCTACTTTCGCTAGAAATTTAGCAGGGCATGGGTCAAGGGGAGAACCCGATTTTAAATTGCCCATTAGAGCCAGGGAGTCCGGAGCAGAGATTGGAGGAAACACGCTCAGCGTCGCCCCTGGCCCGGCCTGTGGCAATGTGATGATGTCAAGTTCAGTCTGGCCCGCAGACACTGGTACCAGGAATGACTCCTGAATGCGTTGGATCTTGCTCGTGAAGAAATCAGCAAGGTCCGTAGCCCAGGTACCTGATGCTTTTTGGTCCGAGGTGTTAGACCAAGGGTAGGTGAATTCTCTCACAATGGAGAAAATCTCCTTGCAGGAGTTGGAGGCAGCATCAATTCTCCTGGCTAGATAAGCTTTTTTTTCCAGGCGAATGTCCCGGTGATAAGCCTTAACCACCGTTTTGTAGGTCAACTTGGCAACAGTATCATATTGTGCCCGCCAGGCTCTTTCGGCTACCTTGCACTGCTGCCGCGTAGCCGACAGTGCAGCGGTAAACCAAGGCGCAGAGACCCGTTTCGGTGTCGGGCGAGATGTTAATTCCGGGGCAAGATCGTTTAGCCTGTCCAAAAACCAGTCCTGCATGGTCTGCAGATCCCTGTCAAGATCGCCTGAAAGGAGGCAGGGGTGGGCCACAGCTGCCTGAGCCAGCATCTCTGGGGTTACTCGGTGGAATGCCCTATGGACACGACCCTGTTGATGTGCCGGGATAGGCACTGATTTAACTATGCCCTTGATCACAAATTTGGCAAGAAAGTGGTCTGACCAAAGGACAGGAGTAATCTCTGTACCCTCGAGAGGGACAGACGAGAAAACCTGGTCAAGGGTATGCCCCTTCTCGTGCGTAGGCTCCTGAAGGTAAGGGATAAGCCCCAGCGGGGTCAGCGCCTCAGAGAGTTTGGTGGCAGCCGGGTCGGATGGATCATCCATCCGAAAGTTGAGGTCGCCTGCCACGATAAAATGTTCAGCTTTCAGGGCCAACTCCACCAGCACCAAATCCAGATCTTCAAAGAAGGTGCCGGGTGCACCAGGTGGCCTATACACGAGCAGTCCCTTGAAGGATTGGTGGGGCGATAGAGTGATAGAAAAGGCTAGGGTCTCCGAGCCTCGGATGTCAATTGCTGGCAGGATCGCACAGGGGGTTCCTTTCCTGACCACTAGCGCCACTCCACCTCCCCTTCCCTTGGCTCTATCCTTTCTGAAGATGTTGTAATCAGGCGGGATTGCCATAGCGACGTCAGGGTTAGAAGAGTCACCCCACCACGTCTCAGTAAGCATGAGGCATAGTGGCTTCTCTATATCGAGAAGCTCATAGATGTCTTGCGCATGTTTGCATGCTGACCTGGTGTTTAATAGCATGCAACCGAAGCCCACACTTAAGGTGTTATTGCTCGGCCGTGAAAAGAGCGAGCGGGTCGGGCGCCAGCCACAACCCGGGCAACGGGATTTCCCATGATGACGTCCGGGAAAAACAGTGCGACAGCCAGAGCCATGAGGATAGAAAGAGCGAAGTTCCCGAGGGGAGTAACGCAAGACGGGGGTCCCAGGGGGACACATCCCTGGTGGTAGAGTCCCACCCGCCGCTCCGCCCGCCTCCGGGACGCTGAAGGGCGCAGACGGGCAGGACTCTGGCTTGACTCCGGCGAGAGACCGGCGCTCCCGCTGCGCGTCACCGCTGCGCGCAGGAGGCGAGCATTAAGTAGGGCTCACCTGTGTTGCAAGTGAGCGCTAGAGCGCTCAAACAAGTGGCACACTCATGTCTGTGCACCGCTGGGGGTCCGCTACATACCCCCTCTCCTATGTCTGGGCACTGCTGGGGGTCCTGTACACACCACTCTCCTATGTCTGGGCACTGTTGGGAGTCATATCCACCCACCCCTATCATGTCTGTGCACTGCTGGGGGTCCTGTACACACCCCCTCTCCTATGTCTGTGCACTGCTGGGGGTCCTGTACACACCCCTCTCCTATGTCTGGGCACTGCTGGGAGTCATATCCACCCACCCCTGCCATGTCTGTGCACTGCTGGGAGTCCTGTACACACCCATCTCCTATGTCTGGGCACTGCTGGGGGTCCTGTACACACCCCTCTCCTATGTCGGGGCACTGCTGGGAGTCATATCTACCCACCCCTGTCATGTCTGTGCACTGCTGAGGGTCCTGTACACACCCCCTCTCCTATGTCTGGGAACTGCTGGGGGTCCTGCACACACCCTTCCCCTATGTCTGGGCACTGCTAGGAGTCATATCCACCCACCCCTGTCATGTCTGTGCACTGCTGGGGGTACTGTACACACCCCTCTCCTATGTCTGGGCACTGCTGGGAGTCATATCCACCCACCCCTGTCTTGTCTGTGCACTGATGGGGGTCCGATATACACCCCCTCTCCTATGTCTGTGCACTGCTGGGGGTCCTGTACACATCCCCTCTCCTATGTCTTGGCACTGCTGGGGGTCCTGTACACACCCCTCTCCTATGTGTGGGCACTGCCGGGAATCATATCCACCCACCCCTGTCATGTCTGTGCACTGCTGGGGGTCCTGTACACACCCCCTCTCCTATGTCTGGGTGCTGCTGGGGGTCCTGTACACAACCCTCTCCTGTGTCTGGGCACTGCTGGGAGTCATATCCACCCACCCCTGTAATGTGTGTGCACTGCTGGGGGTCCTGTACACACCCCTCTCCTATGTCTGGGCACTGCTGGGAATCATATCCACTCACCCCTGTCATGTCTGTGCACTGCTGGGGGTCTTGTACACACCCCCTCTCCTATGTCTGGGCACTGCTGGGGGTCCTGTACACAACCCTCTCCTGTGTCTGGGCACTGCTGGGAGTCATATCCACCCACCCCTGTAATATGTGTGCGCTGCTGGGGGTCCTGTACACACCCCCTCTCCTATGTCTGGGCACTGCTGGGAGTCATATCCACCCACCCCTGTCATGTCTGTGCACTGCTGGAGGTCCTGTACACACCCCTCTCCTATGTCTGGGCACTGCTGGGGGTCCTGTACACACCCCTCTCCTATGTCTGGGCACTGCTGGGAGTCATATCCACCCACCCCTGTCATGTCTGTGCACTCCTGGGAGTCCTGTACACACCCCTCTCCTATGTCTGGGCACTGCTGGGGGTCCTGTACACATCCCTCTCTTATGCCTGGGCACTGCCAGGGGTCCTGTAGACACCCCTCTCCTATGTCTGGGCACTGCTGGGGGTCCTGTAGACACCCCTCTCCTATGCCTGGGCACTGCTGGGAGTCATATCCACCCACCCCGTCATGTCTGTGCACTGCTGGGGGTCCTGTAAACACCCCTCTCCTATGTCTGGGCACTTCTGGGAGTCCTGTACACACCCCTCTCCTATGTCTGGGCACTGCTGGGAGTCATATCCACCCACCCCTGTCATGTCTGTGCACTGCTGGGGGTCCTGTACACACCCCTCTCCTATGTCTGGGCACTGCTGGGAGTCATATCCACCCACCCTGCCATGTCTGTGCACTGCTGGGAGTCCTGTACACACCCCTCTTCTATGTCTGGGCACTGGCGGGGGTCCTGTACACACCCTCTCCTATGTCTGGGCACTGCTGAGAGTCATATCCACCCACCCCTGTCATGTCTGTGCACCGCTGGGGGTCCGGTACATACCCCCTCTCCTATGTCTGGGCACTGCTGGGGGTCCTGTACACACCCCTCTCCTATGTCTTGGCACTGCTGGGACTCATATCCACCCACCCCTATCATGTCTGTGCACTGCTGGGGGTCCTGTACACACCCCATCTCCTATGTCTGGGCACTGCTGGGAGTCATATCCACCCACCCCTGTCTTGTCTGTGCACTGATGGGGGTCCGATATACACCCCCTCTCCTATGTCTGTGCACTGCTGGGGGTCCTGTACACATCCCCTCTCCTATGTCTGGGCACTGCTGGGGGTCCTGTACACACCCCTCTCCTATGTGTGGGCACTGCCGGGAATCATATCCACCCACCCCTGTCATGTCTGTGCACTGCTGGGGGTCCTGTACACACCCCCTCTCCTATGTCTGGGTGCTGCTGGGGGTCCTGTACACAACCCTCTCCTGTGTCTGGGCACTGCTGGGAGTCATATCCACCCACCCCTGTAATGTGTGTGCACTGCTGGGGGTCCTGTACACACCCTTCCCCTATGTCTGGGCACTGCTAGGAGTCATATCCACCCACCCCTGTCATGTCTGTGCACTGCTGGGGGTACTGTACACACCCCTCTCCTATGTCTGGGCACTGCTGGGAGTCATATCCACCCACCTCTGTCTTGTCTGTGCACTGATGGGGGTCCGATATACACCCCCTCTCCTATGTCTGTGCACTGCTGGGGGTCCTGTACACATCCCCTCTCCTATGTCTGGGCACTGCTGGGGTTCCTGTACACACCCCTCTCCTATGTTTGGGCACTGCCGGGAATCATATCCACCCACCCCTGTCATGTCTGTGCACTGCTGGGGGTCCTGTACACACCCCCTCTCCTATGTCTGGGTGCTGCTGGGGGTCCTGTACACAACCCTCTCCTGTGTCTGGGCACTGCTGGGAGTCATATCCACCCACCCCTGTAATGTGTGTGCACTGCTGGGGGTCCTGTACACACCCCTCTCCTATGTCTGGGCACTGCTGGGAGTCATATCCACCCACCCCTGTCATGTCTGTGCACCGCTGGGGGTCCGCTACATACCCCCTCTCCTATGTCTGGGCACTGCTGGGGGTCCTGTACACACCCCTCTCCTATGTCTGGGCACTGTTGGGAGTCATATCCACCCACCCCTATCATGTCTGTGCACTGCTGGGGGTCCTGTACACACCCCCTCTCCTATGTCTGTGCACTGCTGGGGGTCCTGTACACACCCCTCTCCTATGTCTGGGCACTGCTGGGAGTCATATCCACCCACCCCTGCCATGTCTGTGCACTGCTGGGAGTCCTGTACACACCCATCTCCTATGTCTGGGCACTGCTGGGGGTCCTGTACACACCCCTCTCCTATGTCGGGGCACTGCTGGGAGTCATATCTACCCACCCCTGTCATGTCTGTGCACTGCTGAGGGTCCTGTACACACCCACTCTCCTATGTCTGGGAACTGCTGGGGGTCCTGCACACACCCTTCCCCTATGTCTGGGCACTGCTAGGAGTCATATCCACCCACCCCTGTCATGTCTGTGCACTGCTGGGGGTACTGTACACACCCCTCTCCTATGTCTGGGCACTGCTGGGAGTCATATCCACCCACCCCTGTCTTGTCTGTGCACTGATGGGGGTCCGATATACACCCCCTCTCCTATGTCTGTGCACTGCTGGGGGTCCTGTACACATCCCCTCTCCTATGTCTGGGCACTGCTGGGGGTCCTGTACACACCCCTCTCCTATGTGTGGGCACTGCCGGGAATCATATCCACCCACCCCTGTCATGTCTGTGCACTGCTGGGGGTCCTGTACACACCCCCTCTCCTATGTCTGGGTGCTGCTGGGGGTCCTGTACACAACCCTCTCCTGTGTCTGGGCACTGCTGGGAGTCATATCCACCCACCCCTGTAATGTGTGTGCACTGCTGGGGGTCCTGTACACACCCCTCTCCTATGTCTGGGCACTGCTGGGAATCATATCCACTCACCCCTGTCATGTCTGTGCACTGCTGGGGGTCTTGTACACACCCCCTCTCCTATGTCTGGGCACTGCTGGGGGTCCTGTACACAACCCTCTCCTGTGTCTGGGCACTGCTGGGAGTCATATCCACCCACCCCTGTAATATGTGTGCGCTGCTGGGGGTCCTGTACACACCCCCTCTCCTATGTCTGGGCACTGCTGGGAGTCATATCCACCCACCCCTGTCATGTCTGTGCACTTCTGGAGGTCCTGTACACACCCCCTCTCCTATGTCTGGGCACTGCTGGGGGTCCTGTACACACCCCTCTCCTATGCCTGGGCACTGCCAGGGGTCCTGTAGACACCCCTCTCCTATGTCTGGGCACTGCTGGGGGTCCTGTAGACACCCCTCTCCTATGCCTGGGCACTGCTGGGAGTCATATCCACCCACCCCGTCATGTCTGTGCACTGCTGGGGGTCATGTAAACACCCCTCTCCTATGTCTGGGCACTGCTGGGGGTCCTGTACACACCCCTCTCCTATGTCTGGGCACTGCTGGGAGTCATATCCACCCACCCCTGTCATGTCTGTGCACTGCTGGGGGTCCTGTACACACCCCTCTCCTATGTCTGGGCACTGCTGGGAGTCATATCCACCCACCCTGCCATGTCTGTGCACTGCTGGGAGTCCTGTACACACCCCTCTTCTATGTCTGGGCACTGGCGGGGGTCCTGTACACACCCTCTCCTAAGTCTGGGCGCTGCTGAGAGTCATATCCACCCACCCCTGTCATGTCTGTGCACCGCTGGGGGTCCGGTACATACCCCCTCTCCTATGTCTGGGCACTGTTGGGGGTCCAGTACACACCCCTCTCCTATGTCTTGGCACTGCTGGGACTCATATCCACCCACCCCTATCATGTCTGTGCACTGCTGGGGGTCCTGTACACACCCCCTCTCCTATGTCTGTGCACTGCTGGGGGTCCTGTACACACCCCTCTCCTATGTCTGGGCACTGCTGGGAGTCATATCCACCCACCCCTGCCATGTCTGTGCACTGCTGGGAGTCCTGTACACACCCCTCTCCTATTGCTGTACACTGCTAGGGGTCCTGTACACACCCCTCTCCTATGTCTGGACACTGCTGGGAGTCATATCCACCCACCCCTGTCATGTCTTTGCACTGCTGGGGGTCCTGTACACCCCCCTCTCCTATGTCTGTGCACTGCTGGGGGTCCTGTACACACCCTTCTCCTATGTCTTGGCACTGCTAGGAGTCATATCCACCCACCCCTGTCATGTCTGTGCACTGCTGGGGGTACTGTACACACCCCTCTCCTATGTCTGGGCACTGCTGGGAGTCATATCCACCCACCCCTGTCTTGTCTCTGCACTGATGGGGGTCCGATATACACCCCCTCTCCTATGTCTGTGCACTGCTGGGGGTCCTGTACACATCCCCTCTCCTATGTCTGGGCACTGCTGGGGGTCCTGTACACACCCCTCTCCTATGTGTGGGCACTGCTGGGAATCATCTCCACCCACCCCTGTCATGTCTGTGCACTGCTGGGGGTCCTGTACACACCCCTCTCCTATGTCTGGGCACTGCTGGGAATCATATCCACTCACCCCTGTCATGTCTGTGCACTGCTGGGGGTCTTGTACACACCCCCTCTCCTATGTCTGGGCAGTGCTGGGGTCCTGTACACAACCCTCTCCTGTGTCTGGGCACTGCTGGGAGTCATATCCACCCACCCCTGTAATATGTGTGCGCTGCTGGGGGTCCTGTACACACCCCCTCTCCTATGTCTGGGCACTGCTGGGGGTCCTGTACACACCCCTCTCCTATGTCTGGGCACTGCTGGGAGTCATATCCACCCACCCCTGTCATGTCTGTGCACTGCTGGAGGTCCTGTACACACACCCTCTCCTATGTCTGGGCACTGCTGGGGGTCCTGTACACACCCCTCTCCTATGTCTGGGCACTGCTGGGAGTCATATCCACCCACCCCTGTCATGTCTGTGCACTGCTGGGAGTCCTGTACACACCCCTCTCCTATGTCTGGGCACTGCTGGGGATCCTGTACACACCCATCTCCTATGCCTGGGCACTGCCGGGGGTCCTGTAGAGACACCCCTCTCCTATGTCTGGGCACTGCTGGGGGTCCTGTAGACACCACTCTCCTATGCCTGGGCACTGCTGGGGGTACTGTAGACAACCCTCTCCTATGTCTGGGCACTGCTGGGAGTCATATCCACCCAACCCTGTCATGTTCGTGCACTGCTGGGGGTCCTGTACACACCCCCTCTCCTATGTCTGGGCACTGCTGGGGGTCCTGTACACACCCCTCTCCTATTTCTGGGCACT
The DNA here is from genome assembly GCF_964263255.1 of Lissotriton vulgaris. Lineage (NCBI taxonomy): Eukaryota > Metazoa > Chordata > Amphibia > Caudata > Salamandridae > Lissotriton > Lissotriton vulgaris. The sequence goes on along the minus strand of NC_141687.1, from coordinate 1,246,007,496 downwards.
GTTGGGAGTCATATCCACCCACCCCTGTCATGTCTCTGCACTGCTGGGGGTCCTGTAAACACCCTCTCCTATGTCTGGGCGCTGCTGGGAGTCCTGTACACACCCCTCTTCTATGTCTGGGCACTGCTGGGAGTCATATCCACCCACCCTGTCATGTCTGTGCACTGCTGGGGGTCCTGTACACACCCCTCTCCTATGTCTGGGCACTGCTGGGAGTCATATCCACCCACCCTGCCATGTCTGTGCACTGCTGGGAGTCCTGTACACACCTCTCTCCTTTGTCTGGGCACTGCTGGGGGTCCTGTACACACCCTCTCCTATGTCTGGGCACTGCTGAGAGTCATATCCACCCACCCCTGTCATGTCTGTGCACCGTTGGGGGTCCGGTACATACCCCCTCTCCTATGTCTGGGCACTGCTGGGGGTCCTGTACACACCCCTCTCCTATGTCTGGGCACTGCTGGGAGTCATATCCACCCACCCCTATCATGTCTGTGCACTGCTAGGGGTCCTGTACACACCCCCTCCTTTGTCTGTGCACTGCTGGGGGTCCTGTACACACCCCTCTCCTATGTCTGGGCACTGCTGGGAGTCATATCCACCCACCCCTGCCATGTCTGTGCACTGCTGGGAGTCCTGTACACACCCCTCTCCTATGTCCGGACACTGCTGGGGGTCCTGTACACACCCCTCTCCTATGTCTGGGCACTGCTGGGAGTCATATCCACCCACCCCTGTCATGTCTGTGCACTGCTGGGGGTCCTGTACACCCCCCCTCTCCTATGTCTGTGCACTGCTGGGGGTCCTGTACACACCCTTCTCCTATGTCTGGGCACTGCTAGGAGTCATATCCACCCGCCCCTGTCATGTCTGTGCACTGCTGGGGGTACTGTACACACCCCTCTCCTATGTCTGGGCACTGCTGGGAGTCATATCCACCCACCCCTGTCATGTTTGTGCACTGATGGGGGTCCGCTAAACACCCCCTCGCCTATGTCTGTGCACTGCTGGGGGTCCTGTACACATCCCCTCTCCTACGTCTGGGCACTGCTGGGGGTCCTGTACACACCCCTCTCCTATGTGTGGGCACTACTGGGAATCATATCCACCCACCCCTGTCATGTCTGTGCACTGCTGGGGGTCCTGTACACACCCCCTCTCCTATGTCTGGGTGCTGCTGGGGGTCCTGTACAACACCCTCTCCTATGTCTGGGCACTGCTGGGAGTCAATATCCACCCACCTCTGGCATGTCTCTGCACTGCTGGGAGTCCTGTACACATCCCTATCCTATGTCTGTGCACTGCTGGGGGTCCTGTACACACCCGTCCCCTATGTCTGGGCACTGCTGGGAGTCATATCCACCCAACCCTGTCATGTCTGTGCACTGCTGGGAGTCCTGTACACACCCCTCTCCTATGTCTGGGCACTGCTGGGGGTCCTGTACACACCCCTCTCCTATGTCTGGGCACTGATGGGAGTCATATCCACCCACCCCTGTCATGTCTGTGCACTGCTGGGAGTCCTGTACACACCCCTCTCCTATGTCTGGGTACTGCTGGGGGTCCTGTACACACCCCTCTCCTATGTCTGGGCACTGCTGGGAGCCATATCCACCCACCCCTATCATGTCTGTGCACTGCTGGGGGTCCTGTACACACCCCCCTCCTATGTCTGTGCTCTGCTGGGGGTCCTGTACACACCCCTCTCCTATGTCTGGGCACTGCTGGGAGTCATATCCACCCACCCCTGCCATGTCTGTGCACTGCTGGGAGTCCTGTACACACCCCTCTCCTATGTCTGGACACTGCTGGGGGTCCTGTACACACCCCTCTCCTATGTCTGGGCACTGCTGAGAGTCATATCCACCCACCCCTGTCATGTCTGTGCACTGCTGGGGGTCCTGTACACCCCCCCTCTCCTATGTCTGTGCACTGCTGGGGGTCCTGTACACACCCCTCTCCTATGTCTGGGCACTGCTAAGAGTCATATCCACCCACCCCTGTCATGTCTGTGCACTGCTGGGGGTACTGTACACACCCCTCTCCTATGTCTGGGCACTGCTGGGAGTCATATCCACCCACCCCTGTCATGTCTGTGCACTGATGGGGGTCCGCTTTACACCCCCTCTCCTATGTCTGTGCACTGCTGGGGGTCCTGTACACATCCCCTCTCCTATGTCTGGGCACTGCTGGGGGTCCTGTACACACCCCTCTCCTATGTGTGGGCACTACTGGGAATCATATCCACCCACCCCTGTCATGTCTGTGCACTGCTGGGGGTCCTGTACACACCCCTCTCCTATGTCTGGGTGCTGCTGGGGGTCCTGTACACAACCCTCTCCTATGTCTGGGCACTGCTGGGAGTCATATCAACCCACCCCTGTTATGTCTGTGCCCTACTGGGGGTCCTGTACACCCCCTCTCTTATGTCTGGGCACTGCTGGGAGTCATATCCACCCACCCCTGTAATATGTGTGCGCTGCTGGGGGTCCTGTACACACCCCCTCTCCTATGTCTGGGCACTGCTGGGGGTCCTGTACACACTCCTCTCCTATGTCTGGGCACTGCTGGGAGTCATATCCACCCACCCCTGTCATGTCTGTGCACTGCTGGAGGTCCTGTACACACCCCCTCTCCTATGTCTGGGCACTGCTGGGGGTCCTGTACACACCCCTCTCATATGTCTGGGCACTGCTGGGAGTCATATCCACCCACCCCTGTCATGTCTGTGCACTGCTGGGAGTCCTGTACACACCCCTCTCCTATGTCTGGGCACTTCTGGGGGTCCTGTACACACCCCTCTCCTATGCCTGGGCACTGCCGGGGGTCCTGTAGACACCCCTCTCCTATGTCTGGGCACTGCTGGGGGTCCTGTAGTCACCCCTCTCCTATGCCTGGGCACTGCTAGAGGTACTGTAGACAACCCTCTCCTATGTCTGGGCACTGCTGGGAGTCATATCCACCCACCCCTGTCATGTTTGTGCACTGCTGGGGGTCCTCTACACAAACCCCCTCTCCTATGTCTGGGCACTGCTGGGGGTCCTGTACACAGCCCTCTCCTATGTCTGGGCACTGTTGGGAGTCATATCCACCCACCCCTGTCATGTCTGTGCACTGCTGGGGGTCCTGTAAACACCCCTCTCCTATGTCTGGGCACTGCTGGGAGTCCTGTACACACCCCTCTCCTATGTCTGGGCACTGCTGGGAGTCATATCCACCCACCCCTGTCATGTCTGTGCACTGCTGGGGGTCCTGTACACACCCCTCTCCTATGTCTGGGCACTGCTGGGAGTCATATCCACCCACCCTGCCATGTCTGTGCACTGCTGGGAGTCCTGTACACACCCCTCTTCTATGTCTGGACACTGCTGGGGGTCCCGTACACACCCTCTCCTATGTCTGGGCACTGCTGAGAGTCATATCCACCCACCCCTGTCATGTCTGTGCACCGCTGGGGGTCCGGTACATACCCCCTCTCCTATGTCTGGGCACTGCTGGGGGTCCTGTACACATCCCTATCCTATGTCTGGGCACTGCTGGGAGTCATATCCACCCACCCCTATCAAGTCTGTGCACTGCTGGGGGTCCTGTACACACCACCTCTCCTATGTCTGTGCACAGCTGGGGGTCCTGTACACACCCCTCTCCTATGTCTGGGCACTGCAGGGAGTCATATCCACCCACCCCTGCCATGTCTGTGCACTGCTGGTAGTCCTGTACACACCCCTCTCCTATGTCTGGACACTGCAGGGGGTCCTGTACACACCCCTCTCCTATGTCTGGACACTGCTGGGAGTCATATCCACCCACCCCTGTCATGTCTGTGCACTGCTGGGGGTCCTGTACACCCCCCCTCTCCTATGTCTGTGCACTGCTGGGGGTCCTGTACACACCCTTCTCCTATGTCTTGGCACTGCTAAGAGTCATATCCACCCACCCCTGTCATGTCTGTGCACTGCTGGGGGTACTGTACACACCCCTCTCCTATGTCTGGGCACTGCTGGGAGTCATATCCACCCACCCCTGTCTTGTCTGTGCACTGATGGGGGTCCGATATACACCTCCTCTCCTATGTCTGTGCACTGCTGGGGGTCCTGTACACATCCCCTCTCCTATGTCTGGGCACTGCTGGGGGTCCTGTACACACCCCTCTCCTATGTGTGGGCACTGCTGGGAATCATATCCACCCACCCCTGTCATGTCTGTGCACTGCTGGGGGTCCTGTACACACCCTGTCTCCTATGTCTGGGTGCTGCTGGGGGTCCTGTACACAACCCCCTCCTGTGTCTAGGCACTGCTGGGAGTCATATCCACCCACCCCTGTAATGTGTGTGCACTGCTGGGGGTCCTGTACACACCCCTCTCCTATGTCTGGGCACTGCTGGGAATCATATCCACTCACCCCTGTCATGTCTGTGCACTGCTGGGGGTCTTGTACACCCCCCCTCTCCTATGTCTGGGCACTACTGGGGTCCTGTACACAACCCTCTCCTGTGTCTGGGCACTGCTGGGAGTCATATCCACCCACCCGTGGAATATGTGTGCGCTGCTGGGGGTCCTGTACACACCCCCTCTCCTATGTCTGGGCACTGCTGGGGGTCCTGTACACACCCTCTCCTATGTCTGGGCACTGCTGTGAGTCATATCCACCCACCCCTGTCATGTCTGTGCACTGCTGGAGGTCCTGTACACACCCCTCTCCTATGTCTGGGCACTGCTGGGAGTCATATCCACCCACCCCTGTCATGTCTGTGCACTGCTGGAGGTCCTGTACACACCCCCTCTCCTATGTCTGGGCACTGCTGGGGGTCCTGTACACACCCCTCTCCTATGTCTGGGCACTGCTGGGAGTCATATCCACCCACCCCTGTCATGTCTGTGCACTGCTGGGAGTCCTGTACACACCCCTCTCCTATGTCTGGGCACTGCTGGGGGTCCTGTACACACCCCTCTCCTATGCCTGGGCACTGCCGGGGGTCCTGTAGACACCCCTCTCCTATGCCTGGGCACTGCTGGGGGTACTGTAGACAACCCTCTCCTATGTCTGGGCACTGCTGGGAGTCATATCCACCCAACCCTGTCATGTTCGTGCACTGCTGGGGGTCCTGTACAAACCCCCTCTCCTATGTCTGGGCACTGCTGGGGGTCCTGTACACACCTCTCTCCTGTGTCTGGGCACTGCTGGGAGTCATATCCACCCACCCTGCCATGTCTGTGCACTGCTGGGAGTCCTGTACACACCTCTCTCCTATGTCTGGGCACTGCTGGGGGTCCTGTACACACCCTCTCCTATGTCTGGGCACTGCTGAGAGTCATATCCACCCACCCCTGTCATGTCTGTGCACCGCTGGGGGTCCGGTACATACCCCCTCTCCTATGTCGGGGCACTGCTGGGGGTCCTGTACACACCCCTCTCCTATGTCTGGGCACTGCTGGGAGTCATATCCACCCACCCCTATCATGTCTGTGCACTGCTGGGGGTCCTGTACACACCCCCTCCTATGTCTGTGCACTGCTGGGGGTCCTGTACACACCCCTCTCCTATGTCTGGGCACTGCTGGGAGTCATATCCACCCACCCCTGCCATGTCTGTGCACTGCTGGGAGTCCTGTACACACCCCTCTCCTATGTCCGGACACTGCTGGGGGTCCTGTACACAACCCTCTCCTATGTCTGGGCACTGCTGGGAGTCATATCAACCCACCCCTGCTATGTCTGTGCACTGCTGGGGGTCCTTTACACCCCCCCTCTCCTATGTCTGGGCACTGCTGGGAGACATATCCACCCACCACTGGCATGTCTGTGCACTGCTGTGAGTCCTGTACACATCCCTCTCCTGTCTGTGCACTGCTGGGGGTCCTGTACACACCCCTCCCCTATGTCTGGGCACTGCTGGGAGTCATATCCACCCAACCCTGTCATGTCTGTGCACTGCTGGGAGTCCTGTACACACCCCTCTCCTATGTCTGGGCACTGCTGGGGGTCCTGTACACACCCCTCTCCTATGTCTGGGCACTGCTGGGAGTCATACCCACCCACCCCTGTCATGTCTGTGCACTGCTGGGGGTCCTGTACACACCCCTCTCCTATGTCTGTGCACTGCTGGGGGTCCTGTACACACCCTTCTCTTATGTCTGGGCACTGCTGGGAGTCATATCAACCCACCCCTGTCATGTCTGTGCACTGCTGGGGTCCTGTACACACCCCTCTCCTATGTCTGGGCACTGCTGGGAGTCATATCCACCCACCCCTATCATGTCTGTGCACTGCTGGGGGTCCTCTACACACCCCCTCTCCTATGTCTGTGCACTGCTGGGGGTCCTGTACACACCCCTCTCCTATGTCTGGGCACTGCTGGGAGTCATATCCACCCACCCCTGCCATGTCTGTGCACTGCTGGGAGTCCTGTACACACCCCTCTCCTATGTCTGGACACTGCTGGGGGTCCTGTACACACCCCTCTCCTATGTCTGGGCACTGCTGGGAGTCATATCCACCCACCCCTGTCATGTCTGTGCACTGCTGGGGGTCCTGTACACCCCCCCTCTCCTATGTCTGTGCACTGCTGGGGGTCCTGTACACACCCTTCTCCTATGTCTGGGCACTGCTAGGAGTCATATCCACCCACCCCTGTCATGTCTGTGCACTGCTGGGGGTACTGTACACACCCCTCCCCTATGTCTGGGCACTGCTAGGAGTCATACCCACCCACCCCTGTCATGTCTGTGCACTGATGGGGGTCCGCTTTACACCCCCTCTCCTATGTCTGTGCACTGCTGGGGGTCCTGTACACATCCCCCTCCTATGTCTGGGCACTGCTGGGGGTCCTGTACACACCCCTCTCCTATGTGTGGGCACTACTGGGAATCATATCCACCCACCCCTGTCATGTCTGTGCACTGCTGGGGGTCCTGTACACACCCCGTCTCCTATGTCTGGGTGCTGCTGGGGGACGTGTACACAACCCTCTCCAATGTCTGGGCACTGCTGGGAGTCATATCAACCCACCCCTGTTATGTCTGTGCCCGTCTGGGGGTCCTGTACACCCCCTCTCCTATGTCTGGGCACTGCTGGGAGTCATATCCACCCACCCCTGTAATATGTGTGCGCTGCTGGGGGTCCTGTACACACCCCCTCTCCTATGTCTGGGCACTGCTGGGGGTCCTGTACACACCCCTCCCCTATGTCTGGGCACTGCTGGGGTCCTGTACACACCCCTCTCCTATGCCTGGGCACTGCCGGGGGTCCTGTAGACACCCCTCTCCTATGTCTGGGCACTGCTGGGGGTCCTGTAGAAACCCCTCCCATATGCCTGGGCACTGCTGGGGGTACTGTAGACAACCCTCTCCTATGTCTGGGCACTGCTGGGAGTCATATCCACCCACCCCTGTCATGTTTGTGCACTGCTGGGGGTCCTGTACACACCCCCTCTCCTATGTCTGGGCACTGCTGGGGGTCCTGTACACACCCCTCTCCTATGTCTGGGCACTGTTGGGAGTCATATCCACCCACCCCTGTCATGTCTGTGCACTGCTGGGGGTCCTGTAAACACCCCTCTCCTATGTCTGGGCACTGCTGGGAGTCATGTACACACCCCTCTCCTATGTCTGGGCACTGTTGGGAGTCATATCCACCCACCCCTGTCATGTCTGTGCACTGCTGGGGGTCCTGTACACACCCCTCTCCCATGTCTGGGCACTGCTGGGAGTCATATCCACCCACCCTGCCATGTCTGTGCACTGCTGGGGAGTCCTGTACACACCCCTCTTCTATGTCTGGGGGACTGCTGGGGGTCCTGTACACACCCTCTCCTATGTCTGGGCACTGCTGAGAGTCATATCCACCCACCCCTGTCATGTCTGTGCACCGCTGGGGGTCCGGTACATACCCCCTCTCCTATGTCTGGGCACTGCTGTGGGTCCTGTACACACCCCTATCCTATGTCTGGGCACTGCTGGGAGTCATATCCACCCACCCCTATCAAGTCTGTGCACTGCTGGGGGTCCTGTACACACCACCTCTCCTATGTCTGTGCACTGCTGGGGGTCCTGTACACACCCCTCTCCTATGTCTGGGCACTGCAGGGAGTCATATCCACCCACCCCTGCCATGTCTGTGCACTGCTGGGAGTCCTGTACACACCCCTCTCCTATGTCTGGACACTGCAGGGGGTCCTGTACACACCCCTCACCTATGTCTGGACACTACTGGGAGTCATATCCACCCACCCCTGTCATGTCTGTGCACTGCTGGGGGTCCTGTACACCCCCCTCTCCTATGTCTGTGCACTGCTGGGGGTCCTGTACACACCCTTCTCCTATGTCTTGGCACTGCTAGGAGTCATATCCACCCACCCCTGTCATGTCTGTGCACTGCTGGGGGTACTGTACACACCCCTCTCCTATGTCTGGGCACTGCTGGGAGTCATATCCACCCACCCCTGTCTTGTCTGTGCACTGATGGGGGTCCGATATACACCTCCTCTCCTATGTCTGTGCACTGCTGGGGGTCCTGTACACACCCCCTCTCCTATGTCTGGGCACTGCTGGGGGTCCTGTACACACCCCTCTCCTATGTGTGGGCACTGCTGGGAATCATATCCACCCACCCCTGTCATGTCTGTGCACTGCTGGGGGTCCTGTACACACCCCGTCTCCTATGTCTGGGTGCTGCTGGGGGTCCTGTACACAACCCCCTCCTGTGTCTGGGCACTGCTGGGAGTCATATCCACCCACCCCTGTAATGTGTGTGCAGTGCTGGGGGTCCTGTACACACTCCTCTCCTATGTCTGGGCACTGCTGGGAATCATATCCACTCACCCCTGTCATTTCTGTGCACTGCTGGGGGTCTTGTACACACCCCCTCTCCTATGTCTGGGCACTGCTGGGGTCCTGTACACAACCCTCTCCTGTGTCTGGGCACTGCTGGGAGTCATATCCACCCACCCGTGGAATATGTGTGTGCTGCTGGGGGTCCTGTACACACCCCCTCTCCTATGTCTGGGCACTGCTGGGGGTCCTGTACACACCCCTCTCCTATGTCTGGGCACTGCTGTGAGTCATATCCACCCACCCCTGTCATGTCTGTGCACTGCTGGAGGTCCTGTACACACCCCTCTCCTATGTCTGGGCACTGCTGGGAGTCATATCCACCCACCCCTGTCATGTCTGTGCACTGCTGGAGGTCCTGTACACACCCCCTCTCCTATGTCTGGGCACAGCTGGGGGTCCTGTACACACCCCTCTCCTATGTCTGGGCACTGCTGGGAGTCATATCCACCCACCCCTGTCATGTCTGTGCACTGCTGGGAGTCCTGTACACACCCCTCTCCTATGTCTGGGCACTGCTGGGGGTCCTGTACACACCCCTCTCCTATGTCTGGGCACTGCTGGGGGTCCTGTACACACCACTCTCCTATGTCTGGGCACTGTTGGGAGTCATATCCACCCACCCCTATCATGTCTGTGCACTGCTGGGGGTCCTGTACACACCCCCTCTCCTATGTCTGTGCACTGCTGGGGGTCCTGTACACACCCCTCTCCTATGTCTGGGCACTGCTGGGAGTCATATCCACCCACCCCTGCCATGTCTGTGCACTGCTGGGAGTCCTGTACACACCCATCTCCTATGTCTGGGCACTGCTGGGGGTCCTGTACACACCCCTCTCCTATGTCGGGGCACTGCTGGGAGTCATATCTACCCACCCCTGTCATGTCTGTGCACTGCTGAGGGTCCTGTACACACCCCCTCTCCTATGTCTGGGAACTGCTGGGGGTCCTGCACACAACCCTCTCCTGTGTCTGGGCACTGCTGGGAGTCATATCCACCCACCCCTGTAATGTGTGTGCACTGCTGGGGGTCCTGTACACACCCCTCTCCTATGTCTGGGCACTGCTGGGGGTCCTGTACACACCACTCTCCTATGTCTGGGCACTGTTGGGAGTCATATCCACCCACCCCTGTCATGTCTGTGCACTGCTGGGGGTACTGTACACACCCCTCTCCTATGTCTGGGCACTGCTGGGAGTCATATCCACCCACCCCTGTCTTGTCTGTGCACTGATGGGGGTCCGATCTACACCCCCTCTCCTATGTCTCTGCACTGCTGGGGGTCCTGTACACATCCCCTCTCCTATGTCTGGGCACTGCTGGGGGTCCTGTACACACCCCTCTCCTATGTGTGGGCACTGCCGGGAATCATATCCACCCACCCCTGTCATGTCTGTGCACTGCTGGGGGTCCTGTACACACCCCCTCTCCTATGTCTGGGTGCTGCTGGGGGTCCTGTACACAACCCTCTCCTGTGTCTGGGCACTGCTGGGAGTCATATCCACCCACCCCTGTAATGTGTGTGCACTGCTGGGGGTCCTGTACACACCCCTCTCCTATGTCTGGGCACTGCTGGGAATCATATCCACTCACCCCTGTCATGTCTGTGCACTGCTGGGGGTCTTGTACACACCCCCTCTCCTATGTCTGGGCACTGCTGGGGGTCCTGTACACAACCCTCTCCTGTGTCTGGGCACTGCTGGGAGTCATATCCACCCACCCCTGTAATATGTGTGCGCTGCTGGGGGTCCTGTACACACCCCCTCTCCTATGTCTGGGCACTGCTGGGAGTCATATCCACCCACCCCTGTCATGTCTGTGCACTGCTGGAGGTCCTGTACACACCCCTCTCCTATGTCTGGGCACTGCTGGGGGTCCTGTACACACCCCTCTCCTATGTCTGGGCACTGCTGGGAGTCATATCCACCCACCCCTGTCATGTCTGTGCACTCCTGGGAGTCCTGTACACACCCCTCTCCTATGTTTGGGCACTGCTGGGGGTCCTGTACACATCCCTCTCTTATGCCTGGGCACTGCCAGGGGTCCTGTAGACACCCCTCTCCTATGTCTGGGCACTGCTGGGGGTCCTGTAGACACCCCTCTTCTATGCCTGGGCACTGCTGGGAGTCATATCCACCCACCCCGTCATGTCTGTGCACTGCTGGGGGTCCTGTAAACACCCCTCTCCTATGTCTGGGCACTGCTGGGAGTCCTGTACACACCCCTCTCCTATGTCTGGGCACTGCTGGGAGTCATATCCACCCACCCCTGTCATGTCTGTGCACTGCTGGGGGTCCTGTACACACCCCTCTCCTATGTCTGGGCACTGCTGGGAGTCATATCCACCCACCCTGCCATGTCTGTGCACTGCTGGGAGTCCTGTACACACCCCTCTTCTATGTCTGGGCACTGGCGGGGGTCCTGTACACACCCTCTCCTATGTCTGGGCACTGCTGAGAGTCATATCCACCCACCCCTGTCATGTCTGTGCACCGCTGGGGGTCCGGTACATACCCCCTCTCCTATGTCTGGGCACTGCTGGGGGTCCTGTACACACCCCTCTCCTATGTCTTGGCACTGCTGGGACTCATATCCACCCACCCCTATCATGTCTGTGCACTGCTGGGGGTCCTGTACACACCCCATCTCCTATGTCTGGGCACTGCTGGGAGTCATATCCACCCACCCCTGTCTTGTCTATGCACTGATGGGGGTCCGATATACACCCCCTCTCCTATGTCTGTGCACTGCTGGGGGTCCTGTACACATCCCCTCTCCTATGTCTGGGCACTGCTGGGGGTCCTGTACACACCCCTCTCCTATGTGTGGGCACTGCCGGGAATCATATCCACCCACCCCTGTCATGTCTGTGCACTGCTGGGGGTCCTGTACACACCCCCTCTCCTATGTCTGGGTGCTGCTGGGGGTCCTGTACACAACCCTCTCCTGTGTCTGGGCACTGCTGGGAGTCATATCCACCCACCCCTGTAATGTGTGTGCACTGCTGGGGGTCCTGTACACACCCTTCCCCTATGTCTGGGCACTGCTAGGAGTCATATCCACCCACCCCTGTCATGTCTGTGCACTGCTGGGGGTACTGTACACACCCCTCTCCTATGTCTGGGCACTGCTGGGAGTCATATCCACCCACCCCTGTCTTGTCTGTGCACTGATGGGGGTCCCATATACACCCCCTCTCCTATGTCTGTGCACTGCTGGGGGTCCTGTACACATCCCCTCTCCTATGTCTGGGCACTGCTGGGGGTCCTGTACACACCCCTCTCCTATGTGTGGGCACTGCCGGGAATCATATCCACCCACCCCTGTCATGTCTGTGCACTGCTGGGGGTCCTGTACACACCCCCTCTCCTATGTCTGGGTGCTGCTGGGGGTCCTGTACACAACCCTCTCCTGTGTCTGGGCACTGCTGGGAGTCATATCCACCCACCCCTGTAATGTGTGTGCACTGCTGGGGGTCCTGTACACACCCCTCTCCTATGTCTGGGCACTGCTGGGAGTCATATCCACCCACCCCTGTCATGTCTGTGCACCGCTGGGGGTCCGCTACATACCCCCTCTCCTATGTCTGGGCACTGCTGGGGGTCCTGTACACACCCCTCTCCTATGTCTGGGCACTGTTGGGAGTCATATCCACCCACCCCTATCATGTCTGTGCACTGCTGGGGGTCCTGTACAAACCCCCTCTCCTATGTCTGTGCACTGCTGGGGGTCCTGTACACACCCCTCTCCTATGTCTGGGCACTGCTGGGAGTCATATCCACCCACCCCTGCCATGTCTGTGCACTGCTGGGAGTCCTGTACACACCCATCTCCTATGTCTGGGCACTGCTGGGGGTCCTGTACACACCCCTCTCCTATGTCGGGGCACTGCTGGGAGTCATATCTACCCACCCCTGTCATGTCTGTGCACTGCTGAGGGTCCTGTACACACCCACTCTCCTATGTCTGGGAACTGTTGGGGGTCCTGCACACACCCTTCCCCTATGTCTGGGCACTGCTAGGAGTCATATCCACCCACCCCTGTCATGTCTGTGCACTGCTGGGGGTACTGTACACACCCCTCTCCTATGTCTGGGCACTGCTGGGAGTCATATCCACCCACCCCTGTCTTGTCTGTGCACTGATGGGGGTCCGATATACACCCCCTCTCCTATGTCTGTGCACTGCTGGGGGTCCTGTACACATCCCCTCTCCTATGTCTGGGCACTGCTGGGGGTCCTGTACACACCCCTCTCCTATGTGTGGGCACTGCCGGGAATCATATCCACCCACCCCTGTCATGTCTGTGCACTGCTGGGGGTCCTGTACACACCCCCTCTCCTATGTCTGGGTGCTGCTGGGGGTCCTGTACACAACCCTCTCCTGTGTCTGGGCACTGCTGGGAGTCATATCCACCCACCCCTGTAATGTGTGTGCACTGCTGGGGGTCCTGTACACACCCCTCTCCTATGTCTGGGCACTGCTGGGAATCATATCCACTCACCCCTGTCATGTCTGTGCACTGCTGGGGGTCTTGTACACACCCCCTCTCCTATGTCTGGGCACTGCTGGGGGTCCTGTACACAACCCTCTCCTGTGTCTGGGCACTGCTGGGAGTCATATCCACCCACCCCTGTAATATGTGTGCGCTGCTGGGGGTCCTGTACACACCCCCTCTCCTATGTCTGGGCACTGCTGGGAGTCATATCCACCCACCCCTGTCATGTCTGTGCACTTCTGGAGGTCCTGTACACACCCCCTCTCCTATGTCTGGGCACTGCTGGGGGTCCTGTACACACCCCTCTCCTATGTCTGGGCACTGCTGGGAGTCATATCCACCCACCCCTGTCATGTCTGTGCACTCCTGGGAGCCCTGTACACACCCCTCTCCTATGTCTGGGCACTGCTGGGGGTCCTGTACACACCCCTCTCCTATGCCTGGGCACTGCCAGGGGTCCTGTAGACACCCCTCTCCTATGTCTGGGCACTGCTGGGGGTCCTGTAGACACCCCTCTCCTATGCCTGGGCACTGCTGGGAGTCATATCCACCCACCCCGTCATGTCTGTGCACTGCTGGGGGTCATGTAAACACCCCTCTCCTATGTCTGGGCACTGCTGGGGGTCCTGTACACACCCCTCTCCTATGTCTGGGCTCTGCTGGGAGTCATATCCACCCACCCCTGTCATGTCTGTGCACTGCTGGGGGTCCTGTACACACCCCTCTCCTATGTCTGGGCACTGCTGGGAGTCATATCCACCCACCCTGCCATGTCTGTGCACTGCTGGGAGTCCTGTACACACCCCTCTTCTATGTCTGGGCACTGGCGGGGGTCCTGTACACACCCTCTCCTAAGTCTGGGCGCTGCTGAGAGTCATATCCACCCACCCCTGTCATGTCTGTGCACCGCTGGGGGTCCGGTACATACCCCCTCTTCTATGTCTGGGCACTGTTGGGGGTCCTGTACACACCCTTCTCCTATGTCTTGGCACTGCTGGGACTCATATCCACCCACCCCTTTCATGTCTGTGCACTGCTGGGGGTCCTGTACACACCCCCTCTCCTATGTCTGTGCACTGCTGGGGGTCCTGTACACACCCCTCTCCTATGTCTGGACACTGCTGGGAGTCATATCCACCCACCCCTGTCATGTCTTTGCACTGCTGGGGGTCCTGTACACCCCCCTCTCCTATGTCTGTGCACTGCTGGGGGTCCTGTACACACCCTTCTCCTATGTCTTGGCACTGCTAGGAGTCATATCCACCCACCCCTGTCATGTCTGTGCACTGCTGGGGGTACTGTACACACCCCTCTCCTATGTCTGGGCACTGCTGGGAGTCATATCCACCCACCCCTGTCTTGTCTCTGCACTGATGGGGGTCCGATATACACCCCCTCTCCTATGTCTGTGCACTGCTGGGGGTCCTGTACACCCCCCTCTCCTATGTCTGTGCACTGCTGGGGGTCCTGTACACACCCTTCTCCTATGTCTTGGCACTGCTAGGAGTCATATCCACCCACCCCTGTCATGTCTGTGCACTGCTGGGGGTACTGTACACACCCCTCTCCTATGTTTGGGCACTGCTGGGAGTCATATCCACCCACCCCTGTCTTGTCTCTGCACTGATGGGGGTCCGATATACACCCCCTCTCCTATGTCTGTGCACTGCTGGGGGTCCTGTACACATCCCCTCTCCTATGTCTGGGCACTGCTGGGGGTCCTGTACACACCCCTCTCCTATGTGTGGGCACTGCTGGGAATCATCTCCACCCACCCTTGTCATGTCTGTGCACTGCTGGGGGTCCTGTACACACCCCTCTCCTATGTCTGGGCACTGCTGGGAATCATATCCACTCACCCCTGTCATGTCTGTGCACTGCTGGGGGTCTTGTACACACCCCCTCTCCTATGTCTGGGCAGTGCTGGGGTCCTGTACACAACCCTCTCCTGTGTCTGGGCACTGCTGGGAGTCATATCCACCCACCCCTGTAATATGTGTGCGCTGCTGGGGGTCCTGTACACACCCCCTCTCCTATGTCTGGGCACTGCTGGGGGTCCTGTACACACCCCTCTCCTATGTCTGGGCACTGCTGGGAGTCATATCCACCCACCCCTGTCATGTCTGTGCACTGCTGGAGGTCCTGTACACACCCCCTCTCCTATGTCTGGGCACTGCTGGGGGTCCTGTACACACCCCTCTCCTATGTATGGGCACTGCTGGGAGTCATATCCACCCACCCCTGTCATGTCTGTGCACTGTTGGGAGTCCTGTACACACCCCTCTCCTATGTCTGGGCACTGCTGGGGATCCTGTACACACCCATCTCCTATGCCTGGGCACTGCCGGGGGTCCTGTAGAGACACCCCTCTCCTATGTCTGGGCACTGCTGGGGGTCCTGTAGACACCACTCTCCTATGCCTGGGCACTGCTGGGGGTACTGTAGACAACCCTCCCCTATGTCTGGGCACTGCTGGGAGTCATATCCACCCAACCCTGTCATGTTCGTGCACTGCTGGGGGTCCTGGACACACCCCCTCTCCTATGTCTGGGCACTGCTGGGGGTCCTGTACACACCCCTCTCCTATTTCTGGGCACTGTTGGGAGTCATATCCACCCACCCCTGTCATGTCTCTGCACTGCTGGGGGTCCTGTAAACACCCCTCTCCTATGTCTGGGCGCTGCTGGGAGTCCTGTACACAACCCTCTTCTATGTCTGGGCACTGCTGGGAGTCATATCCACCCACCCTGTCATGTCTGTGCACTGCTGGGGGTCCTGTACACACCCCTCTCCTATGTCTGGGCACTGCTGGGAGTCATATCCACCCACCCTGCCATGTCTGTGCACTGCTGGGAGTCCTGTACACACCTCTCTCCTTTGTCTGGGCACTGCTGGGGGTCCTGTACACACCCTCTCCTATGTCTGGGCACTGCTGAGAGTCATATCCACCCACCCCTGTCATGTCTGTGCACCGTTGGGGGTCCGGTACATACCCCCTCTCCTATGTCTGGGCACTGCTGGGGAACCTGTACACACCCCTCTCCTATGTCTGGGCACTGCTGGGAGTCATATCCACCCACCCCTATCATGTCTGTGCACTGCTGGGGGTCCTGTACACACCCCCTCCTATGTCTGTGCACTGCTGGGGGTCCTGTACACACCCCTCTCCTATGTCTGGGCACTGCTGGGAGTCATATCCACCCACCCCTGCCATGTCCGTGCACTGCTGGGAGTCCTGTACACACCCCTCTCCTATGTCCGGACACTGCTGGGGGTCCTGTACACACCCCTCTCCTATGTCTGGGCACTGCTGGGAGTCATATCCACCCACCCCTGTCATGTCTGTGCACTGCTGGGGGTCCTGTACACCCCCCCTCTCCTATGTCTGTGCACTGCTGGGGGTCCTGTACACACCCTTCTCCTATGTCTGGGCACTGCTAGGAGTCATATCCACCCGCCCCTGTCATGTCTGTGCACTGCTGGGGGTACTGTACACACCCCTCTCCTATGCTGGGCACTGCTGGGAGTCATATCCACCCACCCCTGTCATGTTTGTGCACTGATGGGGGTCCGCTAAACACCCCCTCGCCTATGTCTGTGCACTGCTGGGGGTCCTGTACACATCCCCTCTCCTATGTCTGGGCACTGCTGGGGGTCCTGTACACACCCCTCTCCTATGTGTGGGCACTACTGGGAATCATATCCACCCACCCCTGTCATGTCTGTGCACTGCTGGGGGTCCTGTACACACCCCGTCTCCTATGTCTGGGTGCTGCTGGGGGTCCTGTACACAACCCCCTCCTGTGTCTAGGCACTGCTGGGAGTCATATCCACCCACCCCTGTAATGTGTGTGCACTGCTGGGGGTCCTGTACACACCCCTCTCCTATGTCTGGGCACTGCTGGGAATCATATCCACTCACCCCTGTCATGTCTGTGCACTGCTGGGGGTCTTGTACACACCCCCTCTCCTATGTCTGGGCACTGCTGGGGTCCTGTACACAACCCTCTCCTGTGTCTGGGCACTGCTGGGAGTCATATCCACCCACCCGTGGAATATGTGTGCGCTGCTGGGGGTCCTGTACACACCCCCTCTCCTATGTCTGGGCACTGCTGGGGGTCCTGTACACACCCCTCTCCTATGTCTGGGCACTGCTGTGAGTCATATCCACCCACCCCTGTCATGTCTGTGCACTGCTGGAGGTCCTGTACACACCCCTCTCCTATGTCTGGGCACTGCTGGGAGTCATATCCACCCACCCCTGTCATGTCTGTGCACTGCTGGAGGTCCTGTACACACCCCCTCTCCTATGTCTGGGCACTGCTGGGGGTCCTGTACACACCCCTCTCCTATGTCTGGGCACTGCTGGGAGTCATATCCACCCACCCCTGTCATGTCTGTGCACTGCTGGGAGTCCTGTACACACCCCTCTCCTATGTCTGGGCACTGCTGGGGGTCCTGTACACACCCCTCTCCTATGCCTGGGCACTGCCGGGGGTCCTGTAGACACCCCTCTCCTATGCCTGGGCACTGCTGGGGGTACTGTAGACAACCCTCTCCTATGTCTGGGCACTGCTGGGAGTCATATCCACCCAACCCTGTCATGTTCGTGCACTGCTGGGGGTCCTGTACAAACCCCCTCTCCTATGTCTGGGCACTGCTGGGGGTCCTGTACACACCTCTCTCCTCTGTCTGGGCACTGCTGGGAGTCATATCCACCCACCCTGCCATGTCTGTGCACTGCTGGGAGTCCTGTACACACCTCTCTCCTATGTCTGGGCACTGCTGGGGGTCCTGTACACACCCTCTCCTATGTCTGGGCACTGCTGAGAGTCATATCCACCCACCCCTGTCATGTCTGTGCACCGCTGGGGGTCCGGTACATACCCCCTCTCCTATGTCGGGGCACTGCTGGGGGTCCTGTACACATCCCTCTCCTATGTCTGGACACTGCTGGGAGTCATATCCACCAACCCCTATCATGTCTGTGCACTGCTGGCGGTCCTGTACACACCCCCTCCTATGTCTGTGCACTGCTGGGGGTCCTGTACACACCCCTCTCCTATGTCTGGGCACTGCTGGGAGTCATATCCACCCACCCCTGCCATGTCTGTGCACTGCTGGGAGTCCTGTACACACCCCTCTCCTATGTCCGGACACTGCTGGGGGTCCTGTACACAACCCTCTCCTATGTCTGGGCACTGCTGGGAGTCATATCAACCCACCCCTGCTATGTCTGTGCACTGCCGGGGGTCCTTTACACCCCCCCTCCCCTATGTCTGGGCACTGCTGGGAGACATATCCACCCACCACTGGCATGTCTGTGCACTGCTGTGAGTCCTGTACACATCCCTCTCCTGTCTGTGCACTGCTGGGGGTCCTGTACACACCCCTCCCCTATGTCTGGGCACTGCTGGGAGTCATATCCACCCAACCCTGTCATGTCTGTGCACTGCTGGGAGTCCTGTACACACCCCTCTCCTATGTCTGGGCACTGCTGGGGGTCCTGTACACACCCCTCTCCTATGTCTGGGCACTGCTGGGAGTCATACCCACCCACCCCTGTCATGTCTGTGCACTGCTGGGGGTCCTGTACACACCCCTCTCCTATGTCTGTGCACTGCTGGGGGTCCTGTACACACCCTTCTCCTATGTCTGGGCACTGCTGGGAGTCATATCAACCCACCCCTGTCATGTCTGTGCACTGCTGGGGTCCTGTACACACCCCTCTCCTATGTCTGGGCACTGCTGGGAGTCATATCCACCCACCCCTATCATGTCTGTGCACTGCTGGGGGTCCTCTACACACCCCCTCTCCTATGTCTGTGCACTGCTGGGGGTCCTGTACACACCCCTCTCCTATGTCTGGGCACTGCTGGGAGTCATATCCACCCACCCCTGCCATGTCTGTGCACTGCTGGGAGTCCTGTACACACCCCTCTCCTATGTCTGGACACTGCTGGGGGTCCTGTACACACCCCTCTCCTATGTCTGGGCACTGCTGGGAGTCATATCCACCCACCCCTGTCATGTCTGTGCACTGCTGGGGGTCCTGTACACCCCCCCTCTCCTATGTCTGTGCACTGCTGGGGGTCCTGTACACACCCCTCTCCTATGTCTGGGCACTGCTAGGAGTCATATCCACCCACCCCTGTCATGTCTGTGCACTGCTGGGGGTACTGTACACACCCCTCCCCTATGTCTGGGCACTGCTAGGAGTCATATCCACCCACCCCTGTCATGTCTGTGCACTGCTGGGGGTACTGTACACACCCCTCCCCTATGTCTGGGCACTGCTATGAGTCATACCCACCCACCCCTGTCATGTCTGTGCACTGATGGGGGTCCGCTTTACACCCCCTCTCCTATGTCTGTTCACTGCTGGGGGTCCTGTACACATCTCCTCTCCTATGTCTGGGCACTGCTGGGGGTCCTGTACACACCCCTCTCCTATGTGTGGGCACTACTGGGAATCATATCCACCCACCCCTGTCATGTCTGTGCACTGCTGGGGGTCCTGTACACACCCCGTCTCCTATGTCTGGGTGCTGCTGGGGGTCCTGTACACAACCCTCTCCTATGTCTGGGCACTGCTGGGGGTCCTGTACACACCCCTCTCCTATGTCTGGGCACTGCTGGGGTCCTGTACACACCCCTCTCCTATGCCTGGGCACTGCCGGGGGTCCTGTAGACACCCCTCTCCTATGTCTGGGCACTGCTGGGAGTCATATCCACCCACCCCTGTCATGTTTGTGCACTGCTGGGGGTCCTGTACACACCCCCTCTCCTATGTCTGGGCACTGCTGGGGGTCCTGTACACACCCCTCTCCTATGTCTGGGCACTGTTGGGAGTCATATCCACCCACCCCTGTCATGTCTGTGCACTGCTGGGGGTCCTGTAAACACCCCTCTCCTATGTCTGGGCACTGCTGGGAGTCATGTACACACCCCTCTCCTATGTCTGGGCACTGTTGGGAGTCATATCCACCCACCCCTGTCATGTCTGTGCACTGCTGGGGGTCCTGTACACACCCCTCTCCTATGTCTGGGCACTGCTGGGAGTCATATCCACCCACCCTGCCATGTCTGTGCACTGCTGGGGAGTCCTGTACACACCCCTCTTCTATGTCTGGGGGACTGCTGGGGGTCCTGTACACACCCTCTCCTATGTCTGGGCACTGCTGAGAGTCATATCCACCCACCCCTGTCATGTCTGTGCACCGCTGGGGGTCCGGTACATACCCCCTCTCCTATGTCTGGGCACTGCTGGGGGTCCTGTACACACCCCTATCCTATGTCTGGGCACTGCTGGGAGTCATATCCACCCACCCCTATCAAGTCTGTGCACTGCTGGGGGTCCTGTACACACCACCTCTCCTATGTCTGTGCACTGCTGGGGGTCCTGTACACACCCCTCTCCTATGTCTGGGCACTGCAGGGAGTCATATCCACCCACCCCTGCCATGTCTGTGCACTGCTGGGAGTCCTGTACACACCCCTCTCCTATGTCTGGACACTGCAGGGGGTCCTGTACACACCCCTCACCTATGTCTGGACACTGCTGGGAGTCATATCCACCCACCCCTGTCATGTCTGTGCACTGCTGGGGGTCCTGTACACCCCCCTCTCCTATGTCTGTGCACTGCTGGGGGTCCTGTACACACCCTTCTCCTATGTCTTGGCACTGCTAGGAGTCATATCCACCCACCCCTGTCATGTCTGTGCACTGCTGGGGGTACTGTACACACCCCTCTCCTATGTCTGGGCACTGCTGGGAGTCATATCCACCCACCCCTGTCTTGTCTGTGCACTGATGGGGGTCCGATATACACCTCCTCTCCTATGTCTGTGCACTGCTGGGGGTCCTGTACACATCCCCTCTCCTATGTCTGGGCACTGCTGGGGGTCCTGTACACACCCCTCTCCTATGTGTGGGCACTGCTGGGAATCATATCCACCCACCCCTGTCATGTCTGTGCACTGCTGGGGGTCCTGTACACACCCCGTCTCCTATGTCTGGGTGCTGCTGGGGGTCCTGTACACAACCCCCTCCTGTGTCTGGGCACTGCTGGGAGTCATATCCACCCACCCCTGTAATGTGTGTGCACTGCTGGGGGTCCTGTACACACTCCTCTCCTATGTCTGGGCACTGCTGGGAATCATATCCACTCACCCCTGTCATTTCTGTGCACTGCTGGGGGTCTTGTACACACCCCCTCTCCTATGTCTGGGCACTGCTGGGGTCCTGTACACAACCCTCTCCTGTGTCTGGGCACTGCTGGGAGTCATATCCACCCACCCGTGGAATATGTGTGCGCTGCTGGGGGTCCTGTACACACCCCCTCTCCTATGTCTGGGCACTGCTGGGGGTCCTGTACACACCCCTCTCCTATATCTGGGCACTGCTGTGAGTCATATCCACCCACCCTTGTCATGTCTGTGCACTGCTGGAGGTCCTGTACACACCCCTCTCCTATGTCTGGGCACTGCTGGGAGTCATATCCACCCACCCCTGTCATGTCTGTGCACTGCTGTAGGTCCTGTACAAACCCCCTCTCCTATGTCTGGGCACTGCTGGGGGTCCTGTACACACCCCTCTCCTATGTGTGGGCACTGCTGGGAGTCATATCCACCCACCCCTGTCATGTCTGTGCACTGCTGGGAGTCCTGTACACACCCCTCTCCTATGTCTGGGCACTGCTGGGGGTCCTGTACACACCCCTCTCCTATGCCTGGGCACTGCCGGGGGTCCTGTAGACACCCCTCTCCTATGTCTTGGCACTGCTGGGGGTCCTGTAGACACCCCTCTCCTATGCCTGGGCACTGCGGGGGGTACTGTAGACAACCCTCTCCTATGTCTGGGCACTGCTAGGAGTCATATCCACCCAACCCTGTCATGTTCGTGCACTGCTGGGGGTCCTGTACAAACCCCCTCTCCTATGTCTGGGCACTGCTGGGGGTCCTGTACACACCCCTCTCCTATGTCTGGGCACTGTTGGGAGTCATATCCACCCACCCCTGTCATGTCTCTGCACTGCTGGGGGTCCTGTAAACACCCCTCTCCTATGTCTGGGCACTGCTGGGAGTCCTGTACACACCCCTCTTCTATGTCTGGGCACTGCTGGGAGTCATATCCACCCACCCCTGTCATGTCTGTGCACTGCTTGGGGTCCTGTACACACCCCTCTCCTATGTCTGGGCACTGCTGGGAGTCATATCCACCCACCCTGCCATGTCTGTGCACTGCTGGGAGTCCTGTACACACCTCTCTCCTATGTCAGGGCACTGCTGAGGGTCCTGTACACACCCTCTCCTATGTCTGGGCACTGCTGAGAGTCATATCCACCCACCCCTGTCATGTCTGTGCACCGCTGGGGGTCCGGTACATACCCCCTCTCCTATGTCGGGGCACTGCTGGGGGTCCTGTACACACCCCTCTCCTATGTCTGGGCACTGCTGGGTCATATCCACCCACCCCTATCATGTCTGTGCACTGCTGGGGGTCCTGTACACACCCCCTCCTATGTCTGTGCACTGCTGGGGGTCCTGTACACACCCCTCTCCTATGTCTGGGCACTGCTGGGAGTCATATCCACCCACCCCTGCCATGTCTGTGCACTGCTGGGAGTCCTGTACACACCCCTCTCCTATGTCCGGACACTGCTGGGGGTCCTGTACACACCCCTCTCCTATGTCTGGGCACTGCTGGGAGTCATATCCACCCACCCCTGTCATGTCTGTGCACTGCTTGGGGTCCTGTACACCCCCCCTCTCCTATGTCTGTGCACTGCTGGGGGTCCTGTACACACCCTTCTCCTATGTCTGGGCACTGCTAGGAGTCATATCCACCCACCCCTGTCATGTCTGTGCACTGCTGGGGGTACTGTACACACCCCTCTCCTATGTCTGGGCACTGCTGGGAGTCATATCCACCCACCCCTGTCATGTCTGTGCACTGATGGGGGTCCGCTAAACACCCCCTCGCCTATGTCTGTGCACTGCTGGGGTCCTGTACACATCCCCTCTCCTATGTCTGGGCACTGCTGGGGGTCCTGTACACACCCCTCTCCTATGTGTGGGCACTACTGGGAATCATATCCACCCACCCCTGTCATGTCTGTGCACTGCTGGGGGTCCTGTACACACCCCCTCTCCTATGTCTGGGTGCTGCTGGGGGTCCTGTACACAACCCTCTCCTATGTCTGGGCACTGCTGGGAGTCATATCAACCCACCCCTGCTATGTCTGTGCACTGCTGGCGGTCCTTTACACCCCCCCTCTCCTATGTCTGGGCACCGCTGGGAGTCATATCCACCCACCCATGGCATGTCTGTGCACTGCTGGGAGTCCTGTACACATCCCTCTCCTATGTCTGTGCACTGCTGGGGGTCCTGTACACACCCCTCCCCTATGTCTGGGCACTGCTGGGAGTCATATCCACCCAACCCTGTCATGTCTGTGCACTGCTGGGAGTCCTGTACACACCCCTCTCCTATGTCTGTGCACTGCTGGGGGTCCTGTACACACCCCTCTCCTATGTCTGGGCACTGCTGGGAGTCATATCCACCCACCCCTGTCATGTCTGTGCACTGCTGGGGGTCCTGTACACACCCCTCTCCTTTGTCTGTGCACTGCTGGGGGTCCTGTACACACCCTTCTCCTATGTCTGGGCACTGCTGGGAGTCCTATCCACCCACCCCTGTCATGTCTGTGCACTGCTGGAGGTCCTGTACACACCCCTCTCCTATGTCTGGGCACTGCTGGGAGTCATATCCACCGACCCCTATCATGTCTGTGCACTGCTGGGGGTCCTCTACACACCCCCTCTCCTATGTCTGTGCACTGCTGGGGGTCCTGTACACACCCCTCTCCTATGTCTGGGCACTGCTGGGAGTCATATCCACCCACCCCTGCCATGACTGTGCACTGCTGGGAGTCCTGTACACACCCCTCTCCTATGTCTGGACACTGCTGGGGGTCCTGTACACACCCCTCTCCTATGTCTGGGCACTGCTGGGAGTCATATCCACCCACCCCTGTCATGTCTGTGCACTGCTGGGGGTCCTGTACACCCCCCCTCTCCTATGTCTGTGCACTGCTGGGGGTCCTGTACACACCCTTCTCCTATGTCTGGGCACTGCTAGGAGTCATATCCACCCACCCCTGTCATGTCTGTGCACTGCTGGGGGTACTGTACACACCCCTCCCCTATGTCCGGGCACTGCTGGGAGTCATACCCACCCACCCCTGTCATGTCTGTGCACTGATGGGGGTCCGCTTTACACCCCCTCTCCTATGTCTGTGCACTGCTGGGGGTCCTGTACACATCCCCTCTCCTATATCTGGGCACTGCTGGGGGTCCTGTACACACCCCTCTCCTATGTGTGGGCACTACTGGGAATCATATCCACCCACCCCTGTCATGTCTGTGCACTGCTGGGGGTCCTGTACACACCCCCTCTCCTATGTCTGGGTGCTGCTGGGGGTCCTGTACACAACCCTCTCCAATGTCTGGGCACTGCTGGGAGTCATATCAACCCACCCCTGTTATGTCTGTGCCCTGCTGGGGGTCCTGTACACCCCCTTTCCTATGTCTGGGCACTGCTAGGAGTCATATCCACCCACCCCTGTAATATGTGTGCGCTGCTGGGGGTCCTGTACACACCCCCTCTCCTATATCTGGGCACTGCTGGGGGTCCTGTACACACCCCTCTCCTATGTCTGGGCACTGCTGGGGTCCTTTACACACCCCTCTCCTATGCCTGGGCACTGCCGGAGGTACTGTAGACACCCCTCTCCTATGTCTGGGCACTGCTGGGGGTCCTGTAGACACCCCTCCCCTATGCCTGGGCACTGCTGGGGGTACTGTAGACAACCCTCTCCTATGTCTGGGCACTGCTGGGAGTCATATCCACCCACCCCTGCCATGACTGTGCACTGCTGGGAGTCCTGTACACACCCCTCTCCTATGTCTGGACACTGCTGGGGGTCCTGTACACACCCCTCTCCTATGTCTGGGCACTGCTGGGAGTCATATCCACCCACCCCTGTCATGTCTGTGCACTGCTGGGGGTCCTGTACACCCCCCCTCTCCTATGTCTGTGCACTGCTGGGGGTCCTGTACACACCCTTCTCCTATGTCTGGGCACTGCTAGGAGTCATATCCACCCACCCCTGTCATGTCTGTGCACTGCTGGGGGTACTGTACACACCCCTCCCCTATGTCCGGGCACTGCTGGGAGTCATACCCACCCACCCCTGTCATGTCTGTGCACTGATGGGGGTCCGCTTTACACCCCCTCTCCTATGTCTGTGCACTGCTGGGGGTCCTGTACACATCCCCTCTCCTATATCTGGGCACTGCTGGGGGTCCTGTACACACCCCTCTCCTATGTGTGGGCACTACTGGGAATCATATCCACCCACCCCTGTCATGTCTGTGCACTGCTGGGGGTCCTGTACACACCCCCTCTCCTATGTCTGGGTGCTGCTGGGGGTCCTGTACACAACCCTCTCCAATGTCTGGGCACTGCTGGGAGTCATATCAACCCACCCCTGTTATGTCTGTGCCCTGCTGGGGGTCCTGTACACCCCCTTTCCTATGTCTGGGCACTGCTAGGAGTCATATCCACCCACCCCTGTAATATGTGTGCGCTGCTGGGGGTCCTGTACACACCCCCTCTCCTATGTCTGGGCACTGCTGGGGGTCCTGTACACACCCCTCTCCTATGTCTGGGCACTGCTGGGGTCCTTTACACACCCCTCTCCTATGCCTGGGCACTGCCGGAGGTACTGTAGACACCCCTCTCCTATGTCTGGGCACTGCTGGGGGTCCTGTAGACACCCCTCCCCTATGCCTGGGCACTGCTGGGGGTACTGTAGACAACCCTCTCCTATGTCTGGGCACTGCTGGGAGTCATATCCACCCACCCCTGTCATGTTTGTGCACTGCTGGGGGTCCTCTACACACCCCCTCTCCTATGTCTGTGCACTGCTGGGGGTCCTGTACACACCCCTCTCCTATGTCTGGGCACTGCTGGGAGTCATATCCACCCACCCCTGCCATGACTGTGCACTGCTGGGAGTCCTGTACACACCCCTCTCCTATGTCTGGACACTGCTGGGGGTCCTGTACACACCCCTCTCCTATGTCTGGGCACTGCTGGGAGTCATATCCACCCACCCCTGTCATGTCTGTGCACTGCTGGGGGTCCTGTACACCCCCCCTCTCCTATGTCTGTGCACTGCTGGGGGTCCTGTACACACCCTTCTCCTATGTCTGGGCACTGCTAGGAGTCATATCCACCCACCCCTGTCATGTCTGTGCACTGCTGGGGGTACTGTACACACCCCTCCCCTATGTCCGGGCACTGCTGGGAGTCATACCCACCCACCCCTGTCATGTCTGTGCACTGATGGGGGTCCGCTTTACACCCCCTCTCCTATGTCTGTGCACTGCTGGGGGTCCTGTACACATCCCCTCTCCTATATCTGGGCACTGCTGGGGGTCCTGTACACACCCCTCTCCTATGTGTGGGCACTACTGGGAATCATATCCACCCACCCCTGTCATGTCTGTGCACTGCTGGGGGTCCTGTACACACCCCCTCTCCTATGTCTGGGTGCTGCTGGGGGTCCTGTACACAACCCTCTCCAATGTCTGGGCACTGCTGGGAGTCATATCAACCCACCCCTGTTATGTCTGTGCCCTGCTGGGGGTCCTGTACACCCCCTTTCCTATGTCTGGGCACTGCTAGGAGTCATATCCACCCACCCCTGTAATATGTGTGCGCTGCTGGGGGTCCTGTACACACCCCCTCTCCTATGTCTGGGCACTGCTGGGGGTCCTGTACACACCCCTCTCCTATGTCTGGGCACTGCTGGTGTCCTTTACACACCCCTCTCCTATGCCTGGGCACTGCCGGAGGTCCTGTAGACACCCCTCTCCTATGTATGGGCACTGCTGGGGGTCCTGTAGACACCCCTCCCCTATGCCTGGGCACTGCTGGGGGTACTGTAGACAACCCTCTCCTATGTCTGGGCACTGCTGGGAGTCATATCCACCCAACCCTGTCATGTTTGTGCACTGCTGGGGGTCCTGTACACACCCCCTCTCCTATGTCTGGGCACTACTGGGGGTCCTGTACACACCCCTCTCCTATGTCTGGGCACTGTTGGGAGTCATATCCACCCACCCCTGTCATGTCTGTGCACTGCTGGGGGTCCTGTAAACACCCCTCTCCTATGTCTGGGCACTGCTGGGAGTCCTGTACACACCCCTCTCCTATGTCTGGGCACTGCTGGGAGTCATATCCACCCACCCCTGTCATGTCTGTGCACTGCTGGGGGTCCTGTACACACCCCTCTCCTATGTCTGGGCACTGCTGGGAGTCATATCCACCCACCCTGCCATGTCTGTGCACTGCTGGGAGTCCTGTACACACCCCTCTTCTATGTCTGGGCACTGCTGGGGGTCCTGTACACACCCTCTCCTATGTCTGGGCACTGCTGAGAGTCATATCCACCCACCCCTGTCATGTCTGTGCACCGCTGGGGGTCCGGTACATACCCCCTCTCCTATGTCTGGGCACTGCTGGGGGTCCTGTACACACCCCTATCCTATGTCTGGGCACTGCTGGGAGTCATATCCACCCACCCTATCATGTCTGTGCACTGCTGGGGGTCCTGTACACACCACCTCTCCTATGTCTGTGCACTGCTGGGGGTCCTGTACACACCCCTCTCCTATGTCTGGGCACTGCTGGGAGTCATATCCACCCACCCCTGCCATGTCTGTGCACTGCTGGGAGTCCTGTACACACCCCTCTCCTATGTCTGGACACTGCTGGGGGTCCTGTACACACCCCTCTCCTATGTCTGGACACTGCTGGGAGTCATATCCACCCACCCCTGTCATGTCTGTGCACTGCTGGGGGTCCTGTACACCCCCCTCTCCTATGTCTGTGCACTGCTGGGGGTCCTGTACACACCCTTCTCCTATGTCTTGGCACTGCTAGGAGTCATATCCACCCACCCCTGTCATGTCTGTGCACTGCTGGGGGTACTGTACACACCCCTCTCCTATGTCTGGGCACTGCTGGGAGTCATATCCACCAACCCCTGTCTTGTCTGTGCACTGATGGGGGTCCGATATACAACCCCTCTCCTATGTCTGTGCACTGCTGGGGGTCCTGTACACATCCCCTCTCCTATGTCTGGGCACTGCTGGGGGTCCTGTACACACCCCTCTCCTATGTGTGGGCACTGCTGGGAATCATATCCACCCACCCCTGTCATGTCTGTGCACTGCTGGGGGTCTTGTACACACCCCCTCTCCTATGTCTGGGCACTGCTGGGGTCCTGTACACAACCCTCTCCTGTGTCTGGGCAATGCTGGGAGTCATATCCACCCACCCCTGTAATATGTGTGCGCTGCTGGGGGTCCTGTACACACCCCCTCTCCTATGTCTGGGCACTGCTGGGGGTCCTGTACACACCCCTCTCCTATGTCTGGGCACTGCTGTGAGTCATATCCACCTAAACCTGTCATGTCTGTGCACTGCTGGAGGTCCTGTACACACCCCCTCTCCTATGTCTGGGCACTGCTGGGGGTCCTGTTCACACCCCTCTCCTATGTCTGGGCACTGCTGGGAGTCATAACCACCCACCCCTGTCATGTCTGTGCACTGCTGGGAGTCCTGTACACACCCCTCTCCTATGTCTGGGCACTGCTGGGGGTCCTGTTCACACCCCTCTCCTATGTCTGGGCACTGTTGGGAGTCATATCCACCCACCCCTGTCATGTCTGTGCACTGCTGGGGGTCCTGTAAACACCCCTCTCCTATGTCTGGGCACTGCTGGGAGTCCTGTACACACCCCTCTCCTATGTCTGGGCACTGCTGGGAGTCATATCCACCCACCCCTGTCATGTCTGTGCACTGCTGGGGGTCCTGTACACACCCCTCTCCTATGTCTGGGCACTGCTGGGAGTCATATCCACCCACCCTGCCATGTCTGTGGACTGCTGGGAGTCCTGTACACACCCCTCTTCTATGTCTGGGCACTGCTGGGGGTCCTGTACACACCCTCTCCTATGTCTGGGCACTGCTGAGAGTCATATCCACCCACCCCTGTCATGTCTGTGCACCGCTGGGGGTCCGGTACATACCCCCTCTCCTATGTCTGGGCACTGCTGGGGGTCCTGTACACACCCCTATCCTATGTCTGGGCACTGCTGGGAGTCATATCCACCCACCCTATCATGTCTGTGCACTGCTGGGGGTCCTGTACACACCACCTCTCCTATGTCTGTGCACTGCTGGGGGTCCTGTACACACCCCTCTCCTATGTCTGGGCACTGCTGGGAGTCATATCCACCCACCCCTGCCATGTCTGTGCACTGCTGGGAGTCCTGTACACACCCCTCTCCTATGTCTGGACACTGCTGGGGGTCCTGTACACACCCCTCTCCTATGTCTGGACACTGCTGGGAGTCATATCCACCCACCCCTGTCATGTCTGTGCACTGCTGGGGGTCCTGTACACCCCCCCTCTCCTATGTCTGTGCACTGCTGGGGGTCCTGTACACACCCTTCTCCTATGTCTTGGCACTGCTAGGAGTCATATCCACCCACCCCTGTCATGTCTGTGCACTGCTGGGGGTACTGTACACACCCCTCTCCTATGTCTGGGCACTGCTGGGAGTCATATCCACCAACCCCTGTCTTGTCTGTGCACTGATGGGGGTCCGATATACAACCCCTCTCCTATGTCTGTGCACTGCTGGGGGTCCTGTACACATCCCCTCTCCTATGTCTGGGCACTGCTGGGGGTCCTGTACACACCCCTCTCCTATGTGTGGGCACTGCTGGGAATCATATCCACCCACCCCTGTCATGTCTGTGCACTGCTGGGGGTCTTGTACACACCCCCTCTCCTATGTCTGGGCACTGCTGGGGTCCTGTACACAACCCTCTCCTGTGTCTGGGCAATGCTGGGAGTCATATCCACCCACCCCTGTAATATGTGTGCGCTGCTGGGGGTCCTGTACACACCCCCTCTCCTATGTCTGGGCACTGTTGGGAGTCATATCCACCCACCCCTGTCATGTCTGTGCACTGCTGGGGGTCCTGTACACACCTCTCTCCTATGTTTGGGCACTGCTGGGAGTCAATTCCACCCACCCCTGTCATGTCTGTGCACTGCTGGGGGTCCTGTAAACACCCCTCTCCTATGTCTGGGCACTGCTGGGAGTCCTGTACACACCCCTCTCCTATGTCCGGGCACTGCTGGGAGTCATATCCACCCACCCCTGTCATGTCTGTGCACTGCTGGGGGTCCTGTACACACCCCTCTCCTATGTCTGGGCACTGCTGGGAGTCATATCCACCCACCCTGCCATGTCTGTGCACTGCTGGGAGTCCTGTACACACCCCTCTTCTATGTCTGGGCACTGCTGGGGGTCCTGTACACACCCTCTCCTATGTCTGGGCACTGCTGAGAGTCATATCCACCCACCCCTGTCATGTCTGTGCACCGCTGGGGGTCCGGTACATACCCCCTCTCCTATGTCTGGGCACTGCTGGGGGTCCTGTACACACCCCTATCCTATGTCTGGGCACTGCTGGGAGTCATATCCACCCACCCTATCATGTCTGTGCACTGCTGGGGGTCCTGTACACACCACCTCTCCTATGTCTGTGCACTGCTGGGGGTCCTGTACACACCCCTCTCCTATGTCTGGGCACTGCTGGGAGTCATATCCACCCACCCCTGCCATGTCTGTGCACTGCTGGGAGTCCTGTACACACCCCTCTCCTATGTCTGGACACTGCTGGGGGTCCTGTACACACCCCTCTCCTATGTCTGGACACTGCTGGGAGTCATATCCACCCACCCCTGTCATGTCTGTGCACTGCTGGGGGTCCTGTACACCCCCCCTCTCCTATGTCTGTGCACTGCCGGGGGTCCTGTACACACCCTTCTCCTATGTCTTGGCACTGCTAGGAGTCATATCCACCCACCCCTGTCATGTCTGTGCACTGCTGGGGGTACTGTACACACCCCTCTCCTATGTCTGGGCACTGCTGGGAGTCATATCCACCAACCCCTGTCTTGTCTGTGCACTGATGGGGGTCCGATATACAACCCCTCTCCTATGTCTGTGCACTGCTGGGGGTCCTGTACACATCCCCTCTCCTATGTCTGGGCACTGCTGGGGGTCCTGTACACACCCCTCTCCTATGTGTGGGCACTGCTGGGAATCATATCCACCCACCCCTGTCATGTCTGTGCACTGCTGGGGGTCTTGTACACACCCCCTCTCCTATGTCTGGGCACTGCTGGGGTCCTGTACACAACCCTCTCCTGTGTCTGGGCAATGCTGGGAGTCATATCCACCCACCCCTGTAATATGTGTGCGCTGCTGGGGGTCCTGTACACACCCCCTCTCCTATGTCTGGGCACTGCTGGGGGTCCTGTACACACCCCTCTCCTATGTCTGGGCACTGCTGTGAGTCATATCCACCCAACCCTGTCATGTCTGTGCACTGCTGGAGGTCCTGTACACACCCCCTCTCCTATGTCTGGGCACTGCTGGGGGTCCTGTTCACACCCCTCTCCTATGTCTGGGCACTGCTGGGAGTCATAACCACCCACCCCTGTCATGTCTGTGCACTGCTGGGAGTCCTGTACACACCCCTCTCCTATGTCTGGGCACTGCTGGGGGTCCTGTACACACCCCTCTCCTATGCCTGGGCACTGCCGGGGGTCCTGTAGACACCCCTCTCCTATGTCTGGGCACTGCTGGGGGTCCTGTAGACACCCCTCTCCTATGCCTGGGCACTGCTGGGGGTCCTGTAGACAACCCTCTCCTATGTCTGGGCACTGCTGGGAGTCATATCCACCCAACCCTGTCATGTTCGTGCACTGCTGGGGGTCCTGTACACACCCCCTCTCCTATGTCTGGGTGCTGCTGGGGGTCCTGTACACACCTCTCTCCTATGTCTGGGCACTGTTGGGAGTCATATCCACCCACCCCTGTCATGTCTGTGCACTGCTGGGGGTCCTGTAAACACCCCTCTCCAAGTCTGGGCACTGCTGGGAGTCGTGTACACACCCCTCTCCTATGTCTTGGCACTGCTGGGAGTCATATCCACCCACCCCTGTCATGTCTGTGCACTGCTGGGGGTCCTGTACACACCCCTCTCCTATGTCTGGGCACTGCTGGGGGTCATATCCACCCACCCTGCCATGTCTGTGCACTGCTGGGAGTCCTGTACACACCTCTCTTCTATGTCTGGGCACTGCTGGGGGTCCTGTACACACCCTCTCCTATGTCTGGGCACTGCTGAGAGTCATATCCACCCACCCCTGTCATGTCTGTGCACCGCTGGGGGTCCGGTACATACCCCCTCTCCTATGTCTGGGCACTGCTGGGGGTCCTGTACACACCCCTCTCCTGTGTCTGGGGTCCTGTACACAACCCTCTCCTGTGTCTGGGCACTGCTGGGATTCATATCCACCCACCCCTGTAATATGTGTGCGCTGCTGGGGGTCCTGTACACACCCCCTCTCCTATGTCTGGGCACTGCTGGGGGTCCTGTACACACCCCTCTCCTATGTCTGGGCACTGCTGTGAGTCATATCCACCCACCCCTGTCATGTCTGTGCACTGCTGGGGGTCCTGTAAACACCCCTCTCCTATGTCTGGGCACTGCTGGGGGTCCTGTACACACCCCTCTCCTATGTCTGGGCACTGCTGGGAGTCATAACCACCCACCCCTGTCATGTCTGGGCACTGCTGGGGGTCCTGTACACACCCCTCTCCTATGCCTGGGCACTGCCAGGGGTCCTGTAGACACCCCTCTCCTATGTCTGGGCACTGCTGGGGGTCCTGTAGACACCCCTCTCCTATGCCTGGGCACTGCTGGGGGTCCTGTAGACAACCCTCTCCTATGTCTGGGCACTGCTGGGAGTCATATCCACCCAACCCTGTCATGTTCGTGCACTGCTGGGGGTCCTGTACACACCCCCTCTCCTATGTCTGGGCACTGCTTGGGGTCCTGTACACCCCTCTCTCCTATGTCTGGGCACTGTTGGGAGTCATATCCACCCACCCCTGTCATGTCTGTGGACTGCTGGGGGTCCTGTAAACACCCCTCTCCTATGTCTGGGCATTGCTGGGAGTCCTGTACACACCCCTCTCCTATGTCTGGGCAATGCTGGGAGTCATATCCACCCACCCCTGTCATGTCTGTGCACTGCTGGGGGTCCTGTACACACCCCTCTCCTATGTCTGGGCACTGCTGGGAGTCATATCCACCCACCCTGCCATGTCTGTGCACTGCTGGGAGTCCTGTACACACCTCTCTCCTATGTCTGGGCACTGCTGGGGGTCCTGTACACACCCTCTCTTATGTCTGGGCACTGCTGATGGTCATATCCACCCACCCCTGTCATGTCTGTGCACCGCTGGGGGTCCGGTACATACCCCCTCTCCTATGTCTGGGCACTGCTGGGGGTCCTGTACACACCCCTCTCCTATGTCTGGGCACTGCTGGGAGTCATATCCACCCACCCCTATCATGTCTGTGCACTGCTGGGGGTCCTGTACACACCCCCTCCTATGTCTGTGCACTGCTGGGGGTCCTGTATACACCCCTCTCCTAT
The DNA here is from genome assembly GCF_964263255.1 of Lissotriton vulgaris. NCBI lineage: Eukaryota > Metazoa > Chordata > Amphibia > Caudata > Salamandridae > Lissotriton > Lissotriton vulgaris. The sequence continues at coordinate 1,245,973,500 of NC_141687.1, read as the reverse complement.
GTCTGGGCACTGCTGGGAGTCATATCCACCCACCCCTGCCATGTCTGTGCACTGCTGGGAGTCCTGTACACACCCTTCTCCTATGTCTGGACACTGCTGGGGGTCCTGTACACACCCCTCTCCTATGTCTGGGCACTGCTGGGAGTCATATCCACCCACCCCTGTCATGTCTGTGCACTGCTGGGGGTCCTGTACACCCCATCTCTCCTATGTCTGTGCACTGCTGGGGGTCCTGTACACACCCTTCTCCTATGTCTGGGCACTGCTAGGAGTCATATCCACCCACCCCTGTCATGCCTGTGCACTGCTGGGAGTACTGTACACACCCCTCTCCTATGTCTGGGCACTGCTGGGAGTCATATCCACCCACCCCTGTCATGTCTGTGCACTGATGGGGGTCCGCTAAACACCCCCTCTCCTATGTCTGTGCACTGCTGGGGGTCCTGTACACATCCCCTCTCCTATGTCTGGGCACTGCTGGGGGTCCTGTAGACACCCCTCTCCTATGTGTGGGCACTACTGGGAATCATATCCACCCACCCCTGTCATGTCTGTGCACTGCTGGGGGTCCTGTACACACCCCCTCTCCTATGTCTGGGTGCTGCTGGGGGTCCTGTACACAACCCTCTCCTATGTCTGGGCACAGCTGGGAGTCATATCAACCCAGCCCTGTCATGTCTGTGCACTGCTGGGGGTCCTGTACACACCCCCTCTCCTATGTCTGGGCACTGCTGGGAGTCATATCCACCCACCCCTGGCATGTCTGTGCACTGCTGGGAGTCCTGTACACATCCCTCTCCTATGTCTGTGCACTGCTGGGGGTCCTGTACACACCCCTCCCCTATGTCTGGGCACTGCTGGGAGTCATATCCACCCAACCCTGTCATGTCTGTGCACTGCTGGGAGTCCCGTACACACCCCTCTCCCATGTCTGGGCACTGCTGGGGGTCCTGTACACACCCCTCTCCTATGTCTGTGCACTGCTGGGGGTCCTGTACACACCCCTCTCCTATGTCTGGGCACTGCTGGGAGTCATATCCACCCACCCCTGTCATGTCTGTGCACTGCTGGGGGTCCTGTACACACCCCTCTCCTTTGTCTGTGCACTGCTGGGGGTCCTGTACACACCCTTCTCCTATGTCTGGGCACTGCTGGGAGTCCTATCCACCCACCCCTGTCATGTCTGTGCACTGCTGGAGGTCCTGTACACACCCCTCTCCTATGTCTGGGCACTGCTGGGAGTCATATCCACCGACCCCTATCATGTCTGTGCACTGCTGGGGGTCCTCTACACACCCCCTCTCCTATGTCTGTGCACTGCTGGGGGTCCTGTACACACCCCTCTCCTATGTCTGGGCACTGCTGGGAGTCATATCCACCCACCCCTGCCATGACTGTGCACTGCTGGGAGTCCTGTACACACCCCTCTCCTATGTCTGGACACTGCTGGGGGTCCTGTACACACCCCTCTCCTATGTCTGGGCACTGCTGGGAGTCATATCCACCCACCCCTGTCATGTCTGTGCACTGCTGGGGGTCCTGTACACCCCCCCTCTCCTATGTCTGTGCACTGCTGGGGGTCCTGTACACACCCTTCTCCTATGTCTGGGCACTGCTAGGAGTCATATCCACCCACCCCTGTCATGTCTGTGCACTGCTGGGGGTACTGTACACACCCCTCCCCTATGTCCGGGCACTGCTGGGAGTCATACCCACCCACCCCTGTCATGTCTGTGCACTGATGGGGGTCCGCTTTACACCCCCTCTCCTATGTCTGTGCACTGCTGGGGGTCCTGTACACATCCCCTCTCCTATATCTGGGCACTGCTGGGGGTCCTGTACACACCCCTCTCCTATGTGTGGGCACTACTGGGAATCATATCCACCCACCCCTGTCATGTCTGTGCACTGCTGGGGGTCCTGTACACACCCCCTCTCCTATGTCTGGGTGCTGCTGGGGGTCCTGTACACAACCCTCTCCAATGTCTGGGCACTGCTGGGAGTCATATCAACCCACCCCTGTTATGTCTGTGCCCTGCTGGGGGTCCTGTACACCCCCTTTCCTATGTCTGGGCACTGCTAGGAGTCATATCCACCCACCCCTGTAATATGTGTGCGCTGCTGGGGGTCCTGTACACACCCCCTCTCCTATATCTGGGCACTGCTGGGGGTCCTGTACACACCCCTCTCCTATGTCTGGGCACTGCTGGGGTCCTTTACACACCCCTCTCCTATGCCTGGGCACTGCCGGAGGTACTGTAGACACCCCTCTCCTATGTCTGGGCACTGCTGGGGGTCCTGTAGACACCCCTCCCCTATGCCTGGGCACTGCTGGGGGTACTGTAGACAACCCTCTCCTATGTCTGGGCACTGCTGGGAGTCATATCCACCCACCCCTGCCATGACTGTGCACTGCTGGGAGTCCTGTACACACCCCTCTCCTATGTCTGGACACTGCTGGGGGTCCTGTACACACCCCTCTCCTATGTCTGGGCACTGCTGGGAGTCATATCCACCCACCCCTGTCATGTCTGTGCACTGCTGGGGGTCCTGTACACCCCCCCTCTCCTATGTCTGTGCACTGCTGGGGGTCCTGTACACACCCTTCTCCTATGTCTGGGCACTGCTAGGAGTCATATCCACCCACCCCTGTCATGTCTGTGCACTGCTGGGGGTACTGTACACACCCCTCCCCTATGTCCGGGCACTGCTGGGAGTCATACCCACCCACCCCTGTCATGTCTGTGCACTGATGGGGGTCCGCTTTACACCCCCTCTCCTATGTCTGTGCACTGCTGGGGGTCCTGTACACATCCCCTCTCCTATATCTGGGCACTGCTGGGGGTCCTGTACACACCCCTCTCCTATGTGTGGGCACTACTGGGAATCATATCCACCCACCCCTGTCATGTCTGTGCACTGCTGGGGGTCCTGTACACACCCCCTCTCCTATGTCTGGGTGCTGCTGGGGGTCCTGTACACAACCCTCTCCAATGTCTGGGCACTGCTGGGAGTCATATCAACCCACCCCTGTTATGTCTGTGCCCTGCTGGGGGTCCTGTACACCCCCTTTCCTATGTCTGGGCACTGCTAGGAGTCATATCCACCCACCCCTGTAATATGTGTGCGCTGCTGGGGGTCCTGTACACACCCCCTCTCCTATGTCTGGGCACTGCTGGGGGTCCTGTACACACCCCTCTCCTATGTCTGGGCACTGCTGGGGTCCTTTACACACCCCTCTCCTATGCCTGGGCACTGCCGGAGGTACTGTAGACACCCCTCTCCTATGTCTGGGCACTGCTGGGGGTCCTGTAGACACCCCTCCCCTATGCCTGGGCACTGCTGGGGGTACTGTAGACAACCCTCTCCTATGTCTGGGCACTGCTGGGAGTCATATCCACCCACCCCTGTCATGTTTGTGCACTGCTGGGGGTCCTCTACACACCCCCTCTCCTATGTCTGTGCACTGCTGGGGGTCCTGTACACACCCCTCTCCTATGTCTGGGCACTGCTGGGAGTCATATCCACCCACCCCTGCCATGACTGTGCACTGCTGGGAGTCCTGTACACACCCCTCTCCTATGTCTGGACACTGCTGGGGGTCCTGTACACACCCCTCTCCTATGTCTGGGCACTGCTGGGAGTCATATCCACCCACCCCTGTCATGTCTGTGCACTGCTGGGGGTCCTGTACACCCCCCCCTCTCCTATGTCTGTGCACTGCTGGGGGTCCTGTACACACCCTTCTCCTATGTCTGGGCACTGCTAGGAGTCATATCCACCCACCCCTGTCATGTCTGTGCACTGCTGGGGGTACTGTACACACCCCTCCCCTATGTCCGGGCACTGCTGGGAGTCATACCCACCCACCCCTGTCATGTCTGTGCACTGATGGGGGTCCGCTTTACACCCCCTCTCCTATGTCTGTGCACTGCTGGGGGTCCTGTACACATCCCCTCTCCTATATCTGGGCACTGCTGGGGGTCCTGTACACACCCCTCTCCTATGTGTGGGCACTACTGGGAATCATATCCACCCACCCCTGTCATGTCTGTGCACTGCTGGGGGTCCTGTACACACCCCCTCTCCTATGTCTGGGTGCTGCTGGGGGTCCTGTACACAACCCTCTCCAATGTCTGGGCACTGCTGGGAGTCATATCAACCCACCCCTGTTATGTCTGTGCCCTGCTGGGGGTCCTGTACACCCCCTTTCCTATGTCTGGGCACTGCTAGGAGTCATATCCACCCACCCCTGTAATATGTGTGCGCTGCTGGGGGTCCTGTACACACCCCCTCTCCTATGTCTGGGCACTGCTGGGGGTCCTGTACACACCCCTCTCCTATGTCTGGGCACTGCTGGGGTCCTTTACACACCCCTCTCCTATGCCTGGGCACTGCCGGAGGTCCTGTAGACACCCCTCTCCTATGTATGGGCACTGCTGGGGGTCCTGTAGACACCCCTCCCCTATGCCTGGGCACTGCTGGGGGTACTGTAGACAACCCTCTCCTATGTCTGGGCACTGCTGGGAGTCATATCCACCCAACCCTGTCATGTTTGTGCACTGCTGGGGGTCCTGTACACACCCCCTCTCCTATGTCTGGGCACTACTGGGGGTCCTGTACACACCCCTCTCCTATGTCTGGGCACTGTTGGGAGTCATATCCACCCACCCCTGTCATGTCTGTGCACTGCTGGGGGTCCTGTAAACACCCCTCTCCTATGTCTGGGCACTGCTGGGAGTCCTGTACACACCCCTCTCCTATGTCTGGGCACTGCTGGGAGTCATATCCACCCACCCCTGTCATGTCTGTGCACTGCTGGGGGTCCTGTACACACCCCTCTCCTATGTCTGGGCACTGCTGGGAGTCATATCCACCCACCCTGCCATGTCTGTGCACTGCTGGGAGTCCTGTACACACCCCTCTTCTATGTCTGGGCACTGCTGGGGGTCCTGTACACACCCTCTCCTATGTCTGGGCACTGCTGAGAGTCATATCCACCCACCCCTGTCATGTCTGTGCACCGCTGGGGGTCCGGTACATACCCCCTCTCCTATGTCTGGGCACTGCTGGGGGTCCTGTACACACCCCTATCCTATGTCTGGGCACTGCTGGGAGTCATATCCACCCACCCTATCATGTCTGTGCACTGCTGGGGGTCCTGTACACACCACCTCTCCTATGTCTGTGCACTGCTGGGGGTCCTGTACACACCCCTCTCCTATGTCTGGGCACTGCTGGGAGTCATATCCACCCACCCCTGCCATGTCTGTGCACTGCTGGGAGTCCTGTACACACCCCTCTCCTATGTCTGGACACTGCTGGGGGTCCTGTACACACCCCTCTCCTATGTCTGGACACTGCTGGGAGTCATATCCACCCACCCCTGTCATGTCTGTGCACTGCTGGGGGTCCTGTACACCCCCCTCTCCTATGTCTGTGCACTGCTGGGGGTCCTGTACACATCCTTCTCCTATGTCTTGGCACTGCTAGGAGTCATATCCACCCACCCCTGTCATGTCTGTGCACTGCTGGGGGTACTGTACACACCCCTCTCCTATGTCTGGGCACTGCTGGGAGTCATATCCACCAACCCCTGTCTTGTCTGTGCACTGATGGGGGTCCGATATACAACCCCTCTCCTATGTCTGTGCACTGCTGGGGGTCCTGTACACATCCCCTCTCCTATGTCTGGGCACTGCTGGGGGTCCTGTACACACCCCTCTCCTATGTGTGGGCACTGCTGGGAATCATATCCACCCACCCCTGTCATGTCTGTGCACTGCTGGGGGTCTTGTACACACCCCCTCTCCTATGTCTGGGCACTGCTGGGGTCCTGTACACAACCCTCTCCTGTGTCTGGGCAATGCTGGGAGTCATATCCACCCACCCCTGTAATATGTGTGCGCTGCTGGGGGTCCTGTACACACCCCCTCTCCTATGTCTGGGCACTGCTGGGGGTCCTGTACACACCCCTCTCCTATGTCTGGGCACTGCTGTGAGTCATATCCACCTAAACCTGTCATGTCTGTGCACTGCTGGAGGTCCTGTACACACCCCCTCTCCTATGTCTGGGCACTGCTGGGGGTCCTGTTCACACCCCTCTCCTATGTCTGGGCACTGCTGGGAGTCATAACCACCCACCCCTGTCATGTCTGTGCACTGCTGGGAGTCCTGTACACACCCCTCTCCTATGTCTGGGCACTGCTGGGGGTCCTGTTCACACCCCTCTCCTATGTCTGGGCACTGTTGGGAGTCATATCCACCCACCCCTGTCATGTCTGTGCACTGCTGGGGGTCCTGTAAACACCCCTCTCCTATGTCTGGGCACTGCTGGGAGTCCTGTACACACCCCTCTCCTATGTCTGGGCACTGCTGGGAGTCATATCCACCCACCCCTGTCATGTCTGTGCACTGCTGGGGGTCCTGTACACACCCCTCTCCTATGTCTGGGCACTGCTGGGAGTCATATCCACCCACCCTGCCATGTCTGTGGACTGCTGGGAGTCCTGTACACACCCCTCTTCTATGTCTGGGCACTGCTGGGGGTCCTGTACACACCCTCTCCTATGTCTGGGCACTGCTGAGAGTCATATCCACCCACCCCTGTCATGTCTGTGCACCGCTGGGGGTCCGGTACATACCCCCTCTCCTATGTCTGGGCACTGCTGGGGGTCCTGTACACACCCCTATCCTATGTCTGGGCACTGCTGGGAGTCATATCCACCCACCCTATCATGTCTGTGCACTGCTGGGGGTCCTGTACACACCACCTCTCCTATGTCTGTGCACTGCTGGGGGTCCTGTACACACCCCTCTCCTATGTCTGGGCACTGCTGGGAGTCATATCCACCCACCCCTGCCATGTCTGTGCACTGCTGGGAGTCCTGTACACACCCCTCTCCTATGTCTGGACACTGCTGGGGGTCCTGTACACACCCCTCTCCTATGTCTGGACACTGCTGGGAGTCATATCCACCCACCCCTGTCATGTCTGTGCACTGCTGGGGGTCCTGTACACCCCCCCTCTCCTATGTCTGTGCACTGCTGGGGGTCCTGTACACACCCTTCTCCTATGTCTTGGCACTGCTAGGAGTCATATCCACCCACCCCTGTCATGTCTGTGCACTGCTGGGGGTACTGTACACACCCCTCTCCTATGTCTGGGCACTGCTGGGAGTCATATCCACCAACCCCTGTCTTGTCTGTGCACTGATGGGGGTCCGATATACAACCCCTCTCCTATGTCTGTGCACTGCTGGGGGTCCTGTACACATCCCCTCTCCTATGTCTGGGCACTGCTGGGGGTCCTGTACACACCCCTCTCCTATGTGTGGGCACTGCTGGGAATCATATCCACCCACCCCTGTCATGTCTGTGCACTGCTGGGGGTCTTGTACACACCCCCTCTCCTATGTCTGGGCACTGCTGGGGTCCTGTACACAACCCTCTCCTGTGTCTGGGCAATGCTGGGAGTCATATCCACCCACCCCTGTAATATGTGTGCGCTGCTGGGGGTCCTGTACACACCCCCTCTCCTATGTCTGGGCACTGTTGGGAGTCATATCCACCCACCCCTGTCATGTCTGTGCACTGCTGGGGGTCCTGTACACACCTCTCTCCTATGTTTGGGCACTGCTGGGAGTCAATTCCACCCACCCCTGTCATGTCTGTGCACTGCTGGGGGTCCTGTAAACACCCCTCTCCTATGTCTGGGCACTGCTGGGAGTCCTGTACACACCCCTCTCCTATGTCCGGGCACTGCTGGGAGTCATATCCACCCACCCCTGTCATGTCTGTGCACTGCTGGGGGTCCTGTACACACCCCTCTCCTATGTCTGGGCACTGCTGGGAGTCATATCCACCCACCCTGCCATGTCTGTGCACTGCTGGGAGTCCTGTACACACCCCTCTTCTATGTCTGGGCACTGCTGGGGGTCCTGTACACACCCTCTCCTATGTCTGGGCACTGCTGAGAGTCATATCCACCCACCCCTGTCATGTCTGTGCACCGCTGGGGGTCCGGTACATACCCCCTCTCCTATGTCTGGGCACTGCTGGGGGTCCTGTACACACCCCTATCCTATGTCTGGGCACTGCTGGGAGTCATATCCACCCACCCTATCATGTCTGTGCACTGCTGGGGGTCCTGTACACACCACCTCTCCTATGTCTGTGCACTGCTGGGGGTCCTGTACACACCCCTCTCCTATGTCTGGGCACTGCTGGGAGTCATATCCACCCACCCCTGCCATGTCTGTGCACTGCTGGGAGTCCTGTACACACCCCTCTCCTATGTCTGGACACTGCTGGGGGTCCTGTACACACCCCTCTCCTATGTCTGGACACTGCTGGGAGTCATATCCACCCACCCCTGTCATGTCTGTGCACTGCTGGGGGTCCTGTACACCCCCCCTCTCCTATGTCTGTGCACTGCCGGTGGTCCTGTACACACCCTTCTCCTATGTCTTGGCACTGCTAGGAGTCATATCCACCCACCCCTGTCATGTCTGTGCACTGCTGGGGGTACTGTACACACCCCTCTCCTATGTCTGGGCACTGCTGGGAGTCATATCCACCAACCCCTGTCTTGTCTGTGCACTGATGGGGGTCCGATATACAACCCCTCTCCTATGTCTGTGCACTGCTGGGGGTCCTGTACACATCCCCTCTCCTATGTCTGGGCACTGCTGGGGGTCCTGTACACACCCCTCTCCTATGTGTGGGCACTGCTGGGAATCATATCCACCCACCCCTGTCATGTCTGTGCACTGCTGGGGGTCTTGTACACACCCCCTCTCCTATGTCTGGGCACTGCTGGGGTCCTGTACACAACCCTCTCCTGTGTCTGGGCAATGCTGGGAGTCATATCCACCCACCCCTGTAATATGTGTGCGCTGCTGGGGGTCCTGTACACACCCCCTCTCCTATGTCTGGGCACTGCTGGGGGTCCTGTACACACCCCTCTCCTATGTCTGGGCACTGCTGTGAGTCATATCCACCCAACCCTGTCATGTCTGTGCACTGCTGGAGGTCCTGTACACACCCCCTCTCCTATGTCTGGGCACTGCTGGGGGTCCTGTTTACACCCCTCTCCTATGTCTGGGCACTGCTGGGAGTCATAACCACCCACCCCTGTCATGTCTGTGCACTGCTGGGAGTCCTGTACACACCCCTCTCCTATGTCTGGGCACTGCTGGGGGTCCTGTACACACCCCTCTCCTATGCCTGGGCACTGCCGGGGGTCCTGTAGACACCCCTCTCCTATGTCTGGGCACTGCTGGGGGTCCTGTAGACACCCCTCTCCTATGCCTGGGCACTGCTGGGGGTCCTGTAGACAACCCTCTCCTATGTCTGGGCACTGCTGGGAGTCATATCCACCCAACCCTGTCATGTTCGTGCACTGCTGGGGGTCCTGTACACACCCCCTCTCCTATGTCTGGGTGCTGCTGGGGGTCCTGTACACACCTCTCTCCTATGTCTGGGCACTGTTGGGAGTCATATCCACCCACCCCTGTCATGTCTGTGCACTGCTGGGGGTCCTGTAAACACCCCTCTCCAAGTCTGGGCACTGCTGGGAGTCGTGTACACACCCCTCTCCTATGTCTTGGCACTGCTGGGAGTCATATCCACCCACCCCTGTCATGTCTGTGCACTGCTGGGGGTCCTGTGCACACCCCTCTCCTATGTCTGGGCACTGCTGGGGGTCATATCCACCCACCCTGCCATGTCTGTGCACTGCTGGGAGTCCTGTACACACCTCTCTTCTATGTCTGGGCACTGCTGGGGGTCCTGTACACACCCTCTCCTATGTCTGGGCACTGCTGAGAGTCATATCCACCCACCCCTGTCATGTCTGTGCACCGCTGGGGGTCCGGTACATACCCCCTCTCCTATGTCTGGGCACTGCTGGGGGTCCTGTACACACCCCTCTCCTGTGTCTGGGGTCCTGTACACAACCCTCTCCTGTGTCTGGGCACTGCTGGGATTCATATCCACCCACCCCTGTAATATGTGTGCGCTGCTGGGGGTCCTGTACACACCCCCTCTCCTATGTCTGGGCACTGCTGGGGGTCCTGTACACACCCCTCTCCTATGTCTGGGCACTGCTGTGAGTCATATCCACCCACCCCTGTCATGTCTGTGCACTGCTGGGGGTCCTGTAAACACCCCTCTCCTATGTCTGGGCACTGCTGGGGGTCCTGTACACACCCCTCTCCTATGTCTGGGCACTGCTGGGAGTCATAACCACCCACCCCTGTCATGTCTGGGCACTGCTGGGGGTCCTGTACACACCCCTCTCCTATGCCTGGGCACTGCCAGGGGTCCTGTAGACACCCCTCTCCTATGTCTGGGCACTGCTGGGGGTCCTGTAGACACCCCTCTCCTATGCCTGGGCACTGCTGGGGGTCCTGTAGACAACCCTCTCCTATGTCTGGGCACTGCTGGGAGTCATATCCACCCAACCCTGTCATGTTCGTGCACTGCTGGGGGTCCTGTACACACCCCCTCTCCTATGTCTGGGCACTGCTTGGGGTCCTGTACACCCCTCTCTCCTATGTCTGGGCACTGTTGGGAGTCATATCCACCCACCCCTGTCATGTCTGTGGACTGCTGGGGGTCCTGTAAACACCCCTCTCCTATGTCTGGGCATTGCTGGGAGTCCTGTACACACCCCTCTCCTATGTCTGGGCAATGCTGGGAGTCATATCCACCCACCCCTGTCATGTCTGTGCACTGCTGGGGGTCCTGTACACACCCCTCTCCTATGTCTGGGCACTGCTGGGAGTCATATCCACCCACCCTGCCATGTCTGTGCACTGCTGGGAGTCCTGTACACACCTCTCTCCTATGTCTGGGCACTGCTGGGGGTCCTGTACACACCCTCTCTTATGTCTGGGCACTGCTGATGGTCATATCCACCCACCCCTGTCATGTCTGTGCACCGCTGGGGGTCCGGTACATACCCCCTCTCCTATGTCTGGGCACTGCTGGGGGTCCTGTACACACCCCTCTCCTATGTCTGGGCACTGCTGGGAGTCATATCCACCCACCCCTATCATGTCTGTGCACTGCTGGGGGTCCTGTACACACCCCCTCCTATGTCTGTGCACTGCTGGGGGTCCTGTATACACCCCTCTCCTATGTCTGGGCACTGCTGGGAGTCATATCCACCCACCCCTGCCATGTCTGTGCACTGCTGGGAGTCCTGTACACACCCCTCTCCTATGTCTGGACACTGCTGGGGGTCCTGTACACACCCCTCTCCTATGTCTGGGCACTGCTGGGAGTCATATCCACCCACCCCTGTCATGTCTGTGCACTGCTGGGGGTCCTGTACACCCCATCTCTCCTATGTCTGTGCACTGCTGGGGGTCCTGTACACACCCTTCTCCTATGTCTGGGCACTGCTAGGAGTCATATCCACCCACCCCTGTCATGCCTGTGCACTGCTGGGAGTACTGTACACACCCCTCTCCTATGTCTGGGCACTGCTGGGAGTCATATCCACCCACCCCTGTCATGTCTGTGCACTGATGGGGGTCCGCTAAACACCCCCTCTCCTATGTCTGTGCACTGCTGGGGGTCCTGTACACATCCCCTCTCCTATGTCTGGGCACTGCTGGGGGTCCTGTAGACACCCCTCTCCTATGTGTGGGCACTACTGGGAATCATATCCACCCACCCCTGTCATGTCTGTGCACTGCTGGGGGTCCTGTACACACCCCCTCTCCTATGTCTGGGTGCTGCTGGGGGTCCTGTACACAACCCTCTCCTATGTCTGGGCACAGCTGGGAGTCATATCAACCCAGCCCTGTCATGTCTGTGCACTGCTGGGGGTCCTGTACACACCCCCTCTCCTATGTCTGGGCACTGCTGGGAGTCATATCCACCCACCCCTGGCATGTCTGTGCACTGCTGGGAGTCCTGTACACATCCCTCTCCTATGTCTGTGCACTGCTGGGGGTCCTGTACACACCCCTCCCCTATGTCTGGGCACTGCTGGGAGTCATATCCACCCAACCCTGTCATGTCTGTGCACTGCTGGGAGTCCCGTACACACCCCTCTCCCATGTCTGGGCACTGCTGGGGGTCCTGTACACACCCCTCTCCTATGTCTGGGCACTGCTGGGAATCATATCCACCCACCCCTGTCATGTCTGTGCACCGCTGGGGGTCCGGTACATACCCCCTCTCCTATGTCTGGGCACTGCTGGGGGTCCTGTACACACCCCTCTCCTATGCCTGGGCACTGCCGGGGGTCCTGTAGACACCCCTCTCCTATGTCTGGGCACTGCTGGGGGTCCTGTAGACACCCCTCTCCTATGCCTGGGCACTGCTGGGGGTCCAGTAGACAACCCTCTCCTATGTCTGGGCACTGCTGGGAGTCATATCCACCCAACCCTGTCATGTTCGTGCACTGCTGGGGGTCCTGTACACACCCCCTCTCCTATGTCTGGGCACTGCTGGGGGTCCTGTACACACCTCTCTCCTATGTCTGGGCACTGTTGGGAGTCATATCCACCCACCCCTGTCATGTCTGTGCACTGCTGGGGGTCCTGTAAACACCCCTCTCCAAGTCTGGGCACTGCTGGGAGTCGTGTACACACCCCTCCCCTATGTCTTGGCACTGCTGGGAGTCATATCCACCCACCCCTGTCATGTCTGTGCACTGCTGGGGGTCCTGTACACACCCCTCTCCTATGTCTGGGCACTGCTGGGGGTCATATCCACCCACCCTGCCATGTCTGTGCACTGCTGGGAGTCCTGTACACACCTCTCTCCTATGTCTGGGCACTGCTGGGGGTCCTGTACACACCCTCTCCTATGTCTGGGCACTGCTGAGAGTCATATCCACCCACCCCTGTCATGTCTGTGCACCGCTGGGGGTCCGGTACATACCCCCTCTCCTATGTCTGGGCACTGCTGGGGGTCCTGTACACACCCCTCTCCTATGTCTGGGGTCCTGTACACAACCCTCTCCTGTGTCTGGGCACTGCTGGGATTCATATCCACCCACCCCTGTAATATGTGTGCGCTGCTGGGGGTCCTGTACACACCCCCTCTCCTATGTCTGGGCACTGCTGGGGGTCCTGTACACACCCCTCTCCTATGTCTGGGCACTGCTGTGAGTCATATCCACCCACCCCTGTCATGTCTGTGCACTGCTGGGGGTCCTGTAAACACCCCTCTCCTATGTCTGGGCACTGCTGGGGGTCCTGTACACACCCTTCTCCTATGTCTGGGCACTGCTGGGAGTCATAACCACCCACCCCTGTCATGTCTGGGCACTGCTGGGGGTCCTGTACACACCCCTCTCCTATGCCTGGGCACTGCCGGGGGTCCTGTAGACACCCCTCTCCTATGTCTGGGCACTGCTGGGGGTCCTGTAGACACCCCTCTCCTATTCCTGGGCACTGCTGGGGGTCCTGTAGACAACCCTCTCCTATGTCTGGGCACTGCTGGGAGTCATATCCACCCAACCCTGTCATGTTTGTGCACTGCTGGGGGTCCTGTACACCCCCCCTCTCCTATGTCTGGGAACTGCTGGGGGTCCTGTACACACCCCTCTCCTATGCCTGGGCACTGCCGGGGGTCCTGTAGACACCCCTCTCCTATGTCTGGGCACTACTGGGAATCATATCCACCCACCCCTGTCATGTCTGTGCACTGCTGGGGGTCCTGTACACACCCCCTCTCCTATGTCTGGGTGCTGCTGGGGGTCCTGTACACAACCCTCTCCTATGTCTGGGCACTGCTGGGAGTCATACCCACCCACCCCTGTCATGTCTGTGCACTGATGGGGGTCCGCTTTACACCCCCTCTCCTATGTCTGTGCACTGCTGGGGGTCCTGTACACATCCCCTCTCCTATGTCTGGGCACTGCTGGGGGTCCTGTACACACCCCTCTCCTATGTGTGGGCACTACTGGGAATCATATCCACCCACCCCTGTCATGTCTGTGCACTGCTGGGGGTCCTGTACACACCCCCTCTCCTATGTCTGGGTGCTGCTGGGGGTCCTGTTCACAACCCTCTCCTATGTCTGTGCCCTGCTGGGGGTCCTGTACACCCCCTCTCCTATGTCTGGGCACTGCTGGGAGTCATATCCACCCACCCCTGTCATGTCTGTGCACTGCTGGAGGTCCTGTACACACCCCCTCTCCTATGTCTGGGCACTGCTGGGGGTCCTGTACACACCCCTCTCCTATGTCTGGGCACTGCTGGGAGTCATATCCACCCACCCCTGTCATGTCTGTGCACTGCTGGGAGTCCTGTACACACCCCTCTCCTATGTCTGGGCACTGCTGGGGTCCTGTATACACCCCTCTCCTATGACTGGGCACTGCCGGGGGTCCTGTAGACACCCCTCTCCTATGTCTGGGCACTGCTGGGGGTCCTGTAGACACACCTCTCCTATGCCTGGGCACTGCTGGGGGTACTGTAGACAACCCTCTCCTATGTCTGGGCACTGCTGGGAGTCATATCCACCCACCCCTGTCATGTTTGTGCACTGCTGAGGGTCCTGTACACACCCCCTCTCCTATGTCTGGGCACTGCTGGGGGTCCTGTACGCACCCCTCTCCTATGTCTGGGCACTGTTGGGAGTCATATCCACCCACCCCTGTCATGTCTGTGCACTGCTGGGGGTCCTGTAAACACCCCTCTCCTATGTCTGGGCACTGCTGGGAGTCCTGTACACACCCCTCTCCTATGTCTGGGCACTGCTGGGAGTCATATCCACCCACCCTGTCATGTCTGTGCACTGCTGGGGGTCCTGTACACACCCCTCTCCTATGTCTGGGCACTGCTGGGAGTCATATCCACCCACCCTGCCATGTCTGTGCACTGCTGGGAGTCCTGTACACACCCCTCTTCTATGTCTGGGCACTGCTGGGGGTCCTGTACACACCCTCTCCTATGTCTGGGCACTGCTGAGAGTCATATCCACCCACCCCTGTCATGTCTGTGCACCGCTGGGGGTCCGGTACATACCTCCTCTCCTATGTCTGGGCACTGCTGGGGGTCCTGTACACACCCCTATCCTATGTCTGGGCACTGCTGGGAGTCATATCCACCCACCCCTATCATGTCTGTGCACTGCTGGGGGTCCTGTACACACCACCTCTCCTATGTCTGTGCACTGCTGGGGGTCCTGTACACACCCCTCTCCTATGTCTGGGCACTGCTGGGAGTCATATCCACCCACCCCTGCCATGTCTGTGCACTGCTGGGAGTCCTGTACACACCCCTCTCCTATGTCTGGACACTGCTGGGGGTCCTGTACACACCCCTCTCCTATGTCTGGACACTGCTGGGAGTCATATCCACCCACTCCTGTCATGTCTGTGCACTGCTGGGGGTCCTGTACACCCCCCCTCTCCTATGTCTGTGCACTGCTGGGGGTCCTGTACAC
Source organism: Lissotriton vulgaris (assembly GCF_964263255.1). Taxonomy (NCBI): domain Eukaryota; kingdom Metazoa; phylum Chordata; class Amphibia; order Caudata; family Salamandridae; genus Lissotriton; species Lissotriton vulgaris. The sequence continues at coordinate 1,245,958,083 of NC_141687.1, read as the reverse complement.
ACCCTTCTCCTATGTCTTGGCACTGCTAGGAGTCATATCCACCCACCCCTGTCATGTCTGTGCACTGCTGGGGGTACTGTACACACCCCTCTCCTATGTCTGGGCACTGCTGGGAGTCATATCCACCCACCCCTGTCTTGTCTGTGCACTGATGGGGGTCCGATATACAACCCCTCTCCTATGTCTGTGCACTGCTGGGGGTCCTGTACACATCCCCTCTCCTATGTCTGGGCACTGCTGGGGGTCCTGTACACACCCCTCTCCTATGTGTGGGCACTGCTGGGAATCCTATCCACCCACCCCTGTCATGTCTGTGCACTGCTGGGGGTCCTGTACACACCCCCACTCCTATATCTGGGTGCTGCTGGGGGTCCTGTACACAACCCTCTCCTGTGTCTGGGCACTGCTGGGAGTCATATCCACCCACCCCTGTAATGTGTGTGCACTGCTGGGGGTCCTGTACACACCCCTCTCCTATGTCTGGGCACTGCTGGGAATCATATCCACTCACCCCTGTCATGTCTGTGCACTGCTGGGGGTCTTGTACAACCCCCTCTCCTATGTCTGGGCACTGCTGGGGTCCTGTACACAACCCTCTCATGTGTCTGGGCAATGCTGGGAGTCATATTCACCCACCCCTGTAATATGTGTGCGCTGCTGGGGGTCCTGTACACACCCCCTCTCCTATGTCTGGGCACTGCTGGGGGTCTTGTACACACCCCTCTCCTATGTCTGGGCACATCTGTGAGTCATATCCACCCACCCCTGTCATGTCTGTGCACTGCTGGAGGTCCTGTACACACACCCTCTCCTATGTCTGGGCACTGCTGGGGGTCCTCTACACACCCCTCTCCTATGTCTGGGCACTGCTGGGAGTCATAACCACCCACCCCTGTCATGTCTGTGCACTGCTGGGAGTCCTGTACACACCTCTCTCCTATGTCTGGGCACTGCTGGGGGTCCTGTACACACCCCTCTACTATGCCTGGGCACTGCCGGGGGTCCTGTAGACACCCCTCTCCTATGTCTGGGCACTGCTGGGGGTCCTGTAGACACCACTCTCCTATGCCTGGGCACTGCTGGGGGTCCTGTAGACAACCCTCTCCTATGTCTGGGCACTGCTGGGAGTCATATCCACCCAACCCTGTCATGTTCGTGCACTGCTGGGGGTCTTGTACACACCCCCTCTCCTATGTCTGGGCACTGCTGGGGGTCCTGTACACACCTCTCTCCTATGTCTGGGCACTGTTGGGAGTCATATCCACCCACCCCTGCCATGTCTGTGCACTGCTGGGGGTCCTGTAAACACCCCTCTCCAAGTCTGGGCACTGCTGGGAGTCCTGTACACACCCCTCTCCTATGTCTGGGCACTGCTGGGAGTCATATCCACCCACCCCTGTCATGTCTGTGCACTGCTGGGGGTCCTGTACACACCCCTCTCCTATGTCTGGTCACTGCTGGGAGTCATATCCACCCACCCTGCCATGTCTGTGCACTGCTGGGAGTCCTGTACACACCTCTCTCCTATGTCTGGGCACTGCTGGGGGTCCTGTACACACCCTCTCCTATGTCTGGGCACTGCTGAGAGTCATATCCACCCACCCCTGTCATGTCTGTGCAGTGCCGGGGGTCCTGTAGACACCCCTCTCCTATGTCTGGGCACTGCTGTGAGGTTCCGTGATGATTTGAACCCGTGTTTTCAATGTTGTCGGAAATACATAATATTGGTATCAGCGAACCGCAAATGATCCATTTAGCATATCCTGGTGTTTTCGCTACAATACGAACAAGAGTACTCCTGTTATGAACACATTTCTGATCTACCCACGGCATCCATCTTAGATCATGGCAGCCATTTTGTGTTTCTTGCCCTCACATACGCAATAACCTCTGATCACTTCATTTCGATTAAGGACACGTAGCCTTAGCCGGAGATTCACCTCTTTCATGACACGTACACCTTAAACCAGATCACGCTGTAGCTACATGACTCGACAAAGGCCGCCTCCTCTGCCCGAGGCCAGCCCAACTGAACTGGTTCTCGTGTCCATTGTCCCGATCATGATTAGGCGGCCGAAGCCGGTAGCCTTGCCCATTTACAACCTACAAACATCTCTTATCCCGCTTTTCTATCTTCCACACCTGGCTCCGTTCCTTTCTTTCTGAATCTTTATTAGGGGGAGGTAACGAAATTTACGATGAGGCGGTCCGGCTCTTGAATACAATATTGACAAGGGATTGTGATGAACTAGTGGGAACCCCTCTTCGTAGATGTTTTGTATCAGATTTTATCAACGGTTCCTGTGTACGCCAAATATTTATTGCTTATGACACAAAGGTTTTGGGAATGTACCAACATGTGAAGAATTCGCCTGAAGGCCAAAATTTAGTATATAAGGAGCAACCCTCTTTGTACAATTTGAACAGGCTCCTAGATACTGCCCATGCGTAGTTTCTGTGACTTCTGTGTCCCTGCAGTAATAAACCTTTGGTCTTTGACGCCACCATCGAGAAGCCCGTGTTTCTGTTCATTTGCGCACCAAGGCAGGTGGAACTCCGGGGTCTTTGGGTGTTGTTCCCTGACACCTCTGGACGGAACCAAAAAGTCCAGAACTCCAATTGGCGCCCAACGTGGGGCGACGTCATTCGGTACCGGTCCAAAAGCCTGAAGAGTTCGAGAAGCTTCGTGTGAAGATTCCTGAGGGAGGCGCCCCACTTCATCGATCCCGGCATATCGCAAAAGTGGCCCGAAGTTCTCTTCCACGAGGGTTCCCGTTCAGGACGGCTGCAGTGGGCCGTTGCCTTGACCGTCGCCCTGTCTTGGACCCGAGGTGCAGCCCTTAGTACAGCGAAACGTGACGGGTTTCTCCTTGGTGACGTCTTCAGTGCCTCAGTTAAGTATTTAGTGGTTGCTAGCTAGTTGGTTACTTTGAGAGGGTTGTTAAAATCCTTTTTTTTGGTCCTTGGTTTGGTTTAGTTTCGTAAGATTATCTAGTTACGATAATCTATTTGGTTCAGTTTGGGTATCGATACATCAGTTCGTTTTGGTAGGCCTAAAAGTCCTTGGTTCAGGTGCACATATTTGTTTCGTGTTTTGTTTGTTTTGCGTTCCGGATTGAAAAATGGTAAGTCGGAGAAATTGTATGTTGTCTTGTTTCGGTTGCAACAGTGACTCACGATTGGAGGACTCATGTCTGGTTCCTCCGATTGGGACTCCCTTATATGATTTGTATTGTAAACATGGTGTGGGTCCTATATCTTATAATGAGGTGTGGGTCCGCTACACTGAGAAAGACGGTGTCCTTAGTTGGCCACTGCATGGTAGTTTTGAACCCGAAATTCTTGATAATTTAGAAGCGAAATTGTTTAGGAAGAAAGCCCGGCCGGCAATGTTTGATTCTTTCCGTTACTGGCGAAAAGAATCCAAACAGAGAGAAATGAAGAGATTAAAGAAAGAACAGAAAGAGAAAGAAGAGTTGACTCTAGAGCAAGCTACTAAACAGTTGCAAGATAATGAGTGTGAGAAGGCCATAGAGGTGGCCATTAGAGAGCATAATTTAGCGATCGACAAGTGCTATCCTGCCTTGCCATCGAAAACAGCTAAGATACTAGAGGACCCCGAAAACGATCCTCTGTTGTCTTATCTGTTACGGTCACCTCCACCGTATGCACAAGGTGCTACGGCTCCACTTGTACCGAATGTTCAATTGCCGGTTGCTGGCCAACCTGGTATTCCTGCTCCTGCCCCTCAGAATCAAGCTCCTGTACCTCCTGTAGTTAATGTGAATGTTCCTACGGCTCCTCCTCTTCCTGGGTTGCCGACTTCTATACCTGTATCTGTCTCACTTACACCTACTGTTCCACAAACAATTTTTCTCGATACTCCTACTGTTCCGCTAACTGTTCCTACTTCTACTGTGTTCTCTACGTCTGCGAGTGTGTTGACTCCACTTTCTGTTCGTCGAAGAATCACTGATTCCGTGTCTAATATGCTGTCTCCTTTCTATAAAACCTTAATTAAGACTCCTACTTCTGATTCTGTTCAGAGACGTAGTCAGCATCCAAGCACTGAGGAACGGGGAATTTTAGATTCCACGGCTCTCAGATGGATTTCGAAGAGTAGGAGATATAGTACGAGAGATGTGCTAGATACATTTATGCAGTGGAAGGAACCAACGCAACGGTATGTCTTTGATGAGATGTGTTCGTTGTTACGTGAGGAGATAGAAGAAGATGATGTTGAATCGAATTTAGAAGACTTAATTAAGGTTGAGAAAGAGTTTGCTGCTGGTATGATAGTGGGTGAAAATATAGAAGAAGCGATGGAACTGATCTTAAGTTTTAGAAATGATCCATCTCTTCGTTCACCGAGAGATTTAGACAAAGGTAAGACGAAGCTGAGTCGCCAATATCCAATGAGAGAGGTTCCTCCAATTTGGCGCGAAGCTGTGCAAGCTGATGCTCCTAATGGTATTGTAGCCGCTCCGGCGCAATTCCAGAGGGTGTGGATACACATTCCGTGGAAGCGAGCCGAAGTGCTAGCAGTGAAACAGGCCTTACCAGATCCGCGTAAGAATCCTGCTGGATACTATAAGGAATTAACACAGACAGTTGAGGCTTGTATAATGAACTTAGCAGACATTGATATGTTATTTGGAAATGTAGTTCCTCAACCAGTGTGGGCTAAAATTCGTAGAGAGGATCATCAAGTTGCCTTAGGTGGTGATTGGGCAGCTATCACTGCAGCGGATGGTCAGCAAACGGGTGGTGCAAAACCTGAACCCCTAATTGCTAATCTTCCAGGTAGGATAATCGACTTAATGAAGACTCTGATGCCCGCATTACGTGTTAATTGGGACAAGTTATCCGCATGCAGGCAAAAGAAAGACGAAAGTGTCTCCGACTTTTTCACGAGGTTCGAAGAGACTTTTGTAGATCATAGTGGTCAGGATATGAGCACGGAAGGAGGACAGAGACTGTTTGTCGATAAATTTGTGCATAATTTGTTACCTGAATTATGCAATAAATTAAAGGATTCAGAGAGTGCGTGGGCTGTTTCTACAACTGCGCAAATACTTGCAACTGCACAGTATTACGAAAATAGGGATAAAGAGGAAAAAGAGAAATCAGACAAGAAAACGAAAGATTTAAAGACTAAAGTTCTTTTGCAACAGGCGTATCCGCCTCGTACGAATCAGACTAATATGCAACAGAATTCGTATCAAAGGACAGATTATAGTTCAACGAGGCCTCAATATCAATGGAACCAGTGTGCGTATTGTAAGAAAGAGGGTCACTACAAGAATGAATGTCCGATCTTAGCGCAAAATAATGCAGCAGCAGCTCAGAGAGGTCGTGGTGGTTTTGTGCAGAATTCTAGAGGTCGAGGGCGAGGTGCTATGCCTCCACAGACGAATGATCGTCCTTCCAATTACTTTGATCAGCGAAATGGACAGTCAGCCCAGCAAAATAGATCTCAACAATATCTTGTTGAAGACTATTGTGAAGTGGATGAGGGATTTCAGCAAAATGGGTACTAGGACAGCCATGGACAGAGAGAGGGAGTAGTATCAGTTCCAGTGGATCAGAGTGGGCCTTATGTCGCAGTAGCAACATCAGGTGTAGTCGAACCGTTTCTGTTGGATACTGGTGCCGCAAAAAGTTCTATCATTCAAGCGAAACTCCCTGGCGCACCTTTGTCCGGCTCAACAAATGTTTCTGTAGGTTTTTCAGGCGCCCCTGTTTATAATCCCATATCTGGTCCTTTGTCTATTTCTGTTGGACCGTGTCAATTGAAAGCACCCCTGATTTTGACGACAGGTTGTAATGAAAATCTGCTTGGTTTAGACTTGTTAAAACGACTATATGCGACATTGTACTGTTCTCCGGAAGGGGTACAGCTTACATTGGGTAAAAGAATCACCTCTCCGATGTACTTGTCAATGGATGCACTCCCGCCAGAGCTGCATTCACTCCCTGATTCTCTTTGGGCGACTGGTCCTAATGATGTAGGCCTTTTAGAAATACCACCATATGTAGTAACTTTGAAAACAAATGTGAAATTTCCAAGAATTCCGCAATACAAAATATCTAGTGAAGGTGAGCGTGCACTTTTATTGATTGTGCAAGATTTGATTAAGAAAGGTGTGGTTGAAGAAACTAGAGGAAATGTTTGTAATAGTCCTGTATTACCGATTTTGAAACGAACTGATCCTACAAAGCCTCCAGTGTATAGGTTTGTCATCGACCTCAGAGAAGTCAATAAGATTGTAGTACCGCAGTTTCCTGTGGTTCCAGACATTACTGCCTTGTTAACATTGATTCCTGCTACAGCCACTTGGTTCTCAGTCATCGACTTGAAGAATGCCTTTTTCAGCATTCCGATAGCCGAGGAAAGCAGAGATATTTTCGGCTTCTGTCTAGGAGGTCGCAGTTTCAGATTTAAACGCGCTCCACAGGGCTACTGTGAGAGCCCATCTATTTACAGTCAAGCATTAAAGAGTCAGTTAGATTCCTTTGTCCTTCCTCCAGGTTCTGCTCTAGTGCAGTATGTAGATGATCTTCTAGTGGCTGCCGATGACAAGGAAACTTGCAAAGCAGCTACGGTTTCGTTATTGCATCACTTGTCTAATTTGAATCACAAGGTATCACCTTCAAAAATGCAATACTGCTGCCAAGAAGTGACCTACCTAGGTCATCTCTTGTCAAAAGAGGGAAGGAAGTTGACCCCAGAAAGAATAAAAGCAATTATGCAGATGAGTGTTCCTCGCACGCAGAGAGAAGTACGTGCCTTTTTAGGTATTACCTCTTACTGTAGGCAGTGGATCCCAAATTTTTCTCTTTTGGCGAAACCATTGGTAGCTTTGACTGGGAAAAATGTTCCGAGTCCGGTGCCATGGTCTGCTGAATGTCAAGAGAGTTTTTCTGAGTTACGAAAAGCACTGTGTTCAGCTCCTGTATTGGGTACACCCGATTACAGTAAGCCATTCATGCTCTACGTTCACGAGAGAGAAGGTTGCGCGTTGAGTGTTCTGACACAGAAGTTTGGTGATAAACAACGCCCTTGTGCGTATTTTTCATCAACATTGGATCCGGTAGCTAGAGCGTTACCTAGTTGTTTGAGAGCTACAGCGGCAGCTGCGGCTTCCATTCGACAATCTGCTGGTTTGGTGATGAACAACATGCTAGTGGTCATGGTTCCTCATGCGGTGGATACACTCATGAATCGAACGAAGACACAACACCTTACTAGTGCGAGACTATCTGGTTACGAGCTGACATTACTAGCGAGTCATATTCAGATCAAAAGATGCAATGTATTGAATCCAGCAACGTTGTTGCCGGCTAATCAAGAGTCGAGTGATTCCGAACCACATGATTGTTGCTTTAGAACGGAGGAAGAGACAAAAGGACGAATTGACTTAAAGGACACTCCATTATCAGATCCAGATGGCACATTGTATGTGGATGGGTCATGTTTTAAAATGGAGAATGGTGATGTGACTGCCGCTTAGGCAGTAACGACTTTGAAGACGATTGTGGAGACTGCAAGAGTGAATCAGAATTCTGCCCAAGCTGCAGAATTAATAGCTTTAACCAGAGCGTGTGTTTTAGCTAAGGGAAAGAGAGTGAATGTCTTTACAGATAGTCAGTACGCATTTGGCGTGGCCCATAGTTTTGGCCGTTTGTGGAGAGAAAGAGGTTTCATTACGTCCCATGGGACTAAGATTCAACATGGTCAGCTAGTTAACGACTTGTTGGAATCTCTAACCTTGCCGACTGAAGTTGCGATTGTGAAGTGCAGTGCTCATAAAGCAATCACGGATGATGTTGGTCGTGGAAATGCTTTTGCTGATGAGACCGCTAAACAGACAGCTAGAGACATGATGAGCAGAATGTATGTAGCTACGTCTGCAAGATGGATTGCTGAATCTGGAATGTGTGAGGATACAATGGAAAGTGTGAAAGAGATTCAGAAAGAGGCAACTGAGGAAGAGAAACGTGCATGGAGAGAGAGTACGGGCAAGTTGGATTCGAATGGGTGTTGGATTGATTTGACAGAACAGCAGCGTTGGATGTTGCCTGATGCGTATGTGCTTGCAGTGGTGACGATGGCGCATGGAGTAGCGCATATAAGTTCTAAAGGAATCTGTAAGATGTTGGCTCCAGTCTGGAAGAATGATGGGATCAGTAAGTGTGCAGAGAGAGTGGTGAAAAATTGTATGGTATGCCTGATGCATAATCCTGGCAAGGGAACTCCAACTCCTGCTGGTCACTTCGCTCCTCCTTCCTGCCCCTTTGAAGTGATTCAGTTAGACTTCATTCACATGGATCGCTGTAATAATTTGAAATATGTCCTGGTGGTAGTCTGTGCTTTTTCCAGGTGGATCGAAGCATACCCACTAAAGGACAACACTGCCCTATCAACTGCCAAAATTCTTCTCAAAGAATATTTCCCTAGATTCGGTATGCCACGGATTGTATGGTCAGATAACGGAAGTGAGTTTATAGGGAAAGTTATGCAGAGTGTGTGTGCAGGTCTAGGTCTGAAACAAAAGTTCCACAGTGCGAACCATCCCCAGTCTGCTGGTTTAGTGGAGGGTTACAATGGCACCCTCAAGCTGAAACTAGCTAAAATACAAGCATCCACAGGTTTAGCCTGGCCAGACGCACTTCCTTTGGCTTTGTTATCCACGAGAGCAACTGTACATTCTAGAGTGGGGCTTAGCCCTTATGAGATAGTGTTTGGCCGCCCGGCAAATATTTGGGGTGTGCCAAGGCCTAAGGAGTTTTGTTCTCTAGAATATCCTATGTTAATAGACTACCTTTACGACTTGACTGCTAAATTGAGTCTTATTCACCAACAGGTTTTCGATGCTTTACCAAAGCCTCCGGAGAGTCCAGGGCATCAGCTGAAACCAGGAGATCAAGTGGTTATCAGGAATTTCGCGAGGACGAAGAACCTTCAGTCGAGATACATCGGCCCCTTCCAGGTCCTGCTTGCAACGAGGACAGCAGTTCGTGTAGCTGGACGCAAGCATTGGGTGCACGCATCCCATGTTAAGAGTGTACCTTTGCCACTTCCTTACGACGACTGGGTGAAGAAGGGAATTGGTGCCTCCGAGTCTGAACGCACACCAAAGTTCATCCCTTTCAGCGATGCCGAATTGATTACTGACACTCCAAGCTCTGACTCTCCTCCTGAAAAGACTCCTTTGAACTCTGAACATTTGTCTCCTGCATCAGAAAAAACTCTGTCATCTGCGAACTTGAACACTGCAACAGATACCAGTGATACGCTATTTGCCGATCAAACAGTACCTACAAAGCAAAGATATAATTTACGAAACCGTAAAATGGACAAATAAAGCAGGCAACTGCATATTGTGATATTTTGAAATATTGAACTTTTGCCTTCAGCCAGGAAGTTTGCTACTGTTTTATTGTTTTTGAAATTGCCTTGCCGTCTGGGTAGCCGTAGGGTCGTGGCTGTGTGCCTAGTTGAATCTGCGGGGGTCTGACACAAGGTCGATCTTTCTGTTAGTTCTGGGAACTCCCAGGGCTGATAGAGGCATTTTCATCTACGTACACATCATCAGTGGTCGCGAGCGGATTGTAGAAGATGGAGCTTCCTGCGCTGCAACGAGAAAATGTGATTTATGTTCGCAGAAACAGACTTTACAGAATTCTTCACAGCAAATGCTTTTTGACGCAATGTGCCATTACATTTTTGATTGTTTTGATAACGTTGGTGGGTGGAATCGTTTTCGGTATAAGTTTGATTTTTGTGCCAGTAACTACAGTACCTCCCCTTAATCCTGTTACTTCCACTGTTTCCTCTATACACTCTTTTCACTCGTTTCCTGAACATGAGCAAGCCCGACGCTCAGAATTCATTAATAACACTTTTGTACAGCTCTTGCACCAACACCAACTGGTAGTTAACAGTACAGACTGCTGGGTGTGTGGCTTGATACCCCACACTATGGATAAAGGCATTCCCTATCTGGTTTTGCCTTTCAGCTACAATGGATCATTTCAGGCCCTTCAAACCATCTTTGCTTATGCCCTTGAAACCTATCCTCCGCGTCCACCACGTTCCACTAAATATAACTCTGCCAACAAAGCCTTAGTCCAGGGAATTATTGACATGATCAAGGACGTCAATAATACTCCATCATACCCTAGAGACGAATTGCGAGTATATTTAAGTTGGAATTCTTCAGAGTATCGCCTTAGTTTGGGAGAAAGCAAGCGTAAAAGCTCAACTCCAGTCTGGGTCGTACCTCACCGAGGTCAGGTCTGTCTGCAAGGTAATGGGAGAAATCCAAGAGCTCAGCTAGGGAGGAGTGAGTGCGTAGAGACTTATGTGTTTCCGGCTAACTCTTCCCCTGCTTTTCTTACTGCTAGGGGTACCTACTTCATCTGTCGAGACAGAGCTTATACATGGTTACCTGCTGACTTTTCAGGTTCATGTTATATTGCTCGATTGTTGCCTCCAACATACACTGCTTCATCTGACTACCACAGAACCAGAGTAGCGAGAGGTGTCTTCAGCAAGGAAGATACCGCTGGTCAGGAAGCTGGAGACTTTTTCAAAGGCTTCCTTCCGTTCTGGGGGCCTATGGCCAATAGTAGAAACATACGTCAGCTAACACGGGTAGTTGAATCTACTATTACCGAAACTGCTGGTGCCCTTAGCAATTTGACAGCTGAGCTGCAGGCGGATAGACTCATGACGTTGCAGAACCGTATGGTTCTAGACGTTATACTTGCAGATCGAGGTGGGGTATGTAGAATGATCCAATCGAGCTGCTGTGTCTTTATTCCCAATAATGCTCCAACAGTCTACGAGGCGATCTCTAAGCTACACAAGATTTCCGACTCTATACACGTAGACAAGGGAAACTGGTCCTTCATGGAGTGGTTTTGGACTCTGATCTCAGCGTGGGGATGGAAGGTTCTAATGGTCGTTGGTGTCATCTTAGCATTCCTCTTCTCATGCTGCCTGATTATCCAGTGTGGTCCAGCCCTGTGTAGTCTTTGTGCTGCAACCTGTTTTAAGAAACCACCTGCGTTTGGAGAAAAGGCACGAGAAAGGATGATGATACAACAGCATGTCATTGACCTTATGAGCATAGAACTAGATTCTGACATAGACTGAGTAATTGCCTATGTAAGGGCAAAAGGAGGGTCTGAGGTTCCGTGACGATTTGAACCCGTGTTTTCAATGTTGTCGGAAATACATAATATTGGTATCAGCGAACCGCAAATGATCCATTTAGCATATCCTGGTGTTTTCGCTACGATACGAACAAGAGTACTCCTGTTATGAACACATTTCTGATCTACCCACGGCATCCATCTTAGATCATGGCAGCCATTTTGTGTTTCTTGCCCTCACATACGCAATAACCTCTGATCACTTCATTTCGATTAAGGACACGTAGCCTTAGCCGGAGATTCACCTCTTTCATGACACGTACACCTTAAACCAGATCACGCTGTAGCTACATGACTCGACAAAGGCCGCCTCCTCTGCCCGAGGCCAGCCCAACTGAACTGGTTCTCGTGTCCATTGTCCCGATCATGATTAGGCGGCCGAAGCCGGTAGCCTTGCCCATTTACAACCTACAAACATCTCTTATCCCGCTTTTCTATCTTCCACACCTGGCTCCGTTCCTTTCTTTCTGAATCTTTATTAGGGGGAGGTAACGAAATTTACGATGAGGCGGTCCGGCTCTTGAATACAATATTGACAAGGGATTGTGATGAACTAGTGGGAACCCCTCTTCGTAGATGTTTTGTATCAGATTTTATCAACGGTTCCTGTGTACGCCAAATATTTATTGCTTATGACACAAAGGTTTTGGGAATGTACCAACATGTGAAGAATTCGCCTGAAGGCCAAAATTTAGTATATAAGGAGCAACCCTCTTTGTACAATTTGAACAGGCTCCTAGATACTGCCCATGCGTAGTTTCTGTGACTTCTGTGTCCCTGCAGTACTAAACCTTTGGTCTTTGACGCCACCATCGAGAAGCCCGTGTTTCTGTTCATTTGCGCACCAAGGCAGGTGGAACTCCGGGGTCTTTGGGTGTTGTTCCCTGACACCTCTGGACGGAACCAAAAAGTCCAGAACTCCAGCTGGGGGTCCTGTACACACCCCTATCCTATGTCTGGGCACTGCTGGGAGTCATATCCACCCACCCGTATCATGTCTGTGCACTGCTGGGGGTCCTGTACACACCCCCTCCTATGTCTGTGCACTGCTGGGGGTCCTGTACACACCCCTCCCCTATGTCTGGGCACTGCTGGGAGTCATATCCACCCACCCCTGCCATGTCTGTGCACTGCTGGGTCCTGTACACAACCCTCTCCTGTGTCTGGGCACTGCTGGGATTCATATCCACCCACCCCTGTAATATGTGTGCGCTGCTGGGGGTCCTGTACACACCCCTCTCCTATGTCTGGGCACTGCTGTGAGTCATATCCACCCACCCCTGTCATGTCTGTGCACTGCTGGGGGTCCTGTGAACACTCCTCTCCTATGTCTGGGCACTGCTGGGGGTCCTGTACACACCCCTCTCCTATGTCTGGGCACTGCTGGGAGTCATAACCACCCACCCCTGTCATGTCTGGGCACTGCTGGGGGTCCTGTACACACCCCTCTCCTATGCCTGGGCACTGCCAGGAGTCCTGTAGACACCCCTCTCCTATGTCTGGGCACTGCTGGGGGTCCTGTAGACACCCCTCTCCTATGCCTGGGCACTGCTGGGGGTCCTGTAGACAACCCTCTCCTATGTCTGGGCACTGCTGGGAGTCATATCCACCCAACCCTGTCATGTTCGTGCACTGCTGGGGGTCCTGTACACACCCCCTCTCCTATGTCTGGGCACTGCTGGGGGTCCTGTACACACCTCTCTCCTATGTCTGGGCACTGTTGGGAGTCATATCCACCCACCCCTGTCATGTCTGTGCACTGCTGGGGGTCCTGTAAACACCCCTCTCCTATGTCTGGGCACTGCTGGGAGTCCTGTACACACCCCTCTCCTATGTCTGGGCACTGCTGGGAGTCATATCCACCCACCCCTGTCATGTCTGTGCACTGCTGGGGGTCCTGTAGACACCCCTCTCCTATGTCTGGGCACTGCTGGGAGTCATATCCACCCACCCTGCCATGTCTGTGCACTGCTGGGAGTCCTGTACACACCTCTCTCCTATGTCTGGGCACTGCTGGGGGTCCTGTACACACCCTCTCTTATGTCTGGGCACTGCTGAGGGTCATATCCACCCACCCCTGTCATGTCTGTGCACCGCTGGGGGTCCGGTACATACCCCCTCTCCTATGTCTGGGCACTGCTGGGGGTCCTGTACACACCCCTCTCCTATGTCTGGGCACTGCTGGGAGTCATATCCACCCACCCCTATCATGTCTGTGCACTGCTGGGGGTCCTGTACACACCCCCTCCTATGTCTGTGCACTGCTGGGGGTCCTGTACACACCCCTCTCCTATGTCTGGGCACTGCTGGGAGTCATATCCACCCACCCCTGCCATGTCTGTGCACTGCTGGGAGTCCTGTACACACCCCTCTCCTATGTCTGGACACTGCTGGGGGTCCTTTACACACCCCTCTCCTATGTCTGGGCACTGCTGGGAGTCATATCCACCCACCCCTGTCATGTCTGTGCACTGCTGGGGGTCCTGTACACCCCATCTCTCCTATGTCTGTGCACTGCTGGGGGTCCTGTACACACCCCTCTCCTATGTCTGGGCACTGCTGGGAGTCATATCCACCCACCCCTGCCATGTCTGTGCACTGCTGGGAGTCCTGTACACACCCCTCTCCTATGTCTGGACACTGCTGGGGGTCCTGTACACACCCCTCTCCTATGTCTGGGCACTGCTGGGAGTCATATCCACCCACCCCTGTCATGCATGTGCACTGCTGGGGGTACTGTACACACCCCTCTCCTATGTCTGGGCACTGCTGGGAGTCATATCCACCCACCCCTGTCATGTCTGTGCACTGATGGGGGTCCGCTAAACACCCCCTCTCCTATGTCTGTGCACTGCTGGGGGTCCTGTACACATCCCCTCTCCTATGTCTGGGCACTGCTGGGGGTCCTGTACACACCCCTCTCCTATGTGTGGGCACTACTGGGAATCATATCCACCCACCCCTGTCATGTCTGTGCACTGCTGGGGGTCCTGTACACACCCCCTCTCCTATGTCTGGGTGCTGCTGGGGGCCCTGTACACAACCCTCTCCTATGTCTGGGCACTGCTGGGAGTCATATCAACCCAGCCCTGTTATGTCTGTGCACTGCTGGGGGTCCTGTACACACCCCCTCTCCTATGTCTGGGCACTGCTGGGAGTCATATCCACCCACCCCTGGCATGTCTGTGCACTGCTGGGAGTCCTGTACACATCCCTCTCCTATGTCTGTGCACTGCTGGGGGTCCTGTACACACCCCTCCCCTATGTGTGGGCACTGCTGGGAGTCATATCCACCCAACCCTGTCATGTCTGTGCACTGCTGGGAGTCCTGTACACACCCCTCTCCTATGTCTGGGCACTGCTGGGAGTCATATCCACCCACCCCTGTCATGTCTGTGCACTGCTGGGGGTCCTGTACACACCCCTCTCCTATGTCTGTGCACTGCTGGGGGTCCTGTACACACCCCTCTCCTATGTCTGGGCACTGCTGGGAGTCATATCCACCCACCCCTGTCATGTCTGTGCACTGCTGGGGGTCCTGTACACACCCCTCTCCTATGTCTGGGCACTGCTGGGAGTCATATCCACCCACCCCTATCATGTCTGTGCACTGCTGGGGGTCCTGTACACACCCCCTTTCCTATGTCTGTGCACTGCCTGGGGTCCTGTACACACCCCTCTCCTATGCCTGGGCACTGCCGGGGGTCCTGTAGACACCCCTCTCCTATATCTGGGCACTGCTGGGGGTCCTGTAGACACCACTCTCCTATGCCTGGGCACTGCTGGGGGTCCTGTAGACAACCCTCTCCTATGTCTGGGCACTGCTGGGAGTCATATCCACCCAACCCTGTCATGTTCGTACACTGCTGGGGGTCCTGTACACACCCCCTCTCCTATGTCTGGGCACTGCTGGGGGTCCTGTACACACCTCTCTCCTATGTCTGGGCACTGTTGGGAGTCATATCCACCCACCCCTGTCATGTCTGTGCACTGCTGGGGGTCCTGTAAACACCCCTCTCCAAGTCTGGGCACTGCTGGGAGTCCTGTACACACCCCTCTCCTATGTCTGGGCACTGCTGGGAGTCATATCCACCCACCCCTGTCATGTCTGTGCACTGCTGGGGGTCCCGTACACACCCCTCTCCTATGTCTGGGCACTGCTGGGAGTCATATCTACCCACCCTGCCATTGTCTGTGCACTGCTGGGAGTCCCGTACACACCTCTCTCCTATGTCTGGGCACTGCTGGGGGTCCTGTACACACCCTCTCCTATGTCTGGGCACTGCTGAGAGTCATATCCACCCACCCCTGTCATGTCTGTGCACCGCTGGGGGTCCGGTACATACCCCCTCTCCTATGTCTGGGCACTGCTGGGGGTCCTGTACACACCCCTCTCCTATGTCTGGGCACTGCTGGGAGTCATATCCACCCACCCCTATCATGTCTATGCACTGCTGGGGGTCCTGTACACACCCCCTCCTATGTCTGTGCACTGCTGGGGGTCCTGTACACACCCCTCCCCTATGTCTGGGCACTGCTGGGAGTCATATCCACCCACCCCTGCCATGTCTGTGCACTGCTGGGGTCCTGTACACAACCCTCTCCTGTGTCTGGGCACTGCTGGGATTCATATCCACCCACCCCTGTAATATGTGTGCGCTGCTGGGGGTCCTGTACACACCCCCTCTCCTATGTCTGGGCACTGCTGGGGGTCCTGTACACACCCCTCTCCTATGTCTGGGCACTGCTGTGAGTCATATCCACCCACCCCTGTCATGTCTGTGCACTGCTGGGGGTCCTGTAAACACCCCTCTCCTATGTCTGGGCACTGCTGGGGGTCCTGTACACACCCCTCTCCTATGTCTGGGCACTGCTGGGAGTCATAACCACCCACCCCTGTCATGTCTGGGCCCTGCTGGGGGTCCTGTACACACCCCTCTCCTATGCCTGGGCACTGCCAGGGGTCCTGTAGACACCCCTCTCCTATGTCTGGGCACTGCTGGGGGTCCTGTAGACACCCCTCTCCTATGCCTGGGCACTGCTGGGGGTCCTGTAGACAACCCTCTCCTATGTCTGGGCACTGCTGGGAGTCATATCCACCCAACCCTGTCATGTTCGTGCACTGCTGGGGGTCCTGTACACACCCCCTCTCCTATGTCTGGGCACTGCTTGGGGTCCTGTACACCCCTCTCTCCTATGTCTGGGCACTGTTGGGAGTCATATCCACCCACCCCTGTCATGTCTGTGGACTGCTGGGGGTCCTGTAAACACCCCTCTCCTATGTCTGGGCATTGCTGGGAGTCCTGTACACACCCCTCTCCTATGTCTGGGCACTGCTGGGAGTCATATCCACCCACCCCTGTCATGTCTGTGCACTGCTGGGGGTCCTGTACACACCCCTCTCCTATGTCTGGGCACTGCTGGGAGTCATATCCACCCACCCTGCCATGTCTGTGCACTGCTGGGAGTCCTGTACACACCTCTCTCCTATGTCTGGGCACTGCTTGGGGTCCTGTACACACCCTCTCTTATGTCTGGGCACTGCTGATGGTCATATCCACCCACCCCTGTCATGTCTGTGCACCGCTGGGGGTCCGGTACATACCCCCTCTCCTATGTCTGGGCACTGCTGGGGGTCCTGTACACACCCCTCTCCTATGTCTGGGCACCGCTGGGAGTCATATCCACCCACCCCTATCATGTCTGTGCACTGCTGGGGGTCCTGTACACACCCCCTCCTATGTCTGTGCACTGCTGGGGGTCCTGTATACACCCCTCTCCTATGTCTGGGCACTGCTGGGAGTCATATCCACCCACCCCTGCCATGTCTGTGCACTGCTGGGAGTCCTGTACACACCCCTCTCCTATGTCTGGACACTGCTGGGGGTCCTGTACACACCCCTCTCCTATGTCTGGGCACTGCTGGGAGTCATATCCACCCACCCCTGTCATGTCTGTGCACTGCTGGGGGTCCTGTACACACCCTTCTCCTATGTCTGGGCACTGCTAGGAGTCATATCCACCCACCCCTGTCATGCCTGTGCACTGCTGGGAGTACTGTACACACCCCTATCCTATGTCTGGCCACTGCTGGGAGTCATATCCACCCACCCCTGTCATGTCTGTGCACTGATGGGGGTCCGCTAAACACCCCCTCTCCTATGTCTGTGCACTGCTGGGGGTCCTGTACACATCCCCTCTCCTATGTCTGGGCACTGCTGGGGGTCCTGTACACACCCCTCTCCTATGTGTGGGCACTACTGGGAATCATATCCACCCACCCCTGTCATGTCTGTGCACTGCTGGGGGTCCTGTACACACCCCCTCTCCTATGTCTGGGTGCTGCTGGGGGTCCTGTACACAACCCTCTCCTATGTCTGGGCACAGCTGGGAGTCATATCAACCCAGCCCTGTTATGTCTGTGCACTGCTGGGGGTCCTGTACACACCCCCTCTCCTATGTCTGGGCACTGCTGGGAGTCATATCCACCCACCCCTGGCATGTCTGTGCACTGCTGGGAGTCCTGTACACATCCCTCTCCTATGTCTGTGCACTGCTGGGGGTCCTGTACACACCCCTCCCCTATGTCTGGGCACTGCTGGGAGTCATATCCACCCAACCCTGTCATGTCTGTGCACTGCTGGGAGTCCTGTACACACCCCTCTCCCATGTCTGGGCACTGCTGGGGGTCCTGTACACACCCCTCTCCTATGTCTGGGCACTGCTGGGAGTCATATCCACCCACCCCTGTCATGTCTGTGCACCGCTGGGGGTCCGGTACATACCCCCTCTCCTATGTCTGGGCACTGCTGGGGGTCCTGTACACACCCCTCTCCTATGTCTGGGCACTGCTGGGAGTCATATCCACCCACCCCTATCATGTCTGTGCACTGCTGGGAGTCCTGTACACACCCCCTCCTATGTCTGTGCACTGCTGGGGGTCCTGTACACACCCCTCCCCTATGTCTGGGCACTGCTGGGAGTCATATCCACCCACCCCTGCCATGTCTGTGCACTGCTGGGGTCCTGTACACAACCCTCTCCTGTGTCTGGGCACTGCTGGGATTCATATCCACCCACCCCTGTAATATGTGTGCGCTGCTGGGGGTCCTGTACACACCCCCTCTCCTATGTCTGGGCACTGCTGGGGGTCCTGTACACACCCCTCTCCTATGTCTGGGCACTGCTGTGAGTCATATCCACCCACCCCTGTCATGTCTGTGCACTGCTGGGGGTCCTGTAAACACCCCTCTCCTATGTCTGGGCACTGCTGGGGGTCCTGTACACACCCCTCTCCTATGTCTGGGCACTGCTGGGAGTCATAACCACCCACCCCTGTCATGTCTGGGCACTGCTGGGGGTCCTGTACACACCCCTCTCCTATGCCTGGGCACTGCCAGGGGTCCTGTAGACACCCCTCTCCTATGTCTGGGCACTGCTGGGGGTCCTGTAGACACCCCTCTCCTATGCCTGGGCACTGCTGGGGGTCCTGTAGACAACCCTCTCCTATGTCTGGGCACTGCTGGGAGTCATATCCACCCAACCCTGTCATGTTCGTGCACTGCTGGGGGTCCTGTACACACCCCCTCTCCTATGTCTGGGCACTGCTGGGGGTCCTTTACACACCTCTCTCCTATGTCTGGGCACTGTTGGGAGTCATATCCACCCACCCCTGTCATGTCTGTGCACTGCTGGGGGTCCTGTAAACACCCCTCTCCTATGTCTGGGCACTGCTGGGAGTCCTGTACACACCCCTCTCCTATGTCTGGGCACTGCTGGGAGTCATATCCACCCACCCCTGTCATGTCTGTGCACTGCTGGGGGTCCTGTACACACCCCTCTCCTATGTCTGGGCACTGCTGAGAGTCATATCCACCCACCCTGCCATGTCCGTGCACTGCTGGGAGTCCTGTACACACCTCTCTCCTATGTCTGGGCACTGCTGGGGGTCCTGTACACACCCTCTCTTATGTCTGGGCACTGCTGAGAGTCATATCCACCCACCCCTGTCATGTCTGTGCACCGGTGGGGGTCCGGTACATACCCCCTCTCCTATGTCTGGGCACTGCTGGGGGTCCTGTACACACCCCTCTCCTATGTCTGGGCACTGCTGGGAGTCATATCCACCCACCCCTATCATGTCTGTGCACTGCTGGGGGTCCTGTACACACCCCCTCCTATGTCTGTGCACTGCTGGGGGTCCTGTACACACCCCTGCCCTATGTCTGGGCACTGCTGGGAGTCATATCCACCCACCCCTGCCATGTCTGTGCACTGCTGGGAGTCCTGTACACACCCCTCTCCTATGTCTGGACACTGCTGGGGGTCCTGTACACACCCCTCTCCTATGTCTGGGCACTGCTGGGAGTCATATCCGCCCACCCCTGTCATGTCTGTGCACTGCTGGGGGTCCTGTACACCCCATCTCTCCTATGTCTGTGCACTGCTGGGGGTCCTGTACACACCCTTCTCCTATGTCTGGGCACTGCTAGGAGTCATATCCACCCACCCCTGTCATGCCTGTGCACTGCTGGTAGTACTGTACACACCCCTCTCCTATGTCTGGGCACTGCTGGGAGTCATATCCACCCACCCCTGTCATGTCTGTGCACTGATGGGGGTCCGCTAAACACCCCCTCTCCTATGTCTGTGCACTGCTGGGGGTCCTGTACACATCCCCTCTCCTATGTCTGGGCACTGCTGGAGGTCCTGTACACACCCTCTCCTATGTGTGGGCACTACTGGGAATCACATCCACCCACCCCTGTCATGTCTGTGCACTGCTGGGGGTCCTGTACACACCCCCTCTCCTATGTCTGGGTGCTGCTGGGGGTCCTGTACACAACCCTCTCCTATGTCTGGGCACAGCTGGGAGTCATATCAACCCAGCCCTGTTATGTCTGTGCACTGCTGGGGGTCCTGTACACACCCCCTCTCCTATGTCTGGGCACTGCTGGGAGTCATATTCACCCACCCCTGGCATGTCTGTGCACTGTTGGGAGTCCTGTACACATCCCTCTCCTATGTCTGTGCACTGCTGGGGGTCCTGTACACACCCCTCCCCTATGTCTGGGCACTGCTGGGAGTCATATCCACCCAACCCTGTGATGTCTGTGCACTGCTGGGAGTCCTGTACACACCCCTCTCCCATGTCTGGGCACTGCTGGGGGTCCTGTACACACCCCTCTCCTATGTCTGGGCACCGCTAGGAGTCATATCCACCCACCCCTGTCATGTCTGTGCACTGCTGGGGGTCCTGTACACACCCCTCTCCTATGTCTGTGCACTGCGGGGGGTCCTGTACACACCCCTCTCCTATGTCTGGGCACTGCTGGGAGTCATATCCACCCACCCCTGTCATGTCTGTTTACTGCTGGGGGTCCTGTACACACCCCTCTCCTATGTCTGGGCACTGCTAGGAGTCATATCCACCCACCCCTATCATGTCTGTGCACTGCTGGGGGTCCTGTACACACCCCCTTTCCTATGTCTGTGCACTGCCTGGGGTCCTGTACACACCCTTCTCCTATGTCTGGGCACTGCTGGGAGTCATATCCACCCACCCCTGCCATGTCTGTGCACTGCTGGGAGTCCTGTACACACCCCTCTCCTATGTCTGGACACTGCTGGGGGTCCTGTACACACCCCTCTCTTATGTCTGGGCACTGCTGGGAGTCATATCCACCCACCCCTGTCATGTCTGTGCACTGCTGGGGGTCCTGTACACCCCCCCTCTCCTATGTCTGTGCACTGCTGGGGGTCCTGTACACACCCTTCTCCTATGTCTGGGCACTGCTAGGAGTCATATCCACCCACCCCTGTCATGTCTGTGCACTGCTGGGGGTACTGTACACACCCCTCTCCTAAGTCTGGGCACTGCTGGGAGTGATATCCACCCACCCCTGTCATGTCTGTGCACTGATGGGGGTCCGCTTTACACCCCCTCTCCTATGTCTGTGCACTGCTGGGGGTCCTGTAAACATCCCCTCTCCTATGTCTGGGCACTGCTGGGGGTCCTGTACACACCCCTCTCCTATGTGTGGGCACTACTGGGAATCATATCCACCCACCCCTGTCATGTCTGTGCACTGCTGGGGGTCCTGTACACACCCCCTCTCCTATGTCTGGGTGCTGCTGGGGGTACTGTACACACCCCTCTCCTATGTCTGGGCACTGCTGGGAGTCATATCCACCCACCCCTGTCTTGTCTGTGCACTGATGGGGGTCCGATATACACCCCCTCTCCTATGTCTGTGCACTGCTGGGGGTCCTGTACACATCCCCTCTCCTATGTCTGGGCACTGCTGGGGGTCCTGTACACACCCCTCTCCTATGTGTGGGCACTGCTGGGAATCATATCCACCCACCCCTGTCATGTCTGTGC
This sequence comes from Lissotriton vulgaris, assembly GCF_964263255.1. Taxonomy (NCBI): domain Eukaryota; kingdom Metazoa; phylum Chordata; class Amphibia; order Caudata; family Salamandridae; genus Lissotriton; species Lissotriton vulgaris. The sequence continues at coordinate 1,245,936,476 of NC_141687.1, read as the reverse complement.
ACTGCTGGGGGTCCTGTACACCCCCCCTCTCCTATGTCTGGGTGCTGCTGGGGTCCTGTACACAACCCTCTCCTGTGTCTGGGCACTGCTGGGAGTCATATCCACCCACCCCTGTAATATGTGTGCGCTGCTGGGGGTCCTGTACACACCCCCTCTCCTATGTCTGGGCACTGCTGGGGGTCCTGTACACACCCCTCTCCTATGTATGGGCACTGCTGGGAGTCATATCCACCCACCCCTGTCTTGTCTGTGCACTGATGGGGGTCCGATATACACCCCCTCTCCTATGTCTGTGCACTGCTGGGGGTCCTGTACACATCCCCTCTCCTATGTCTGGGCATTGCTGGGGGTCCTGTACACACCCCTCTCCTATGTGTGGGCACTGCTGGGAGTCATATCCACCCACCCCTGTAATGTGTGTGCACTGCTGGGGGTCCTGTACACACCCCTCTCCTATGTCTGGGCACTGCCGGGAATCATATCCACTCACCCCTGTCATGTCTGTGCACTGCTGGGGGTCTTGTACACACCCCCTCTCCTATGTCTGGGCATTGCTGGGGTCCTGTACACAACCCTCTCCTGTGTCTGGGCACTGCTGGGAGTCATATCCACCCACCCCTGTAATATGTGTGCGCTGCTGGGGGTCCTGTACACACCCCCTCTCCTATGTCTGGGCACTGCTGGGGGTCCTGTACACACCCCTCTCCTATGTATGGGCACTGCTGGGAGTCATATCCACCCACCCCTGTCTTGTCTGTGCACTGATGGGGGTCCGATATACACCCCCTCTCCTATGTCTGTGCACTGCTGGGGGTCCTGTACACATCCCCTCTCCTATGTCTGGGCACTGCTGGGGGTCCTGTACACACCCCTCTCCTATGTGTGGGCACTGCTGGGAGTCATATCCACCCACCCCTGTGAGGAAATATAAATTTTTGGTCAAGTTATGTTCCCTATCGTGTACCCCACCGTCTCCGTGTACGAGCTTAAAGTTCATGTAACTTCCCTCCTGTGCCAGCTATGAAGACGCAAATACATTTGCGTCCAACGTTAACATGTCCTCTATCAGACCCACCCAAAATGGGTTGAAAAGTCTGTTCCTAAGTATGCCATGCCAACGTCTTTTTGTGGTGTACTTTACACGTTTTTCAGCTCTGGCGAAGCAGGCCCTGAATTCTGCCATCGAGCCTTTTTCCGCTTTCTGACTCTGAAAGCCTCAGCCCAGGCTGTGTCTGTACCCGTGACCTCTGCCTTACTCCCTGCGCGGCTCACCGCGTTTAGCTCAGCCTGCTGCCTGCCAAGACTGAATTCAACCTTCGAGTTATCTGTTCCGCTCTCCGAAAATGCATTCCTGCCTACTAGTTTAAGTAAACATTCCCCCAGCTGCAGAGCGAAGGGCCTGGCCTTACTGTCTCCGTGCAAGTGATTCATAGCCTCTGTTACCATGGAAGGCCCATGCCCCCCTCGCATCTCATGCAGACACTTAGACGCTTATACACGCACTCACAGTCAGTATAGAATAGCTTCTGCCCCAGAGACCTTTCCGCCCAGATAGTATGGTTCCCAAACATCAGATATCAGATATGATAGAGGTACGAGTTGATCTGACATGCCAGACTTCTGTCTCTTTCCGCCATTGTAAATGTCAAGTCCCCTGCACCCTCCAGTTTCACGTCAATCACACGTCATGCAGCTGCGCGCGCATCCAGGCCTCAGATTTCTGCTGACATTGCAAGATTCTGCTTTTTGTTACCACCCACTTATGACACCTACTTATGACGTTTCTAGCACACACCTCTATGTTCACGCCTAGTTTACGCCTTCTAATTACGTATTATTACCACATGTGTGTTTTATCTTGTTTCTCTCAGCTGTTACGCCTACTGTATTGGTTTCTATAATGTAACTCAAGTATATAAGCTATGTATTGTCAATAAAATATTGCTCTATCCCTTCCTGCACCCCAGTGGTGGCAGGAACAAGATATCCGGTCATGACCATTCCTTTTAAGGAATAAAACCCCTAGGAACTCTAACACCACGGACTCTGCCTTTTTCTTTCCGATTGAGTTATTATTGATTAAGTACTTACCTGCATAGAAATTAGGACGGTAAATCAAATATTTACCACATTATTTTGGCGCCCGAACAGGGACCCCTCCCCCACCTCACGCGCCGGTTGGTGCGTTGCAAGCTCTGTCCCCTGCCATCAGTTAGACGGAAACTACGCGTACTGGCAGGATTTCCTGTATCTCCCTCTGGCCCACGGAGGCGACGAAGACTGCAATCAGCACCCAGACGAGGCGGTGAGGAGCGCGGAGGATCCCGACCAGAGCCTAGCGGAAAGAAGCAAGGTCCGAGGTGTCAAGAGGCCCACCAGTTTTCCGAAGCATCAACGTGTCGAGTCGAGTCGAGTTCGGTCCAGACCAGTCGAGTTTTCCGAGGCCTTCTGTTTTCCGTGCTTCCCGGTGAGTACCATTGCTGGGACGTATCTAGACGGGTTTGGGTACACAAATTCGGTCTGCACTGTTTTAGACAGTGTATCTGTACTGTTTAGCAGTATATCAGTTATCCTAGTTCTTGCACTGTTCTCAACAGTGTATCTGTGCTGTTTAGCAGTACATCCAGTATAGGGGGTAGTCATATATGTTTCAAATGTTTTTTTATGTGTTTAATGTTGTGGTATGAGTGACTGTTTCTAATATAAATTATTGTGTTCTGGTGTAACTAATTGTGTTCAGAGTCAGAATTAAACAGCTAGGATTGAGCATTCAGTACTAAGTAGACAAGATGCCGTTTTTCAATAAGTTAAAACAGATAGGAACTAGAAAAGGGATACTAGAGGAAGAAATTCCTATCCCCCCTAGGGACACTCCTGGAAACTTCATGTATCAGAAACATGGCATAGACGCCATATTGTATCTAGATTTATGGGCCGATTATACTAAGCATCTAGACGAAAGACACAGATGGCCTGTTACCGGAACATGGGATGCCGAGTGCATCATGAAGGTAGAAGAAGCATTATGGAAAAAGAAAGCCAGACAATCTCAGAAAGACGCCATAGAATTTTGGCGTAAAGAATCACATAAACGTGCTGAAAAAGCACTCCGTAGAGAAGACAGACATAGAGAAGAATCAGATAAAGCCAGAGAAAACGAATTAGTTACTGAAGGGATTCGAGTAAAATCAGAACAAGTAGACCGCGCACGAAACAATCTTGTAAATGGTATGTACTTAGTAGCCGAAGGTACGCCTGAGGCCACTTCAGAAATGCCGAAAAATCTGCCATCACCATTGGTTCCAATTAAAGTAAAACACAGGACTACTAAAGACATCTTTCTGAATTCCTATCTAAATGATGTAGCACCCGCTTACACCAATCCACGTGCCCTCGTCCCGCCTACTGACGGTGACGGAGATGGCAATACGCCTCCAGATCGCACCCCGCCATTACCGCAACAAGTTCCCCCTGACCGACAGCCTGTCGTTCCTCCACCTCCACCACTTCCCTCACCTAAGGTTAAGATACCGAATCCGTTTGCGCCTGATCTTACTAAAAGACAAGTTCAAGTACAAATACAGACTCCACAGAGAGATAATGCTCAAGCCTCCGCCTCAGGAGGTGCGACCAGGGGTTACCAGACCCCGCCAGCAACACACAGATTAAACCTTAGGGACATGCAGAAGCCCTTTACATTCCAATCACCCCGTCTCGACATACTCAAAGAACCGCTTCAAGTTTGCAGATACGATCCAGTACCCGGTAAAGACGATAGGATGTTGATGGCATCGCTACGTTTACGACAAGCTACAGATTACCTAGTGTTATTCTCAGGAATGAAAGAACACCTAGATAGGATATATCATTTTGTTCGAACGGGGGAAAACCCTGAAAGTATTAAGGAAGCCATGGCACATCAGAAAGTCGACACTCAAGCATATATACTACGTTTTTTCATAAATTGCTTTATAAGAGAACGAGACAGGCCTGAGACAGAACAGGATGAAATGGATGCCCTAACAAAGTGGGGTCAGAATATAGCCGAAGGAAAGCATGATAAACAGAATTGCATAGCCAGTATGTACAGGAAAATAAGAAGTGCAGTAATAGAAGTACACGAGAATGAGAAAGAAGAAGCTTCCTCTGAAGAGGAGGAAGGATCTGGAGAACCAGAAAAGACTACAGACATGATAGCGTATGTAGGTAAAGGAACTTATCTTAGGAAAGGCATTCGTCCAGAAAGCAAGAGAGTCTTCCTCTCTGGCATAACAAAACCGAATTCTCCTGAACATCAGTTTCAAGAGACTGATAAAATGCTTCGAGAACGAATGGGGTACCATGTACTAAATTCTATGGATGAACAAGAACTAGCCCGGTCAGCTGTACTATGGGCTGACAATCCGAACATATACCATGATGACACAGTAGCGCAGACATTCCTGAACCTTTCCCCAGACGAGCAGAAATTAGCAGGTGTATACATGATTCAGCACCTCCTCACGTTATTCAGACATCAACATTCTGACCCAGGTCCCTTACACGATACATTAGAAGCACTACTCATGGATAGATGGAGAGGCCTAAGTACCAAGTTAATTCAAATAATTCTAGAACAACGGCACAGATATAACACGTTCTTAAGCTCCGAATACGTTCCCGCTCCGCCCCCAGAAAGAAAAATGTATCATATGGAGCGTCTACATGGCATTGAAAGTCAGAACCCCCTTACGAGAAGTACACCCAGTCATGGGTACTGATAACGCCCTGAAACGTGTGTATGTACACACACCTCTGACCAAGTTAGAACTATTGGAAATGAAGAAACTAGTACCGTGTCACGATAAAGACCCTGCAGGTTTTCACAGAGAACTTAAAAACATGTTACTGATGGGAGATTACACATATGAAGATATTATGAAAATGTTAAAGGTACTGCTGCCCACGGGCATCTACGAGAAGCTGAAGGAAAGAGAATGGGAGGTGGGAGATAAAAAGATTGTGTGGACAGAAATAGAGGACGAGGAGAAACTTCGTACCCCTGGGCTAGGCCTTGGGGAGAAAACTAAAGCATTACCAGGTTTAATAGTACAGGTTCTGCCAAGATTACTGACAACTAGAAAGGAAGACTGGGACGCAATTTCGGCCTGTAAACAGAAACACGATGAAGATACTAGTGACTTCTATTCAAGATTCGAGAAATGTTTTATTATCAATAGTGGCCTTAAGCCAAGTAGCGAGTCGTACCCGCATCTTTTTGTATCAAAACTAGTTGAGAATTCCCTGCCACTAGTCAAGAACCGCGTGTACAAAGTTGAAAGTACTTGGCAAGCAAATACGCCATCTCAGATGTTACAGATGTTACAATACCATCAGAACAGAATCAGAGAAGAACAGGATCAGGAACAGAAACGTATGAAAGACACGAAAATGAAAATGTTAGTGGCCCAGTCGGTTCCAGCCGACGGTCAGAGAAAGGGTACGACCCAGACAGGTCACGCCACAGCTCCCGTTAAAGGGACATGCAATTATTGCAAGCAGCTGGGTCACTACGTACATGAATGCCCAGTTCTGAAACATAATATATCCACAGGTAAAACTAAAGAAAGACCGCATCCACCTAGACAAAATCAGAGACAGCAACAGACTTCACAGAATATACAGCCCATGCAGAATACACAGCCTATGCATGTTTCACCACATGCAGCACAGACAGTAGCGGTACCACAGAGACAGTCACAGCCACAGCCCATTGCCGCGACTCAGCAAGTCTCGCAGCAGATGTACCAGTATGCCCAATCTGATTACCCCGATTATCCACGATACACATGAAACAGCCTAGAGACGGAGGGTGGCTTGCCTCTTATTGAAATTCCTGTAGATCAAGAGGGTCCTTATGTACACAGTCAAGTATTGGGAAAAGACAGAAAGTTTCTAATTGACACAGGGGCAAGTCGCACCACAATCAGCCATGATGAAGTCCCAGGGGGACCCCTCTCAGGCTCACAGAATGTTTCCCTTGGTTTTTCAGGACAGCCTATTGTAAATGAGGTATCGAAACCAGTCCCCCTGGCTGTGGGTCCATTATCACGTGTTACAGACTTGTTACTTACGAAATCTTGTCCAGAAAATCTGTTAGGAATAAAAACATTGAAGGCTCTAGGAGCTGTGATCTGTTGTTCTCCGGAAGGAGTTAGACTTTTCCTGAGAGACTTTAAGGGTCATTATGTATTGCGAGAGTTTGATGTCAGATTGAAAAATGTACCGGACCACTTATGGGCAAAAGGCCCAACTGACGTAGGTTGTATGCACATTACACCATACCGTGTTACACTTTTATTCCTTAAAAGGAATGGTCATGACCGGATATCTTGTTCCTGCCACCACTGGGGTGCAGGAAGGGATAGAGCAATATTTTATTGACAATACATAGCTTATATACTTGAGTTACATTATAGAAACCAATACAGTAGGCGTAACAGCTGAGAGAAACAAGATAAAACACACACGTGGTAATAATACGTAATTAGAAGGCGTAAACTAGGCGTGAACATAGAGGTGTGTGCTAGAAACGTCATAAGTAGGTGTCATAAGTGGGTGGTAACAAAAAGCAGAATCTTGCAATGTCAGCAGAAATCTGAGGCCTGGATGCGCGCGCAGCTGCATGACGTGTGATTGACGTGAAACTGAAGGGTGCAGGGGACTTGACATTTACAATGGCGGAAAGAGACAGAAGTCTGGCATGTCAGATCAACTCGTACCTCTATCATATCTGATATCTGATGTTTGGGAACCATACTATCTGGGCGGAAAGGTCTCTGGGGCAGAAGCTATTCTATACTGACTGTGAGTGCGTGTATAAGCGTCTAAGTGTCTGCATGAGATGCGAGGGGGGCATGGGCCTTCCATGGTAACAGAGGCTATGAATCACTTGCACGGAGACAGTAAGTCCAGGCCCTTCGCTCTGCAGCTGGGGGAATCTTTACTTAAACTAGTAGGCAGGAATGCATTTTCGGAGAGCGGAACAGATAACTCGAAGGTTGAATTCAGTCTTGGCAGGCAGCAGGCTGAGCTAAACGCGGTGAGCCGCGCAGGGAGTAAGGCAGAGGTCACGGGTACAGAGACAGCCTGGGCTGAGGCTTTCAGAGTCAGAAAGCGGAAAAAGGCTCGATGGCAGAATTCAGGGCCTGCTTCGCCAGAGCTGAAAAACGTGTAAAGTACACCACAAAAAGACGTTGGCATGGCATACTTAGGAACGGACTATTCAACCCATTTTGGGTGGGTCTGAAAGAGGACATGTTAACGTTGGACGCAAATGTATTTGCGTCTTCATAGCTGGCACAGGAGGGAAGTTACATGCACTTTAAGCTCGTACACGGAGACGGTGGGGTACACGATAGGGAACATAACTTGACCAAAAATTTATATTTCCTCATTCCCTCCTTGTTCCCTACGGACCCTTCATGATATCTCGATCCTCATGAATCGATCAGTCTGCTCTTGTAACATCATTTGCTCGTCTCTCTTCCGTTACACCATACCGTGTTACACTCAAACAAGGTGTTGTTCTACCCAGAATCAGACAATACAAGTTACCACCCGATGCTGTAGTGGCTTTACTGGAAATCATTGAAGAGCTCATTGCCCAAGGAGTGGTCGTAGAGACCGACTCCAATATCTGTAATTCCCCTATCATTCCGATTCTTAAACGTACTGATCCCAATGCACAGCCAGTATATCGGCTGGTGATTGATTTAAGAGAACTGAACAAATGTATTGTTCCACAGTACCCTGTGGTTCCCGACATCTCTTCCTTATTGACTGCTATTGATTCAGAAGCAACGTTCTTTACTGTAATTGACCTCAAGAACGCCTTCTTCAGTGTACCTATTGACCCGGAGAGCCAATATCTCTTCGGATTCAGTTTAAATGGACGAAGTTTCAAATTTTCACGCGCACCTCAAGGATTCACAGAAAGCCCCAGCATCTATAGCCAAGCACTGAAAAGACAACTTGATTGTATCATAATGCCAGTCAACACTGCCTTACTGCAATACGTCGATGATCTGCTGATCACCGCACGAAGTGAGCCAGAATGTGAACAAGCATCACTGACAGTTTTACATTTTCTGGCCGACAAGGGACACAAGGTGTCTCCTTCGAAGCTACAATTCTGTGTTCAGCAAGTTGTGTACTTGGGTCACTTGCTGTCCAAAGTGGGGAGACAGCTCACTCCCGATCGCATTCAGTTAATTGTAAATATGCCACAACCCCAGACACAAAAGGAAGTGCGGGCCTTTATAGGCCTCACCTCGTACTGCAGACAATGGATTCCTCAGTATGCATTTCTAGCTGAACCACTGATTCAGTTAACAACACAGGAGGCAGCGACTTCGACTGCCCTCCCTTGGACTCAGGAACATACACAGGCTTTTGAGGAATTAAAGAAAGCTTTATGTCAAGCACCAGTTCTAGCGACACCATGTTACAGCAAACCGTTCACACTTTTTGTTACAGAACGTGATGGTACAGCATTGTCTGTCCTCACTCAAGACCAAGCAGGTTCACATAAGCCTTGCGCTTATTTTTCAAGTACATTGGATTCAGTAGCCCAGGCACTCCCTGCGTGCTTGAAGTCAGTAGCAGCAACAGCACTAGCAATCAGACAGAGCGACTCAATTGTTTTAGGACATCAATTAACAGTACAAGTTCCACATTCTGTAGAGGTTCTTTTAAACAGAACTCAGACTCAGCACTTGACTATAGCACGACTGACAGGTTATGAATTGACACTATTCCAGCCACACATAGAAATCAGACGCTGCAGCATTCTGAATCCCGCAACATTGTTACCTACAATTATGACAGATCCAGCCCCGCATGATTGTATAGAGATCATTAATGCAGTAACAAAGCCTCGACGAGACTTAACAGATGTCCCACTGACAAATCCAGACCTGACACTCTACGTGGATGGTTCATGCATGAGAACAAGTACAGGAGAATTAGTGGCCGCGTATGCAGTGACCACTGAAACTGAAGTTAAAGAAACACATCGTATTGACTGCTCAAGCGGCGGAGCTCATCGCTCTGACCCGCGCTTGTATACTAGCCAAGAACAGAAATGTTAATATATACACTGATTCCCGTTATGCGTTCGGAGTCGTACACGACTTCGGAATGTTATGGCAAGAACGAGGTTTCTTGACCTCTCATGGTGCCAAGATACAACACGGTCCCCTCATTCAAGCACTGTTAGAAGCAATACATCTGCCCTCAGGCATATCCGTCATGAAATGTAAAGCACATACTAAAGTTACGGATTCTGTTTCCCAGGGTAATGACCTGGCAGACCAGACAGCAAAACATACAGCATTGACTCACACCCAGACTACCGATGTGACAAAGAAAATAGTACCAACACAGTGTATGTCAGTCAGGGATCCCACCCTAGATGTAATCGATATCCAGACACATGCTACTTCAGATGAAATAAAGAAATGGACTGAACTAGGAGGGATCCAGACAGATCAAGGATGGGTCACGAAGGGAAAATCTACATGGTTTCTCCCCGACTCAATGGTTCAAATCATGATAAATACAGCACATAGTCCGGCACATCTAGGAGAGAAAGCTATGTTAGACAGTTTACAGAATCTCTGGTACAACAAACACTTACGAGCAGCAGCAAAACAGAAAGTGCGTACTTGCATGATCTGTTGTCAGTTCAATCCCGGTAAAAGCGTTCCTGTAGAGCAAGGTGGATTCCATCCTCCCGATCACCCTTTTGAAGTCCTCCAGATGGATTATATCCAGATGGACCGTTGTCGAGGATTCAAATATGTCCTCGTAGTTGTTTGTGCACTCTCCCGTTGGACCGAAGCATATCCAGTCCCAGATTACACTGCCCCGACCACTGCCAAGCAGCTGGTTCGAGAATTTTTCCCACGGTACGGCTTGCCTCGTGTTGTGTACTCAGATAACGGACAGCCGTTCTCATCCGAACTTATGAGGCATGTTTCCCTTCTGTTAGGATACCAGTGGAGATTTCATTGTGTCCGACATCCCGAAGCCGCAGGCCTTGTAGAAAGGCATAATCAGACACTAAAGACCCGCCTTGCCAAAGTTTGTAAAGAGAAAGGGGTCGACTGGATAGTCGCCCTGCCAGTTGCATTATTCTACATGAGAATGGTTGCCCATTCGAGATCAGGACTATCCCCGTACGAAGTGGTCTTTGGTAGACCACCGAATATGTGGGGGACGCCCATGCCTAAGAAAATTACTGATGTCGATTGTAATATGCTGACAGATTACCTTGCCTCCTTGTTGTCTGCACTCCAATCATGTCGTTCACAGGTTGCTGCAGCCTTCCCTGACAACACTGATGTAAAGCCACACGATGTCCGACCAGGGGACATGGTCCTAATTAGGAACTTCGACAGGAAAAGTCCGCTGGAGCCCCGCTGGAAAGAGCCGAAGACCGTCCTTCTTACTACGAAGACCGCGATCAAGGTGGAAGGCAGAAAGGGGTGGATCCATACGAGTCATATTAAAAAGTGCAACGAACTGAAACCAGACCCAGACTCGTCCACCCCCTCCAAAGACTGTATCGAACCTAGTGACTTTAAGGTTCCCGAACGAGAGAAAACTCCCCAAGAGGAGTATAGACTGAAACTTCGATCTAGCAAGTCAGACAGTTTAATTGTTTAAGTCCTCCCCTAGGTGAATCGGTTAAATAGTTTCTGACATGTATCCCCTAGATCGAGATAGAGAGAGAGAGAGACAATTCAAGAAACGTGCATATTGCAAATCACTCCGTAGTCACTGTATAGTGACTTTATTGATTATGTTCTTTTTAAGTCTTCTGATTATTGTTGCTAGCATATTGCTTCCCATATACTACCCTATCTTCAAACGTGAACAATCTGCTTTCAATGTTTCTGCTGAACACTCTTTTAGCGAATTACCTCCCCACGAACTTTCTTACAGACTCGCGCTGCGCAACAATACATTCATTAGTATGTTACACCATTCCCATCAGACTAACAATGCTACAAACTGTTGGATATGTGGCCGACTCCCTCCCTACCAGAAATACAAGGGAGTTCTGCCCCTCTTTCCGTACCCGTTCACTCATAATGGCTCCTGTGGTGCATGGTTTAGAATAATTAATTCTTTAGATCCTGATGTGGCTGTTTTTAAAGGGAGCTGGGTTTGGGGAAACTTGAACTTAGTTCTGCTTAATGCCTGTTACCCTGACAAGAAGGGACTCCCCACTAGAGTAGGAACTGATCTAGAAAATGAAGTATATGGATTAGGTAATTATACAATTAACCTTATGATTCTCACTGTTGAATCCGAAGTCGCACCAGTTCTCCCTGCTATGTCAGTACTACCAGTCACAGGTGACTTATGTGTCAAAAAGAAGGGTTCGTACACTTAGGTCATAGTAAATGTACTACCGTGGTCGAATTCAGTGATCATGGCAAGTCCTCCTTTAAAGCTACTCGTCATTCCTACTTTGTTTGTGGCCATACCGCATACATACGCTTACCTCCAGATTGGGATGGTACCTGTTACATTGCCTTCCTCCTGCCACCTGTTTTCCTAGCCCCTCCTGATTATCACAGAAATACAAATCTAGTAAAGAGTAGACTCAGAAGAGATCTCCCGATTGTCGACTATACCGAAACGGCATGGGAGCAATACACAGATTTCAATAAAGGATTCTTTTTCTTCACAGGCCCCGTCCAAAACAGTAAATTGATACGTAGATTAACCAGAACACTCAAAGCAGTAGTAAATGAAACCGCCTCCGCTCTAGGTAACTTAACAGAGGAACAGTCTGCTATGCGGATTGTTGTCCTTCAGAATCGTCTTGTTATTGACGTCATCTTGGCAGATAGAGGTGGAGCCTGTAAGGTCATCGGGTCAAGTTGCTGTGTTTTCATTCCAGAAAACGCGCCAACTGTCTACAAAGCTATTACACGTCTTCATAAGATTGCAAGTTCGATACATCAGAATCCAGGCACCTGGACTTGGTCCGGTTGGTTCTGGACAACGTTAACCGCTTGGGGATGGAAGATCCTATCCTTCCTAGGCATTGCCCTTGTCATAGTATTCAGTTGTTGCCTGTGCCTGCAGTGTGGGCCAGCGATTTGTGGACTGTGCGCCACATCGTGCATTGAACATTCCAGTTTTCTCTCAAACCGACAACGGAAGAGAGACGAGCAAATGATGTTACAAGAGCAGACTGATCGATTCATGAGGATCGAGATATCATGAAGGGTCCGTAGGGAACAAGGAGGGAATGAGGAAATATACATTTTTGGTCAAGTTATGTTCCCTATCGTGTACCCCACCGTCTCCGTGTACGAGCTTAAAGTGCATGTAACTTCCCTCCTGTGCCAGCTATGAAGACGCAAATACATTTGCGTCCAACGTTAACATGTCCTCTTTCAGACCCACCCAAAATGGGTTGAATAGTCCGTTCCTAAGTATGCCATGCCAACGTCTTTTTGTGGTGTACTTTACACGTTTTTCAGCTCTGGCGAAGCAGGCCCTGAATTCTGCCATCGAGCCTTTTTCCGCTTTCTGACTCTGAAAGCCTCAGCCCAGGCTGTCTCTGTACCCGTGACCTCTGCCTTACTCCCTGGGCGGCTCACCGCGTTTAGCTCAGCCTGCTGCCTGCCAAGACTGAATTCAACCTTCGAGTTATCTGTTCCGCTCTCCGAAAATGCATTCCTGCCTACTAGTTTAAGTAAACATTCCCCCAGCTGCAGAGCGAAGGGCCTGGCCTTACTGTCTCCGTGCAAGTGATTCATAGCCTCTGTTACCATGGAAGGCCCATGCCCCCCTCGCATCTCATGCAGACACTTAGACGCTTATACACGCACTCACAGTCAGTATAGAATAGCTTCTGCCCCAGAGACCTTTCCGCCCAGATAGTATGGTTCCCAAACATCAGATATCAGATATGATAGAGGTACGAGTTGATCTGACATGCCAGACTTCTGTCTCTTTCCGCCATTGTAAATGTCAAGTCCCCTGCACCCTTCAGTTTCACGTCAATCACACGTCATGCAGCTGCGCGCGCATCCAGGCCTCAGATTTCTGCTGACATTGCAAGATTCTGCTTTTTGTTACCACCCACTTATGACACCTACTTATGACGTTTCTAGCACACACCTCTATGTTCACGCCTAGTTTACGCCTTCTAATTACGTATTATTACCACGTGTGTGTTTTATCTTGTTTCTCTCAGCTGTTACGCCTACTGTATTGGTTTCTATAATGTAACTCAAGTATATAAGCTATGTATTGTCAATAAAATATTGCTCTATCCCTTCCTGCACCCCAGTGGTGGCAGGAACAAGATATCCGGTCATGACCATTCCTTTTAAGGAATAAAAGTGTAACACGGTATGGTGTAATGTGCATACAACCTACGTCAGTTGGGCCTTTTGCCCATAAGTGGTCCGGTACATTTTTCAATCTGACATCAAACTCTCGCAATACATAATGACCCTTAAAGTCTCTCAGGAAAAGTCTAACTCCTTCCGGAGAACAACAGATCACAGCTCCTAGAGCCTTCAATGTTTTTATTCCTAACAGATTTTCTGGACAAGATTTCGTAAGTAACAAGTCTGTAACACGTGATAATGGACCCACAGCCAGGGGGACTGGTTTCGATACCTCATTTACAATAGGCTGTCCTGAAAAACCAAGGGAAACATTCTGTGAGCCTGAGAGGGGTGCCCCTGGGACTTCATCATGGCTGATTGTGGTGCGACTTGCCCCTGTGTCAATTAGAAACTTTCTGTCTTTTCCCAATACTTGACTGTGTACATAAGGACCCTCTTGATCTACAGGAATTTCAGTAAGAGGCAAGCCACCCTCCCTCTCTAGGCTGTTTCATGTGTATCGTGGATAATCGGGGTAATCAGATTGGGCATACTGGTACATCTGCTGCGAGACTTGCTGAGTCGCGGCAATGGGCTGTGGCTGTGACTGTCTCTGTGGTACCGCTACTGTCTGTGCTGCATGTGGTGAAACATGCATAGGCTGTGTATTCTGCATGGGCTGTATATTCTGTGAAGTCTGTTGCTGACTCTGATTTTGTCTAGGTGGATGCGGTCTTTCTTTAGTTTTACCTGTGGATATATTATGTTTCAGAACTGGGCATTCATGTACGTAGTGACCCGGCTGCTTGCAATAATTGCATGTCCCTTTAACGGGAGCTGTGGCGTGACCTGTCTGGGTCGTACCCTTTCTCTGACCGTCGGCTGGAACCGACTGGGCCACTAACATTTTCATTTTCGTGTCTTTCATACGTTTCTGTTCCTGATCCTGTTCTTCTCTGATTCTGTTCTGATGGTATTGTAACATCTGTAACATCTGAGATGGCGTATTTGCTTGCCAAGTACTTTCAACTTTGTACACGCGGTTCTTGACTAGTGGCAGGGAATTCTCAACTAGTTTTGATACAAAAAGATGCGGGTACGACTCGCTACTTGGCTTAAGGCCACTATTGATAATAAAACATTTCTCGAATCTTGAATAGAAGTCACTAGTATCTTCATCGTGTTTCTGTTTACAGGCCGAAATTGCGTCCCAGTCTTCCTTTCTAGTTGTCAGTAATCTTGGCAGAACCTGTACTATTAAACCTGGTAATGCTTTAGTTTTCTCCCCAAGGCCTAGCCCAGGGGTACGAAGTTTCTCCTCGTCCTCTATTTCTGTCCACACAATCTTTTTATCTCCCACCTCCCATTCTCTTTCCTTCAGCTTCTCGTAGATGCCCGTGGGCAGCAGTACCTTTAACATTTTCATAATATCTTCATATGTGTAATCTCCCATCAGTACCATGTCTTTAAATTCTCTGTGAAAACCTGCAGGGTCTTTATCGTGACACGGTACTAGTTTCTTCATTTCCAATAGTTCTAACTTGGTCAGAGGTGTGTGTACATACACACGTTTCAGGGCGTTATCAGTACCCATGACTGGGTGTACTTCTCGTAAGGGGTTCTGACTTTCAATGCCATGTAGACGCTCCATATGATACATTTTTCTTTCTGGGGGCGGAGCGGGAACGTATTCGGAGCTTAAGAACGTGTTATATCTGTGCCGTTGTTCTAGAATTATTTGAATTAACTTGGTACTTAGGCCTCTCCATCTATCCATGAGTAGTGCTTCTAATGTATCGTGTAAGGGACCTGGGTCAGAATGTTGATGTCTGAATAACGTGAGGAGGTGCTGAATCATGTATACACCTGCTAATTTCTGCTCGTCTGGGGAAAGGTTCAGGAATGTCTGCGCTACTGTGTCATCATGGTATATGTTCGGATTGTCAGCCCATAGTACAGCTGACCGGGCTAGTTCTTGTTCATCCATAGAATTTAGTACATGGTACCCCATTCGTTCTCGAAGCATTTTATCAGTCTCTTGAAACTGATGTTCAGGAGAATTCGGTTTTGTTATGCCAGAGAGGAAGACTCTCTTGCTTTCTGGACGAATGCCTTTCCTAAGATAAGTTCCTTTACCTACATACGCTATCATGTCTGTAGTCTTTTCTAGTTCTCCAGATCCATCCTCCTCTTCAGAGGAAGCTTCTTCTTTCTCATTCTCGTGTACTTCTATTACTGCACTTCTTATTTTCCTGTACATACTGGCTATGCAATTCTGTTTATCATGCTTTCCTTCGGCTATATTCTGACCCCACTTTGTTAGGGCATCCATTTCATCCTGTTCTGTCTCAGGCCTGTCTTGTTCTCTTATAAAGCAATTTATGAAAAAACGTAGTATATATGCTTGAGTGTCGACTTTCTGATGTGCCATGGCTTCCTTAATACTTTCAGGGTTTTCCCCCGTTCGAACAAAATGATATATCCTATCTAGGTGTTCTTTCATTCCTGAGAATAACACTAGGTAATCTGTAGCTTGTCGTAAACGTAGCGATGCCATCAACATCCTATCGTCTTTACCGGGTACTGGATCGTATCTGCAAACTTGAAGCGGTTCTTTGAGTATGTCGAGACGGGGTGATTGGAATGTAAAGTGCTTCTGCATGTCCCTAAGGTTTAATCTGTGTGTTGCTGGCGGGGTCTGGTAACCCCTGGTCGCACCTCCTGAGGCGGAGGCTTGAGCATTATCTCTCTGTGGAGTCTGTATTTGTACTTGAACTTGTCTTTTAGTAAGATCAGGCGCAAACGGATTCGGTATCTTAACCTTAGGTGAGGGAAGTGGTGGAGGTGGAGGAACGACAGGCTGTCGGTCAGGGGGAACTTGTTGCAGTAATGGCGGGGTGCGATCTGGAGGCGTATTGCCATCTCCGTCACCGTCAGTAGGCGGGACGAGGGCACGTGGATTGGTGTAAGCGGGTGCTACATCTTTTAGATAGGAATTCAGAAAGATGTCTTTAGTAGTCCTGTGTTTTACTTTAATTGGAACCAATGGTGATGGCACATTTTTCGGCATTTCTGAAGTGGCCTCAGGCGTACCTTCGGCTACTAAGTACATACCATTTACAAGATTGTTTCGTGCGCGGTCTACTTGTTCTGATTTTACTCGAATCCCTTCAGTAACTAATTCGTTTTCTCTGGCTTTATCTGATTCTTCTCTATGTCTGTCTTCTCTACGGAGTGCTTTTTCAGCACGTTTATGTGATTCTTTACGCCAAAATTCTATGGCGTCTTTCTGAGATTGTCTGGCTTTCTTTTTCCATAATGCTTCTTCTACCTTCATGATGCACTCGGCATCCCATGTTCCGGTAACAGGCCATCTGTGTCTTTCGTCTAGATGCTTAGTATAATCGGCCGTTAAATCTAGATACAATATGGCGTCTATGCCATGTTTCTGATACATGAAGTTTCCAGGAGTGTCCCTAGGGGGGATAGGAATTTCTTCCTCTAGTATCCCTTTTCTAGTTCCTATCTGTTTTAACTTATTGAAAAACGGCATCTTGTCTACTTAGTACTGAATGCTCAATCCTAGCTGTTTAATTCTGACTCTGAACACAATTAGTTACACCAGAACACAATAATTTATATTAGAAACAGTCACTCATACCACAACATTAAACACATAAAAAAACATTTGAAACATATATGACTACCCCCTATACTGGATGTACTGCTAAACAGCACAGATACACTGTTGAGAACAGTGCAAGAACTAGGATAACTGATATACTGCTAAACAGTACAGATACACTGTCTAAAACAGTGCAGACCGAATTTGTGTACCCAAACCCGTCTAGATACGTCCCAGCAATGGTACTCACCGGGAAGCACGGAAAACAGAAGGCCTCGGAAAACTCGACTGGTCTGGACCGGACTCGACTCGACTCGACACGTTGATGCTTCGGAAAACTGGTGGGCCTCTTGACACCTCGGACCTTGCTTCTTTCGGCTAGGCTCTGGTCGGGATCCTACGCGCTCCTCACCGCCTCGTCTGGGTGCTGATTGCAGTCTTCGTCGCCTCCGTGGGCCAGAGGGAGATACAGGAAATCCTGCCAGTACGCGTAGTTTCCGTCTAACTGATGGCAGGGGACAGAGCTTGCAACGCACCAACCGGCGCGTGAGGTGGGGGAGGGGTCCCTATTCGGGCGCCAAAATAAGTAAAATAGTAAAGAGTAGACTCAGAAGAGATCTCCCGATTGTCGACTATACCGAAACGGCATGGGAGCAATACACAGATTTCAATAAAGGATTCTTTTTCTTCACAGGCCCCGTCCAAAACAGTAAATTGATACGTAGATTAACCAGAACACTCGAAGCAGTAGTAAATGAAACCGCCTCCGCTCTAGGTAACTTAACAGAGGAACAGTCTGCTATGCGGATTGTTGTCCTTCAGAATCGTCTTGTTATTGACGTCATCTTGGCAGATAGAGGTGGAGCCTGTAAGGTCATCGGGTCAAGTTGCTGTGTTTTCATTCCAGAAAACGCGCCAAATGTCTACAAAGCTATTACACGTCTTCATAAGATTGCAAGTTCGATACATCAGAATCCAGGCACCTGGACTTGGTCCGGTTGGTTCTGGACAACGTTAACCGCTTGGGGATGGAAGATCCTATCCTTCCTAGGCATTGCCCTTGTCATAGTATTCAGTTGTTGCCTGTGCCTGCAGTGTGGGCCAGCGATTTGTGGACTGTGCGCCACATCGTGCATTGAACATTCCAGTTTTCTCTCAAACCGACAACGGAAGAGAGACGAGCAAATGATGTTACAAGAGCAGACTGATCGATTCATGAGGATCGAGATATCATGAAGGGTCCGTAGGGAACAAGGAGGGAATGAGGAAATATACATTTTTGGTCAAGTTATGTTCCCTATCGTGTACCCCACCGTCTCCGTGTACGAGCTTAAAGTGCATGTAACTTCCCTCCTGTGCCAGCTATGAAGACGCAAATACATTTGCGTCCAACGTTAACATGTCCTCTTTCAGACCCACCCAAAATGGGTTGAATAGTCCGTTCCTAAGTATGCCATGCCAACGTCTTTTTGTGGTGTACTTTACACGTTTTTCAGCTCTGGCGAAGCAGGCCCTGAATTCTGCCATCGAGCCTTTTTCCGCTTTCTGACTCTGAAAGCCTCAGCCCAGGCTGTCTCTGTACCCGTGACCTCTGCCTTACTCCCTGGGCGGCTCACCGCGTTTAGCTCAGCCTGCTGCCTGCCAAGACTGAATTCAACCTTCGAGTTATCTGTTCCGCTCTCCGAAAATGCATTCCTGCCTACTAGTTTAAGTAAACATTCCCCCAGCTGCAGAGCGAAGGGCCTGGCCTTACTGTCTCCGTGCAAGTGATTCATAGCCTCTGTTACCATGGAAGGCCCATGCCCCCCTCGCATCTCATGCAGACACTTAGACGCTTATACACGCACTCACAGTCAGTATAGAATAGCTTCTGCCCCAGAGACCTTTCCGCCCAGATAGTATGGTTCCCAAACATCAGATATCAGATATGATAGAGGTACGAGTTGATCTGACATGCCAGACTTCTGTCTCTTTCCGCCATTGTAAATGTCAAGTCCCCTGCACCCTCCAGTTTCACGTCAATCACACGTCATGCAGCTGCGCGCGCATCCAGGCCTCAGATTTCTGCTGACATTGCAAGATTCTGCTTTTTGTTACCACCCACTTATGACACCTACTTATGACGTTTCTAGCACACACCTCTATGTTCACGCCTAGTTTACGCCTTCTAATTACGTATTATTACCACGTGTGTGTTTTATCTTGTTTCTCTCAGCTGTTACGCCTACTGTATTGGTTTCTATAATGTAACTCAAGTATATAAGCTATGTATTGTCAATAAAATATTGCTCTATCCCTTCCTGCACCCCAGTGGTGGCAGGAACAAGATATCCGGTCATGACCATTCCTTTTAAGGAATAAAACCCCTAAGAACTCTAACAACACGGACTCTGCCTTTTTCTTTCCGATTGAGTTATTATTGATTAAGTACTTACATGCATAGAAATTAGGACGGTAAATCAAATATTTACCACACCTGTAATGTGTGTGCACTGCTGGGGGTCCTGTACACACCCCTCTCCTATGTCTGGGCACTGCTGGGAATCATATCCACTCACCCCTGTCATGTCTGTGCACTGCTGGGGGTCTTGTACACACCCCCTCTCCTATGTCTGGGCATTGCTGGAGTCCTGTACACAACCCTCTCCTGTGTCTGGGCACTGCTGGGAGTCATATCCACCCACCCCTGTAATATGTGTGCGCTGCTGGGGGTCCTGTACACACCCCCTCTCCTATGTCTGGGCACTGCTGGGGGTCCTGTACACACCCCTCTCCTATGTATGGGCACTGCTGGGAGTCATATCCACCCACCCCTGTCATGTCTGTGCACTGCTGGAGGTCCTGTACACACCCCCTCTCCTATGTCTGGGCACTGCTGGGGGTCCTGTACACACCCCTCTCCTATGTCTGGGCACTGCTGGGAGTCATATCCACCCACCCCTGTCATGTCTGTGCACTGCTGGGGGTCCTGTAAACACCCCTCTCCTATGTCTGGGCATTGCTGGGAGTCCTGTACACACCCCTCTCCTATGTCTGGGCACTGCTGGGAGTCATATCCACCCACCCCTGTCATGTCTGTGCACTGCTGGGGGTCCTGTACACACCCCTCTCCTATGTCTGGGCACTGCTGGGAGTCATATCCACCCACCCTGCCATGTCTGTGCACTGCTGGGAGTCCTGTACACACCTCTCTCCTATGTCTGGGCACTGCTGGGGGTCCTGTACACACCCTCTCTTATGTCTGGGCACTGCTGATGGTCATATCCACCCACCCCTGTCATGTCTGTGCACCGCTGGGGGTCCGGTACATACCCCCTCTCCTATGTCTGGGCACTGCTGGGGGTCCTGTACACACCCCTCTCCTATGTCTGGGCACTGCTGGGAGTCATATCCACCCACCCCTATCATGTCTGTGCACTGCTGGGGGTCCTGTACACACCCCCTCCTATGTCTGTGCACTGCTGGGGGTCCTGTACACACCCCTCTCCTATGTCTGGGCACTGCTGGGAGTCATATCCACCCACCCCTGCCATGTCTGTGCACTGCTGGGAGTCCTGTACACACCCCTCTCCTATGTCTGGACACTGCTGGGGGTCCTGTACACACCCCTCTCCTATGTCTGGGCACTGCTGGGAGTCATATCCACCCACCCCTGTCATGTCTGTGCACTGCTGGGGGTCCTGTACACCCCATCTCTCCTATGTCTGTGCACTGCTGGGGGTCCTGTACACACCCTTCTCCTATGTCTGGGCACTGCTAGGAGTCATATCCACCCACCCCTGTCATGCCTGTGCACTGCTGGGAGTACTGTACACACCCCTCTCCTATGTCTGGGCACTGCTGGGAGTCATATCCACCCACCCCTGTCATGTCTGTGCACTGATGGGGGTCCGCTAAACACCCCCTCTCCTATGTCTGTGCACTGCTGGGGGTCCTGTACACATCCCCTCTCCTATGTCTGGGCACTGCTGGGGGTCCTGTACACACCCCTCTCCTATGTGTGGGCACTACTGGGAATCATATCCACCCACCCCTGTCATGTCTGTGCACTGCTGGGGGTCCTGTACACACCCCATCTCTCCTATGTCTGTGCACTGCTGGGGGTCCTGTACACACCCCTCTCCTATGTCTGGGCACTGCTGGGAGTCATATCCACCCACCCCTGCCATGTCTGTGCACTGCTGGGAGTCCTGTACACACCCCTCTCCTATGTCTGGACACTGCTGGGGGTCCTGTACACACCCCTCCCCTATGTCTGGGCACTGCTGGGAGTCATATCCACCCACCCCTGTCATGCATGTGCACTGCTGGGGGTACTGTACACACCCCTCTCCTATGTCTGGGCACTGCTGGGAGTCATATCCACCCACCCCTGTCATGTCTGTGCACTGATGGGGGTCCGCTAAACACCCCCTCTCCTATGTCTGTGCACTGCTGGGGGTCCTGTACACATCCCCTCTCCTATGTCTGGGCACTGCTGGGGGTCCTGTACACACCCCTCTCCTATGTGTGGGCACTACTGGGAATCATATCCACCCACCCCTGTCATGTCTGTGCACTGCTGGGGGTCCTGTACACACCCCCTCTCCTATGTCTGGGTGCTGCTGGGGGCCCTGTACACAACCCTCTCCTATGTCTGGGCACTGCTGGGAGTCATATCAACCCAGCCCTGTTATGTCTGTGCACTGCTGGGGGTCCTGTACACACCCCCTCTCCTATGTCTGGGCACTGCTGGGAGTCATATCCACCCACCCCTGGCATGTCTGTGCACTGCTGGGAGTCCTGTACACATCCCTCTCCTATGTCTGTGCACTGCTGGGGGTCCTGTACACACCCCTCCCCTATGTCTGGGCACTGCTGGGAGTCATATCCACCCAACCCTGTCATGTCTGTGCACTGCTGGGAGTCCTGTACACACCCCTCTCCCATGTCTGGGCACTGCTGGGGGTCCTGTACACACCCCTCTCCTATGTCTGGGCACTGCTTGGAGTCATATCCACCCACCCCTGTCATGTCTGTGCACTGCTGGGGGTCCTGTACACACCCCTCTCCTATGTCTGTGCACTGCTGGGGGTCCTGTACACACCCCTCTCCTATGTCTGGGCACTGCTGGGAGTCATATCCACCCACCCCTGTCATGTCTGTACACTGCTGGGGGTCCTGTACACACCCCTCTCCTATGTCTGGGCACTGCTGTGAGTCATATCCACCCACCCCTATCATGTCTGTGCACTGCTGGGGGTCCTGTACACACCCCCTTTCCTATGTCTGTGCACTGCCTGGGGTCCTGTACACACCCCTCTCCTATGTCTGGGCACTGCTGGGAGTCATAACCACCCACCCCTGTCATGTCTGGGCACTGCTGGGGGTCCTGTACACACCCCTCTCCTATGCCTGGGCACTGCCAGGGGTCCTGTAGACACCCCTCTCCTATGTCTGGGCACTGCTGGGGGTCCTGTAGACACCCCTCTCCTATGCCTGGGCACTGCTGGGGGTCCTGTAGACAACCCTCTCCTATGTCTGGGCACTGCTGGGAGTCATATCCACCCAACCCTGTCATGTTCATGCACTGCTTGGGGTCCTGTACACACCCCCTCTCCTATGTCTGGGCACTGCTGGGGGTCCTTTACACACCTCTCTCCTATGTCTGGGCACTGTTGGGAGTCATATCCACCCACCCCTGTCATGTCTGTGCACTGCTGGGGGTCCTGTAAACACCCCTCTCCTATGTCTGGGCACTGCTGGGAGTCCTGTACACACCCCTCTCCTATGTCTGGGCACTGCTGGGAGTCATATCCACCCACCCCTGTCATGTCTGTGCACTGCTGGGGGTCCTGTACACACCCCTCTCCTATGTCTGGGCACTGCTGGGAGTCATATCCACCCACCCTGCCATGTCTGTGCACTGCTGGAAGTCCTGTACACACCTCTCTCCTATGTCTGGGCACTGCTGGGGGTCCTGTACACACCCTCTCTTATGTCTGGGCACTGCTGAGAGTCATATCCACCCACCCCTGTCATGTCTGTGCACCGCTGGGGGTCCGGTACATACCCCCTCTCCTATGTCTGGGCACTGCTGGGGGTCCTGTACACACCCCTCTCCTATGTCTGGGCACTGCTGGGAGTCATATCCACCCACCCCTATCATGTCTGTGCACTGCTGGGGGTCCTGTACACACCCCCTCCTATGTCTGTGCACTGCTGGGGGTCCTGTACACACCCCTCTCCTATGTCTGGGCACTGCTGGGAGTCATATCCACCCACCCCTGCCATGTCTGTGCACTGCTGGGAGTCCTGTACACACCCCTCTCCTATGTCTGGACACTGCTGGGGGTCCTGTACACACCCCTCTCCTATGTCTGGGCACTGCTGGGAGTCATATCCACCCACCCCTGTCATGTCTGTGCACTGCTGGGGGTCCTGTACACCCCATCTCTCCTATGTCTGTGCACTGCTGGGGGTCCTGTACACACCCTTCTCCTATGTCTGGGCACTGCTAGGAGTCATATCCACCCACCCCTGTCATGCCTGTGCACTGCTGGGAGTACTGTACACACCCCTCTCCTATGTCTGGGCACTGCTGGGAGTCATATCCACCCACCCCTGTCATGTCTGTGCACTGATGGGGGTCCGCTAAACACCCCCTCTCCTATGTCTGTGCACTGCTGGGGGTCCTGTACACACCCCCTCTCCTATGTCTGGGCACTGCTGGAGGTCCTGTACACACCCTCTCCTATGTGTGGGCACTACTGGGAATCATATCCACCCACCCCTGTCATGTCTGTGCACTGCTGGGGGTCCTGTACACACCCCCTCTCCTATGTCTGGGTGCTGCTGGGGGTCCTGTACACAACCCTCTCCTATGTCTGGGCACAGCTGGGAGTCATATCAACCCAGCCCTGTTATGTCTGTGCACTGCTGGGGGTCCTGTACACACCCCCTCTCCTATGTCTGGGCACTGCTGGGAGTCATATCCACCCACCCCTGGCATGTCTGTGCACTGCCGGGAGTCCTGTACACATCCCTCTCCTATGTCTGTGCACTGCTGGTGGTCCTGTACACACCCCTCCCCTATGTCTGGGCACTGCTGGGAGTCATATCCACCCAACCCTGTCATGTCTGTGCACTGCTGGGAGTCCTGTACACACCCCTCTCCCATGTCTGGGCACTGCTGGGGGTCCTGTACACACCCCTCTCCTATGTCTGGGCACTGCTAGGAGTCATATCCACCCACCCCTGTCATGTCTGTGCACTGCTGGGGGTCCTGTACACACCCCTCTCCTATGTCTGTACACTGCGGGGGGTCCTGTACACACCCCTCTCCTATGTCTGGGCACTGCTGGGAGTCATATCCATCCACCCCTGTCATGTCTGTTTACTGCTGGGGGTCCTGTACATACCCCTCTCCTATGTCTGGGCACTGCTGGGAGTCATATCCACCCACCCCTATCATGTCTGTGCACTGCTGGGGGTCCTGTACACACCCCCTTTCCCATGTCTGTGCACTGCCTGGGGTCCTGTACACACCGCTCTCCTATGTCTGGGCACTGCTGGGAGTCATATCCACCCACCCCTGCCATGTCTGTGCACTGCTGGGAGTCCTGTACACACCCCTCTCCTATGTCTGGACACTGCTGGGGGTCCTGTACACACCCCTCTCCTATGTCTGGGCACTGCTGGGAGTCATATCCACCCACCCCTGTCATGTCTGTGCACTGCTGGGGGTCCTGTACACCCCCCCTCTCCTATGTCTGTGCACTGCTGGGGGTCCTGTACACACCCTTCTCCTATGTCTGGGCACTGCTAGGAGTCATATCCACCCACCCCTGTCATGTCTGTGCACTGCTGGGGGTACTGTACACACCTCTCTCCTATGTCTGGGCACTGCTGGGAGTCATATCCACCCACCCCTGTCATGTCTGTGCACTGATGGGGGTCCGCTTTACACCCCCTCTCCTATGTCTGTGCACTGCTGGGGGTCCTGTAAACATCCCCTCTCCTATGTCTGGGCACTGCTGGGGGTCCTGTACACACCCCTCTCCTATGTGTGGGCACTACTGGGAATCATATCCACCCACCCCTGTCATGTCTGTGCACTGCTGGGGGTCCTGTACACACCCCCTCTCCTATGTCTGGGTGCTGCTGGGGGTACTGTACACACCCCTCTCCTATGTCTGGGCACTGCTGGGAGTCATATCCACCCACCCCTGTCTTGTCTGTGCACTGATGGGGGTCCGATATACACCCCCTCTCCTATGTCTGTGCACTGCTGGGGGTCCTGTACACATCCCCTCTCCTATGTCTGGGCACTGCTGGGGGTCCTGTACACACCCCTCTCCTATGTGTGGGCACTGCTGGGAATCATATCCACCCACCCCTGTCATGTCTGTGCACTGCTGGGGGTCCTGTACACCCCCCCTCTCCTATGTCTGGGTGCTGCTGGGGGTCCTGTACACAACCCTCTCCTGTGTCTGGGCACTGCTGGGAGTCATATCCACCCACCCCTGTAATGTGTGTGCACTGCTGGGGGTCCTGTACACACCCCTCTCCTATGTCTGGGCACTGCTGGGAATCATATCCACTCACCCCTGTCATGTCTGTGCACTGCTGGGGGTCTTGTACACACCCCCTCTCCTATGTCTGGGCATTGCTGGGGTCCTGTAAACAACCCTCTCCTGTGTCTGGGCACTGCTGGGAGTCATATCCACCCACCCCTGTAATATGTGTGCGCTGCTGGGGGTCCTGTACACACCCCCTCTCCTATGTCTGGGCACTGCTGGGGGTCCTGTACACACCCCTCTCCTATGTATGGGCACTGCTGGGAGTCATATCCACCCACCCCTGTCATGTCTTTGCACTGCTGGAGGTCCTGTACACACCCCCTCTCCTATGTCTGGGCACTGCTGGGGGTCCTGTACACACCCCTCTCCTATGTCTGGGCACTGCTGGGAGTCATATCCACCCACCCCTGTCATGTCTGTGCACTGCTGGGAGTCCTGTACACGCCCCTCTCCTATGTCTGGGCACTGCTGGGGGTCCTGTACACACCCCTCTCCTATGCCTGGGCACTGCCGGGGGTCCTGTAGACACCCCTCTCCTATGTCTGGGCAACTCTGGGGGTCCTGTGGACACCCCTCTCCTATGCCTGGGCACTGCTGGGGGTACTGTAGACAACCCTCTCCTATGTCTGGGCACTGCTGGGAGTCATATCCACCCAACCCTGTCATGTTCGTGCACTGCTGGGGGTCCTGTACACACCCCCTCTCCTATGTCTGGGCACTGCTGGGGGTCCTGTACACACCCCTCTCCTATGTCTGGGCACAGCTGGGAGTCATATCAACCCAGCCCTGTTATGTCTGTGCACTGCTGGGGGTCCTGTACACACCCCCTCTCCTATGTCTGGGCACTGCTGGGAGTCATATCCACCCACCCCTGGCATGTCTGTGCACTGCTGGGAGTCCTGTACACATCCCTCTCCTATGTCTGTGCACTGCTGGGGGTCCTGTACACACCCCTCCCCTATGTCTGGGCACTGCTGGGAGTCATATCCACCCAACCCTGTCATGTCTGTGCACTGCTTGGAGTCCTGTACACACCCCTCTCCCATGTCTGGGCACTGCTGGGGGTCCTGTACACACCCCTCTCCTATGTCTGGGCACTGCTAGGAGTCATATCCACCCACCCCTGTCATGTCTGTGCACTGCTGGGGGTCCTGTACACACCCCTCTCCTATGTCTGTGCACTGCGGGGGGTCCTGTACACACCCCTCTCCTATGTCTGGGCACTGCTGGGAGTCATATCCACCCACCCCTGTCATGTCTGTTTACTGCTGGGGGTCCTGTACACACCCCTCTCCTATGTCTGGGCACTGCTGGGAGTCATATCCACCCACCCCTATCATGTCTGTGCACTGCTGGGGGTCCTGTACACACCCCCTTTCCTATGTCTGTGCACTGCCTGGGGTCCTGTACACACCCCTCTCCTATGTCTGGGCACTGCTGGGAGTCATATCCACCCACCCCTGCCATGTCTGTGCACTGCTGGGAGTCCTGTACACACCCCTCTCCTATGTCTGGACACTGCTGGGGGTCCTGTACACACCCCTCTCCTATGTCTGGGCACTGCTGGGAGTCATATCCACCCACCCCTGTCATGTCTGTGCACTGCTGGGGGTCCTGTACACCCCCCCTCTCCTATGTCTGTGCACTGCTGGGGGTCCTGTACACACCCTTATCCTATGTCTGGGCACTGCTAGGAGTCATATCCACCCACCCCTGTCATGTCTGTGCACTGCTGGGGGTACTGTACACACCCCTCTCCTATGTCTGGGCACTGCTGGGAGTCATATCCACCCACACCTGTCATGTCTGTGCACTGATGGGGGTCCGCTTTACACCCCCTCTCCTATGTCTGTGCACTGCTGGGGGTCCTGTAAACATCCCCTCTCCTATGTCTGGGCACTGCTGGGGGTCCTGTACACACCCCTCTCCTATGTGTGGGCACTACTGGGAATCATATCCACCCACCCCTGTCATGTCTGTGCACTGCTGGGGGTCCTGTACACACCCCCTCTCCTATGTCTGGGTGCTGCTGGGGGTACTGTACACACCCCTCTCCTATGTCTGGGCACTGCTGGGAGTCATATCCACCCACCCCTGTCTTGTCTGTGCACTGATGGGGGTCCGATATACACCCCCTCTCCTATGTCTGTGCACTGCTGGGGGTCCTGTACACATCCCCTCTCCTATGTCTGGGCACTGCTGGGGGTCCTGTACACACCCCTCTCCTATGTGTGGGCACTGCTGGGAATCATATCCACCCACCCCTGTCATGTCTGTGCACTGCTGGGGGTCCTGTACACCCCCCCTCTCCTATGTCTGGGTGCTGCTGGGGGTCCTGTACACAACCCTCTCCTGTGTCTGGGCACTGCTGGGAGTCATATCCACCCACCCCTGTAATGTGTGTGCACTGCTGGGGGTCCTGTACACACCCCTCTCCTATGTCTGGGCACTGCTGGGAATCATATCCACTCACACCTGTCATGTCTGTGCACTGCTGGGGGTCTTGTACACACCCCCTCTCCTATGTCTGGGCATTGCTGGGGTCCTGTACACAACCCTCTCCTGTGTCTGGGCACTGCTGGGAGTCATATCCACCCACCCCTGTAATATGTGTGCGCTGCTGGGGGTCCTGTACACACCCCCTCTCCTATGTCTGGGCACTGCTGGGGGTCCTGTACACACCCCTCTCCTATGTATGGGCACTGCTGGGAGTCATATCCACCCACCCCTGTCATGTCTTTGCACTGCTGGAGGTCCTGTACACACCCCCTCTCCTATGTCTGGGCACTGCTGGGGGTCCTGTACACACCCCTCTCCTATGTCTGGGCACTGCTGGGAGTCATATCCACCCACCCCTGTCATGTCTGTGCACTGCTGGGAGTCCTGTACACGCCCCTCTCCTATGTCTGGGCACTGCTGGGGGTCCTGTACACACCCCTCTCCTATGCCTGGGCACTGCCGGGGGTCCTGTAGACACCCCTCTCCTATGTCTGGGCACTGCTGGGGGTCCTGTGGACACCCCTCTCCTATGCCTGGGCACTGCTGGGGGTACTGTAGACAACCCTCTCCTATGTCTGGGCACTGCTGGGAGTCATATCCACCCAACCCTGTCATGTTCGTGCACTGCTGGGGGTCCTGTACACACCCCCTCTCCTATGTCTGGGCACTGCTGGGGGTCCTGTACACACCCCTCTCCTATGTCTGGGCACTGTTGGGAGTCATATCCACCCACCCCTTTCATGTCTGTGCACTGCTGGGGGTCCTGTAAACACCCCTCTCCTATGTCTGGGCACTGCCGGGAGTCCTGTACACACCCCTCTCCTATGTCTGGGCACTGCTGGGAGTCATATCCACCCACCCTGCCATGTCTGTGCACTGCTGGGAGTCCTGTACACACCTCTCTCCTATGTCTGGGCACTGCTGGGGGTCCTGTACACACCCTCTCCTATGTCTGGGCACTGCTGAGAGTCATATCCACCCACCCCTGTCATGTCTGTGCACCGCTGGGGGTCCGGTACATACCCCCTCTCCTATGTCTGGGCACTGCTGGGGGTCCTCTACACACCCCTCTCCTATGTCTGGGCACTGCTGGGAGTCATATCCACCCACCCCTATCATGTCTGTGCACTGCTGGGGGTCCTGTACACACCCCCTCCTATGTCTGTGCACTGCTGGGGGTCCTGTACACACCCCTCCCCTATGTCTGGGCACTGCTGGGAGTCATATCCACCCACCCCTGCCATGTCTGTGCACTGCTGGGGTCCTGTACACAACCCTCTCCTGTGTCTGGGCACTGCTGGGATTCATATCCACCCACCCCTGTAATATGTGTGCGCTGCTGGGGGTCCTGTACACACCCCCTCTCCTATGTCTGGGTACTGCTGGGGGTCCTGTACACACCCCTCTCCTATGTCTGGGCACTGCTGGGGGTCCTGTACACACCCCTCTCCTATGTCTGGGCACTGCTGGGAGTCATAACCACCCACCCCTGTCATGTCTGGGCACTGCTGGGGGTCCTGTACACACCCCTCTCCTATGCCTGGGCACTGCCAGGGGTCCTGTAGACACCCCTCTCCTATGTCTGGGCACTGCTGGGGGTCCAGTAGACACCCCTCTCCTATGCCTGGGCACTGCTGGGGGTCCTGTAGACAACCCTCTCCTATGTCTGGGCACTGCTGTGAGTCATATCCACCCACCCCTGTCATGTCTGTGCACTGCTGGGGGTCCTGTAAACACCCCTCTCCTATGTCTGGGCACTGCTGGGGGTCCTGTACACACCCCTCTCCTATGTCTGGGCACTGCTGGGAGTCATAACCACCCACCCCTGTCATGTCTGGGCACTGCTGGGGGTCCTGTACACACCCCTATCCTATGCCTGGGCACTGCCAGGGGTCCTGTAGACACCCCTCTCCTATGTCTGGGCACTGCTGGGGGTCCTGTAGACACCCCTCTCCTATGCCTGGGCACTGCTGGGGGTCCTGTAGACAACCCTCTCCTATGTCTGGGCACTGCTGGGAGTCATATCCACCCAACCCTGTCATGTTCGTGCACTGCTGGGGGTCCTGTACACACCCCCTCTCCTATGTCTGGGCACTGCTGGGGGTACTGTACACACCTCTCTCCTATGTCTGGGCACTGTTGGGAGTCTTATCCACCCACCCCTGTCATGTCTGTGCACTGCTGGGGGTCCTGTAAACACCCCTCTCCTATGTCTGGGCACTGCTGGGAGTCCTGTACACACCCCTCTCCTATGTCTGGGCACTGCTGGGAGTCATATCCACCCACCCCTGTCATGTCTGTGCACTGCTGGGAGTCCTGTACACACCTCTCTCCTATGTCTGGGCACTGCTGGGGGTCCTGTACACATCCTCTCTTATGTCTGGGCACTGCTGAGAGTCATATCCACCCACCCCTGCCATGTCTGTGCACTGCTGGGAGTCCTGTACACACCCCTCTCCTATGTCTTGACACTGCTGGGGGTCCTGTACACACCCCTCTCCTATGTCTGGGCACTGCTGGGAGTCATATCCACCCACCCCTGTCATGTCTGTGCACTGCTGGGGGTCCTGTACACCCCATCTCTCCTATGTCTGTGCACTGCTGGGGGTCCTGTACACACCCTTCTCCTATGTCTGGGCACTGCTAGGAGTCATATCCACCCACCCCTGTCATGCCTGTGCACTGCTGGGGGTACTGTACACACCCCTCTCCTATGTCTGGGCACTGCTGGGAGTCATATCCACCCACCCCTGTCATGTCTGTGCACTGATGGGGGTCCGCTAAACACCCCCTCTCCTATGTCTGTGCACTGCTGGGGGTCCTGTACACATCCCCTCTCCTATGTCTGGGCACTGCTGGGGGTCCTGTACACACCCCTCTCCTATGTGTGGGCACTACTGGGAATCATATCCACCCACCCCTGTCATGTCTGTGCACTGCTGGGGGTCCTGTACACACCCCCTCTCCTATGTCTGGGTGCTGCTGGGGGTCCTGTACACAACCCTCTCCTATGTCTGGGCACTGCTGGGAGTCATATCAACCCACCCCTGGCATGTCTGTGCACTGCTGGGAGTCCTGTACACATCCCTCTCCTATGTCTGTGCACTGCTGGGGGTCCTGTACACACCCCTCCCCTATGTCTGGGCACTGCTGGGAGTCATATCCACCCAACCCTGTCATGTCTGTGCACTGCTGGGAGTCCTGTACACACCCCTCTCCCATGTCTGTGCACTGCTGGGGGTCCTGTACACACCCCTCTCCTATGTCTGTGCACTGCTGGGGGTCCTGTACACACCCCTCTCCTATGTCTGGGCACTGCTGGGAGTCATATCCACCCACCCCTGTCATGTCTGTGCACTGCTGGGGGTCCTGTACACACCCCTCTCCTATGTCTGGGCACTGCTGGGAGTCATATCCACCCACCCCTATCATGTCTGTGCACTGCTGGGGGTCCTGTACACACCCCCTTTCCTATGTCTGTGCACTGCCTGGGGTCCTGTACACACCCCTCTCCTATGCCTGGGCACTGCCGGGGGTCCTGTAGACACCCCTCTCCCATGTCTGGGCACTGCTGGGGGTCCTGTAGACACCCCTCTCCTATGCCTGGGCACTGCTGGGGGTCCTGTAGACAACCCTCTCCTATGTCTGGGCACTGCTGGGAGTCATATCCACCCAACCCTGTCATGCTCGTACACTGCTGGGGGTCCTGTACACACCCCCTCTCCTATGTCTGGGCACTGCTGGGGGTCCTGTACACAACTCTCTCCTATGCCTGGGCACTGTTGGGAGTCATATCCACCCACCCCTGTCATGTCTGTGCACTGCTGGGGGTCCTGTAAACACCCCTCTCCAAGTCTGGGCACTGCTGGGAGTCCTGTACACACCCCTCTCCTATGTCTGGGCACTGCTGGGAGTCATATCCACCCACCCCTGTCATGTCTGTGCACTGCTGGGGGTCCTGTACACACCCCTCTCCTATGTCTGGGCACTGCTGGGAGTCATATCCACCCACCCTGCCATGTCTGTGCACTGCTGGGAGTCCTGTACACACCTCTCTCCTATGTCTGGGCACTGCTGGGGGTCCTGTACACACCCTCTCCTATGTCTGGGCACTGCTGAGAGTCATATCCACCCACCCCTGTCATCTCTGTGCACCGCTGGGGGTCCGGTACATACCCCCTCTCCTATGTCTGGGCACTGCTGGGGGTCCTGTACACACCCCTCTCCTATGTCTGGGCACTGTTGGGAGTCATATCCACCCACCCCTATCATGTCTGTGCACTGCTGGGGGTCCTGTACACACCCCCTCCTATGTCTGTGCACTGCTGGGGGTCCTGTACACACCCCTCCCCTATGTCTGGGCACTGCTGGGAGTCATATCCACTCACCCCTGCCATGTCTGTGCAATGCTGGGGTCCTGTACACAACCCTCTCCTGTGTCTGGGCACTGCTGGGATTCATATCCACCCACCCCTGTAATATGTGTGCGCTGCTGGGGGTCCTGTACACACCCCCTCTCCTATGTCTGGGCACTGCTGGGGGTCCTGTACACACCCCTCTCCTATGTCTGGGCACTGCTGTGAGTCATATCCACCCACCCCTGTCATGTCTGTGCACTGCTGGGGGTCCTGTAAACACCCCTCTCCTATGTCTGGGCACTGCTGGGGGTCCTGTACACACCCCTCTCCTATGTCTGGGCACTGCTGGGAGTCATAACCACCCACCCCTGTCATGTCTGGGCACTGCTGGGGGTCCTGTACACAACCCTCTCCTATGCCTGGGCACTGCCAGGGGTCCTGTAGACACCCCTCTCCTATGTCTGGGCACTCCTGGGGGTCCTGTAGACACCCCTCTCCTATGCCTGGGCACTGCTGGGGGTCCTGTAGACAACCCTCTCCTATGTCTGGGCACTGCTGGGAGTCATATCCACCCAACCCTGTCATGTTCGTGCACTGCTGGGGGTCCTGTACACACCCCCTCCCCTATGTCTGGGCACTGCTGGGGGTCCTGTACACACCTCTCTCCTATGTCTGGGCACTGTTGGGAGTCATATCCACCCACCCCTGTCATGTCTGTGCACTGCTGGGGGTCCTGTAAACACCCCTCTCCTATGTCTGGGCACTGCTGGGAGTCCTGTACACACCCCTCTCCTATGTCTGGGCACTGCTGGGAGTCATATCCACCCACCCCTGTCATGTCTGTGCACTGCTGGGGGTCCTGTACACACCCCTCTCCTATGTCTGGGCACTGCTGGGAGTCATATCCACCCACCCTGCCATGTCTGTGCACTGCTGGGAGTCCTGTACACACCTCTCTCCTATGTCTGGGCACTGCTGGGGGTCCTGTACACACCCTCTCTTATGTCTGGGCACTGCTGAGAGTCATATCCACCCACCCCTGTCATGTCTGTGCACCGCTGGGGGTCCGGTACATACCCCCTCTCCTATGTCTGGGCACTGCTGGGGGTCCTGTACACACCCCTCTCCTATGTCTGGGCACTGCTGGGAGTCATATCCACCCACCCCTATCATGTCTGTGCACTGCTGGGGGTCCTGTACACACCCCCTCCTATGTCTGTGCACTGCTGGGGGTCCTGTACACACCCCTCTCCTATGTCTGGGCACTGCTGGGAGTCATATCCACCCACCCCTGCCATGTCTGTGCACTGCTGGGAGTCCTGTACACACCCCTCTCCTATGTCTGGACACTGCTGGGGGTCCTGTACACACCCCTCTCCTATGTCTGGGCACTGCTGGGAGTCATATCCACCCACCCCTGTCATGTCTGTGCACTGCTGGGGGTCCTGTACACCCCATCTCTCCTATGTCTGTGCACTGCTGGGGGACCTGTACACACCCTTCTCCTATGTCTGGGCACTGCTAGGAGTCATATCCACCCACCCCTGTCATGCCTGTGCACTGCTGGGGGTACTGTACACACCCCTCTCCTATGTCTGGGCACTGCTGGGAGTCATATCCACCCACCCCTGTCATGTCTGTGCACTGATGGGGGTCCGCTAAACACCCCCTCTCCTATGTCTGTGCACTGCTGGGGGTCCTGTACACATCCCCTCTCCTATGTCTGGGCACTGCTGGGGGTCCTGTACACACCCCTCTCCTATGTGTGGGCACTACTGGGAATCATATCTACCCACCCCTGTCATGTCTGTGCACTGCTGGGGGTCCTGTACACACCCCCCTCCTATGTCTGGGTGCTGCTGGGGGTCCTGTACACAACCCTCTCCTATGTCTGGGCACTGCTGGGAGTCATATCAACCCAGCCCTGTTATGTCTGTGCACTGCTGGGGGTCCTGTACACACCCCCTCTCCTATGTCTGGGCACTGCTGGGAGTCATATCCACCCACCCCTGGCATGTCTGTGCACTGCTGGGAGTCCTGTACACATCCCTCTCCTATGTCTGTGCACTGCTGGGGGTCCTGTACACACCCCTCCCCTATGTCTGGGCACTGCTGGGAGTCATATCCACCCAACCCTGTCATGTCTGTGCCCTGCTGGGAGTCCTGTACACACCCCTCTCCCATGTCTGGGCACTGCTGGGGGTCCTGTACACACCCCTCTCCTATGTCTGGGCACTGCTGGGAGTCATATCCACCCACCCCTGTCATGTCTGTGCACTGCTGGGGGTCCTGTACACACCCCTCTCCTATGTCTGTGCACTGCTGGGGGTCCTGTACACACCCCTCTCCTATGTCTGGGCACTGCTGGGAGTCATATCCACCCACCCCTGTCATGTCTGTGCACTGCTGGGGGTCCTGTACACACCCCTCTCCTATGTCTAGGCACTGCTGGGAGTCATATCCACCCACCCCTATCATGTCTGTGCACTGCTGGGGGTCCTGTACACACCCCCTTTCCTATGTCTGTGCACTGCCTGGGGTCCTGTACACACCCCTCTCCTATGTCTGGGCACTGCTGGGAGTCATATCGACCCACCCCTGCCATGTCTGTGCACTGCTGGGAGTCCTGTACACACCCCTCTCCTATGTCTGGACACTGCTGGGGGTCCTGTACACACCCCTCTCCTATGTCTGGGCACTGCTGGGAGTCATATCCACCCACCCCTGTCATGTCTGTGCACTGCTGGGGGTCCTGTACACCCCCCTCTCCTACGTCTGTGCACTGCTGGGGGTCCTGTACACACCCTTCTCCTATGTCTGGGCACTGCTAGGAGTCATATCCACCCACCCCTGTCATGTCTGTGCACTGCTGGGGGTACTGTACACACCCCTCTCCTATGTCTGGGCACTGCTGGGAGTCATATCCACCCACCCCTGTCATGTCTGTGCACTGATGGGGGTCCGCTTTACACCCCCTCTCCTATGTCTGTGCACTGCTGGGGGTCCTGTAAACATCC
The DNA here is from genome assembly GCF_964263255.1 of Lissotriton vulgaris. Lineage (NCBI taxonomy): Eukaryota > Metazoa > Chordata > Amphibia > Caudata > Salamandridae > Lissotriton > Lissotriton vulgaris. Next base: position 1,245,901,013 of record NC_141687.1, on the reverse strand, counting down.
CCTCTCCTATGTCTGGGCACTGCTGGGGGTCCTGTACACACCCCTCTCCTATGTGTGGGCACTACTGGGAATCATATCCACCCACCCCTGTCATGTCTGTGCACTGCTGGGGGTCCTGTACACACCCCCTCTCCTATGTCTGGGTGCTGCTGGGGGTACTGTACACACCCCCCCCTCTCCTATGTCTGGGCACTGCTGGGAGTCATATCCACCCACCCCTGTCTTGTCTGTGCACTGATGGGGGTCCGATATACACCCCCTCTTCTATGTCTGTGCACTGCTGGGGGTCCTGTACACATCCCCTCTCCTATGTCTGGGCACTGCTGGGGGTCCTGTACACACCCCTCTCCTAAGTGTGGGCACTGCTGGGAATCATATCCACCCACCCCTGTCATGTCTGTGCACTGCTGGGGGTCCTGTACACCCCCCCTCTCCTATGTCTGGGTGCTGCTGGGGGTCCTGTACACAACCCTCTCCTGTGTCTGGGCACTGCTGGGAGTCATATTCACCCACCCCTGTAATGTGTGTGCACTGCTGGGGGTCCTGTACACACCCCTCTCCTATGTCTGGGCACTGCTGGGAATCATATCCACTCACCCCTGTCATGTCTGTGCACTGCTGGGGGTCTTGTACACACCCCCTCTCCTATGTCTGGGCACTGCTGGGGTCCTGTACACAACCCTCTCCTGTGTCTGGGCACTGCTGGGAGTCATATCCACCCACCCCTGTAATATGTGTGCGCTGCTGGGGGTCCTGTACACACCCCCTCTCCTATGTCTGGGCACTGCTGGGGGTCCTGTACACACCCCTCTCCTATGTCTGGGCACTGCTGGGAGTCATATCCACCCACCCCTGTCATGTCTGTGCACTGCTGGAGGTCCTGTACACACCCCCTCTCCTATGTCTGGGCACTGCTGGGGGTCCTGTACACACCCCTCTCCTATGTCTGGGCACTGCTGGGAGTCATATCCACCCACCCCTGTCATGTCTGTGCACTGCTGGGAGTCCTGTACACGCCCCTCTCCTATGTCTGGGCACTGATGGGGGTCCTGTACACACCCCTCTCCTATGCCTGGGCACTGCCGGGGGTCCTGTAGACACCCCTCTCCTATGTCTGGGCACTGCTGGGGGTCCTGTAGACACCCCTCTCCTATGCCTGGGCACTGCTGGGGGGTACTGTAGACAACCCTCTCCTATGTCTGGGCACTGCTGGGAGTCATATCCACCCAACCCTGTCATGTTCGTGCACTGCTGGGGGTCCTGTACACACCCCCTCTCCTATGTCTGGGCACTGCTGGGGGTCCTGTACACACCCCTCTCCTATGTCTGGGCACTGTTGGGAGTCATATCCACCCACCCCTTTCATGTCTGTGCACTGCTGGGGGTCCTGTACACACCCCTCTCCTATGTCTGGGCACTGCTGGGAGTCCTGTACACACCCCTCCCCTATGTCTGGGCACTGCTGGGAGTCATATCCACCCACCCCTGTCATGTCTGTGCACTGCTGGGGGTCCTGTACACACCCCTCTCCTATGTCTGGGCACTGCTGGGAGTCATATCCACCCACCCTGCCATGTCTGTGCACTGCTGGGAGTCCTGTACACACCTCTCTCCTATGTCCGGGCACTGCTGGGGGTCCTGTACACACCCTCTCCTATGTCTGGGCACTGCTGAGAGTCATATCCACCCACCCCTGTCATGTCTGTGCACCGCTGGGGGTCCGGTACATACCCCCTCTCCTATGTCTGGGCACTGCTGGGGGTCCTGTACACACCCCTCTCCTATGTCTGGGCACTGCTGAGAGTCATATCCACCCACCCCTATCATGTCTGTGCACTGCTGTGGGTCCTGTACACACCCCCTCCTATGTCTGTGCACTGCTGGGGGTCCTGTACACACCCCTCTCCTATGTCTGGGCACTGCTGGGAGTCATATCCACCCACCCCTGCCATGTCTGTGCACTGCTGGGAGTCCTGTACACACCCCTCTCCTATGTCTGGACACTGCTGGGGGTCCTGTACACCCCTCCTCTCCTATGTCTGTGCACTGCTGGGGGTCCTGTACACACCCTTCTCCTATGTCTGGGCACTGCTAGGAGTCATATCCACCCACCCCTGTCATGTCTGTGCACTGCTGGGGGTACTGTACACACCCCTGTCCTATGTCTAGGCACTGCTGGGAGTCATATCCACCCACCCCTGTCATGTCTGTGCACTGATGGGGGTCCGCTAAACACCCCCTCTCCTATGTCTGTGCACTGCTGGGGGTCCTGTACACATCCCCTCTCCTATGTCTGGGCACTGCTGGGGGTCCTGTACACACCCCTCTCCTATGTGTGGGCACTACTGGGAATCATATCCACCCACCCCTGTCATGTCTGTGCACTGCTGGGGGTCCTGTACACACCCCCTCTCCTATGTCTGGGTGCTGCTGGGGGTCCTGTACACAACCCTCTCCTATGTCTGGGCACTGCTGGGAGTCATATCAACCCACCCCTGTTATGTCTGTGCATAGCTGGGGGTCCTGTACACACCCCCTCTCCTATGTCTGGGCACTGCTGGGAGTCATATCCACCCACCCCTGGCATGTCTGTGCACTGCTGGGAGTCCTGTACACATCCCTCTCCTATGTCTGTGCACTGCTGGGGGTCCTGTACACACCACTCCCCTATGTCTGGGCACTGCTGGGAGTCATATCCACCCAACCCTGTCATGTCTGTGCACTGCTGGGAGTCCTGTACACACCCCTCTCCTATGTCTGGGCACTGCTGGGGGTCCCGTACACACCCCTCTCCTATGTCTGGGCACTGCTGGGAGTCATATCCACCCACCCCTGTCATGTCTGTGCACTGCTGGGGGTCCTGTACACACCCCTCTCCTATGTCTGTGCACTGCTGGGGGTCCTGTACACACCCCTCTCCTATGTCTGGGCACTGCTGGGAGTCATATCCACCCACCCCTGTCATGTCTGTGCACTGCTGGGGGTCCTGTACACACCCTCTCCTATGTCTGGGCACTGCTGGGAGTGATATCCACCCACCCCTATCATGTCTGTGCACTGCTGGGGTCCTGTACACACCCCCTCTCCTATGTCTGTGCACTGCTGGGTATCCTGTACACACCCCTCTCCTATGTCTGGGCACTGCTGGGAGTCATATCCACCCACCCCTGCCATGTCTGTGCACTGCTGGGAGTCCTGTACACACCCCTCTCCTATGTCTGGACACTGCTGGGGGTCCTGTACACACCCCTCTCCTATGTCTGGGCACTGCTGGGAGTCATATCCACCCACCCCTGTCTTGTCTGTGCACTGCTGGGGGTCCTGTACACCCCCCTCTCCTATGTCTGTGCACTGCTGGGGGTCCTGTACACACCCTTCTCCTATGTCTGGGCACTGCTAGGAGTCATATCCACCCACCCCTGTCATGTCTGTGCACTGCTGGGGGTACTGTACACACCCCTCTCCTATGTCCGGGCACTGCTGGGAGTCATATCCACCCACCCCTGTCATGTCTGTGCACTGATGGGGGTCCGCTTTACACCCCCTCTCCTATGTCTGTGCACTGCTGGGGGTCCTGTACACATCCCCTCTCCTATGTCTGGGCCCTGCTGGGGGTCCTGTACACACCCCTCTCCTATGTGTGGGCACTACTGGGAATCATATCCACCCACCCCTGTCATGTCTGTGCACTGCTGGGGGTCCTGTACACACCCCCTCTCCTATGTCTGGGTGCTGCTGGGGGTCCTGTACACAACCCTCTCCTATGTCTGGGCACTGCTGGGAGTCATATCAACCCACCCCTGTTATGTCTTTGCACTGCTGGGGGTCCTGTACACCCCCTCCCCTATGTCTGGGCACTGCTGGGAGTCATATCCACCCACCCCTGGCATGTCTGTGCACTGCTGGGAGTCGTGTACACATCCCTCTCCTATGTCCTGGCACTGCTTGGGGTCCTGTACACACCCCTCTCCTATGTCTGGGCACTGCTGGGAGTCATATCCACCCACCCCTGTCATGTCTGTGCACTGCTGGGAGTCCTGTACACACCCCTCTCCTATGTCTGTGCACTGCTGGGGGTCCTGTACACACCCCTCTCCTATGTCTGGGCACTGCTGGGAGTCATATCCACCCACCCCTGTCATGTCTGTGCACTGCTGGGAATCCTGTACATACCCCTCTCCTATGTCTGGGCACTGCTGGGGGTCCTGTACACACCCCTCTCCTATGTCTGGGCACTGCTGGGGGTCCTATACACACCCCTCTCCTATGTCTGGGCACTGCTGGGGGTCCTGTACACACCCCTCTCCTATGTCTGGGCACTGCTGGGGGTCTTTGCCACCCACCACTCAGATGTGACGCACCGTACACGACATTTCAGACGTGTGTGCGGCACGTATCACTATTTCAATAGTGATTTGCGCTAGCGTGTGGCGCACCATGCCCCCACCTCACACGTTGATGGCGTACGTGCGGCACATATCACTATTGCAATGGTGGTATGTGCTAGCGTGTGCTGCACCGTTCCCCGACGATGATAGCGTATGTGCGGCATGTATCACTATTGCAATGGTGATATGCGCTAGCGTGTGGTGCACCGTACCCCAACGTTGATGGAGTATGTGCGGCACGTATCACTATTGCAATGGTGGTATGCGCTAGCGTGTGCTGCACCGTACCCCGACGTTGATGGCGTATGTGCCGCACGTATCACTATTCCAATGGTGATATGCGCTAGCGTGTGGTGCACCGCACCCCGACGTTGATGGCGTATGTGCGGCACGTATCACTATTGCAATGGTGATATGCGCTAGCGCGTGGTGCACCGTACCCCAAAATTGATGGCGTATGTGTGGCACGTATCACTATTGCAATGGTGATATGCGCTAGCGTGTGGTGCACCATACCCCGACGTGAATGGCGTATGTGCGTCACGTATCACTGTAGCAATGGTGATATGCGCTAGCGTGTTGCGGACGGTACAGGTATACTTCCGTTGTTGTGGTACGTTGTACTCACCGTCTGCGCCCTCGTCGATTTCTATATACGAGGTCGTAGGCGTACAGGGCTGGGATGACAAGCTCAAGGGGGTTCATGTTGTGTATGTCGCGTACCGGGGTGCAGTTCGGGCCGGACTCAGGTTGTACGGCTGTTTACAGCTCTCGTAGCAGAAGAGTCGTACGGAGTGTCGTCAACACACATCGTACTTCCTGGTTCGGACATGGCTGCCAGTTTTCTTACGGACGTAGCGTACAGCGTCACCCGGAGACAATCCGTATGTAATTTCTAGTTGTACGGTGTTTGGTACGAGTCGTACGGAGTGGCGCATTGGGTTCGGATCGTACTTGCTCGTTCGTACAGGGACGTTGAAGGTCTACGATTCGTACGGGAAAAAGGCTCCATACGGCTAATCGGAGCGCTTTTTCCAGAATCGGAATCGACCCCTAAGTGTCCAATATGCCACAGACGGCACCTTTGCTTATCAAATGAAAAAACGTATTTCCCTAGCCTATGTTCCTGTAACAGACGTTGCTGAACACTATAACCTATTAATAGGCAGCCCCTACTATAAAAGAAATGAAGAAAGACTAAGCCCTATGCTTGACTACTTCGAAGATACATGGGTAGGAAGGCTACACCAATCTGGTCATAGACGACAACCTAAATATCAAATTGCCTGGTGGAATGTCTACCTTAGCACCCTAAATATGGAAGCAAAAACAAACAACGCCGTTGAAGGATGGCATAATGCCTTCCAAGCAACCACAAGCAGAGGAACACCCACCCTTCACAAATTAATACAATCCCTACAAAAAGAGCAGAGTTACCAAGAGCTCCGAATGGAGCAATCAGTAACCCTGATAGGACCAAAATTAACTAAACAAACCAAAAAAATGTATAACACACTCCAAACCCAAGTTACCCTCTATCCATCTACCAGAGGACTGGAATATCTCTCAATGATAGCTAAAACGATTCTATAAAATATATCACAACTATACATGCAACATTAGCCACTTCTAAATATAACTGTTCCTACCTTTGTTCTATTTAACAAATTGAAATTAAATTATCTAATACATTTTAAACACATGTATAAAATGTATTATGATAATTTACTTTCAAACTGTTACATATAATGTAGCAATACAACAAATTATAACAGCTTTCCTACCCAAAAACATTTTTTTATATACTTACAGTTTCCGTCGCTGCTTTAAAATTAATTAAATGATGAAAAATCCATACCAAAGCGTTTAAAATGTCCATACAATCCAAGGAAACCCCCCAAAAAATGAAAAAATACAAGCAAATCCATGGCGACTCCTCTCCAATGTAATCCACAGGGTATACCCTTCAATACCCAAAAATAGTTATTAAAAAAAAGAAACGCTCCTGGAAAACCCGAAAAACAAAGTAGGTGTGTAAAAATAAGAGTATATAATACTCGTCACACTACTTTAAAAAAAACGGACCTCCTCCAAACACTGAAAGTGCGACAACCTGAAAAATAGAAAAAACCATACCCACCCACACAAATACACCCATACACATATAAAAATGCATATTTATACTATAAACATATCCATTTACTAACATTTAAACATATAGGCATACCTCACACACCTAGCACTACAACGCAATAAACACTAAGGGCTCCATTAGGATGGCGGGCGGATTGCCCCGCCAGGCTGGCGGTAGCCACCGCCAGCCTGGCGGGGGAAATCCGCCCACCATCCTTCCCTGTATTCCCCCCGCCATATTAGAATGGCGGGGGGGACCACGGCAGAGCAAAACACCGCCCGCCACTTTTCCGCCCCGGTCGCATTGCGGCCGGGGCGGAAAATGATTAATATGGTGGCGGTGTCTATGAGACACCGCCAGCCATATTACAATGGCAAGTGTGCAATGCCTTTCCGCGGCGGCAATGCAGCCACAGAAAGGCAGGCGGTGTTCACTCTGGGGGCCCCCTGTGGGCCCCCGGAGTGAAGGCCAAAGGGGGGTGGCACACAGGGGGGTACCTGTGGTACCCCCCTGCATTTGCATAATCAAAGCGGCAGGCACCGCGCGGTGCCTGCCGCTTTGGTTACGTAAATGCTGCTAAGCATTTTTAGTATTGTGGCGGGCGGAGCAGAGAGCTCCGCCCGCCACAATACTATAAATACAGGATGTGCCCGCCACTGTGGCGGGCACATCCTAATGGTCTGTGCGGGACCCCCATCCTCAGGGCGGGCGTTCCTGATTTCCGACAGGATGGCGGGCGGGCAAAGCCCTCCCGCCATCCTAATGGGGCCCCTAATATCGTACAATGGAGCTAACACCTAAAACACAATCTAGGATCGATAATAGAATCCAACTAAACCTAAATACACCACACATACACTTAAATTCACTTTATTAACTTATAAAAGAAAATAAAAACAAACTTACCCTCTCCAACGCGACGCAGCATCCAACGCGAGCTGTTCCAGTACCAAATCAGACAAAATAAGATTACGCGGTTAAAAAATAGTCCCTGTATATGTGAAAAGGCTATTTATTTATTTTTTTCCAACACTTAAAAATTAAAAATATAGTGTTACATTATATATTATTTTTCATGACATTTTTTTTAAATATTGATAACAAATATTTGTTTAAAAAAATTATTTACAATGTTATTTAAATAACTGTTGAAAAGAAAATATTATTTATATGTACACTTTGTAATTAATTTAAATGTTGAAATTACTTTTGTAATTGACTTTGTGTTAAACATTAGGAGGCCCATTATGATGTCGGGCGGATTGCCTCCGCCAGGCTGGCGGTGGCCACCGCCGGCCTGGTGGAGGCAATCCGCCCGTCATCCATGTCCTGATTCCCCCCTGCCAGATTAGGATGGCGGAGGGGACAACGGCGGACGGAAAGACCGTCCAAAGCGACCGCGGCGGTAATAGATTAATATGGTGGTGGTGTCCAATGGACACCGCCAGCCATATTACAATGGCAATATGTAGGGGCCTTTCCGCGGCGGCAATGCCGCCACGGAAAGGCAGGCGGCGACAGCTGCGGGGCCCCCTGCGGGGCCCCCAGGTGATGGCAGAGGTGGAGGGGGACATGAGGGGTACCCCGCAACATTTGCATATGCAATGCGGCAGGCACCGCGCGGTGCCTGCCGCTTTACATATGCAAATGCGTGCTGACATGTTTAGCATTGTGGCGGGCGGTGCTGATATAATGATAGCACAATGATATATATGTAGGATGTGCCCGCCACTGTGGCGGGCACATCCTAATTCCCCCTCCACCAAGTATAAACCCATATAAATTACTATTCCCACTCCACCAAGTTTAAAATTATTTCTCATTATTTACCTCTGTAAAAATTAATATTATTAATATTTTCAATATTAATTTTATTAATTTCTAGATTAAACTATTACCATTTTATAACCAACAAAAATGTTACAGTTTTGAGTTACTCAAAAAATGTATCTATCAATGATCTTTAAAATATGAAAAATTGTTTGTACAACAAATATAACAATTATTTTCAACATGTTTATTATTAAAATATTTCTATTTTGTATGTGATTTAAAGTAATTGTTATAAAATAAATTGTACACTATGTAATTATATTTGTTATGAAAAATTAAATTTTCAATATATGTGAATAAACATAAAAATTATTTCACTGCAATTTATCAATGTTTTTAATATACAAATATTTACTTGCTATTATTTTTTTTAATAAAGACTATTTACTTACAAAATTATACTGCAAATAACATGTTTTCCTGTATTTCCCATTTGTTTTTCCATCCTAATAAACAGTTTGTAAATGTTTCCACTTAACCCTGTGTGTGTCTACTTTTTTATTATTGAAATAAAATAACACCTACCCTTCACAAATTAATACAATCCCTACAAAAAGAGCAGAGTTACCAAGAGCTCCGAATGGAGCAATCAGTAACCCTGATAGGACCAAAATTAACTAAACAAACCAAAAAAATGTATAACACACTCCAAACCCAAGTTACCCTCTATCCATCTACCAGAGGACTGGAATATCTCTCAATGATAGCTAAAACGATTCTATAAAATATATCACAACTATACATGCAACATTAGCCACTTCTAAATATAACTGTTCCTACCTTTGTTCTATCTAACAAATTGAAATTAAATTATCTAATACATTTTAAACACATGTATAAAATGTATTATGATAATTTACTTTCAAACTGTTACATATAATGTAGCAATACAACAAATTAAAACAGCTTTCCTACCCAAAAACATTTTTTTATATACTTACAGTTTCCGTCGCTGCTTTAAAATTAATTAAATGATGAAAAATCCATACCAAAGCGTTTAAAATGTCCATACAATCCAAGGAAACCCCCCAAAAAATGAAAAAATACAAGCAAATCCATGGCGACTCCTCTCCAATGTAATCCACAGGGTATACCCTTCAAAACCCAAAAATAGTTATTAAAAAAAAGAAACGCTCCTGGAAAACCCGAAAAACAAAGTAGGTGTGTAAAAATAAGAGTATATAATACTCGTCACACTACTTAAAAAAAAACGGACCTCCTCCAAACACTGAAAGTGCGACAACCTGAAAAATAGAAAAAAACATACCCACCCACACAAATACACCCATACACATATAAAAATACATATTTATACTATAAACATATCCATTTACTAACATTTAAACATATAGGCATACCTCACACACCTAGCACTACAACGCAATAAACACAAAGGGCTCCATTAGGATGGCGGGCGGATTGCCCCGCCAGGCTGGCGGTAGCCACCGCCAGCCTGGCGGGGGAAATTCGCCCACCATCCTTCCCTGTATTCCCCCCGCCATATTAGAATGGCGGGGCGGACCACGGCAGAGCAAAACACCGCCCGCCACATTTTCCGCCCCGGTCGCATTGCGGCCGGGGCGGAAAATGATTAATATGGTGGCGGTGTCTATGAGACAGCGCCAGCCATATTACAATGGCAAGTGTGCAATGCCTTTCCGCGGCGGCAATGCAGCCATGGAAAGGCAGGCGGTGTTCACTCTGGGGGCCCCCTGTGGGCCCCCGGAGTGAAGGCCAAAGGGGGGTGGCACACAGGGGGGTACCTGTGGTACCCCCCTGCATTTGTATAATCAAAGCGGCAGGCACCGCGCGGTGCCTGCCGCTTTGATTACGTAAATGCTGCTAAGCATTTTTAGTATTGTGGCGGGCGGAGCAGAGAGCTCCGCCCGCCACAATACTATAAATACAGAATGTGCCCGCCACTGTGGCGGGCACATCCTAATGGTCTGTGCGGGACCCCCACCCTCAGGGCGGGCGTTCCCGATTTCCGACAGGATGGCGGGCGGGCAAAGCCCGCCCGCCATCCTAATGGGGCCCCTAATATCGTACACTGGAGCTAACACCTAAAACACAATCTAGGATCGATAATAGAATCCAACTAAACCTAAATACACCACACATACACTTAAATTCACTTTATTAACTTATAAAAGAAAATAAAAACAAACTTACCCTCTCCAACGCGACGCAGCATCCAACGCGAGCTGTTCCAGTACCAAATCAGACAAAATAAGATTACGCGGTTAAAAAATAGTCCCTGTATATGTGAAAAGGCTATTTATTTATTTTTTTCCAACACTTAAAAATTAAAAATATAGTGTTACATTATATATTATTTTTCACGACAATTTTTTTAAATATTGATAAAAAATATTTGTTTAAAAAAATTATTTACAATGTTATTTAAATAACTGTTGAAAAGAAAATATTATTTATATGTACACTTTGTAATTAATTTAAATGTTGAAATTACTTTTGTAATTGACTTTGTGTTAAACATTAGGAGGCCCATTATGATGTCGGGCGGATTGCCTCCGCCAGGCTGGCGGTGGCCACCGCCGGCCTGGTGGAGGCAATCCGCCCGACATCCATGTCCTGATTCCCCCCCGCCAGATTAGGATGGCGGAGGGGACAACGGCGGACGGAAAGACCGTCCAAAGCGACCGCGGCGGTAATAGATTAATATGGTGGTGGTGTCCAATAGACACCGCCAGCCATATTACAATGGCAATATGTAGGGGCCTTTCCGCGGCGGCAATGCCGCCACGGAAAGGCAGGCGGCGATAGCTGCGGGCCCCCTGCGGGGCCCGCAGGTGATGGCAGAGGTGGAGGGGGACATGAGGGGTACCCCGCAACATTTGCATATGCAATGCGGCAGGCACCGCGCGGTGCCTGCCGCTTTACATATGCAAATGCGTGCTGACATGTTTAGCATTGTGGCGGGCGGTGCTGATATAATGATAGCACAATGATATATATGTAGGATGTGCCCGCCACTGTGGCGGGCACATCCTAATTCCCCCTCCACCAAGTATAAACCCATATAAATTACTATTCCCACTCCACCAAGTTTAAAATTATTTCTCATTATTTACCTCTGTAAAAATTAATATTATTAATATTTTCAATATTAATTTTATTAATTTCTAGATTAAACTATTACCATTTTATAACCAACAAAAATGTTACAGTTTTGAGTTACTTAAAAAATGTATCTATCAATGATCTTTAAAATATGAAAAATTGTTTGTACAACAAATATAACAATTATTTTCAACATGTTTATTATTAAAATATTTCTATTTTGTATGTGATTTAAAGTGATTGTTATTAAATAAATTGTACACTATGTAATTATATTTGTTATGAAAAATTAAATTTTCAATATATGTGAATAAACATAAAAAGTATTTCACTGCAATTTATCAATGTTTTTAATATACAAATATTTACTTGCTATTATTTTTTTAATAAAGACTATTTACTTACAAAATTATACTGCAAATAACATGTTTTCCTGTATTTCCCATTTGTTTTTCCATCCTAATAAACAGTTTGTAAATGTTTCCACTTAACCATGTGTGTGTCTACTTTTTTATTATTGAAATAAAATATAATTTAAATATTATTTTAATTATTTATTGATGATTTTTTTAATATCATACATTTTGTGATTTCTTTATCAATTTATTACTAGTCTAACGATAATTATAATTACTAGTATAGTTATTATATTTTGATACAAATAATAATTTTAGTATTCTGCCAAAAAATATATATTTCTCTACAAAGTTTTTGCTATTCCCACTCCACCAATTATAAACTCTGAGAAAATGCTGGACACTAAACCCACATAAATTACTATTCCCACTCCACTAAGTATAAACTCAGGGAAGGTGCTGGACAGTAAACCCATATAAATTCCTATTCCCACTCCACCCAGTATAAACTCAGGGAAGGTGCTGGACAGTAAACCCATATAAATTACTATTCCCACTCCACCAAGTATAAACTCAGGGAAGGTACTGAACAGTAAACCCATATAAATTACTATTCCCACTCCACCAAATATAATCTCAGGGAAGGTGCTGGACATTCAACAATTATAAATTACTAATCCCACTCCACCAAGTATAAACTCTGGGAAGGTGCTGGACAGTAAACCCATATACATTTCTATTCCCACTCCACCAAGTATAAACTCTGGGAAGGTGCTGGACAGTAAACCCATATAAATTACTATTCCCACTCCACCAAGTATAAACACAGGGAAGGTGCTGGACAGTAAACCCATGTATGTTGCTATTCCCACTCAATCAAATATAAACTCAGGGAAGGTGCTGGACATTCAACCCATATAAATTACTATTCCCACTCCACCAAGTATAAACTCAGAGAAGGTGCTGGACGGGAAACCCATATAAATTACTATTCCAACTCCACCAAGTATAAACTCAGGGAAGGTGCTGGACAGGAAACCCATATAAATTACTATTCCAATTCCACCAAGTATAAACTCAGGGAAGGTGCTGGACAGTAAACCCATATAAATTACTATTCCCACTCCTTCAAGTATAAACTCAGGGACGGTGCTGGAGATTCAACCCTTATAAATTACTATTCCCACTCCACCAAGTATTACCTCAGGGAAGGTGCTGGACAGTAAACCCATATAAATTACTATTCCAACTCCACCAAGTATAAACTCAGGGAAGGTGCTGGACAGTAAACCATTATATAAATTACTATTCCCACTCCACCAAGTATAAACTCAGGGAAGGTGCTGGACAGTAAACCCATATAAATTACTATTCCCACTCCACTAAGTATAAACTCAGCGAAGGTGCTGGACATTCAACCCTTATAAATTACTAACATTTAAACATATAGGCATACCTCACACACCTAGCACTACAACGCAATAAACACTAAGGGCTCCATTAGGATGGCAGGCGGATTGCCCCGCCAGGCTGGCGGTAGCCACCGCCAGCCTGGCGGGGAAAATTCGCCCACCATCCTTCCCTGTATTCCCCCCGCCATATTAGAATGGCGGGCGGACCACGGCAGAGCAAAACACCGCCCGCCACATTTTCCGCCCCGGTCGCATTGCGGCCGGGGCGGAAAATGATTAATATGGTGGCGGTGTCTATGAGACAGCGCCAGCCATATTACAATGGCAAGTGTGCAATGCCTTTCCGCGGCGGCAATGCAGCCATGGAAAGGCAGGTGGTGTTCACTCTGGGGGCCCCCTGTGGGCCCCCGGAGTGAAGGCCAAAGGGGGGTGGCACACAGGGGGGTACCTTTGGTACCCCCCTGCATTTGCATAATCAAAGCGGCAGGCACCGCGCGGTGCCTGCCGCTTTGATTACGTAAATGCTGCTAAGCATTTTTAGTATTGTGGCGGGCGGAGCAGAGAGCTCCGCCCGCCACAATACTATAAATACAGAATGTGCCGGCCACTGTGGCGGGCACATCCTAATGGTCTGTGCGGGACCCCCACCCTCAGGGCGGGCGTTCCCGATTTCCGACAGGATGGCGGGCGGGCAAAGCCCGCCCGCCATCCTAATGGGGCCCCTAATATCGTACACTGGAGCTAACACCTAAAACACAATCTAGGATCGATAATAGAATCCAACTAAACCTAAATACACCACACATACACTTAAATTCACTTTATTAACTTATAAAAGAAAATAAAAACAAACTTACCCTCTCCAACGCGACGCAGCATCCAACGCGAGCTGTTCCAGTACCAAATCAGACAAAATAAGATTACGCGGTTAAAAAATAGTCCCTGTATATGTGAAAAGGCTATTTATTTATTTTTTTCCAACACTTAAAAATTAAAAATATAGTGTTACATTATATATTATTTTTCACGACAATTTTTTTAAATATTGATAAAAAATATTTGTTTAAAAAAATTATTTACAATGTTATTTAAATAACTGTTGAAAAGAAAATATTATTTATATGTACACTTTGTAATTAATTTAAATGTTGAAATTACTTTTGTAATTGACTTTGTGTTAAACATTAGGAGGCCCATTATGATGTCGGGCGGATTGCCTCCGCCAGGCTGGCGGTGGCCACCGCCGGCCTGGTGGAGGCAATCCGCCCGACATCCATGTCCTGATTCCCCCCGCCAGATTAGGATGGCGGAGGGGACAACGGCGGACGGAAAGACCGTCCAAAGCGACCGCGGCGGTAATAGATTAATATGGTGGTGGTGTCCAATGGACACCGCCAGCCATATTACAATGGCAATATGTAGGGGCCTTTCCGCGGCGGCAATGCCGCCACGGAAAGGCAGGTGGCGATAGCTGCGGGGCCCCCTGCGGGGCCCGCAGGTGATGGCAGAGGTGGAGGGGGACATGAGGGGTACCCCGCAACATTTGCATATGCAATGCGGCAGGCACCGCGCGGTGCCTGCCGCTTTACATATGCAAATGCGTGCTGACATGTTTAGCATTGTGGCGGGCGGTGCTGATATAATGATAGCACAATGATATAAATGTAGGATGTGCCCGCCACTGTGGCGGGCACATCCTAATTCCCCCTCCACTAAGCATAAACCCATATAAATTACTATTCCCACTCCACCAAGTTTAAAATTATTTCTCATTATTTACCTCTGTAAAAATTAATATTATTAATATTTTCAATATTAATTTTATTAATTTCTAGATTAAACTATTACCATTTTATAACCAACAAAAATGTTACAGTTTTGAGTTACTCAAAAAATGTATCTATCAATGATCTTTAAAATATGAAAAATTGTTTGTACAACAAATATAACAATTATTTTCAACATGTTTATTATTAAAATATTTCTATTTTGTATGTGATTTAAAGTAATTGTTATTAAATAAATTGTACACTATGTAATTATATTTGTTATGAAAAATTAAATTTTCAATATATGTGAATAAACATAAAAATTATTTCACTGCAATTTATCAATGTTTTTAATATACAAATATTTACTTGCTATTATTTTTTTAATAAAGACTATTTACTTACAAAATTATACTGCAAATAACATGTTTTCCTGTATTTCCCATTTGTTTTTCCATCCTAATAAACAGTTTGTAAATGTTTCCACTTAACCATGTGTGTGTCTACTTTTTTATTATTGAAATAAAATATAATTTAAATATTATTTTAATTATTTATTGATGATTTTTTTAATATCATACATTTTGTGATTTATTTATCAATTTATTACTAGTCTAACGATAATTATAATTACTAGTATAGTTATTATATTTTGATACAAATAATAATTTTAGTATTCTGCCAAAAAATATATATTTCTCTACAAAGTTTTTGCTATTCCCACTCCACCAATTATAAACTTTGAGAAAATGCTGGACACTAAACCCACATAAACTACTATTCCCACTCCACTAAGTATAAACTCAGGGAAGGTGCTGGACAGTAAACCCATATAAATTCCTATTCCCACTCCACCCAGTATAAACTCAGGGAAGGTGCTGGACAGTAAACCCATATAAATTACTATTCCCACTCCACCAAGTATAAACTCAGGGAAGGTACTGAACAGTAAACCCATATAAATTACTATTCCCACTCCACCAAATATAATCTCAGGGAAGGTGCTGGACATTCAACAATTATAAATTACTAATCCCACTCCACCAAGTATAAACTCTGGGAAGGTGCTGGACAGTAAACCCATATAAATTTCTATTCCCACTCCACCAAGTATAAACTCTGGGAAGGTGCTGGACAGTAAACCCATATAAATTACTATTCCCACTCCACCAAGTATAAACACAGGGAAGGTGCTGGACAGTAAACCCATGTATGTTGCTATTCCCACTCAATCAAATATAAACTCAGGGAAGGTGCTGGACATTCAACCCTTATAAATTACTATTCCCACTCCACCAAGTATAAACTCAGAGAAGGTGCTGGACGGGAAACCCATATAAATTACTATTCCAACTCCACCAAGTATAAACTCAGGGAAGGTGCTGGACAGGAAACCCATATAAATTACTATTCCAATTCCACCAAGTATAAACTCAGGGAAGGTGCTGGACAGTAAACCCATATAAATTACTATTCCCACTCCTTCAAGTATAAACTCAGGGATGGTGCTGGAGATTCAACCCTTATAAATTACTATTCCCACTCCACCAAGTATTACCTCAGGGAAGGTGCTGGACAGTAAACCCATATAAATTACTATTCCAACTCCACCAAGTATAAACTCAGGGAAGGTGCTGGACAGTAAACCATTATATAAATTACTATTCCCACTCCACCAAGTATAAACTCAGGGAAGGTGCTGGACAGTAAACCCATATAAATTACTATTCCCACTCCACTAAGTATAAACTCAGCGAAGGTGCTGGACATTCAACCCTTATAAATTACTATTCCCACTCCATCAAGTATAAACTCAGGGAAGGTGCTGGACAGTAAATCCATATCAATTACTATTCCCACTCCACCAAGTATAAACTCAGGGAAGGTGCGGGACATTCAACCCATATAAATTACTATTTCCACTCCACCCAGTATAAACTCATTGAAGATGCTGGACAGTAAACCCATATAAATTACTATTCCACTAAATATTTATTCATGGATGGTGCTGAACATTAAAAGCATTTTTATAGATTTTGTTGATATTCTATTTTTTTGTTTTAATATTATGTTTAGAAACTTAACAATAACTAAATTAGAAATTCTAAATTTCATTTAGAAATTAAATTATATTTTAATTTACCAAATTTTACTTTTCAAATTTTTTTTAGATATTATTTTGGAATATTTGATAAAACGTTTTCATTTATATTATTGTTTTTTGGTATTTTTAAATTTATTTTTAGTAATGTAACATTTCTTAAATAAATGTATTTCCAAATTTTGTTTTATTAATGATTTAATAATAATAATACACAATATACACCCCTATAAAAAAATAACACTTCTAATACAACAACCAATTGAACACTTTATCAAATTTATATTTACATTTTCTTGAATAAAATTCACCTTTTTTTAATACACTCACCATCCTATACCCCTTAAAACTCACAACACACCCATAAAATATTTTTTTTTAATTTTATAGTAAATAACCAATTGTTTATATTTTAATAATCAAATATGTTATAACAATCCCCACATTATTCCCAAATAAACCCACAAAACATCCCTAAAACATACAATTTCGAAAATATTAAAAAATTAAAATTACATTCTAAATTTAATTTCAAAATATTTAAAAACATTTCCCACCCTATTCCCCCAAAAAATACACAACCCACTCCTAAAACAAAAATATTTATACAATTAAAAATTTCAATTTAAATTCAAATTTAAAATTTTAAATGTAAAATTAATCTCAAAATTTTATTTTAATTTTTTATATACCTCCCACACTATCCCCCTAAAAAACCACAACCCACTCCTAAAACATGACATTTTTTACAAATTCAAAATTTTAAATTATGAAATAAAATATTTAAATTGATTTCAAAATATATATTTTTTTAATTTTGAAAACACTTCCCACCCTATTCCCCTAAAAACCCACAACCTGCTCCTAAAATGTATTATACATTTTTAACAATTTTTTTTTTAATATTTATATATTTTATAACATAAAATAATATACAAAAATATTATTTTAGAGAAAAAAATAACTACTACAACATTATAAACATTCTAAATTTCACAAATCGATATTCTAACACTCGATATTATGACTTTCGATATTCTAACACTCTATATTTTGACATTCAATATTTTTAACTAATACAAATAAACAATATTTTGAACACTCGATATAAACTAATCGATATTTTTTACTTCGATATTTTTTCTTACACTTAAAAATCGATAAAATTGACATCGATATTACTTACCTCGATATTACTGCCATGTAGATATTCTGTAGTAGATATTCTGTCCAGTCGATAATAAAAACTCGAGATTTAGACTGCACACCAGAAAAAACAAGGAGGGACACTTTGGGCCTCATTAGGATGACGGGCGGACTTTGCCCGCCCGTCATCCCATCGTGAATCAGGACCGCCCGCCATAAGGGCGGGGGTCCCGGGGGTGCAATTAGGATGCGCCCGCCACAGTGGCGGGCGCAATCCTCCATTTAACACTGTGGCGGGCGGTGCTCACTGCACCGCCTGCCACAATGTCAAAAGTAAATGCACGCATTTGCATAATGAAAGCGGCAGGCACCGCGCGGTGCCTGCCGCTTTTTATTATGCAAATGCAAGGGGGTACCACAGGTACCCCCCATGTGCACCCTCCCCACCCACCTTCACTCTGGGGGCCCGCAGGGAGCCCCCAGAGTGAAGACCGCCTGCCTTTCCGTGGTGGCATTGCCGCCACGGAAAGGCTTGCTGAAAACCCCATCATAATATGGTTGGCGGTGTCTGATAGACACCGCTACCATATTATTCCTTTTCCGCCCCGGCCGCAAGGCGGCCGGAGCGGAAAAGTAACGGACGGTGTTTTTGACCGCTCCGGTCCCCCAAGCCATACTAATATGGCGGGGGGAAACGGAAAGACAAAATCGGGCGGATTGCCTCCGCCAGGCATGCGGTGGCCACCGCAAGCCTGGCGTAGGCACTCCGCCCGATATCGTAATGACCCCCATAAATGGATAGGAAATGAAATAAGGAGAAAAAGAGCCACTCACCAGAGTTTCAGCGTGATTCCAGAATAACGGCTTGTCGGAAAGAGAATGGCATTAGGACATCAGGTTATATAAGTGCATCAAGAAGTATTGTTTTTAAAGTGATAGTTTTATAGCACAAATTTAGAAACATTCATCACCCCCCCCCCCCCCCCCCCTATCTGTGACAACAATGCCAACAGTGAACTAAGAGGCAAATCAGTTGTTATGTGCACTCTTTGGTTACACGGGTTCGTGTTATACATGAACAACATGATAGTTCATTAAGGTTGTGTACAGCCCACATCCTGACGTTTTGTATTTCGAGGTCCTCTTATATGTGATAATGAAGAAAAAGGGAGGGAAAGTTAAAGAAAATAATTGACTAGGATCACAAAATTTGGTAAAATGGGGAAGTTGATATTTTTCACACTGTACAATTGCCCCATTAGATATATTTGCTTTGCTTCCCCTACACTGCCTTACCACACACTCCCCACCCACACCATGCTAGCATCATTACTGCCCTCAGTTACATCACAGAGAAAACTTTTTGGCCTCTGAGAAAATGCTTGCCAGTACCCATAATCTATGGAGTAGATACGATGTAAGCTTAGGGTGCAGTGGTGGAGTGGGATATTGGGAGGAGTGGTGTGGAATTCGAGGCAGGTGCCTTCTCACATATCAAAAGGATCCACTCGTATGAGGTGATGTCCTTCTACTAAGGGAAGAAGTACTTCAGTCTTCCCCTGACTGGTATGGTGGGATTGGGGAAGGGATGTGGAGTAATTACTGCCCGGCAGAGGTGCCTGTATTGGAGACACCTCTGCCTTTACCACAGCCGCTTCCCCTGTTGGCCTCCCGCTGGAAGGTCTTGGTGTGCTGAAGGCCCTAAAAGGGCAGCTGGTGTTTTAGGTATGGAGGTTTCTGGCCTGAGCCTGCTGGCTTAGCACACCAGTGGTTTGCTGTCCATCAAAAGGCACATCTGGTACTGGTGGACTGCAGGGCATCCATGGACTTTGCAGAGTCTGTGTTCTTCTTTATTTTTTGATCATCTAGCCCACCTTCGGGCCAAACAGATGCTCACCATCGAAAGGATTATTCAAGAAGTGATTTTGCACCTCCATCAGCCCCCTGGTTTATAGAAGAACTCAGGGAGCTAAAGTGCGAGTGTAAAAAA
This sequence comes from Lissotriton vulgaris, assembly GCF_964263255.1. Taxonomy (NCBI): domain Eukaryota; kingdom Metazoa; phylum Chordata; class Amphibia; order Caudata; family Salamandridae; genus Lissotriton; species Lissotriton vulgaris. The sequence continues at coordinate 1,245,880,800 of NC_141687.1, read as the reverse complement.
CTAGAAAGAAATTGGCGCAAAAATTACAGCTCAGCCGAGAAAAAGACATATAGGGCCAGTCAGGGAAAATATAAAGAAAGAATAAGACAACTTAAGGAGGCCTACTTCTCAGATTGCATTCGTAGGGCTAAAAATTCGTCCAAGGAACTGTTTCACACAGTAACAAGTTTGGCCACACCTAAAGTAGCTGTCACGCCTCCAAGCCAGGAACTCTGTGAGAGTCTGGCTCAGTTCTTCTCGAGCAAAGTGGAAAAGATCTTTGCATCGTTAGAAGCGCCGGTGGCACAGAACTTGCAGGCATCCAGATCGGGGAGCCAGACAACAGTAACCCAGCGCTCTAAATTACTAGACTTCGTCCCAGTGGAAGGGGACGAGATTAAGAGACACTTGCTGAGTTTAAAATCTGGATCACCATATGATCCCTGCCCAGTAACAGTTGCAAAGCTAGCAGCAACCCCTATAGCTAATGCCCTAGCTGGACTATTCAATCAGCTATTTGAGATGGGGGATTTTCCATCGAGCTGGAAATAAGGGCTCAGGGATCTACTTCTCATGGAGCAGAGGGGGACCCTGGAAGGGGCACCGCTAATTTTGAACTTTTGTTCACAACCCTAAAACAAATCCAAACTGAGGCACGCACTGAGAGTCACAGATCAAGTAGAAGGGCCAGGCGTGCAAATAGGAAGATACAATCCTCTCTGCAAAAGGTCAACAAAATGTACGAGGACATGGTCGGGAGAGTATCCGAGCTTGAGGTCAGAACAAGCAAACTGGAAGACGACTTTGTTAAAATGAAAGATGCTGGCGATGATAAAGACAAGACAACTGCAGATATGCTCTGGAAGCTAGAGGACTTCGAGAACAGACAAAGGCGAAATAATATCAGATTAATTGGAATTGAAGAGGGGAAAGAGGCGGGGGATGTTAGAACATTTGTTATTGATTTGTTGAAAGGTGCATTCCCTGAGTTGGTCTCATGGGATTGGGAACATGAGATTCAAAGAGCGCACCGATTCCCGTTGACACGAAAGAACTTGCAGGGCAAGCCACGGGCGATATTGATTTATGTTGGTAACTTTCTTCTGCGCGAAGAATTAATCAATAAGGCAAAACCACAGGCTAAACGCTCTTATAAGGGAATTGAGTTTTTCGCCCGCCCCGATTTTTGTCACACCACCGTGGAAAGAAGGTGGCGGATGAGACAGCTTATTACTCCGTTCCATAATATAGGCTATGAGGCTTATCTTTTATTTCCGGCACGTCTGAAAGTCGGCTTTGAGGGTAGCTTTAGAGTTTTCCATTCTGAAATTATGGCGCAAGAATATCTTTCTTACTTGAGAGAGAATAGAGGTCGTCAAAGGCCTACACGTGGATCTTTGGAGGTTCAAGATACACAAGTTGGTCCTGTCCAAAATATACCTTGTAAAAAGTAAAAAGTAGTATACTCTGCTAAGCAATAAGCATAAAAAGGAAAATGAGAAAATGATACATCAGGAGCAGCCTGATTGTTTAAAAAAAAAAAAAAAAAAAAAAAAAAAAAAAACAAAAGTGTAAAACCCGGAAATTACTGCTAAAAGTTATGAATCACGGCGGGGGGGGGAAAAGGGAAAAAGGAAAAGCAGGAACAAAATGATTGGGTCTATGTCTATGCCAGTGAGCATTCTGAGCAATGTATATAGTTAAAGGAAAATCAGGGAGGGGAGGGTGAGACAACCCAGTGGCAAACGTCAGCCAGACATAGGTCTTATGGACCTATTTGCCTGTAGGGGGGGAGGGTTCACGAGGGTGGGGTGTCTGGGGTGGGGGAGGGTGAACTTAGGGGCAGGGCACAAGGATATTGTAATTTGTAGAGGCAATGATGGGCGTGTGATGGAAAAAGTGTTTCAGTGGCATGATGTCAAGGAAGGGATTATCAATTCTAAGTTGCATGTATTGAGTGTTTTAGGCGGTTTGAAGATAAAGTATGTCAAGATAATGTCAAGTGATCAGGCAGTCAAAAGTTTTGTGAAATTCAGTAATGACACTTAGGTTTACAACATGGAATGTGTGCGGTTTAAACGATGTTCAAAAGAGAAATAAGATAGGAGTACGATTACGCCAGATGAATGTGGACTTCATTTTTTGCAAGAAACGCATATAATGAGTACCCAAGAGTCCTTCTTGAACCAGATGGGATTCCAACTCATAGTTAGTTCCAAACAAGGGGCTAAAAATAGAGGAGTCGCTATTCTGTCAAGGAGTAGAAACTGGAGAATAGGGAAAAAACTAGAGGATAAGTGGGGAAGATGGGCCATGGTAGAGATTGAGATAGATGGGGTTTGGACGACGATGGTGTCCTTTTATGGATCTACACAGGACGACCCGGAGGTGCTACAGTTTATAGATTCTGAGTTAGCCGCTTGGCCCCCACAGATTATTATAGGAGGAGATTTTAATATCAACGGGGCGGATGGGTTAGGAACTGGTCAAAATGGAAGCTATAAAGGCCGTAAGAAAAGAGTCCATAAGGCACTTGTTGACCTCCTGTGTAGTAACAATTTGAATGATGTTTGGGGTATTACTAGACCACAACAGAAAGGGTATACTTATTATTCTGCACCACACCAAGTTTGTGTTAGGCTTGATTATTTTTTAATTTCTAGTAATTTAATGTCAAGGGTTAATATAGATAGATTGCCAAGAATTCTAAGTGACCACAATCCGTTAATTCTGGATTTAAAGGTAGAAGGAGGAAAAAGACCTAATCGGGTATGGACTTTTGAAAGAAAACTTCTTTTAGAAGAGGATTATGTATTACATATGTCAAAATGGATCACTGACTTCTTTTACTATAATAAAGGAACAGCACCGGAGGGAGTTATATGGGATGCTTTCAAGGCAGGCGTCCGTGGAGAAACATGTAGTTACAGTTTTCACAAACGCAAAATGGAAGGGATATTACAAAGGGAATTAGAGAGAGCCGTCTCAGAAGCAGAAGAGCAAGTTGATAACTGCCTTATTAGAGGTGACCCAGTAGAACAATATCTGATAGATTTACTAAAAGTCAAAAGTGAGGCAGAAGGGGATTTGGCAAAAAAAGCGGCAGTACACTATACAATCCGTAGGGAAAGATGTTACGAATATAACGAAAAAGTTGGGCATGTTCTGGCCATGCGTACTAGGCAGATAGCGGCAGCAGGCACGGTGAGACAAATTAGAGATGAAAATGGTAATATACAAACTGGTCCTGAAGAAATTAGGGAAGTATTTAGGAAATTTTACCAGACCCTCTATGACCATCAATATCCTTGTAGTAGTGAGGAGATTAGTGACTACTTGGAAAATATACCAAACGAGACGGTAACAGACGAAGATGCAGATAGATTAGAAACCCAGATAGAAATGGAAGAGGTCAAAGAAGCCATGGGCAAACTCCCCTCTGGTAAGGCTGCCGGCCCCGATCAGATACCTCTAGAATTTTATAAAACTTTCTGGGGGGTACTTGCACAAGAGTTAACTAGAGTGTTTCAATCTGCACAGCTTGGGCAGTCTACACCAAAGTCATGGGGGGGTGCAGACATCGTCTTGATTCTTAAGAAGGGCAAGCCGGAGGAGGAGCCTGGGTCTTATCGCCCCATTACATTAATGAATAATGATACTAAAATATATTCTAAAATATTGGCAATGAGATTTGCAGAAGTAATCAGCTCACTAGTTTATCACACCCAACATGGCTTTATTCCTGGTAGGGGAACAACCCATCATACTAGGAAGGTAATAACACTATTGGATGCCGCCGAAGTCAGAGGGGACCCGATGGCAGTCATTCTTTTGGACGCTGAAAAGGCGTTCGATCGGGTCTCCTGGGACTATTTGTGGTATACGTTGGCTAGAGCTGGCTTTAGGGGTGGGTTTATTAAAGCACTTCAAACCCTATATAAAGAACCGGTCGCGGCCCTAAGAGTCAACGGGGGGACTACTGGCCAATTCTATATTAAAAGGGGCACACGGCAGGGGTGCCCATGCTCCCCATTACTTTTTGCCATGTATATGGATCCACTGATCCGCAAATTAGAGCTCTGTCCAGAAATAACTCCATTGCCGACATTACTGGGGCCATGTAAGATCTTGGCCTATGCTGATGATGTGGCGGTGATAACACCAAACCCCACAGAGGCAACTGTGCATATAGAAGAAGAGGCCCGCAGATTCGGTCGCGTATCCGGGTATGCCCTAAATGTCTCCAAGACTCAGATAATTAAAAATTCGACGACTTTGTGTGATGATAATCGTGTGGTACAGGCAGGGACTTACCTTGGAATTAAAATAATTGCTGATTTAAACAATTTGGTGGAAAATAACATTGCCCCAATAATTAGTAAAGTAAAGAAGGATTTGGATCGGTACGAAAATTTACATCTATCGCTAGTGGGCCGGGTTAATATTATTAAAATGATGATATTGCCAAAATTTTTGTATATATTTAGGGCTATCCCACTTTTATTTGAAAACAAGTGGTTTAATATATGTGAACAAATGATCAATCGCTTCGTATGGGCTAAGGGCAAGACGCGCAGGGCACTGAGGTATATGTCTCTACCACGGGAACGTGGTGGCTGGTCCCTACCAGACCTAAAAGTGTATTATTGGGCCGCCGCATTCCAAAATATGTTGGGACTGGTAGGGGGGGCTGATACAGATGACTGGGATAAAGCAGGATCACTTGCAATTTATGGTTTGACTCTAGGTAAAAATGCGGAAAATATATTTTTAAGATTTACGGAGGAAAGTTACTATAAACGAACACGGTTCAAGATCCTAATGGCTGCTCATAATGTTTGGAAGGGAATAGCTAAAAAGATTGGATTTGGGAAATATAATTTTTACACTAGACTTAAAAATAACCCCTCACTTTCGGGTATGGTTTTCTCGGGAGCTGTATTCCAAGACTGAGAGTCGCGTGGGATAAGAAAGATTGGAGATATTTTGGGCCCCCAAGGTATTTTACAATTTGTTGAGCTACAGGATCGATATACCCTAGATACAAAACATTTTTTTAAGTATCTTCAAATAAGGAGTTGTCTAATAAACAGGAAAGGAGGACCTATAGGGTTCAATAGAAATATATTGTTGGATATTATAGAAATAGGCTCGGATTGCACTATAAAGAGGTTCTACTGCGAATTGACAGCGTTAAAGAAAGATGATATGGAGAAATGGATAAATAGGTGGTCTGTAGATTTGGATATAAGTTGGGATATTTTTTCAGAATCATTAGAGTTGGGAAGGAAATTGTTGTGTTCATCTTCATTACAGGCTCAACATTATAAGACTTTATTCCATCTCTACTACACTCCTGGAAAAATTGCTCAATGGGGGGGTACTACGGGAACCACCTGCTTTAGATGTGGGAGTCTGGGGGCGGATCTTACACATATTTTTGCACTCTGCCCACATCTGAATAATATAAAACGGGATATAGAGCAGTTTTTACAGAATGTATTATCAACAACAATAGAACTAAGTCCAGCTGTCATGCTATTAGGAGTCAATCCTGAGACTTATGTGGGTAATGAAAAGTTCCTATTCGTAGCTACAGCTATCCTCAGACTATTAGTCGCCTCGGCATGGTTGGATCCTAACCCTCCAACCTATCATCAATGGCTGGGGAAGTTATTATCTATCCAAAAGCTAGAATCAGCTATCTATGCGAGAAGGGGGAGAAACGGTAAGAAACTAGGTTTAGCAATATGGGAGCCGCTCGTCCACTGGAAACAGGGTCCCGATTAGTGATCATCAGGGGGGGGTTTGAAATTGAGAATTTAGTATGTAGAAGTCTGTGTATATTTGGAGTATATGATTTGTTTTGAGAAAACCATATATGAATTGATATTATTTTTTGATCATAATATTCTGTATAATCCCAATACTTACTTATGTTTTTCTGTATTGTAATGAATGTTATTGTGCCCTGCTCTCATCTCGGGGGGGGAAAAAAGGGGGAAAAACTTCAATAAAAATATTTTTTAAAAAAAGGAAGCCGGCTTCCATCAAGCTGCTACTAAAAAAGCCCAACCTGGACATCTCGGACCCAAACAGTTATCGGCCAATCTCAAGACTTCCTATGCCGGCCAAGATCATAGAAAGGATCATGAACAACCAGCTCAGTGCACATTTAGGAACCACTCAGGGGCTAGACATCTCACAGCATGGGTTTAGACCAGGCCACAGTACGGAGTCCGCTCTGATCAAGTCAACAGAAGAGGTCAGGAAGGTGATGGACTCCGGAGGTCGGGCGGCCCTGGTTATGCTGGTCTTGTCGGCGGCCTTTGATACGGTCCACCATACCATCTTGGTGGACCGGCTGGAAGAATGTTGGGTCCAGGGGAAGGCTTTAGACATTTTGAGATCCTTCCTGACTAACAGGGTCCAGGTAGTTGCGCTAGGGGACTTTGAGTCGAAACCCTTTCAACCATCCTGTGGGGTTCCTCACTTAGCCCTACCTTGTTCAATGTCTATGTCTCCTCCCTGGCCCCAGTCATCCGCTCCCATGGGTTCGAACTTACATCGTACGCAGATGACACACAGATCGTGGTGTCACTGCTACCAGGGAGGGAGACTGATGTGGCCAGCAAGTTCCAGGAGTGCATGAAGGCTGTTAACAAATGGATGGCCGGAAACTGTTTAAAACTCAATTCTGCTAAAACTGAAGTGATACTGTTTGGCTCTATGTCAATTTTTGGGGCCCGAGTTGGTGGCCAGAAGAGATGGGGAGCCTTCCCGTCCCAGTCAATAAGGTCAAGAACCTGGGGGTCATTATAGATGACAGACTCTCCTATGGACCCCAGGTAAATGCCTTGGCTTCATCTATCCATTGGACACTGAAAATCCTGCGGAAGGTTCTCCCGTTCCTCCCGGGGGAATGCAAAAAAACAGTCGTGACGGCCTTGGTGCTCTCACGATTGGATTATTGCAACAGTTTGCTCCTTGAAGCCCAGCAGGGAATACTTGACAAATTACAAATACTGCAGTATGCAGCAGCGCGCCTACTCACAGGCCTCCCTAAGTTTGCATCTATCTCCCATGAACTGTTGAAATTGCACTGGTTGCCAGTAAGGAAGCGGATTCTATTCAAAAGCATGTGTATTGTCTATAAGGCGATCCATGGTATAGGCCCAGTATTCCTGGGGCAACATTTTCCTCTGTATAAACCAGGTAGACTATTGAGGTCAGCCAATCTGGGACTGATCAAGACCCCACGCATCAGAAAAGTTTGTTGGGGAGGCAGGAGTTTCAGCCGAGGGGCGGCGGTGGCTTGGAATGCTCTTCCTGTGGCTCTCCGATTGTGCCCTAAATTGATGACCTTTCGGAGAAAGCTAAAAACGTGGCTTTTTGTAAACTAGTTCCGGGGATACAGTTGGGAGTTATCTGGATAGCGCCAGGACACCGTAAGGTAACAGTGCGCTCTACAAATGTCACAAATAAATAAATAATAAATAATGTCTACACCCTGATACCCTCAGCCAGGCATGCCTGCAGAGGAGGATGCTACCGCTAATTGCTGTAGCACAGTACCTGCCAAGGGTGCATCTGATGTAAGCATTGCTGACAGTTTTGTCCTCAGCATCCATCTCCTGTGCTTACTCGTGGTGGGCCTCTAGGAGGTGCTTCTCATTCTTCTTCATTTCTCTCCAGTGGTACTGGTCATACCTAGGAAGGAGTCCTACAGAAATGAAAATGTGTCATTGGGTGGGGGCTCCAAGCGCTATGTTATTTCCGGTGGCATCTAAGGGCTTGGGCTCTTTATCAGATAGCAGGGTGTCCCCTGTTGCTTGTGTGGACAATCTTTTATGGGCAGTGTGGACAACTAGGAAGTCGGGATGAACTGCACACGGATCAGCGCAGGGTCAACGGACAACTGCACCGTTCTCTTTAGTATGGGGCAGTAATGCACTGTCCTTCTGTCTTGGAGAGGGTCTCGACCAAGATGTCATCCTCATTCTGCACTGTGTGTATCTTTTCCTGATGGTATTGAGTGGCCCATGCTTTTATGGCATGGTCGGTGGTTGTGTTTTGTGGTGGTGATGGTTTGGAAGAATAGAGTTCAAGGTGGTAATCCCCTGGCACTCCCATGGGTCTTCTCCATCCTGGGACCTGAAGGGCTCATCATAGGGGACCTGTTGGCAATAAGGGCTCCAGGATATGCGTCAGAGCACCCTGGAGCCAGTGGAGAGTAGTGTGAGGGTAGTAGTTGGGATCTAGATGATGTCTGGAGCCTGGGGCTTGACTGGAGTCTTTCCCGTGTGGATGTATAAACAGTTTCTTCTCTTTTGCATTAAAGTACTTTCAACAGTTTCTTTAAGATCAACCCTAGTTGGTGTCCAAAATTAAGCACCAAGTTGGACTTCAAAGTTGCTTTTGAAGCTAGTGGTGAAGAAGCCTTCGACATAGGAGGCAAGGCGGCATCGAAATGTGATGTGGTGTGGTACCTTAGGATGGGGCTTCAATTGCACTGATCTAGCCTCTCGAGTCCAGGGTGTCTCGTTTGGACTAGCCAAACCTGCAGGTTTCTGCCTTTTTTTAGTTCTACATGGATCTCGAAGAGACTCCTGCAGCAACAGTGCACTGTCTCTGCCGAAGGACATTTTGAGGCTCAAGTCTGAACGTAGGCCAGTGGCACTGTAGAGGTGTGGGGAGTTGATCTGGTCTTCTGGCGCAGGACGAGTGCTTGGTTCACCTTAAGCTCTAGGAACTCCCCCACTACACCTCTATGTCCACATCGGTTGCCTCTGAAAAGATGGCCTCTGGGCTTGCCTCTGCTTGACCTTCTGGGAGGCTGGAGCTTCTTCTTCCTCGACACAAGCCAAGTCTTCAACCTCGAAATGTCCAGTGTCTCTTATGTAGCTTGTCACTGCATTTTGTGGTAAGGCCTTCTTCTTTCCCTAGAGTGCGGATTTTTGCCACAGAAGTCACAGCAGGCTTCACAGAAGGTCTCTTTGTGCTCTGGCAAGAGGAACCAATTACAAACACCTTGATGGTCCTTTCAGGGGTATTTGTAATTATACCTTGTGCAAAACTGAAAAATAATTTACATTGCATACTGTTGCTTTAGGTGCATTTTCTGGAGAAACCGACAGAGAATCCTTGAAGTTCATCGATGGCCATTGCTAGAAGGCACTGAGTATCGAAGGCTAACGGTCGGTGACAGTTGAGTCTGAGATCTTGATATTAGGGTAGAATACTCTTGTTATTGCAGTGATGCTGCTTTCGTGACAGGATTTGAAGGGGGTGCAGCTGGAACCGGGAAAACCAGTGTGTAATAATATTGCTACTGGAACAGCTTTTCTAAATGTCAGAGCCCAATGATGTTCGAAAACAATCTTGTTGGTGGCGCCATTGTTTTGGACCAACGGTAGATCACAACAGATATCTGGCTCAAACTTTTTCGGAGAATGACAAGTTTCAAACATCTAGGCCCACCTCTCGATGGCAGGAGTTTACACTGTATGTACACATCCGCACATACTACAAACATTTGTATATGTAACAGCAGGAATCAGGTTTTTGTGTCTGGTGTAGCGGAAATTTCAATGTATTTGGAGCAGTACATTATAATCACACATATAGCGTGTTCCCGCATATAATCCTTTGTCATGTTAACATAAAGTGTTAGGATCTTGAAATGCAATAACGTAAATTGTGACTTATTTAGGCCATTCAATAGTAATATGAAGAGTTAATGTAGAAAGTAAATGTAACTAGCAGAAAACACTGATGTGAAGAACTCGTGTTTTGCAACTGACAATCATGAATTATTCAATGTGTTTATTAATTGTGCCATTTTCTATGTAGGTAGGAACAATAGCTGAACATGCCTTATTTCCTATGCAATTTGTGAAGCTCATACGTTATTTTTCTTATGTGAACTGCAACTTGTAGGCCTCAAATGCAATTTCCCTGGAAGTTTTCGCTGTAGAATTGACAGTTTGAATTTCATGTGTGCTTTGAATTTTGTTCTTTCTCACGTTTTGTGTTGCAGGTGAAAGAAGCGCTCTTGTTAGCTAGAATAATGTCTTTGTTATATTAGTCAGGCAAGGAGAGAAGAGATACATTGCAAAGCTAAAGTCGATAAGGGAAATTATCGTGCTTTCGCGCCGGAGAAAGCCTGGGAATCAAGGTCAACATGTTGCAGTTCAGGAATATCGCTGTCCCAGGAGAAGTACCTATGAGATTGTGGCTGGAATGGATGGCATGACCCACAAGGACTTTTGGGAAAATACCTATAATATTAAACATTGCAAGTAGGGAAAGGAGCCCCACTTCCTCTTCCTCTCTGCCTTGAGAGAGAGAAAGCATCTCAGAACAAGCTCTGTCATGATAATTTGTTTGCTATTCAACCCATTGATGGTAGGGAGACTTCTTGGGTAGACTCTACATGCTGACACCTGTTATTTCTTTACCTGAGGATGCTTAAGTAGGGATGTCATTTTAGTGCTATTGTAGGGATAGATTGATGCTTTATATTCATTAATCCTCGAGGCAGGGAAATTTGGACGCATGCTTTCTGAGCCTCTGCATCCTATTTCGTTAGTTAATTGTTTTGTGCATGTTGTATCGACTTAACTTTGTTCGCAGATTTGGATTTATGCTTATGCCAATGTATTTCTACGCTCTCATTTTGGGTGTCTCTATGTCTAGTTTTTTTTGGCTTTGTGATAAATAAACTAACCATAAGTAGTTGTTTGCAGTTACTATGGGGTCATTAGGATATCCTATGGTGAAATAGGATTCCCCGCCATAATGGTGGGGGTCTCGTGGGGGCCATTAGGATGCGCCCACTACGGTGGCGGACGCATCCTGCATTCCTGACATTGTGGCGGGCGGTGCACTCAGTACCGTCCCCACAATGCCAGGAAGGCATGTCGTGCACTGCTATGCACAAAATGGCAGGCACCGTGCGGTGCCTGCTATGTTGTGCATGGAACTGCAGGGGGGTACCATAGGTACCCCCCATGTGCACCCACCACCCCCAGGGTCCCTGGGGGCCCACAACGGGCCCCCTCAAGCAATTCCAGCATGCCTTTCCGTGGCGGAAAGGCATGTTTCAGCCCCCATAGTAATATGGTTGGCGGTGTCTAACAAGTGCTGTTCCATATCTATAACCTTCCCCCTTTTCCACTAATATAAGCCCTTTCGCCCTGCACTCCTTCTGTAAAGTAGGAGTCTACGGGGGTGGGCAGATTGGCTTAAGGACTCTAAAATCTCTGAGAATCATGATAGAATCCGTTACTACACCGGGCTAAACTTGCACCGGTAAAGTACTTAGGGCAGAGGTGTGTTGTACCTGCTGCTTATCCAGTGTGAGTGTGGCTTTACCTAACTTTCTACCCCTGTTTAATAAAAAAACGGTTGGAAACCGTTGGCTTACCTGCTTTTAACCGCCGTACCTGGTGGCACCAGTGCGAGCCATGTCTTCTTATCGCTCAATGTCCTACAGCTTTCATGCTGTACTGCACGGCCGTGCCTGGAGACATCCGGCCCTACGTTGTTCTGCGTGCCACCATTCTGTTTGCAGTAACATTGAAACTGGCAAGTGTCAATTTCCTCTCCCCAAAGTCTGTGGTGATGCTTCTTGGCCTGCGTGTCCTTGTGTCCCTGCGTGGTGTTCTCAGAGCGGCATCCTTGTTCAGCCTAGAGTTCTGGGTATTAAACGTGTGGAAGCTTCGTTTAGCGATCAGCATAGAGTTATGTTGCTTCACTGTATGTACTGATTTTTATTAAACGGCGAGGTGAATTGATGATCTGTTGAAGTGACAAGTCCCAAGTATGTTGCGAAGGCTTCAGCATAAGGGTACTCACCCTGTAAACTCTCACACCTCTCTGACTTTGACCTTGCTTGCCAAGCACTTGCTCTGTATTCCTTGCACAATGGTTGAGTGTCGCCAAGTTTCTTTATAAGTGCTTTTAACTCTAGGGGGAAATTATTTATTTTGCATTTTGTAAACTTCCAAACAATGGGGCATATTACCAAGCAATACTGATAATTATCGCTATTGCTTGGTTAGCGGGAAAATTATATCGCCGCACACCGACGATTCTTACTGCTGAGATACCTTGATATTATCAAGGTTTATCTCAAAAGCGGTAAAAATCCTGCGAAATGCATGAATATCGCTGGAAAATCAGCGATATTCATGCATTATCGTGACAATGCTCTTAGCCATGTTATCCACCTACCATTGGATAACATGGCTAAGAACTGCTTTTGGCAGGCATTGACAATTTTTCGTGGAACTCGGCCCTGCCTACAATGCGGAAATTGCAACAACATTATCAGAGGCAATAGTCTGACTCATCCTATGAAAGGTCACAAGATCAAATTGCGAGTGAATGCCACCTGTGATAGCCAATGTGATCTATATGCTGAAGTGTCCCTGTGGAAAAGTGTACGTGGGCAAGACCACACGCAAGATAAAAGTCAGACTTAACGAACATAAGTCCAACATTAGAACTCACAATACCAAATCAACTGTGGCAGTCCATTTTACTGAAACATCACATAACATCTCACAACTTCAATTCTTGATCTGAGGTACTGGGTTTTCTCGGAACCAATACTATTACAATAACCCAGCGGTGTCAGGGCAACACCCAAAGACCCCGGATTCCCCTGTCTTGGCAAACAGAGACACGGGATACTTCTCGATGACGTCAAAGACCAAAGTTTATTGGTTGCAACCAGGGACAGAGGTCTACGAAGTACACACAGGTAGTTCGACAGAGACTGCACCAACTCAATGACCGAAACTCGGTCTTTTATGCCGAAAATTACGCCTCTGGCAACATCACATTTTACATTTGGTGCATACAAACTAACCAATGAACAAGTAGCATTTCAAAAAGTAACGAATCACGACAGTCAAAGTTAATCCCACTTTCCGTTGTCCAGCCCACCAAAACGATCGCACATATGCTAAGTTTCCTGTTCGATCAGGCCGGACAAACCCACCATAAAACCTTCAACCCAGATCGATGAACATGTCGTAAAGGAAAGGCAGGAACAGATGGAAAGGAGATAGGGGAGTGGGAACGGTGTGCCATAAAGTCAGGGCACATCCTGCTCTTTGATCTTTATCAGGCCAGCTGCTGAACAAGGAACTGGCACAGCGTGATTCACCCCAGGCGAGGAGTCAGTTTGGCCAGGTCAACCAGAAGTCAGCTAAGGCGTACGTGTCAAGGACTCGTTCAGCCACAATCATAGGACCTATGTTAGGGCAACCATACAAGATGGCTGCCACATACAAAATGGAACCCGAGGGTTCAAACTAAATCCTCAAATGTAGAGTGTTCTCCTATATCGATTCATACGAAAACACTCAGACACGTTGCACTCGCCATTTGCGGTCTGCTGACACCAAAATCGTCCATTTCTGACAATCTTTACAAATCGGGTTTCGGAACTATCGAACCCAATTCGGGATCACGGAACCACAGACCCTCCTTTTGCCCTATCATAGGCAATAAACCCAGACCCATTTTAATCTGAATCCGGATCTATATTCATCAGGTCATCTATATGCTGTTGAAGCATCATCTTATTAGTATGCATTTCTCTCCGGACAGGTTTCCGTACGCACAAAGTAGCACAAAGGCCACAAATAGCCGGAGCACACTGTACACAGAGACAAAACATGAACAGAATCGCCAAAACCATACCAATGACCATCAGAATCTTCCAACCCCAAGTGGATATCAATCCCCATAACCATCCCATCAAAGACCAATCCCCTTTGTCCAGGTGGACAGAATCGGAGATTTTGTGCAATTTGGAAATGGCCTGGAGGACTGACGGAGCGTTGTCTGGAATAAAAACGCAGCAGCTCGATTGAAACAATCTACAAACTCCCCCTCGATCTGCCAGAATAACGTCTAGGGCAACTCTATTCTGAAGTGTCATAAGTCTATCCGACTGGAGCTCAGCAGTCAGGTTACCAAGGGCACCGGCAGTCTCCACTATGGTGGACTCAACCACTCTCGTAAGCTGACGAATATTCCTACTGTCAGCCATAGGTCCCCAGAACGGCAGAAAACCCTTAAAGAAATCACTCAATTCTTGTCCTGCAGTGTCTTCTTGGCTAAAGACACCTCTAGCAATTCTCATTTTGTGATAATCTGCCGCAGCTGTAAAAGTGGGGGGTAACAGAAAGGAAACAAAACATGTGCCAGAGAAGTCATGGGGCAACCATGTGTATGCTTTGTCATAGCAAACAAAGTAGGTACCCTTAGCAGCTAAGAACGCTGGGGAAGACTGAGACGGAAACACGTAAGTCTCAGCGCAAACACTCTTCCCTAACTGAGCCTTCGGATTCTTACCGTTGCCCTGCAAACAATAGTATCCCTTATGGGGCACTATACAGATCGGTAGAGGACTTTTCGCACGCTGGTTAATACTCAGACTAACTCCATATCCAGTTACGTTCCAACCACTATATGGTTGCCTCTCATCTTTTGGAATAGTCTCTACTGCATTAGTCCCTTTAATCATGTCGACTATGCCTCTAGCCATAGGAATATTCTTTTAAATTATCTCTCGGTGAACGTAAGGGGTCAACACTGTGGGCATATATGAACATGGTTCTGTAAGCTCGGATCGAACCATTCAAACTAAAGGGCAAGACCAAATAAGGAATTCCTTTATCGGTTGTATGGGGCATCAAACCACAAATCCAGCAGTTCGTTGTATTGATCACTAACTGATGCTGGTGTAAAAGCTGTATGAAGGAATTATTAGAGAATTCCTTACGTCTGACTACCTCATATTCGGGCAAAGGGTCGAAAGAATGAGAGGAAACAGTAGGCGAAGGTGTAGATTGCACAGTGGAATTAGACGTCATTTTACAAACAAATGCTACATAACCAACTATAAAAATTACGAAACTCAGTAGTAAAAGTATACATGGTATCAAAAAGCATTTCTTCGACATTATTTTGCAAATGCGTTTTCTAAAAGTCAGTGTCTGCACAGGTCTCTCCAACTCAAAGAAATCCATTCTAAACTAAAGTTGCTGCCCGCGGTGGTTGGTTGATTCTGCTTGAGAGTGCCTCTGCTGCATCCAGGAAGAATGCCTCGGACCAACAGAACCCAGGACCTAGTGTCTCAGGCTTACACTCCCAAGACTGGTAGCAACCGCGACCCTAGCAGCAAGAACCGGATGGCAGCTCAGAAAAACAAAAATACGTAGATCCTTGGTGGAGAGTTAACCTGCAAACAGTAAAAAAAAATCAACTTTATTAGTCTTTTATTTGTCCTTAATTCTCGATCTCAAATTGTATCTGTCTCTTCCAGGTAATTCTTGATCAGCAAACAAAAGATGAGGCTCAGTAGTGTCTAATCGATCTGCAGGGGGTATTGATGCTTGCAAAAGACGATCACTCTCCAGTTCTGAATTAGTTCCAATCAAACGAGCATCACTGAACATAACAAATTTCGGAATTGTCTCAGTTTCAGAGTCTGCAAGACCATCCTGAACCCACTTGTCATACGGCAAAGGTAAGGGTGCTTTCTTCGTATGGGAGTCGTGGATCCAGTGGCGTTTCCCACGTACTCGCACCGCAGATCTCGTCGACAGAAGGACTTGGTAGGGCAGTCCAACGGGGCTGTTCGTTTTTCGTCCGCTGAAAATTCCTGACGAAAACCCAAGAGCCGGGTTCTATGGCGTGGCCTGGATCTTCTGTAGCTTGTGGAAGAGAATTATATACCTGTTGGCGTAAAACACTCATTTTAGTTGTCAATTCACGCAAATAATCAAGCAAAACAGGGTATTCAAGGTCACTAAATCTCATTGGTCTTGGTACGCCCCAAACATTCGCCGGGCGACCAAACACAACCTCATACGGACTCAAACCCATTTGTGAATGCACAGTCATTCGGGTGGACAAAAGTGCTAATGGCAAAGCATCTGCCATTGTAAACCAGTGCTCTCTTGAATTTTGGCCAACTTAAGTTTCAGAGTGCCATTATAACACTCAACTAAACCAGCTGATTGGGGATGATTTGCAGCGTGGAATTTCTACCTAATTCCGAGACCGTCACACACTCTCTTCATCACTTGACCCACAAACTCACTTCCGTTATCACTCCAAATGATTCTCGGCAAACCAAATCTAGGGAAGAATTCTTTTATCAAAGCTTTGGCAGTGGACAAAGCAGTGTTGTCCTTAAGGGGGTAAGCTTCTACCCATCTAGAAAAAGAGCAAACAACCACTAACACATACTTTAAGTTGTTGCATCTTTCCATATGAATAAAATCTAGCTGCAAAGCCTCGAAGGGATACGTAGGAGGAGCAAAATGACCAGCTGGTGTTGGAGTTCCCTTACCAGGATTATGCATCAAACACACCATACAGTTCTTAACTAAATTCTCTGCACATCTGGGTATTCCTACAATCTGCCAAACCGGAGCCAACAACTTGCAAATCCCTTTCACACTAATGTGTGCCAATCCATGTGCCATTGTAACAACTGGAAGCACATACGCGTTTGGCAGTAACCATCTTTGATGCTCCGACAAATCAGTCCAACAACCATTCGAATCCAACCTACCCTTACTCTCTCTCCATTCATCCAACTCTTTCTCCGTGGCCTCACTCTGGATAATCTTCACGCCCTCAATAGTGTCTTCACACATACTTTTCTCTGGAACCCATCTCGCTGGTCCCACAACATACATTCGACTCGTCACATTCCTAGCAGTTTCTTTCGCAACTTCATCCGCAAACGTATTACCACGACCAACATCATCCGTAATCTTTCTATGGGCACTGCATTTCACGATCGCTATTTGCAAAGGTAGCGTAAGAGATTCAAGAAGTTCATTCACCAGCTGCCCATGCTGGATCTTCGACCCATGCAATGCCAAAAATCCACGTTCACGCCACAATCGTCCAAAGCTATGAGCCACTCCAAATGCATACTGACTATCAGTATACACATTCACTCGTTTTCCTTTCGCCAACGCACATGCTCTCGTGAGTGCAATTAATTCCGCCGCTTGAGCAGAATTATGCGGGATACGTGCAGCTTCTACAACTGTATGTAAAGTCGTCACGGCATATGCTGCAGTGGTATCACCATTTGATAATTTAAAACACGAGCCGTCAACCCACAAAGCATCATTACAATCAGGAAGAGGAGTATCTCTCAGATCTATCCTCCCTTTCGTCTCTTCTTCAGTTCTCAAGAAACAATCGTGTTGCTCTTCACTATCATCGTCTGTCTCAAGCGAAATCGGCAACAACGTAGCCGGTTTTAGGGTATTGCACCTCTTGATGTGCACATGGCTTGCTAACAACGTAAGCTCATACCCTGACAACCGAGCACTAGTCAAGTGCTGTGTCTTCGTCCGATTCAACAAGGTATCCACTGCATGTGGAACCATAACTACTAGCGTATTATCCATAACCAAACCAGCAGATTGTCGAATCGAAACAGCCGCTGCTGCAGTTGCTCTCAGGCAACTCGGCAACGCTCTAGCCACAGGATCTAAAGTTGACGAAAAGTACGCACATGGGCGTTGCTTCCCGCCAAAGTGTTGAGTCAAAACCGATAATGCACATCCCGTTCTCTCATGGACATACAATGTGAAAGGCTTGCTGTAGTCGGGAGTACCCAACACAGGAGCCGAACACAACGCATTGCGTAACTCAGAAAAGCTCGTTTGACATTCCTCAGTCCAAGGAATAGGATTTGGAGTTCCTTAACTGTAAGAGCTATCAAAGGTTTCGCTAGAAGGGAAAAATTTGGGATCCACTGTCTACAGTACGATGTAATGCCCAAAAACGCACGTACTTCTCTTTGTGTCGTAGGGACACTCATTCTCGCAATAGTCTGGATTCTTTCTGGGGTCAGTTTCCTTCCCTCCTTCGATAAGAGGTGACCTAGGTAGGTAACTTCTTGGCGACAAAATTGCAATTTCGAAAGAGAGGCTTTGTGATGGCATTTAGACAAATGAGACAACAAACCCACTGTGGCATCCTTACATATGTCTTCTGTATCGGCAGCGACCAACAAATCGTCAACATACTGGATAAGGGCTGCACCTTCAGGTAAGGCCAACAAGTCAAGTTGCGTCTTCAGAGTTTGACTGTAGATTGATGGACTCTCGCAATAACCTTGAGGAGCGCGCTTAAAGCGGAAACTTCGTCCTCCTAAAGAGAATCCAAAAATATCTCTACTCTCTATGGCAATCGGGATGCTGAAGAAAGCATTCTTCAAGTCAATCACCGAAAACCAGGTAGCAGAAGCTGGAATCAATGTCAGTAACGCAGTAATGTCAGGTACAACAGGCAATTGCGGAACAACAATCTTGTTCACTTCACGAAGGTCGATAACAAACCTATATACAGGAGGCTGTGAAGAATCAGTTCTCTTCAGAACAGGCAAAACCGGACTATTACATACATTACCTCGAGTCTCTTCAATAACACCCTTATCAATCAGATCATAAATGATCGCCAAAAGCGCTCGTTCACCATCACTTGAAATACGATATTGCGGAATGCGCGGTAACTGAGCATTTGCCTTCAGCGTCACAACATATGGGGGAATGTCTAACAGGCCCACATCATTTGGACCCGTAGCCCACAACGAATCTGGTAAAGAGGAGTCAAGTCAAGTCAAAACCACTTTATTCGATTTAGTTAAAAATCATAAAAGCATTCTACAATCACATCACAGGAAGGGCAATACAAATTCATAAGCAAATACAAAAAGCATCAAACAGTAATAATTTCATATACATAAAAATACATGATATGAGGAAACGACAGTAATGATTAATTAATATACATTATAAAAATACATCATAAAAAGAGAATAATACTCGTTAAAATAGACAATTAAAATGAGAACAACATCCATTTCAATCATTTTCACAAAACACTAATATTTACATCTTTAAGTCTTTTCCTCCTGATCCTAACCGCAGCAACAAGGTAATTGGCCACGCTAAACATGGCCAACGCAGAATCCAATAATTGGAGGTACAGGAGAGCAGGTTTTGCCTGATAAAAAGCTTTATCCTTCAATAGTGGTACCAGGTATTTCTGTCTGGGCTCGGTAAAGAAATTACAAAACAACATAAAGTGCATATTATTTTGTGTAGAAAAACTATCACAATTGCAGACAGGGGCATCCTCCTCCTTAAACCAACCTTGACTATCACACAAAACTGTGTAAATCTGGTTAAACCGAAGTTTAACCAGAAGCCACCTATGAAAGGGGATAGTGACGATAGTAAGGTACGGTTGGATGGTAAGACGCGTAATGGTCAGGTAGTGGGCTCTGACCGTGGGCTTGAGTAGTTGGCGTTCCTCCCTCTCCACATTTTTCATTGTTATAAAATTGGCCTTCACCCAGGCTAAATCTGATTTCTTAAGACCCTGAGGGGCCAGAAAAATATCAGGACGCCCGATGTCCAGAGAGCACTTTTGTATATGTGAAAACCAAATAATATTTTTATAATTATCTAGTTTTAAACAGTCCACCAGTATTTTATGATTTAGACCCAAGTTTTTATTGGTCCAAAGCCTTATCCATAACAAGATAGGAGCCATAAGAAGGGTATCCGATATATATCCAAGCCCAACTTCCTGGTGGACTGAGAACGTGGCTGTGGATTGGGGAAGCCCTAAGGTGGAACGCAGAAATTTATTTTCTTCCCTTTGAACTGGTTCACTATTTACATAGCCCCACAGACCCGAGCCGTACCTGGCTATTGCCACTGATTTTGCCCTGTACAAGTTAAGTAAGGCACCTGTTGGCTTCCCGCCCAGTCTCCTAGCAAAACTTAGGATAGCAGTGGCTGAGCTTCTAACCGCTTTGGTTTTAGCTACAATTTGCGGAGCCCAACTCCCCTTGGTGTCAAAAATTACACCCAGGTATGTAAAAATTTTAACGTTAGTGATCACGTCACCGTTGCAATAGAACTTTCTGGGGTTGTTTTTACCAGCCCCAAAAGCCATGACGTGTGATTTGGAGTTGTTTATCACTAGGTCTAATGATAACATAAAATCATTAAAAGCATTTAAAAGTTTTTGTAGACCTATGGGAGTCCGAGCTATTAAAGCGGCATCATCCGCGTACAGGAGAACCGGAATACGAGTTTCCCCTGCACGCGGAGTATCCAAGGTAGCAGTTAAAAGAGTTTCCTCAAGTGAATTTATATACAAAGTGAAGAGCATGGGAGCAAGAATGCAGCCCTGCCGCACGCCCCTGCTGGATTTGAACCAAGCGGTACGATTACCTTCTTGGTCCATTCTGATTGAAGCTTTCAGATCTTTGTGTAATTCTGCCAAAAAATATACAAGGGGGGGAATCAAGACCCAGCTTTAACAACATGGTCCACAGCCGAGCTCTATTCACCAAATCAAAAGCTGTGGACAGGTCCATAAAAGCAACAAAAATTGACCCTTTTTTAACAGTTGTGTATTTCGAAATTAACAAATGAAGATTTAAGCATTGGTCCTCAGTCCCTCTCCCAGCACGAAACCCATATTGGGCATCTACTAGAATATTATTATCTGTGGACCAGGTGTTAATTCTAGCAAGCAGGACTTTGCCCAGAATCTTCATTGAAGAATCCAATAACGAAATTGGTCGAAAACACTTTGGGTCGCTTCTTAGGCCCTTTTTAAAAATAGGTACTATGATGGCACATGACCATGTTTTTGGCAAACCCCCCTCATACACACAATTAAAAACATTAGCTAAAATCTCAGCCCACATCTCCGAGTTAAGTTTGTATAGGTCCGGGGGGACCCCATCCGGGCCCGGGGCTTTATTAGCAGCTGAGCCTACAATTGCCAGCTCTACTTCTGATTTGGTAAACTCTAAATTAATGGGGGAAAAAGGGGAGTAAGGTATTTTAAACACCTCGGCAATTTCATTGGAACCATATATATTGGAAAAATGGTTAATCCAATCAGCTTCAGATATGTTAATTTCAAGATCCAAATTGTTTATGTGAGAGAACAAAGGATTATTAATAATAGCCCAAAATTTGGAGCTATGTTTAAGGGTTATGGGGTCCATCAAAGAGTCCCAGGCTTCATCTTTGATGGCTTTTTTCCGAAGTTTGACTGCCAAAGCATATTGTCTTCTTAGATCTGCCACCAAAGCCCTATCTCTAGGCGATTGTTTAAGACCTTTCAGCAGGGCTGAGTGTGCCTGTGAGCAAGAGTGGTCAAACCATCTACACACTGGGACAGAACCCCTCCCTGGTTTGACTCTAAGCTCTTTTTCCACTCTAGCACAGATAGCTTCAAAGGCACTCACAACTTCCCCTCCCCTCATCTCTCTATTCCTACATTTCCCAATTTCGACTCCCATATCTTGCATAATAAGACCATGAAAATCCTCTGGACAGACTTTACACCATTTAAGGCGTCTGCCCTGGTCTTTACTCCTCACGTCCCTTATAGAGGTAGCCCTTACTGCTCCTTTATACAAACCAGAAAGAACATCCAGAACCAATAACACAGGGTTGTGGTCACTAAATCCACTAACAATTGCATTATAAAACAATACATAACGAAGGAGCCCTGGGGACATAAAAAAATAGTCAATAATCGATTCACTGCCCCTTGCGTTGTACGTGACCACACGGTTTGTTGTATCTGAGAACCCTGGTTCATATAGGTCATTTGATGAGAGCAAGTTTTCCATCGCCACACCCTTAGAGCTATGTTCAAAGTGTGGCGGTGAGGTATAATCAGGACCGTTTTCATCAATAATCTGGCAATGGGACTCACACAAATGAACATTAAAATCACCCATCATTATACACTGAACAAAAGTGGTTTGTTTTGACATATATTTAGTTAAAAAATCCGATAAACCATCTAAAACAAAATTTGGGGGTCCCCCCTGCATGGAGTTGTAACAGTTTATTAATACAATCTTATTCTTATCAGCCAAACAGATTTCCACCAGCTGAAAATAGTGAGAAGAACTAGGGATTTCTCTAACATTACCTGCAATTTTAACTGAAACAAGGAATAGCAAACCCCCTCTGTCCCTACCCGATGTGGAGCTCAGGGCATCAACAAAAAAAGAAGTGTATCCTTCTACCCAGAAACCTTTATCTTTCATCCAAGTTTCTTGTAATGCAACAATATCATTGTTCTTCACTGATTGTAACCAAATAGGGTCATCTTGTTTTGCCCGTAGGCCCGCGATGTTCCATGATACTAACCGTATGTGCCCTTCCCCTAACTGTAATGGGTCGTTAATAACAGTTTCGACTCTAACAACAGGTAGGGCCACATCAGTATTGCTTGGGAGTTGGCAAGTCAGGTTATCCTGTTCAGGTACAGGTTCTAGTCATTCAATGTCTATTCTATCAGCTAATGCCGAAAACATGTTTGACAATGGTAGATCGTTGGAGGGAGTATTCCTTACAACATTTACTACACCATTAGCTTTGATTGGCTTAGTCAACCATACATTAGTAGGCATGGGTGAGATAAGATTGTCCTCTGCCCAAGTATTATCAATAGACTGTAACTTGATATTCTCATTTACAACTGGCCCATAAGGTCGGGGATAAAAAAAACTAAGAGGCATTGCCCGAACCCCTTTACTTACAGGATCCAGAGGGGAGTCATCCCAGAAAAGTCGACTCGCGACATTCTTAGATTTAAAATTTACAATGACACAGTCTCCAGATACCTCTTTCTTGCTTCTGCCCACCCAGTTTACCCGTCTACTTGTTACAATATTGTCAGCGATGTTACTTTCTCCCGTACAGTTGGCATTACACCATTTTTTAACGTGCCTAAGCAGGGACTCATGTTGTTCTACCGCCCCGTCTTCAAGTTTAGGCACGTTGACCAAAATTGCGACAAAGGGTGTTGCATCCGGAGGTAAATTTATTGGAGGTACCCTTTTTTCCGGAGCCCCCCACTGGCCTCTAGGCCTTGTGGAGCAACTTGCACTGTGGCCAGCCTCTGTCGTGGGGATATATATTCCATTATCTACTTTACCCTTCTGTGGCACAGGTTTGACAATAGGTAAAAGAGGACAATTCAGGTGGAATACAATCTTTCGAAACATATATCGGAGAGATCACATTCTCAACTAAAGTAAGATGTACTCCTGACGGGGAACAGTACAAAGTCGCATACAATCTCTTCAACAGGTCAAGGCCTAGCAAGTTCTCATTACACCACGGCAGAAGGAAAAGCATCAATTGACCTGGGGAGGGATGACTCCATTGTCATCAAGCAAGCAGATAAAGGGGGAGCCACTGTCATACAAAACTATGAGGACTATGATCGGGAGTGCAAACGACAATTGTCGAACACTACTCATTACAGACCATTGATGGAGGATCCCACCAAACGGCTGATGACTACCATCACCAGTCTTATCATTGAAGCCGAGACCAATGAATGGATAAGCAAAAAAGAAGCTGAGTTTCTAGTAACAACGGACCCAGTGACCCCTTATTTCTACACCCTCCCCAAGATTCATAAGGGGACCACTCCTGTCCCGGGTAGACCGATCGTCTCCGGCATCGGATCATTGTTGGAACCTCTGTCTCAATTCTGTGACGCCTTCTTCCAACCACTGGTGAAGCAGATCCCTTCGTATCTACAAGATACCAGGGACGTCTTACGCTTGATCGATGACATCGATGGTAGGGAGGACATTGATCTACTCCTGACCCTAGACGTTGAGGCGTTGTACACGAACATTCCGCAACAAGCCACACTGGAGGCTGTGGAATCACTGATGCGAGAGGAAGAATGGACCTCCCCTACCCCCATTGCTTTCATCATGGAACTTGCCCATATAGCCCTGACCGAAAACTTTTTTCGGTACGAATCACAACTTTACCATCAGGTCAGTGGGACTTCAATGGGTTCGACTTTTGCTCCCAGCCTAGCCTGCATTTATATGACGTCTTTTGAAAAGAACCACATCTACCCTCCGGAACAGAATCCGTTTCGAGATAACCTCTCACTCTGGCGTCGATACATCGACGATATCTTGATATTCTGGAAAGGTGACCGCCCTAGCTGCTAGGCCTTTTGCCTATGGATCAACCAGCAGGACCCATACTTAAAATTTACAGGCACGATCTCGGAGACCTCTATACCCTTCCTGGATCTAACGATCCAACTGGATCCATCAACGATCAGCACTACTCTGTTCAAGAAGAAAACTGATAGAAACAGTTTGCTTCTATTCAACAGCCATCACACGAGAGCGCTGAGGGAGAATTTGCCCTTTGGCCAATTCCTCCGGATACGGAGAAATTGTAGCTCTGTCCAAGACTACAAACATGAAGCGAGTCTTCTACAACACAAGCTCCAAGACAGAGGGTACCCTACAAAACTCCTGAAGACATCATGCAAACGAGCACTCAATAACAACAGAGAGTCGCTACTTGAAGTCCACACAAAAGAAAAGGATGAGACTATCACCTGTGTCACGTCCTAAAGATTGTGCACGAATTTATCAACAAACAATCTCTGGCCACCTTCTGTAGCCATATCCTGACCACTATGATCAACAAAAGTTTCCTCGAAACGCGAGAAAAAATCTGAAACAGACTTGTCTTTCTTCTGCTTACAGGCTGACAATTTGTCCCAATTAACACGGACCTCAGGCATTAAAGTCTTCATGAAAGTAATAATCCTACCAGGAAGTTCAGTAATAACATCTTCAGGCTTAGCACCTCCAACTTGTCTATCATTTGCTGCAACAAGATTCACCCACGAATCGCCCAATTCATTATCATGATCTGTATGTCGAATGACATTCCAGATGGGCTGTGGAACAACGTTCCCAAACAGCATGTCTATATCCGCCAAATTCATAACGCACGAACTCACAGTTTGCGTAAGTTCCTTATAATATCCTGCCGGATTCTTCCGCGGATCTGGTAAAGTCTGCTTAAGCGCTAGAACTTCTGCACGCTTCCATGGTACATGAACCCACACTCGCTGAAAGTGCGCTAAAACACGTGGCTGAGCATTAGGATCAGCAGGTCTCCATACTGGAGGAACCTCTCGCATCGGATATTGACGCGCATGTCTCCTAACTGACGAATCTGGCTCAAACAGCCGTTCAGTAGGGACATCGCTACGGAGCAACAGTAACGTCGATACCGCTTTCTCAACATCGAGTAAACTCACAATCGTTCCTTTAGCAAATTCTGAATTGGTGCTTCCCATTGTCGGAAAACATCCATAATACCTTCTAGGTCATACTGGGACTTAT
Source organism: Lissotriton vulgaris (assembly GCF_964263255.1). NCBI lineage: Eukaryota > Metazoa > Chordata > Amphibia > Caudata > Salamandridae > Lissotriton > Lissotriton vulgaris. The sequence goes on along the minus strand of NC_141687.1, from coordinate 1,245,855,533 downwards.
ACGTCACCCATCTACGTGCCATATGGTCAAGGACCACTCGTTCATCTGTATCGGGCAATTGGCTACGCGATTGTCTACGCTCACTCACAGGAGACATACCCATTTGTCCCAAAATATGAGTTAGAAAATTAGAAAAGGCAGCGGTCATCCGCTGTCTAGCAGAAGGAACAGTCGGAAGGACAAGAGGAGATGAAACAGTAGTAGTAGTAGGATCCATAGTCGGAACAGACATAGAAACAGTAGTAGCAGGAAAAGGCAAAGTTGGCAACCCTTGAGAAGGCTGCGCATAAGGAACAACAACCAACGAAGAAGCTGGCTGTGGAGGAATGACAGGAGGCAAAGCAATAGGTGCTTGCGTGGCTACAACCGGTGGTGGTGGTGCCGTAGCACTCTGCACATAAGGTGGCGGTGAATTTAGCAAATGCGACATCAAAGGGTCTTTCACAAGATCCTTTTCGTCTATCTGCTCTTTAACCGGCAAGACTGGGTAGCATCTGTCTACCGCTAACTTCCTCACTCTTAGCATCTGCTCACTGTCTTTCTCTTCTTCATCATCTCTGTATGCAACGGCAGCTTGCACCATTGACATACCCTTTCTATTCTTCTTTGCTAACTTAATTTCTTTCTGTTTGGCTTCCTTGCGCCATATGCGGAAAGAGTCAAACATTGCCGGCCGGGCTTTCTTCTTGAACAACTTCACTTCAAGATTATCTAAAACTTCTGTCTCAAAACTACCATAACGGGGCCACTGTAGGACACCGTCATTCTTCGTATATTTTACCCAAATCTCATTATAGCTAATAGGACCTACTCCATGTTTCACATACAACTCGTATGTAGGAGTTCCGATCGGAGGAACCGGACACGAATCCTCTAACTGGGAATCCCTCAACGTACCACAACTAAACAAATTCCTAAGACTGCTAAAACCAGGCATCCTGCTCACTAGTCTAGCTTCAAACAACAAGGCTAATCTAAAAATCGATAAGCTCGTGAATACACGAATCCCTTGGCTTTGGGGCCTGCAGGTACCAAATCAAAGGATACAAAACAAACTAAGAACTAGGAGACGCTCCCTTTATACTTAACTGAGTTGTCGATGGCGTCACCAGAAGACCCGTCAATCGTCTCGCTCTACAATCGTCTAAGGCTCGAAAACAGGGCGACAGTCAGGGTAGCAGTCCTTCGTAGCCGTCGGGACGCGGGAAACCTCGCAGGAAAGACCTTCGGAACCACGTCGACATACAGGGGTCGCTGAAGTGGCTGGCCAACCTCTGGAATTTTCTCACGAAGCTCCTCACGAACCTCTGGCTTCGACCAGTACCGCTGAAGTTGCCCAACGTTGGGCGCCAAATGAGGTACTGGGTTTTCTCGGAACCAATACTATTACAATAACCCGGCGGTGTCAGGGCAACACCCAAAGAGCCCGGATTCCCCTGTCTTGGCAAACAGAGACACGGGATACTTCTCGATGACGTCAAAGACCAAAGTTTATTGGTTGCAACCAGGGACAGAGGTCTACGAAGTACACACGGGTAGTTCGACAGAGACTGCACCAACTCAATGAACGAACTCGGTCTTTTATGCCGAAAATTACGCCTCTGGCAACATGACATTTTACATTTGGTGCATACAAACTAACCAATGAACAAGTAGCATTTCAAAAAGTAACGAATCACGACAGTCAAAGTTAATCCCACTTTTCGTTGTCCAGCCCACCAAAACGATCGCACATATGCTAAGTTTCCTGTTCGATCAGGCCGGACAAACCCACCATAAAACCTTCAACCCAGATCGATGAACATGTCCTAAAGGAAAGGCAGGAACAGATGGAAAGGAGATAGGGGAGTGGGAACGGTGTGCCATAAAGTCAGGGCACGTCCTGCTCTTTGATCTTTATCAGGCCAGCTGCTGAACAAGGAACTGGCACAACGTAATTCGCCCCAGGCGAGGAGTCAGTTTGGCCAGGTCAACCAGAAGTCAGCTAAGGCGTACGTGTCAAGGACTCGTTCAGCCACAATCATAGGGCCTATGTTAGGGCAACCATACAAGATGGCTGCCACATACAAAATGGAACCCGAGGGTTCAAACTAAATCCTCAAATGTAGAGTGTTCTCCTATATCGATTCATACGAAAACACTCAGACACGTTACACTCGCCATTTGCGGTCTGCTGACACCAAAATCGTCCATTTCCGACAATCTTTACAAATCGGGTTTCGGAACTATCGAACCCAATTCTGGATCACGGAACCACAGATCCTGGAGGTCATTCCAAAAAAAGAGGTTCGGGACAACAACCGCTTTCTCTTACAGAGAGAAAATAGTTGGATTTATCAGTTAAACTCTCAGAAACTGTTCGGTCTTAATGACCGCACAAAATTTATGTGTTACCTTTGAAGTACATGCCAGACATTGTCATATGTGCCTTGTTCTCCTGCTGTAGGGCTAAAATGTCCGATATGCGATCGTTCACCATAAGAACTGTAACTATTTCGTTGATTGTTTTGTTTTTATATTTGTTTAGGTTCATCTTTGTATTTACAACTTTATTGAATCTCACCATTACCATAGCGTTGTCATTGAGTGTTCATTGATCCAGCTCCCGATCACATGATCGGATGCTGGACCAATCACTGTTCGTGTAGTCTTGGATACAGTTACCTTCTATCTTACAAGTTCGCTAATTTGTTGCCCCATACGACCGCGAACTACGTTCAGTTAGACCTGGGTCGATGATCTTTGGAGGGACGCTGCGGCGTCTTAAAAGTAAGTTTTCTGTCAGTGGACACTTTCCGAAGTGTTGAGGTTCAGAAAGAGTTTAGCGCGTTTTTAATGTCAAAACTCTTTTCCATAGCTACATAGAACTTTGGAGAAATTACCGTTCGATTGCGATTTGAAACACTCAGACAGACGTGAGTTGCCTGTCAGCATTGCTGATTAACTTGTCACTCTCACTTGGGGTTTTCACTGTTCAGCACAGAGTTGTAATGCATGATGTTTATATTTTTCTTTATTGATCGTTTGTTCTTATGTTGACACTATTAGTTCAGTGAATTGATTACGTTTTTGTGTACCTTGTTTTCAGCCTTTGGTCCCTGATGAAGGGCAATACAGCCCGAAAGGCATTGGACTAATCAAACAATGTAATGCTGATTTATATGAAAAGCAATATAAAAAAAGCCTATGAATGAAAAAGAAAGAAACCATGAATTAAAGCGATACTTTTGAGACTATATCACAGTATTGTTGAATTTATGGAATTCTGCTACACCAGAAGATTAATGAGTGGAGCGCCAGGGGATGCTTCCAGTGGTTCATTGGGAGCACAACTTGAGCTCGTAAACATCGCCAATCACCACCGCGGGGGCCTGGAACCACAACTCCCAGGTGCCCCAGCGGCCAGGTTGCGTCTCTGACGCTAGCGCTGCGCCCGGAGGCGCCTGAAAAGCGTGGTCTACCTCTCGCCCCGCGAGTCGCGTGCGGGAGCTGCCGGGTGAAGCCCGGGTCAGGGGCAGGTCCATCTGGGGCCAGGATGAGGCAGGGCAGGGCCACGCCATATACATCTGCATCGCCCCACCACTTACGAAGGTACTGTGATATTACGGACAATTGCAGTGGGGAAGAGGAAATGTTTGGAGGACAGATGGTACAAGTACCCGGGTGAAAAGGAGAAAATCTAAGAAGGCCACAAAAGTACCTAAACATGGTGGAGAGAACTGTGTAATGACACGTATAGAAGAACTCATAGTAGACTGTAGCCTTATTCTCACATCTAAACCACCGCCAGAGAATAACTCGTGTGAGACCAATGGGATGACGTAACTGATTTATTACAGAAGAATGGTAAACGGGGTGTGACAGTTGTCCCAGGGATGTTCTTGAAGAAAAAGAATAATAACAATATTGATGTAGGTGTTGGGTATGTTTTAAATGATGGGTCAATTAGAGTAGAAACTAGAGTAGACATAGAGGTAGAAAGCTCACCCCCTTGTGTGTATGACCCAATTGTACTGTGCTCAAATAGGTACTCACCTCTTACCGACATTGACTTTTCAAATAAGGAGAATGGGGACCCTTTGAATCAGCCAATTCCATCTGATGCTCTTCAAGGGCAGAGGTTGGAAGCAAACCCATACATACCTACTTCTGGAACCGGGGATGATATTTCTAAGTTATGCAACCTTGTTAATCGTTTATGTAGCTTTATTCATTGCATGCAAGATAAAGTTGACATTTTAACACTTAATGTGCACAAGGCAATCACCAATGTAAACACATGCCCCAATTGCAACCCAGTCCTAGAACAGCCTAGCATTGGTATTGTTGAGAAGCAAAAGGCAATAGCTCTGCACCCCGTATCGCAGCAACCTAGGGGTAGTACCCAGACTAAAGTACACATGCCTCTCGGTAAAGTAGGCAAAGGCATAGCGGTGCCAGCGAAGCCTTTGCTTGTAAAAAACCCTAAACCCAAATCTTTCGATAGACCAGAAAATAATGGGCACACAAAGATCAACGCTAGGCCTATCAATATCCCTAATGCTGCCAGGTATACCCCCAAAAATTGGTCGGGCAGATGTCCTTCCCTGCCTCGACCTATACCCCCCGATCTATCTAAAGCATATATGGTGAATGTCCCAAAAATAAGCCCAGAGAAGGTCCCAGAAACAAAAGATTCCCTGACAAACAAGGCTATTCATTGAATTAGACACACCAGAGGATGTCGATGAGTGATAAGGGAAGATATTCTTAGGGCCACCAGGCTCTCGCATCCAGGACACGGAGCCGACTGTATTGAACTCACATTTAAAAACATAAACAGGGCACAAAATCTGATACTGTTGGAGTTTAGGTCCTGCTCCCCTGACCACTCATCCATCCAAATTAGATCCTCACTGCCCCAACAGTGGCTAAAAGAAACGGGAACCCAATCACAGGTGGTAGGTGTGGGTGAGTCATCCTTAGAATATAATGATTGACTAATGCCAGATGACGCTAATTCTAAACAGTATGCCGACACATCATCAATCACCTTAACTGCATCACAGGACACCCCCATAGGAACATCTCGTGTAGTACTAGATTCAGGGGTGTACAATGGGGAGGGTAGCCCCTTACAGTTGAACCCTGATGTAAGTTTGGTGACAGATTTTGACACATTCGGCTCCATCTTGTCATAGAACATTGCAGGGCTGAGTGCCAAGGTGCTAAGCCCAGAGTGGGCTTTGTTTGTCAGCCAGTTTACCATCTGTATATTCCAAGAAACGTGGCTCCTTGAGCCCCAGTATTTCCCAGGGTTCCTAAACTTTAGTGTCGCCGCCGGAAAAAGTGATAGAGGACGACACTCGGGGGATTAACTATTTGGGTCAAACAGGATTCTGGAATCACTGTCAAGGAGCTTATCTCGAATCACAAGGATATACAGGTTGTGTCCCTTACATTTAATCGGGCAAAACCCCTAGACATTTACAATGTCTATGCCAGGAGCACAGGGGGGTGGAAGTCTGATACCCTTGCTGTCCTCGATGGCCTCATTGAAAAATTCTCCACACATTCACGTTTGATTGTTGCAGGAGATTTTAATGTAAACTTCGAACCTTTATCAGGTGGTTATTCTTATCTTGTAAATGACCAAGACAGCCAGTGGGGGGTTCCTAAGCTAGAATTGGACCCAGTGAAAAGGTGGACTGATCTGGTGATCCAGATTAACTCTACCTGTCTAAACAAAGGATTAAGGGCGGCCAATCGTAGAACCCCGAAAGATAGGCGGGGTGCTGTCACATTCAAGGGCGGCAACAGAAAAAGTAGAATTGATTACATACTAGTCCATCTCGAGTTGTGGCACCATCTGGAGGATATGATGGTTGTTGACCGCCTTGAGAGTGACCACAACCTCCTATGTATGACTTATTCTTACTGGGAAGTCCCAACTACAGCAGAGGGCCTAAGCAAAGGAAGCTCTCAGGCTGTCCTTTTGGCAAATGACATGCGCCACTTGAAGTGGGCCAAAGTCGCCCAAAACCAGTCAAACATAAACTTTATTTTAATGAATCTACAGCAAGCCACTATCGAATTGAGCGCCTGTGCCAATGCCGAACCTTCCACCCCAGAGAGAGATAATGCAAATAAGGTGCACGAAACCTTTTTCTCACAAATAAAAGGTCTATTTGTTAAACCAAACAACCCAAAACAAATCACGACCGATAAATCCCTGAGGTGGTATAATAAGGAATGTAGGAAGGCACAGCAGGATCTAGGTCAGGCCATCAAAACTGGATCCTGTGCAAGTGTTCGTATAGCCAGGAGCGCATATAAAACTGTTATCCAAAAATCAAAGCGCGCCTGGGATGTAAAAAAATGGGTGGAGCTTAAGGAGGCTAGTTCTCTTAAGAATTCTAAACAATTTTGGTACTTGTTGAAATGGAGATGTGAAGGCCGCCCGGAAAAAACCCAAAATTGGGTAGCCCAGGAAGACTGGGTAATCCACTTTAGGCCCCAATACGCCAAAGGGCTTGATTTACCCTCAGAACAGAGAGAAGGGATTGTATATACCCCCTGGGCGGAAGAAGAGTTTACTATCATGGATATCCAACAAGCATTGGACTCCATCACACCTGGAAGGGCGCCAGGAATAGATGGTGTCCCGGCTGACATCTTCCTAAATAACAGAGAACTATGGGGGAAGTATATATTACTACTGGCAAACATGATAGCCAGTGGATCGCCAATAACTGAACCCTGGAACGGGGCGGAAATAATCCCTGTTTTCAAAAAGGGCGACAAATCGCTCCCAGGCAATTATCGTCCAATCAGTCTAATTGATACTATTCAGAAGATCTACGATAGACTGGTATTTAACAAAGTCCATGAGTGGGAGCGTGAGATGAATATTTTGTCTCACCTTCAAGCAGGATTTAGAGCCTGCATAAGCACAGTCGACCAAGTCCTACACTTTGCCATGCTTCATTGGAAGGTTGTTCAACTGGGGGGAGGTAGCCTGTATGCTGCCTTCATTGATCTGAGGGCAGCCTTTGATCTTGTCCCGCGGTCAAATCTTTGGTTTGTCCTGAATGACATACCTCCTACTCTTCTTTCCATGATCATTAAACTGCATGAGCACAACTACACACAGATAAGATGGGGCCCCCTGGGCGTGTCACAAATCAGTTTCCGGTAGAGAGAGGAGTGCGCCAAGGTTGCGTGCTAGCGCCGACCCTCTTCTCCCTCTTCATTAATAACGTGGCAAAGGTCTTGATAGAGGCAAATGTTGATGCTCTAATTCTAGCAGGCGACAAAATACCAATCTTAATGTTTGCCGACGACTGTCTTATCATTTCCAAGACCCCAAGTGGCTTGCAAAAAGCACTTGGGATCTTTCTAAACATTCTGCACTGATCACGGCCTAGAAATTAATGTTTTAAAATCCAAATTCATGTCTTTTAACCAACATAAGTCATATAGAGGGAAGGTGTTGATGAATAACCTACCCCTGGAACAAGTAAAATCGTTTTCATATCTGGGTGTTACCATACAGCATAATCTCCGATGGAATCAACAGATTGACCTAGCCACTCTAAAGCATAGGCAAATCACAGGGGCACTGACCAGGGAACATGGCAAGTCCTTGACAAAACCGATGGCCCCTGCAATTATGGTCTATAATGCAAAGGCTGTGAGTGCAGCACTTTATGGGGTTGAGATGTGGGGGCTTGGGAACCTAAGCAAGCTAACTGCTTCTGAAAACAGGTTCCTACGCAACCTTATCATGGTGCCGCATAGTACCCCCATGGGCCCGGTTCTCCAAGACCTTGGCATGAAACCAATCGAGATTATTGCAAACCTTCGCCCAGTATTATACTGGAGGCGAATATGGGTAACACCGGAGTTGAAAATATTCGCCATGGGACTTCTGGACATTATCAAAAGTGACGTCTTTCACCAGATAAAATGGCTCTCTGGAATTAGAGCGGTTCTCAGAGAGCTGGGTCTGGCGGAGACCTGGGAAGACCCAATTAATGCCATATTTCCCTCGAAAAAGGCTATCAAGGGATTGTACTGGGAGATGATATCCTCGAAACTGTTTAGGACCATCCCCCCGCTTTCATTAACAGGGGTGTTTATGGACTTTAAGGATGAGACTCATTTCGAGACATTCTGGGACGATATAATGAAGCCACTGGATCAAAAGCTCTATTTCCAACTGAGACTTGGTAGTATACCTGTCAGAGCTTTCACATCCAGATGGTCTAATGGTGGAAGTGTCTCTTGTCCATCTTGCCCAGATCCCAAAGAAACAGTTAGTCATCTACTCTTTGTATGCCCGGCATACTCTGCTCCGAGCAGAGTCTGGTTGCGACCCATGGTAAAATTGTTGGGCACTCGGAGTGGAATTGTGGCTGCTAGAATCATCTGTACAAACCCAAGTCCTGCAATATACATAGCTGTGGCAAAATCTTTAGGCTGGGCCTGGATTATCAGAAACAAAAATGTAAAGGGATAGGTTTTTGATAAATCACCTTCTACCTGAATATTTGATGCATTTTAATATGATGATTTTTTAACATTGTAATGAATTTTGATTTTAAAACTGTTTTAAATTTCTGTAAAAATGTTAACTCTATTTTTATAAACACATTTTTATCTGTAATGCTTTTATGACTATGTCGAATAAAGCCTGTTTGACTGACTGACTGTTAGATCCCCGGTTTATGCAACTTTTTTAGTATTTGCTGAGGGCGCTGCCTAAGTGCCCCGCGCGTGATGCACGTTTTCTGCCCCTCGCCCTGCCTGCAATGCGCATCCCTGTCATTTTTTTTTAATAGTAACCGGGCGGCTCTTGTTGTGTATGGGAGATATGACAGGTCCAGATGGCAAGAGGGCACGCACCGCCTACACCCGCTACCAGATGCTGGAGCGGGAGAAAGACTTCCACCACAACCGGTACCTGACCCGGCAGCGGCGCATCGAGATCGCCCACGCCCTGTGCCCGTCCGAGCGGCAGATCAAGATCTGGTTCCAGAACCTGCGCATGAAAAGGTTGGGGGTAAACATTCCCGAATGTGGGGTGGTGGGGGCGGTGTAGCGGGACACGAGCGCCCAAGAAAATGCTTTTTATACGTCGGGGGAGCAACTTTGAAAAGATGTATGCCCCGAAGTTGGGTCACTCGGAAACAATATACATTTATGCTTAACGTGACTGGTTAATTACATCAAAGCAGCAACAAAGAAACGACACGTGACCCCAAATGGACCCCCTTAACGCCAAAGGACAAGAGGGAGCTACACCAGAAAAAAAACACAGCAGCCGTCCCTGGCAGAAACAAAACATGGCTGATCAAAATGCTCGTAGAGTGTGCAATATTACGGAGCCATCCTGGGGTGATCTAATTGTCAAGCAAATTACCAGAAAGACAGCCGCAAGGTTTGCAGAGATTGTTACAAGTGAGTCGTAAATGGGCACAATTAATACAATAATTGCACAAGCATCCTGGGGGCAGGGGCTGCGTCAGCACCGTCCTCAGCAAAAACTGCAAGCAAATTACCAGAAAGACAGCAGCAAGGTTTGCAGAGATTGTTACAAGTGTGCCGTAAACGGGCACAATTGATAGAATGATTGTGCAAGCATCCAGGGGGCAGGGTCTGCGTCGGCGCCGTCCTCAGCAAAAACTGCCATCAACAGTTCTTGTTTCCCTCATTTGACTAAATGGAACACGCTGAGGTCGCTTCAGCAAAACAGCATGTCAAGTACCTGCAATCCAGATTCTGCAGTTTCCGCTAGAACCAATGCTTATTCCTCTAACCCCAACCCTGGATACCAAAGTCACATGGACTTCAGCATCCAAGAGGGGGGAAAGGGGATTGGGATTGAGAGAGAAACACACCACGTCTGCTTCGGTCACTAAAGCCTGTTCTTTTCTTGTCAGCTTCTTCCTTAGTCTTACTTTCTGAAATAGACAAAAGCACTAAGCAACATTTCTTATGCTCTTCTCTATGTAATGATTCTTATTCCTAAGTTGGTACCTGTTCCTGCAGAGTGGCTAGCTGTTTCTCTATTCTTTCTTTTTCTTTAATAGTGGATGCTTTCTCCTATGTAGTGTTCTCTAGAATATACAAAACACAGTTACCTTATGCTCTACTTCCCATTAACCGCTTAACTCCTAGAATGCGAATTACCTTCTTCTTTTTTTTTAACTCTCTTATTAATTCTTCCTTCTCTTTAATAGGCAGGGAAACTTCCAGAAGCAAACGACGAATGGATGATTTCACTAGAGGTGGTAAGTATCATTATATTTATATATATATATATATATATATATATATATATATATATATATATTACCTACTGGCGGTCGCCAGTAGGTATATATAGTTAGGATTTTTTCTCTATGGAACTTTTGAAAATTCTATGTCTAATAACTTTGGCGTTTGTGGACGGAATCGGCTGAAATTTTCAGAAAAATGGCACATTTTGTTTCTGATCAGCCCCTGAAAATTTGGGGGGGTTTCGTCAAGGGGGGGCTGAGAAAAAAGGGGGGTCCCAAAACACGTTTTTCCCATTCATTTTTCCATAGGGCGTTTGGCCTCACTTTTAGCTCGAACGGCTGAATGGATTTACACGAAACTTGGCAAAATTGTAGGGACTGTTAGCCCGATGTGCCTTTGCTGGGTCTCAATATATGTGCTCCAGTGGATTTTGAGAAATTAACGTTTTAAAAAACAGATATATTTGTGACAGCGTCCTAGATAGCGTACTAGTTCGCGTACTTTTCGCGTAACGGAGCTTTGCGAAGCGAAGCTGATTGGCTCTCCGGTGTCTGTCAACACTCTAAACAGTCTGTAGCGGCCGCCATCTTGTCTCTCGTTAGGATCGAGAGACAAGAGGAGGCCAAAACGAAGGGGGAAATGAAGGAAAGGGGGCAAGGTAGACCCCTTCTGACCCCCTAGGATTGATGAGGGGGTATTAAAGTGCCCCGCGGGGCCAAAAAAAAAAAAAAAAATTGTTTTTTTCATGGGGTGCGCAAGGTTCGCGTACCGGAAAGCGGTCTGGGGAGCGTACTATAAGGAAACAAGAATGATTGACTTTTAACTTATTGTATGTTTATTGATTGTTCGTTTTTTAAAAAAAAAAATTCTTTTTTTATTTACGGAGCTACATGTAGGTATCAATGTAGAGTCTATAATTTAATAAACGCCGTCTCCTTTGTAGATATCTTGCTTGTTGTTAAAGAAGTTATTGTGGTATATGGAATTCATACCATAGTCTGTCTGGAAAGCCGAAACAACATGGTGGCAGGAGATGATAAAGAGATGTTAAATACACATTGGGGATTATATAGTGGGAGAAAGGAAGTAACTATGAACAAAGTTAGTATGTAACACAAAAAAGTTGCACAGTATATTTTAAGTCTCACTTTATATTATATCTATTTTGGTACTATTTCATAATTTACATATAAAAAAGAACAATGTCTCAAACTATTTTTAATTTTTAAATAAAAATTTATTGTTGTGATTTTTCAAAATCTAAAAGAATTTCCAACATTAATTCATCAGGTATGTCCTCCTTTTCATTCCATGCTTCAATTTCTTCTACACAATTAATTAAGTCTTGGTCCAGAGAGTGATCCATAAAGTCTATTTCCTCTTTGTCTTCCTTAGGATTCTTTTCCATATTAATTTCAAATGAAATATTAATTTCATTTTGTTGTCCTTCCATTTTCTTGCTGTACATTGCATAAAAAATAAATATATCAGTACAGATAGGGCACTGTTGGGTTTCAGTACAGACAGGCAGTTTGGTTATTTAAACAGTGTTTTTTTCTTTGGGCAGTGTATGGTATCAAATTGGAAGTAGAAATATGAAGAAAATTATCAAATAAACTCTTAGTCAATTTTGAATTATACTAGAGAAGTCTAACTCTATCCTTATCTCAGGGCCGGCGCTAGGCATGGGCAGCGTGGGCTGCCGCTCAGGGCCTCGCACTCAGCCCATCCGCATGGGGCCACGCACTGGTGATGTGTCCTTTTGTTTTCCTGGAGATCTATCACAAAGAAAGGTGTTGCCTGCAATTAAGGTCCATTGGCGGGGGCCCCCTCCTTGGGCCTCTCATGGATGGTGTCAGGAGGTATAGGGGAGGAAGAAGGAGACGCTCCTTCAATTGCAAGGAGACCATTCACAGACACTGTGGGGGGCCCATTGTCCAGCATTTTGGCGCACCCTCAGTTTTAACTTTTAGACCACAATCAATTCTCACACCTATGAAGGTGTGAGAAATGCGTGTGGATTAAAAGTTAAAACTGTGGGGGGGTCAAAATGCTGGACAATGGGGCCCCCACAGTGTCTGTGCATGTTCTCCTTGTAAGTGGCCAGTTATGTAATTTGGAGGGGGCCTTGCGCACGTTCCCTTTTAGCCCAGGGCCTCGCAAATCCTTGGACTTGCCCTGCCATAACTAAAACAGAGAAGTCTATTTTATTCTATAAGTATTACAGAGTGAAAGAATAAAACTGTCTGAAAATGTTTTTCTAATTAGCTTTCAGTACAGAACATACTTCAGTTTTAAAAATTATATCTTACCTTTTAAATATAACTTGAAGTTATCAGTTGATTTTTTGTTGTTCTGCACTTCACGAAGTAGTAGTCAAAATGGCTGTGTTTCTCTCTCTTTGTTTATATATATTCAGGTACATAACCAATCAAATGTCATGATATAATAGTAGAAATTGAAAGTAATATTTTAATTGGTTGTCATTTCCAACACTTCCGATATGTTTTGTGAAGTAATTTACCTCAGGGATTTTAGAGAGTTCTACATGCTAAATGGCTAAATGGTATTCCAACTAAATTTGTGAAAATGGTAGGGATTGGTATGTAGTATGAGCTACTGTTTAATTGGTGAAAGTGTCTCCAGTGGTTTTTCTGTAAATTACTTTCCCACCTTTTTTAAACGAGTGCTTGTCAGTGCGTTTCCCGGTACGCGAACTTGCAGTGTTACGGGAGTCCTCCATTTTGTGTTTCGGTAGAATTGAGATATAAGATGGAGGGTAAATAATGTTCAGAATGGGTAGATTGGGGTACTTTAGACGTATGCTGTTTCCCAAAGTTTTCTGAGGGTGGCTGAGGAGGCTCATAAATGTCGATAAAAAAAATTGTTTTTTTTCGCGTTGTTAGCTGCAGGTACGCGAACTGGGTAGCGTACCGGGAAGCGAATATAGGTGAAAATAAGTAAAATAAAGGTACATTCGAAATTTCAAAAGAGTACACTAAGTTAAGGTAGCTCTGAAAAGAGCTTTTGGGTTCTGTGTATGTTCTAGAAACTTATAAGTAGGAACCAATACACATTCTTAAATTTAGTATGAAAACTCTGTTTCCCTCATCTGAGAAATGCACGCCATCTCCTCTGTAGATATCTTGCATGTAGTAACGCAAGTTATTGTTGTAGATGCAGCCCATTCCATGGTCCCTCATGTAAGCTGAAACAGACTTATTTACATGCTTCCTCGATTTCTCAATTTGTGGACAAAATTGATTGGAACACCTCCATTTTTGTCTTTGGCATATATTAGAATATACCAAGGCAGTTTGAGGAAAAAGTGTCATCAATTGCTCAAAGGTGTCCTTTAAAAGCATTTCTAGACCTACCCCAGTCAAAGTGCCCAAATCGTTTCCTCCACAGTGCACTATTATGAGGTCAGGGGTTGGCAAATGTAAAAAGGTTTTCACCAATGGTATCAATTGGTGACATTTCAATCCTCTTCGACCAATCCATTTGATTTCCACATTTTGTAAATCGAGGTTGTGTAAATTTCTGTTATCAGCATACCTGTGAGCCCAGTGGATGTAGCTATGTCCAAGAATCCAGACTGAAAACATAGCTAGAGGAGTTTTTGCTGCAGTCAGATGAAGTGTGGGAATGAAATGGCAGTTGAAATAGTGATGTTCGTAATGTAAAAAACTGTGGAGTTTAAGTGCAAATGATTCATTAGCAGTGATTGGTGTATTTCCATTGCTAAAAACAGAAAGTTAGGGTGCATGGATGTGTTCTTTGAAAGATGTATTTTGAATGGTTATTTAAAAATGTTGTTATGAAAGATTGCAGTGGATTAGCAGGTGTACTGAGAGTTCAGAGTTCATTTGAAACATTGTTGTGTGAAATTGTGACCGTGACAGGTCAGGCAGGCGGTAGTTGCTATGGAAAAGAGGTAGAAAGGGCAGAGGGGGGAAGGGTGTTGATTTGAAAAAAGTGAGGGAAGAGTTTTTATTGGCTGACATGAGAGATATGTGTGTTGAATATCAGCGTTTCGGTGCCTTTGTTGGTTCCAGCCTCTGGAGTGCATACCTTTAATTCTGGTACAGAATAATTGGTGTGTTTCTGAGACTGTTTTCAATTTCAAAAAGAATTTGTAAAGGTGAGTTATCGTTTATATATTTTAGTTAAAGAGTAGTATGCTTTTTTGCGTAAATAAGAAAGTCAGCGGTGTATTTAAAATGATGTTTTGCATCAAGTGTTTGCATTCTGTTTCAAAGGCGATTTTGCATTCTTCATTTACAGAATCGGAAAAATTATTGGTTCGGTAAAATACGGAATCGGTAATTTTACCGATTCTGTAAATTTGCTATGTAGGGGGGAGTCTTCTGAGTCTCAAATGACTTAACGAATCGGTATTTTAACATGAAATCAAACTTCATGGTAAAATACCGATTCCGGTGTGCATGCACATTTGTGCATGCACACGTATGTCATGTGAAAGGCAGACCTGCCCTTACATGAATGTAGGTGTATTATTGTTTTACATAAAAGGTTTTAAAACTTTGTTTGAAATCAAATGCATGCACACTTAGGGCCCGATGTAGGTGGTCGTTCCATGTCATTTACCGACCGGTTACGGCCGATTTCGGCCGTTTACGACCGGTAAATGGCCAATCGGTATGTTGGTGGCCTAAATCCAGGATCACATGTAGGTAAATCTACATTTACAGAATCGGTGAAATTGTTTTTGATGGTAAAATGATGTGACTCTTGCAATGCGTCGCTTTTGCGGAACAGGTTTATGATGCAATTGTGTTGTTAATGTTACGGTGTATATGTAAAAAATGATGCATAAGTGTTGCACGGGCATTGTAAATACCCTCCTATGTGTGCTTAGCAATTTCAAGTCACTTCCCCCGGGTTCAAGGGCCTTGTAAATACGTCCCCATGGGTGTCTGGTCATTTGAAGTCACTTTCCTCGTAGTGCAAGGCCCTTGTAAATACGTCCCCATGTGTGCTTGGCAAATTTTTATTTTGATTGTTTGAGTTACATAGCCATGTTTAAAGTTATTGAAAAAAAGGTGCAAGTTCCTTAAAAAAACGTTTTCATGTGTATTAGGGCATTTTAAGTCTGTTCCCCTTGAATGTAGGTGCATTATTGTTTTACATAAAATGTTTTAAAACTTTGTTTGAAATCAAATGCATGCACACTTAGGGCCAGATGTAGGTGGTCGTTTCAGGCCATTTACCGACCGGTTACGGCCGATTTCGGCCGTTTCCGACTGTTAAATGGCAAATCGGTATGTAGGGGCTTAAATCCAAGGCCACATGTAGGTAAATCTACATTTACAGAATCAGAAAAATTATTTGTTCGGTAAATACAGAATCGGTAATTTTACCGATTCTGTAAATTTGCTATGTAGGGGGGAGTCTTCTGAGTCCTTAAAGGCCTTAACGAATCGGTATTTTAGCATGAAATCAAACTTCATGGTAAAATACCGATTCCGGTGTGCATGCACATGTGTGCTCGCACACCTATGTCATGTGAAAGGCAGACCTGCCCTTAGGGCTGGTTTGCTTGCCACATGGCACCTGTGCCTGTTTTGAGGGTGCCAGAGGGTGTCAAAGTGATACCCCCTGCACCCTTGTGAATAATTTTTTTTTTTTTTATAGCATTGTTGAATCTAGTTCTTACTGTTATTGATTTACTGTTTGGTAATAGTGGTTAATAACATTTTTTATTATATTTCACCACAGATTCAACTGCAGATTATTTGGGAATTAGACAATGCCGTCTAAGGATAGAATTCGAAAGGCTACAAAACGTCAAAGACAGCAGTTACCTAACATTTTGCAGCAGTCCTCTACATTAGTATTACCTCAACGGACGAAGAGAACACCGGATAAGAGCACGAAATCATTCCTTAAAAACATTTGTAGAAACAAAAGTATAACTACAGAACAAGTTTTAGTCCAGAAAAAGAGAGCCAATTTAAATGGAAAGGAAAGGCCCGTGAAAAAAGTTTGTGCTAGAGCAGGAGATAACTCTGTGCATGGCAGTAGAAGGGCAAATATTTTCAGGGACATTCGTAAGCGAATGTTCCCCAACAGGGTAATTGTCAATTTGGTAAAACAATTTAAAAAAGGTCAACAGAAAGTGTCATTTTATAAGAAAAAGAAAAATGTAGAGAAAATTATTGATCAGGCTTTCGAAATCAAGCGAAAGTTATTTATTTTGGTAATTAATAGAATTAGGAAACTAAACAAGGTAATCTATGTTTTCAAATCTAATTGTAGATGGAAGAGAGACGTTAATCGGAGTAATTTTTGTGAAGTTTTCTTAGGAGAATGGATGCATAGTTCAAATAGTGAGGCATTTTTTAATGAGGAGAGTTATTTTCAGGACAATGTTTTGGTGCATGCAGTTGACAGCAGTGGTCGAGCATATGAGGTAAAAGATGGTCATCCGGTTGAAAAAGAAATACTTGTGTCTGCAGATGCAGAAGAGGCGCTAAGTGATGAGGTTTTAGGGAGACGTCCTAAGGGACCAGTGTACACCTGGAAGTGTAGTTCTATTTGCAGTGTGCGACAGGATTCCATCAATTTGCTTTGTGATTTTATACGGACATTTCATAAGAAAAGTGTAAAGCAAAAAATAAAGATGTTGCCAGAATTAGATCCTTGCAGAGTGAGACAAGTGACAGGTTTGCGTGGTCATTCACTGGCTTGTCTTTCTAGGAGAGTATGCCAGAGTGTATTTCATCATTTCAGGATGCTAGCAGTGCATCATAATAAAGTGAAGAAATTAGTTAGAATGTTGTATTATGCTAAGAGTCCAGCAATTATGCTTAAAAAATTAAGCAAAGCTCTTTTGCATGGTTCTGAAGTAGATGTGAAGAATATTTGTCAAGAAATTGAGTTCTGTTATTTTGCTGGTAAAGAGAACAATGTTGATATTGAACCACTAGAAGATGGTAATGTGGAAGACAGTGAACAGATTTTCGGTACAGATAAGTTTCACAAGGAAATTTCCACGTTTATGGTGAAATCAAGTGAGAGGCCTAATTTCACTTGTGTGTGTTGTCGACTGACTTATTATAAGAATCAGACTAAGTTAGTGGATATATATGCAAAGAGTGATATGGAAAACAATAGTGAATGGAAGGATTTTGCCACATACTTGATGGTAGAAAATTGTTTTGATTTGGGAGCAGACCAACGTATGTGTACTTATTGCTATAACAAATTAAACCAAAACCAGATGCCTGCTAGAGCGGTTTATAATAATCTGGAATTAGATGACATTCCTTATGAATTGAAGGATTTAAATACTTATGAATCTATTTTGATTCAAAGTGTCCATCCCTTCCAGGCTATTGTACGAAGGGAGCCAAAGACAGGGAAGTTGCCTCCATCAGATTTACAGAGAGGATTAAAGGGAAGGGTTGTTTATTTGCCTTTGGATTTGAAGAAAAACATTAATACAATTGGAGTAGAGAAAGTGGAAGAGGAACCTCTGGTTATCATAGTTAATGGTGTTCCGACAAAGAGTAAGAAAATCTGGCAAGATTTAGTGGATGTTAGGAAAGTTAAAAAGGCAACATTGTATTTGATAAAAAATAATAAGTACTACAAGAATGTATGTGTTGCAGAAGAGGAAGTAAGTGAAGAAGAGGACAGCGATTTGTGTCCTGGTCAAATTGAGAAAGTAGAAGCCTCTAAAAAGGAAGAAATATATGAACATTATAGTGTTCATCCTTTGCATTCCAAGGAAGTCATGGGGAATGCTATTGAGTTGTTTCAAATGAAACAAGCCAAAGGGAGTCCTATTAGTGTTTGGGAGGAAAGTTTGGAAGCTCGGTGTTTCCCACAGTTATTTCCCACAGGTCGAGGAGGACGTTATGATGAGCGACCTGTTCAAATTCCTGCTTCAGAATACCGGACTTTACGATTGTATACAGAAGATCCTAGGTTTCGACAATGCATTCCCTATTTATTTCATCTATTGTTTGAAAGTGATCTCTCTGGATTGTCTTATGCAGTGAACCACATCTTGAAAAGTGGTATACAACTGCGAAATATCTCGGCAAGGGACTTTATGGATAAAGTCAATGTGCAAGACAGTATTTTGGATTCTCACCTGATTAATCTCATGGCTTGTCAGCGTGGTACTAATGAGTATTGGTACCGCCGTCATGGTGACTTAAAATGTATGCTGAGGAACTTAGGAACTCCCACATGGTTCCTCACTCTCAGCTGTGCTGAGTATGGCTGGGAAGACTTACTTGAATTTCTACGAGAGGTAAATGGAAACATTGAAAATATTGAATTTAAGACACCCGGAGAACTGTGCTCTTTGGATCCTGTGAATGTTTGCAGGTACTTCAATCATAGATTTGAAGCTATGACGTCTTTCATCACGAACAAGAAAAATCCACCTCTTGGAGAGGTGTTGGATTTCTTCTGGAGAAAGGAGTATCAAGCAAGAGGTGCTCCTCATATACATATGCTACTATGGATCAAAGATGCACCCAAATTTGGAACAGATCCGGATGACTTAGTGAGGAGTTTCATAGAACAGTATGCTACATGTGCTGTTCCAAAGACAAACGAAGACAAAGGTCTAAGAGAACAAGTTTTACGGTTTCAAAGCCATCGTTGTGGAAAGTACTGTCGTCGTAAATTCAGAAACAAGGACAAATACTACACCAAATGTCGTTTTGCATTTCCACGGTCGGTGTTATCAAAAGGAAGAGTTAACAATTTGATGTCATCGCTGCGACATAATGTGACGAGGAAATCACCCAAAAACACATACAATTTGAAAAGAAACGAAGAGTCCAAGTACATCAACGACTACAACCCAGTGATTTTGTCCATGTGGAATGCTAACATGGATATACAGTTTGTGGCTGACAACTGTATGGCTGTGGCTCGGTATGTGACGTCTTACATCACTAAAAAAGAAAAGACAGAACTGAAGGATATGTGGGAGGATATTTCCCATGAAAAGAGCCTCAGTAAGAAGTTGTACAGTTTCAGTCTGAAGATGTTGTCGCATCGAGAAATTGGAGCTTACGAATGTTCTGACCGGTTATCTTCAGCAAGTCTCTATGCCAAATCTAGGAGTATCATTTGGGCGAGTCTTGGTCTTGCTGCAACGCGTAATCGAGTTCTGAAACCTGTATGGGAAAGAGTATTTGGCGGAGAAGGAGCCAAACAGTACAGATATTTTAAAGAGCAACATGTTGGATACATATTATCCAAATAGAAGCAGTCACCTGGAGAATGCTTGTCTGTATGAAGTTCTTCAAAATTACGTTTTCAAGAGGAACATCAAAGAAGATATTGATAAAGGAGTGTATGCTGTAATTGGAAGTGAGGGATGTCTGGTCAAGCAAAAAAAATGTCAATTGATAAATCATCGAAAATTGGATTGCGAATCTCCCGAAAGAAAATAGTTTTTCTATTTAGCTCTTTTGCAACTTTTCAAGCCTTGGCGTGCAGAAGAGGAACTGCTTGGGGATTTCCTCTGTTACGAAGACTCTTTCAATGCAGCCAAGGAGTCCATAGAATGTCCTGTTTTTCCAAAATATCTACAAATGTTGCACTCCTACAAAACAGTAATTATAGCAGTTAGGTCAAGATAAATGGCCCCTGGTATGTGAGACTCTAGTATTTATAGAGTAAACACAGAAGCATTCAATAGGACGACATTCAATGGCAATGATTCAGATATAGAGTTCTGAGATATAGTCCACTTGTTTTTTATTATCTTCAATCTTTATTCTTATCATTCCAAAGCACAGGTTTTTCCAGCAGGATTAAACATCACCAACACGTGTTTCGTCCTACACAAGGACTTTTTCAAGGCTGGAAAATTACAAAAAATGCACAATATAGTAATTCATTTTAAAATGTAAAAATACAAGTAATAATGACAATTTAAAATCCTATGTACAAAGGTGTTGTATACCGGCTGACCTAGCCTAGTATGTCCAACTCAATATAACATAACAGGCAGACCTGGATCTTATAAAACATAGCCTCTGGTATCAAACAAGTCAACACAGTATCACCAATAAATACAAAAAATGACATAGGACATTGCCAGTCCAAAAAGCGGGATATCTTTGATAATGAAAGGAATCCCTATGGGGCTGAGCAAATTGAGACATAACATTATGGAACATTTGATGCTATTAGAGCTATATATATACATATACCCTATGGGGCTAAGCAAATGATGCATTAGATTAAAGCATTGAGTACTATTAGAGCTATATATATACAGATGCACCCACCTAATAAAAGGTGAACTAAGGTGTCCGATGGGTGTCCAAGGTAGAGTGGTAAACCAAAATTGTAGAAAAGAATAGTATGTCTGAGGAGAGAAAACACACAAAGAAAGTATAGATTAGGGAGTTGAAAAATGACTGACGCCTGTGTCCAAAGCACTCGACTCGCAATACAACTAAGTAGAGTGAAACGTCACTAGCAGGGTTTGGTATCACTGATAGGTTTTAATAAGGGATGGCATAATAACTGTGGGGTAAAAAAGTCTGAAAATATGAACAACCGTATGGAGTCTAAAAATAATATCGGGAATTGGCTGTGTCACAGAACATATCTCTGAGTACATAGATATTACATTGCAACCAATCGTACGTAGCTTACCCTCTTACATAGAGGACACTAAGGACCTCCTCAACAAACTAGAGGATTTGTCATGGATGGATGATGCTTTATTGGTGACACTAGACGTCTGTGCTTTACACACCAGTATCCCAGTGATTAAAGGCATGGAGGCTCTTACATATTTTCTAGCTAAACGTGATGCCACTCTATATTACCATACTGAAATGATATTGGAATTCACCCGTTTTGCTCTCAACAACAACTGTTTTGTCCACAACAAAAAATGGTTCCATCAACACTCCGGTGTAGCCATGGGGGCAAAATTCTCGTCATCATTTGCTAATATATATATGGGATTCTTTGAGGAATTACATATCTGGAAAAATGGGCCCCCAGATTTATCTAATCACATCATTTTTTGGTGTCGATACATATATGATATTTTTCTAATTTGGGGAGGGGATGAAATATCGCTCAATCAGTTTGTCTTATATATCAATGACAACACATACAATCTTGGTTTCACCTCACACTACAGTAAGAGCAGTGTGTTTTCTCTCCTCAGACATACTATTCTTTTCTACAATTTTGGTTTACCACTCTACCTTGGACACCCATCGGACACCTTAGTTCACCTTTTATTAGGTGGGTGCATCTGTATATATATAGCTCTAATAGTATTCAATGCTTTAATCTAATGCATCATTTGCTTAGCCCCATAGGGTATATGTATATATATAGCTCTAATAGCATCAAATGTTCCATAATGTTATGTCTCAATTTGCTCAGCCCCATAGGGATTCCTTTCATTATCAAAGATATCCCGCTTTTTGGACTGGCAATGTCCTATGTCATTTTTTGTATTTATTGGTGATACTGTGTTGACTTGTTTGATACCAGAGGCTATGTTTTATAAGATCCAGGTCTGCCTGTTATGTTATATTGAGTTGGACATACTAGGCAAGGTCAGCCGGTATACAACACCTTTGTACATAGGATTTTAAATTGTCATTATTACTTGTATTTTTACATTTTAAAATGAATTATTATATTGTGCATTTTTTGTAATTTTCCAGCCTTGAAAAAGTCCTTGTGTAGGACGAAACACGTGTTGGTGATGTTTAATCCTGGTGGAAAAACCTGTGCTTTGGAATGATAAGAATAAAGATTGAAGATAATAAAAAACAAGTGGACTATATCTCAGAACTCTATATCTGAATCATTGCCATTGAATGTCGTCCTATTGAATGCTTCTGTGTTTACTCTATAAATACTAGAGTCTCACATACCAGGGGCCATTTATCTTGCCCTAACTGCTATAATTACTGTTTTGTAGGAGTGCTACCTTCTCTATTTTGTTTGGTTACATGTGACGCACTTTCAAGTGTGTACTAACGGCATCTTCAGGTGGTAGGTGCCTTGAGATTATTAAGCACCCTAATGATTACGCTTTTTTATACAATGTGTACCTAACAAAAGAAAAAAACAATTGTTTATGCAGAGTGTGTGCGGACATTTCCCTCTTGGGAACACTACCGCCCGTTCTTTTTTGTTCATATCTACAAATGTTGAATGCAGAAATTGAGCAGGAAGCAACAATTGCAGCCGAGATTGCTAGAGACAGTTCTCAGGACAGTCAGAGTTCTGTTTCATTGAGTCAGGATCCACTAGGAGAACCAGTTATTGAAAATGAAGCTGCCACTGCCAT
Organism: Lissotriton vulgaris; assembly: GCF_964263255.1. Taxonomy (NCBI): domain Eukaryota; kingdom Metazoa; phylum Chordata; class Amphibia; order Caudata; family Salamandridae; genus Lissotriton; species Lissotriton vulgaris. The sequence goes on along the minus strand of NC_141687.1, from coordinate 1,245,832,939 downwards.
GATTGAAGTGGAAAGAGCCATGGCACATGCTCAGAAGGATGCGGTTAACTTAGAAGAATTGGAAAGACAACTTAAAGTTGAGCAGAGGAAAATATATGTCGAAGTTACTAACCAAATTGAGCATGGATTAAGTCATGAGAAGGAAGAGTGCTCATGTACGTCGTTGAAGCCTGTCCGACTGTACGTGAGTGGAGAAGCAGGAACTGGAAAAAGTTTCCTTATTAAAGCAATTTCATGTTATATGCAGAAAAGGACTGATTCATCGCTGTCTTGTGTTGTGACCGCTCCAACTGGACTGGCAGCTCATAACATTAAAGGGATTACTTTGCATCGGTTACTGATGCTGCCAGTGGAGCATGATAACAAATTACAATACCACAAGTTATCTGGAGATGCTTGTTGTGAAGTATCTCGAGTTTTGAAGAAGATGAAACTTCTTATCATTGACGAAGTAAGCATGGTTTCCAATCTCATGCTTGCTTTTGTGCATTTAAGAATGCAGGAAGTTCTTAAAACAGAGTATGATGTGTTATTCGGTGGCAAACACATCATTGTTTTTGGTGATCTTCTGCAGCTGACACCAGTGAAAGGACAACCAGTGTTTAAACTGCTTACACATGAAGATACCAAGAAGTGCCTAGGGAGCATTGGCAATGTTAACATATGGTTAAACTTCAGTTATGCTGAGCTGCGTGAAAATATGCGTCAGGCGAAGGACGAAGATTACAAGAATATTCTACAAGATATTAGAATCGGGAGAGTGACTGAGCATGGTAAAGAAGCTTTACATGCACTCTTACTGTCAAATTTATATCCAGAAGAAGACGTTTTGCCAGAGGATATTTTTCAGAAAATTACTGTGAAGAAATCTGGAATATGTTTGATGCCAACTCTTGCAGAATGTTCCATCTTCAACAACAAAATGTTGAATTTAGAAAAACAAGAGATTGTGAAACTTGAAGCTATTGACAAAATAGAGCATATGGGAGCAACAATTATTTTGTCAGAGAATTTGAAATCTAAATTGGATTCATTAGAGAAGACTATATCTAAAACTGCGGGTTTTGAAAAGACTTTGAATGTGTGCTTAAATTGCCGAATCATTTTGAGAAGGAATTTACATGTTGAAAGAGGTCTGGTAAATGGATCAATGGGTAATGTTGTTGATTTTGAGAAATACAGAAATAGAGATGGAATTGAATTTTTAAAAATTAAATTTGATGGCATTGAGGAAGTACAGCTAATTGGTCGTTGCTCTGCTAGGTTTTTGCTTGTTAAAGACTTATATGTTCGCCGTAAGCAGTTTCCTGTTTGCTTGGCATATGCGGTGACAATTCATAAATCGCAAGGTTTAAGTGTAGACACTGCTTTAGTGAATATTGGCAGTTCTGTATTCAAAGAGGGTATGGCTTATGTAGCATTGTCACGAGTCAAAACTTTATCGGGTTTGTACTTGATTGACTGTGATGTCACAAACATTTGTGCAGATCTAGATTGTGTTAAGGAATACAATAGGTTAAGAAGAGAGTATGCGCCACATTTGCCTCAATATCCTTTGATTGAGAAACGTGTGGTAGGCCGGAAACGAAGAAATATCAGTAATAGTAGGGCGGTTGTAGCAAAAAGACCAAAAGTCGATGAACCCAAAAGTGGAAGCAGGAATAAAATGAATTCTGTTGAAAATGTTGATGGTTTTAAATTTGAAAATAGTTCTGGTGTCAACTGCTATGCTAATGTAGTTGTTAATGTTCTCTTTTCACTAGAGACTTTCAAAGAACAGATTGTGATCAATTCGGAACAAAGTTTATGCTGTTTGTTGAATTCTGTGTTAGAGAAATGTAGTGCTGATAAAACGAGAGTAGAAAGTGTGTCTGAAATTCGTTTTCTGTTAGACGAATGTTCAGGTCAAACAGAATTCTCTGAAAATATTCAGCAGGATTGTCAGGAGTTTTTAATGTATATGCTTGATGTATTGCAAGATGAGGGTGTAGATGTAGATTATCTATTTGGCCTTTCTTATCAATGGCAGCATGACTGCGAGAACTGTAGGCTATCAAGTACTAATAGTGCAGACTCAGAAAGATTTATATATTTAACTTTGCCTGACAGTAAATCAGTATCCTTCAATAAGCTAGTAAAGGCAGCCGATCAAAATATGAAGTGCAGCCAATGTAAGTCTGGAATGCTGTCCACGTTAATTTTACGAAGTTATGGCCAGTATGTCATTTTAATGTTCCAACGATGTAGGCCTGATGGAACTAAATTGACAACTTTAATTAATAATTTTGTGGCTTCGCAGTTGTCAATATCAGGAAGGACTTTTAAAACTACTGCAAATATATATCATAACGGTCCTTCAACTAATTCAGGACATTACACAGCTTATTTGAAATCTGGAAACGGTTGGTCATTCTGCAATGATTCTGTTTTAACTTTTAAAAAAAGATTGCCTTTCCACCTTCAAAATTCTGACCTGGTGTTCTTACAACCAAAATTTTAGGAAAGGAAGCTTGGGATTTGTTTAGAGGAATTTACAGAGGTTCTAATGGCTCCTACTATATATGGCCTTGTGGATAATTGTAGTACAGAGCAAAAACTGTTTGTTTTTATAAGCAAACTCAAGCAGCAGATCAAAATAAGGAGTAGAGGAAATGTAAGTCTGCAATGCTGTCCACATTATTTTTGAAAACTTATGGATGAAATGTCATTTTACAATTTCAACTACATAAACTGGAAGAAAATAAGTTGTCCAGTCTAATTTATTTATTTATTTTTATTTATTTTAAACATTTCTAAAGCGCGACAAATACCCGTGGGTGTCTCGGCGCTGCGACTTAAGCTGGCAATCTCATTTTAATCGTACAGTCTACCTTGTGAAAAGATGTAATGGACGGTTATTGGTCAAATAGCCATGTTTTTACAAGTTTTCTAAATTGGATTAGAGAAGGTGCCGATTTTAATTCCATTGGAAGCGTGTTCCAAAGTTTGGCTGCAGAGTTAGTGAAGCATCGATCGCCCCATTTAACAGTCCTGGTTCGTGGCACCACCAGAAGAAGTCTCTGTTCCGATCGAAGCGATCTTTTCGGGAGATAATAACATAGTTTCTGTTTAAGAAACGCTGGGCCCTGACCTTTGAGAGCTTTATAGGTGAGACACAAGGTCTTGAATCTGATGCGATTCCTCACCGTTAACCAATGGAAGTTTCTTATAGCCTGTTTGGTCGACTGGAATCTGGGGATGCCACCTAGCAGCCTTGCTGCAGCATTTTGAATGAGCTGCAGTTTGGCCACCACCTTTGCCTGCGCATTTACAAAGAGTCCATTACAGTAATCGAGGGACGAGAGTACTAAGGAAGTCACCACTGTTTTCCTTGCACTCTCAGGTAAGAATGGCAGTATTTTCCTGATGATCTTAAGCTTGTAAAAAGCAGTGGACGCTACCTGGTTGGCATGGTTAGCGAAACTGAGGTTGTCGTCAAAGACAACTCCCAGATTCCTAACTTTGTGTACCGGCTCTGGGGGGGCTCCAAGCGAAATTGGCCACCACTTATTTGACCAGTGTGGGGATAATTTTCCGAAGATCATTACCTCCGTTTTTTCTGAGTTGAGGCGCAAGCAGTTCTCCGCCATCCAATCTTTGATAGCTATCATACCTTCCTGGAAGTTGGCAGATACTTCTTCGCCGTCGTTCTTGATCGCGATCACCAGTTGGGTGTCGTCGGCGTAAGATGTAAGGCTCATCCGGTAGTTCTTAATTACCCTGGCTAAGTCCGACACATAGATGTTAAAAAGTGTCGGACTTAGGGATGAGCCTTGCGGAACGCCGCATGGGAGGGCGAGTTCGGTGGATTGAAATACGCCCAAAGTCACTGCTTGCGTCCTATTCGAAAGGAAAGAGGCTAAGAGCTCTTTGGCTAGTGAGCAGATGCCCATCTCTTCGACACGGTCAATCAGAACTGTATGATTGACCGTGTCGAAGGCTGCCGAGAGATCCAGTAGGACCAATATCGCTGTTCCTCCTTGGTCTCTGATGGTTCTTATGTCGTCGGCAGCCTTTATGAGAGCAGTCTCGGTTCCATGGAGTTTGCGAAATCCGAACTGGGACTCGTCCAGGAGACTGTTCTGTTCTATATACTCAGCCAATTGGCTGTTCATGGCTCTTTCCACAACCTTGGCCAGAAAAGGCAGGCTAGCGATAGGTCTATAATTTTTTAGAGTTGTTTTCTCTAATCCACTTTTTTTAAGGAGGGGTTTCAATAAAGTATTTTTTAACTTGTCTGGGAAGATACCAGCATGGAACATGGCATTACATATTGGAGTGATAACTTCACTTACCAAATCTATTATTGGAGAGAGAATTTTTGGGGGGCAAGGATCTAAAGAAGAGCCGGTTTTTACCTGTCTCATGATATCCATTATCTCTTCCTTCGTCACGTCCCTGAATTTAGCAAATGAGCAATTCGGGATTTTTTTTGGTTGTTTTAGTTGCTTGGTGGTATTAGGTGCAATCACCGAAAATTCGGAATAGATGTCATTAACTTTTGAGTAGAAGAAACTTGCCAAATTGTTGCAAAATTCCTGTGTTTGGGGGGGACTCAAGTCAGGCACTTTTCCTGACAATGTCTTAACTACTTCAAATAGTTGTCGGCTTGAATTTTTCGACTTTTCAATTTGTTGCTCAAAATATGTCTTTTTTTCCTCATGAATCATGTTTTTGTAAGTGGCTAATTCCTTTTTATACTTGGTTTTACTCATGTTGTCATAGGTTTTTCGCCATATTTTTTCCTCATGTCTGCAGATCTGTTTTTGTTTTTTAAGGGTCTCTGAATACCACGGTGCAGATGGCACTTGTCTATTTTTCGAAGTAGTTTTTAGTGGGGCGTGCTTTTCCACTGCCTTGCCCACCCAGTTAAGAAACTGATCTACTGCTTCAGTAGGATTAGGCTGGATTTCAGGGCGAGTATTGGTCAGAGACTTCCTGAAGGTATCATAGTTGATGTCCTTCCACACTCTAAATTTGTTATGAGAGGAAGCCTGTTTAGCAAGGTTGATTCGTTTGCTCGGTAGGCGACAGCCTATGGCATGATGATCTGTCCATGTCAAAGGTAGTATGTTGGAAACCTCCAACTCATTGATGTTAGAAAATATAGCATCCAGAGTGTGTCCAGCTTCGTGGGTGGGTGCTTTTATGTGTTGGTTTAGACCCAAAGTGTGACATTCAGCTAAAAGTGCTTGAGTGTCAGCTTCGTCTGTCTTATCTAAGTGAAAATTAAGGTCTCCCAGTACAATAAAGTAGTCCTCAATGGCTAGTGGTTCTATCCAAGAAATGAAAGAGGAAAGAAACTCTGCGCGAGGACCAGGAGGTCTATATATAAGCACTCCTTTAAGGTTGTGTGAGGGGTTTAGGTAGATAGTGAACTGTAACGCCTCACAAGCTAGCGATGGGACGGGAGAGGTTCTAACTGGGAAAATGTCTCGGCTAATAATTGCCAAGCCTCCTCCTCTTTTTTCCCCTTGCCTATCCCTCCTAAACACCTTGTAGCCGTCTGGTACTGCTACTTGTAAATCGGGTTCGGATGAATCATCCATCCATGTTTCCGTTACAAAAAGGATGTCTATTGCCTGGTCCACTATTAAATCAGCTATATCTTGCCTATGACAGGCCAGGGAGCGAGCATTAACAAGAAAAATGGATATATTGGTGGGTTTGTTGGCATCATTAGTATAATGGCTGGATTTATTATTGAATAGCGGTACAGGGGATTTACAGTCCCTACACCCAATTTCAGTTTTTTCATGTAGATCCTCGGGATTGTGTTTGACACAAGATGTCATATGCCCTACCTTCCACATACGTATTTGAGCAGGCGTATAAATGATCCTTTCGGTACTAAGCGGGCCAGGGGGTATGGCGCTAGGCGCGGGACTGGCGCGGACGGGCGCAGACGGGCTTGCCTCTGGCGCGCCTCCGGCGCGCCGCCGGCGCGCCCGCTGCGCCCGCCCGCTGCGCGGACGGAATGGGTGTCTGTTTTTATCCAGTTTAGAGGAGGGTGGGAGGCGTCCAGCTGCTAGAGCGCCACCCTTCCTACCTCCAGTATGGCGCCCACGTAATGCGCGGTAATGTTCTAAAGGGGTCTGGTGTTTAAAAGTACAAAAGTTTCAAAGTATGCAAAACAGAAGAATAAAGTACACGTTTTAAAATATTTATGCAGAACCCCCGGCTTCCGCCTCAGGGGTGGGAAAGACTAGCTTTAAGTCAAATGCGCGAGCGATCTCACGCTATTTATGAAGCCTGGGAGGGCGGGAAGCGTCCAGCTGCTAGAGCGCCACCCTTCCTACCTCCAGTATGGCGCCCACGTAATGCGCGGTAATGTTCTAAAGGGGTCTGGTGTTTAAAAGTACAAAAGTTTCAAAGTATGCAAAACAGAAGAATAAAGTACACGTTTTAAAATATTTATGCAGAACCCCCGGCTTCCGCCTCAGGGGTGGGAAAGACTAGCTTTAAGTCAAATGCGCGAGCGATCTCGCGCTATTTATGAAGCCTGGGAGGGCGGGAGGCGTCCAGCTGCTAGAGCGCCACCCTTCCTACCTCCAGTATGGCGCCCACGTAATGCGCGGTAATGTTCTAAAGGGGTCTGGTGTTTAAAAGTACAAAAGTTTCAAAGTATGCAAAACAGAAGAATAAAGTACACGTTTTAAAATATTTATGCAGAACCCCCGGCTTCCGCCTCAGGGGTGGGAAAGACTAGCTTTAAGTCAAATGCGCGAGCGATCTCGCGCTATTTACGATGACTGCTACACAGTCATCGATTTCAGGAAGAACATTTGCAACTGCAGTTATTACATAATATGCTGGTCCTTTGACAACATCTGGATATTGCACAGCTTATTTAAAATTTAAAAAATGGCTATTCTTTCAGCAAACATTACTAATTGAGTATGAAGCAATGTTGCCTTTTAACTTGATTTTTGAAGTCAGAATTTAGGGTAGGTAATTGGACTACAATGATTCTAGGTGTTGCTGTAACTTAGTGTGCTGTTTCAAATTGCTTTGTATGTCTCAGTTTTCTTAAAACAATTGAGTTTATCTTTCAGAAAGTGTCGGGCAGAAAATAGTAACAGCACAACTGAGTATAAGCTGTTCATAGGATATCCTTTGACGTCATAGAAAGTAAGTTACTTTGGAGAAGTTCCTATTTCTGCTTATTTATATTATTTGGGTTTTTTAAACACAATCATTTTGATTATGTTTTTTTTCCCCGCTGTTATATGATGAATACCTTCAACTCACTGTTTTCAGTGAAATTTGATTTTTTCTGATAACAGCAAAAATAAACCATTAAATATGTTTAATTAATTTTCTACTTTGAATTGTGATTTCTAATATGTATATGGATTGGTGTGGCTCACTGATTAGAGGCGGCAGACCCAGAAGCAGAGGTCGGCTTGGGACCAGGGTTCAATTCCTGACGTGGCAGGATCTTGGGCCTTGGTCAGCGGACTCGATAATTCTCGCTTCGGTGCCTACTCCAACCATGGGTCCCACTCAGCAACTTTGGGTAATAGCTTGCTTAATCTCAACTAACAGCCCCATCAGCGCCGGGGATGCCTGGCATCACCTTGGGGATGCTCAGGAGGGACCATCTCACAGGGAAAGCCAGGATGGGTTCCCCAGCGGTATACAGCGCCGGGACGCCTCTTTGCTGGGTCAGCTGTACGCTTTACTAGTATACCACATTTAACATTCATTTTGTCTTATGCTCACTCTTTTTTTACCATCTTGTATTAATTAAAATTTTTTTGTTCTTTCTTACACAGATTAAAAGTATGAAAATGATAATACAGTACGGTAATGACAATTATAAGGTAAGCGTTTAGTACTTTTTACGCATCATGTCTATCAGATTTAACTTTTATTAGTTCCTCTGCTTCTTTTTTTTAACCCTTAGTTTCCTGTCTTTGCTACTTCCTTCATTTCTTTTTCTATTACTTATTTATACTACTCTTTTCACTTCTTTTATCAGTCCCTCTTTCAACAGTAACTGTGTGTTACTCCCTCTATTTTTCTTTCTTTTCACATTACTCTCTGTTTATTAAATCGTCTTTTTTAAAAAAATATTTTTTTTACTTCGCTCCCGGTTCGCGTACCCGAACGCTAACCGGGAAGCGTATCAAAAGAAATAGAGGATGCTAGAGTGCTAAACATTCTAGCAATTTTTTTAAAAAGGGAAGGTAGTTCTGAAAAGAACTTTTTGTATTATTTTTGATGTTTTACATTTTTTTTTAATTTTTTTTGAGGAAGGGGAAACAAAAATGATTTACTTCAAAGGGCTCAACAGGAGCAACAAAAAATAATTACTTTCTAGGACGTTTTGGACATTGATGATTTTCAAATGATCTATTTATTAAAGTAATACTCATTTCTCCGCATGAAATTAATTTTCCACACTCTACACAAGTCAATCTCATCTGCCCAAAGTTCTTTTGCAGATTTGGAACCGTTTCCCTTGCCTCTGACTCACTTATTGCTAAGTCATTGGTGGATGTTTTTGCCGGTCGGGGGTTATCCACCAAATCTCGAAATTGCGCTTTGGAATAATTAAGAGGGTGCCAAGTCTCCATGTGCCGATGCATGGTATGATTACCAAAGCTATATTTTTTTTCGGTCCCTCTCGAGAGTGTTTTTTTGCAGATGAGGCAGGTAACGTACCTGGCATTAACTTTCTTTTCATGAGAAGGAAAAGAAAAAAATTGCCAGATAAAATTCACTTTCACACGGGACGTTCTTGGCATTTCATTCAGAAAGCCACTTGTCCCTTGCTCCTGTTCCTCGTCTTCCTCTTCTTCTTCTTCCTGGTCGAAGATGACCTGGCTAGTCGGTCCTCTCTTCTTTGGTGGTGGTGGAGGTGGTGGAGATCCACCAGCTGCAGCTAATAGAAATGCCATGTCTTAGCAAACAAAAACAGGTCTTTCTCTCATAAAAATGAAAGTCGGAGTGAGAAAAAAGGTGGGACTTTCATCATTTGAGAAAAGAAAATGTTCTAAACCAATGAAAAGTGTTTGTTTTACGTCATATGATCAAGCGTTCCATCATTAGGAAACTAAAAGTAAAATCAACCAATGAAAAGTTTTATTAACTAGTCACATGACCTGTTATGCTTACGTTCCGCGTTCCGCGCCGCGCCTCGGATCGATTCCGGGGCTTTACGTTTCGCGCCTTGGTTCGCGTTCCAGAACGCTTCCGGGTGCGCTAACGCAGCACGTCATAAGGGGCATTACGTAGTAACGCGATATGTTGCGTTTACGGGACGCGTCACGATGTGCCTTTCTAACGCGGTATTTGCACTAACGGAACGTTTACCGGTTCGCGGACCGGCAACGAAACAAGAAAAAATAATTTAAACTATAATATAAATTGAATTAAAAAAATATAATACAAATATATATAAAATATATTTGTGAATTAGAATAAAAATATATGTTACAGCTATAGATATTAGCTTTTAAAAAACCAATGAAATTCACTGAAAAAACCATAGGTTATAGACCATATATAGTTAGGGATTAGCATTTACAGAAACCAAGAAAATTCATTGAAAAAACCATTGGTTATAGACCATATATAGTTAGGAATTAGCATTTTCAAAACCTTAATTTACTTGCACAAAACCATAGAAATTCGAATATATAGTTAGTTGCAATAACTATATATCGCGCACCCGCAATCCACTGCTGATGATGTCACATATTACATCATTCATGACATGGTCAGTGACATCACTGATGACATCACTGATGACATCTCAAATGACATCACTGATGACAACATCCAGTGACTGTATGTTTCTGTAAAGTTAAAATATGTCTTACATATTGAAGAATGAGTGGATGTATAAGTGTCTGGATGAAGGATTTAGTAGGTGCATGACTGACTGTATGAGTGAGTGATTAGATGTGTCTCACTGAGTGCATGGGTTAGTGACTAAACTGTCTTAATTTGTGCATCATTATGTCTGTTGTTCTGTATACTGCTGCATGTGTTGATCAGTAGCTATATGTGTAACTATATGGGTTATTGATTGGTTCCCAAGTATTTGTATGGGAGACTGAGTGTGTGTGTATGGGTGGCTGGGAGGTGTGTGACTCTGTGCATAGATGTGTGAACAGTTGATTCACCAGATGTATGGGTTCATAAGTGCATGTGGAATCAGCTGTATGGGCGGTTGACTGTGTGCATGAGTGTATTGGTGAGTGAATTGATATCTCAGTGCTACATGTCAAAGTAAGTACATATGTAAAACACAGTACATGTGAGAGTTGACATATATAAATAACTGTGCATAAGAGCCAGTGAATTTGTGAGTGGCTGTATGGATCATTGTGAACTTGTATCAGGGATTGTATAAGAGAGTAAATATGTCTTAGTATATGTTTGAATAAGTAAGGTGTGTATAACTGTATAGTTGAGGAAATGGAGGTGTGATTGATTCTTTGCATGACTGACCAGGTGTATGAGTAACTCCATGGATGAGTGACAATCTGTGAGTGTCTGTTTACACTGAGTGTATCTAAGGTTATATTAGAGTCTGAAGAGGTTCATCGTATTATCACATGAATGATGTCATCAGTGATGTGATCAGTAATGGCAAATGAGATTTCATCAGTGATGTCATCAGTGATGTCATTTGAGATGTCATCAGTGATGTCATCAGTGATGTCATTTGAGATGTCATCCGTGATGTCATCAGTGATGTCACTGACCATGTCATGAATGATGTAATATGTGACATCATCAGCAGTGGATTGCGGGTGCGCGATATATAGTTATTGCAACTAACTATATATTCGAATTTCTATGGTTTTGTGCAAGTAAATTAAGGTTTTGAAAATGCTAATTCCTAATTATATATGGTCTATAACCAATGTTTTTTTCAATGAATTTTCTTGGTTTTGTAAATGCTAATCCCTAACTATATATGGTCTATAACCTATGGTTTTTTCAGTGAATATATATATATATTTATATATATATATATATATATATATATATATATATATATATATATATATATATATATATATATATATATATATATATATATATGCTGCGAGGCTCGCCTTCAGGAGGACGAAAAGACGAGGAAGACCCAAATTTAGTGCAAGTTTTAATTATTTATTTCTGTGCTTGCCATATCGTCACATTCCCGAATGTGGGGTGGTGGGGGCGGTGTAGCGGGACAAGAGCGCCCAAGAAAAAGCTTTTTATACGTCCGGGGAGCAACTTTGAAAAGATTTATGCCCGAAGTTGGGACACTCTGAAATAAAATATATATTTATGCTTAACGTGACTGGTTAATTACATCAAAGCAGCAACAAAGAAACGACACGTGACCCCAAATGGACCCCCTTAATGCCAAAGGACAAGAGGGAGCTACACCAGAAAAAAAACACAGCAGCCGTCCCTGGCAGAAACAAAATATGGCTGATCAAAATGCTCGTAGAGTGTGCAATATTACGGAGCCATCCTGGGGTGATCTAATTATCAAGCAAATTACCAGAAAGACAGCCGCAAGGTTTGCAGAGATTGTTACAAGTGAGTCGTAAATGGGCACAATTAATAGAATAATTGCACAAGCATCCTGGGGGCAGGGGCTGCGTCAGCACCGTCCTCAGCAAAAACTGCAAGCAAATTACCAGAAAGACAGCAGCAAGGTTTGCAGAGATTGTTACAAGTGTGCCGTAAAGGGGCACAATTGATAGAATGATTGTGCAAGCATCCAGGGGGCAGGGTCTGCGTCGGCGCCGTCCTCAGCAAAAACTGCCATCAACAGTTCTTGTTTCCCTCATTTGACTAAATGGAACACGCTGCGGTCGCTTCAGCAAAACAGCATGTCAAGTACCTGCAATCCAGACTCTGCAGTTTCCGCTAGAACCGATGCTTATTCCTCTAACCCCAACCCTGGATACCAAAGTCACATGGACTTCAGCATCCAAGAGGGTGGAAAGGGGATTGGGATTGAGAGAGAAACACACCACGTCTGCTTCGGTCACTAAAGCCTGTTATTTTCTTGTCAGCTTCTTCCTTAGTCTTACTTTCTGAAATAGACAAAAGCACTAAACAACATTTCTTATGCTCTTCTCTATGTAATGTTTCTTATTCCTAAGTTGGTACCTGTTCCTGCAGAGTGGCTAGCTGTTTCTCTATTCTTTCTTTTTCTTTAATAGTGGATGCTTTCTCCTATGTAGTGTTCTCTAGAATATACAAAACACAGTTACCTTATGCTCTACTTCCCATTAACCGCTTAACTCCTAGAATGCGAATTACCTTCTTTTTTTTAACTCTCTTATTAATTCTTCCTTCTCTTTAATAGGCAGGGAAACTTCCAGAAGCAATCGACGAATGGATGATTTCACTAAAGGTGGTAAGTATCATTATATATATATATATATATATATATATATATATATATATATATATATATATATATATATATATATATATATATATATATATATATATATATATATATATATTCACTGAAAAAACCATAGGTTATAGTCGATATATAGTTAGGAATTTGCATTTACAAAACCTTGAAAATTCAATGAAAAAACCATTGGTTTTAGGCCATATATAGTTAGGGATTTGCATTTACAAAACCTTATTTTACTCGCATAAAACCATTGAAATTCCATATATAGTTAGATGCGCTAACTATATATCGCGCACCCGCAATCCACTGCTGATGATGTCACATATTACATCATTCATGACATGGTCAGTGACATCACTGATGACATCACTGATGACAACTCAAATGACATCACTGATGACAACATCCAGTGACTGGAAGTTTCTGTAAAGTTAAAATATGTCTTACATATTGAAGAATGAGTGGATGTATAAATGTCTGGATGAAGGATTTAGTAGGTGCATGACTGACTGTATGAGGGAGTGATTAAATGTGTCTCACTGAGTGCATAGGTTAGTGATTAAACTGTATTAATTTGTGTATCATTATATCTGTTGTTCTGTAAACTGCTGCATGTGTTGATCAGTAGCTATATAAATAACTATATGGGTTATTGATTGGTTGCTCAAGTATTTGTATGGGATACTGAGTATGTGTGTGGGTGGCTGGGAGGTGTGTGATTCTGTGCATAGATGTGTAAGCAGTTGATTCACTAGGTGTATGAGTTCAAGAGTGCATGTGGAAACAGCTATATGGGCGGTTGACTGTGTGCATGAGTGTATTGGTGAGTGAATGGATATCTCAGTGCTACATGTCAAAGTAAGTACATATGTAAAACACAGTACATGCGAGAGTTAACATATATAAATAACTGTGCATAACAGCCAGTGAATGTGTGAGTGGCTGTATGGATCATTGTGAACATGTATCAAGGATTGTATAAGAGAGTAAATATGTATTAGAATATGTTTCAATAAGTAAGGTGTGTATAACTGTATAGTTGAGGAATTGGAGGTGTGTTTGATTCTTTGCATGACTGTCTAGGTGTATGAGTAACTCCATGGATGAGTGACAGTCTGTGAGTGTCTGTTTTCACTGAGTGTATCTAAGGATATATCAGAGTCTGTAGAGGTTCATCGTATTAACACATGAATGATGTCATCTGTGATGTTGTCAGTGATGTCATTTGAGTTGTCATCAGTGATGTCATTTGAGATGTCATCAGTGATGTCATTTGAGTTGTCATCAGTGATGTCATCAGTGATGTCACTGACCATGTCATGAATGATGTAATATGTGACATCATCAGCAGTGGATTGCGGGTGCGCGATATATAGTTAGCGCATCTAACTATATATGGAATTTCAATGGTTTTATGCGAGTAAAATAAGGTTTTGTAAATGCAAATCCCTAACTATATATGGCCTAAAACCAATGGTTTTTTCATTGAATTTTCAAGGTTTTGTAAATGCAAATTCCTAACTATATATCGACTATAACATATGGTTTTTTCAGTGAATTTCAATGGTTTTTTAATAGCAAATATGAAAAGCTTTAAAATGTCAAGTACGTGATAGATAAAAACATTTTCGTATTTATGCACGCTGATGTGCTTTGAACGCTGCACCCCCCCTCCCCTCTTTTCTCTTATTAGTACTCTCTCTTTGCAGATAGTGAACGGTAGTTAACGCAGACCTTTACCCCCGTTGTAATCCGTCGTACCTGCTTGTCTCTCCATTTGATTGATTGTTATCCAAGCATTTACTGTTTTACAATCGATTCTCTTTAGTTCATTCTCTATTTACAAACAAGCACAAACTCGCAATACTCTGTTTAGTCTTTGCAGATAGTGAAAAATCGTGTAAAAAAATAAAAGTAATCGAGCAAAATCAGTAGGCCACTAATTGGATCTCTTTTTGACCTCGCTAAAATAGAAATATTAGGAACAACCCTTCATGAGAAATACGAAAATAGTGAGATGAACTGAGCTCCACACCATGAGGGCTGCAAGACAGCTCGGCTCCGTCACCCATCCCGCCCAAAATAACGACAAACCCTATGCAAATATTAAAAATATAGACAACACACCAGCAAAGAAACAGGGTAAAACATTTTATTAAATAACTATTTACATAACGTTGGTTTATAAGATGATGTCAGTAGTGGACCGATGTGTGAATAGGTCGGAAGTAGCACAAGGCGCCAAGATCCGGATGGAAAGTCCTGGATGTTGGGTGCCATAGTTCAGAGTTCTGAGTTTGAGCCTTTTTCAATGCCTGTGCTTTGTTGTTTCCCCTCCATCAAAAACAAAAAAAAATATAAAACTGTGCAAAAATACAAAAAAATCAAAAAATGTTTACAAAAGCAGTGCTTGTAAGACTGTCTGAAGCTTATTTCCACCTACTGCAGCTTCACTATTCTCAAAGTAAGTGAGGGTCGTTTGTGGACCTGACTGCATTTGAAAACAATGTTATATGGTACCTCCCTAAACCGCTTGACGGAGGCCCCCGAGGGGCGGTGTGATGGCACGGACTCGGAGAAGACGCTTGGCTCCGACCCCCTCCCCAAGTCTTATAGCACTGGTGTAGCCTGAGATCGCCCCCGACATAGGCGGCCGGCTCCCGGGGTCCGGCGGAACTTTTTGCCTTTTGATGACTCTTCTATTCTGGACTTTGTCCCACAATCCGTTTGACCTGAAGACACGCTGTAGTGGGGCGCCCCTTTACCGTTTTAGTTGCCATTCCGCCCGCTTTTGCTACACTGTGCCTCTTCCGCCATTCAGCTGTTTACCGCCCGCTCTTGCGACTACAGCGTCTCGCTCACCATGTAGTTAAGTTGCTCCCGCTCTTGCGGTGCAGCGATAGGCGGCTGCCACAGGACTCTCAAAATGGCGGCCGGCTCTTCGGTTTTAGGCCTGGTCCACTAAAATGGCCCTGGGACACCTTGGAACTCAGACGCTTCCCTGATAGGGCTTGGGTCCCATTCTCGAAAGCGTCCCCTCAGCCTTGAAGATTCTACAAAAGTCTTGGGGGCCCCCGACACCCGCAGGCTTCTGGTGGGGAGTGGCTGCCATGTCTGCTCGTGAAATGGCCACGACGGAGCTACGAGATGGTAGTGCTCTCATGCTGACGCCAGCTTTAGTCTGAAACATCCAGAAACACTGTAGTCTACCAATTCGATCAGTTCCGGTAGCGCCCCAACATGACCCGGAAGAGAAGAACTTGCCCTCCCCTCTTTGACTGATGGTTCTTGTTGCCTGTCCCCTCTGTTGTCATTTAACAGAACTTTTTGGACTGCTGAAAGGGGTTGTGTTCCGAACGCTGGTTGGTGGAGACATTTTGACTATATTCTTGACCTACGTTGTCGCGTAATGCGTTATATGACACGCCGCGTTAGCGCACCCGGAAGTGAACCGGGGCGCGGCGCGCAGCGCGTAACGTAAGCATAACAGGTCATGTGACTTGTTAATAAAACTTTTTATTGGTTCATTTTACTTTTGTTATTTTAATAATGAAAAGCTTGGTCATATGACCTAAAAAATACGCTTTTTATTGATTTCGAACTTTTTTTTTTAAACATATATGTTATAATATTCCAGGCTAATGTACTTTCCCGGAAAATTTACAACTGTCCTGCAAGTAAAATATATTCCTTTTTCGAGAAAAAGGGCGTTTCTTCGTTCCATGACGGAGCCGTTGAGTAAAAGAGACTCGGCCTGCTGTCTTAGTCGCCGATACGTCTGATTATCAGATTCTTATCGATCACTTTATGTTGCAGGAGTGGAAAACACAACTGCCCTTGACCATTTATCTTTACTGCGTTCCTACGTATTATACCTTTTATCCGTCATGTAATTGGACTGCTTTATTTCACTTGCCTTTTACTGATTCGAAAACAGTGACTAAAAGTAAAAACTTTACCAATCTAAATACTACTACCGTGTTTTGTTTTAAAAACCTTTATTGTGAAAATGTCAGTATACAAATACGGGCCTATAACCACGTGGGCCGGCCACGGAGCAAACTGAAATCGTATATGATGAGGAGACATTTACACTGTAGAGGAACGTAACGAGCGGGCCATTAGGTTACAAGAACTAAGGTGTCTAACAGTTGCGGAATCGGTGGACGTACATTTTGTAATTAAAATAACACAGGGCCACTTACATTAAATTTTTCTAGATATACATTTGCGGGCAAGGAGTTACGAGTCCCATTTATACCGGCGCCATTTTGGGCGAGGCTGGGCAGGTCCAAGATATAGTCAAAATGTCTCCACCAACAATCGGCCAGACCAGAACCCCTTTCGGCCCTTTATGCTACAAGATGGTGTCTTCCATTCAGAAAATATTGTTGGCAGCATTTTGAAAGGAAAGATAAACAGCCGTTCTCCTAGTGATTCTCACATTGTTACATTTAGGAAGAATGTTGAAGAGTAATATGTGGAAAATCTGAAGCCATTTTTCTACAAACTCTCAATCAGCCTTGGATGGAAAAAAAAATCCTGAAGAATGTACAAACTGAAAACCAATTTTTGTCTGTATAGCATCAACAGCAACGCTTGAGTCAGCTTTGTGTCAAGTCGCCATTTTCATTCAATCAATAGCGTCCCCCTGCACACATTCAGGAACCTGGTCGTGTCTTCAGGTGAAACGGATTGTGGGACAAGCAGAAAGGAAAAGGAAAAAAGTTCCGCCGGACCTCGGGAGCCGGCCGCCTATGTCATGGGCGATCTTTGGCCACACCAGGGCAATAGTGAAGCTGCAGCAGGTGCAAAAGAGCTTCAGACAGTCTTACAAGCACTGCTTTTCTAAACATTTCTTTGTATTTTTGCACAGTTTTATATATTTTTTTGTTTTTGATGGAGGGGAAACAACAAAAAACAGGCATTGAAAAAAGCTCAACAGTGCAGGGCGCCTTGTGCTGGTTCCGACCTATTCACACATCGGTCCACTACTGACATCACCTCATAAGCCAACGGGGCACCCCACACTGACTTTCGGCGCAGCATTGTAGGATGGCCACACCAGTGCGGCAACTTGCTGGACACGACCTCGGTGCCATCCGGATCTCGGCGCGTTCGAATCACTGTACCGCAAGAGTGACCGGAACTCAGCTGGTCACGCCGTCTTTCGGCGCAGCATTGTAGGATGGCCATACCAGTGCGGCAACTTGCTGGACACCACCTCGGTGCCATCCGGATCTCGGCACGTTCGAGTCACTGTACCGCAAGAGTGACCGGAACTCAGCTGAACACGCCGTCTTTCGGCGCAGCATTGTAGGATGGCCACACCAGTGCAGCAATTTGCTGGACACCACCTTGGGCAATAGTGAAGCTGCAAAAGTGCAAATAAGCTTCAGACAGTCTTCAACTTAGTCTGATTCTTATAATAAACTTCAGATAGTCTTACAAGCACTGCTCAGAACTCTCAACTATGGCACTCAACATCCAGAACTTGCCATTCGGATCTTGGCGCCTTGTGCTGGTTCCGACCTATTTACACATCGGTCCACTACTGACATCACCTCATAAGCCAACGGGGCACCCCACGCCGACTTTCGGCGCAGCATTGTAGGATGGCCACACCAGTGCGGCAATTTGCTGGACACCACCTCGGTGCCATCCGGATCTCGGCGCGTTCGAGTCACTGTACCGCAAGAGTGACCGCAACTCAGCTGGACACGCCGTCTTTCGGCGCAGCATTGTAGGATGGCCACACCAGTGCGGCAATTTGCTGGACACCACCTCGGTGCCATCCGGATCTCGGCGCGTTCGATTCACTGTACCGCAAGAGTGACCGCAACTCAGCTGGACACGCCGTCTTTCGGCGCAGCATTGTAGGATGGCCACACCAGTGCGGCAATTTGCTGGACACCACCTCGGTGCCATCCGGATCTCGACGCGCTGTGCTGCCTTCGGCCTATTCGCACATCGGTCCGCTACTGACGCCGCCTCACGTGCCAACGGACTTTCTACGCTTTTTGTAGCCCTATGCCGCATAACAGGTCATGTGACTTGTTTATAAAACTTTTCATTGGTTCATTTTACTTTTGGTTTCCTAAAGATGGAAGGCTTGGTCATATGACCTAAAATAACACTTTTCATTGGTTTAGAATTTTTTTTTTTCCCAAACGATGAAAGCCCCACCTTGTTTCTGGATCATTCAGACTGAAGCTGGCGTCAGAATGAGAGCACCACCATCTCGTGGCTCCGTCGTGGTCATTCCGCGAGCAATCATGGCAGCCGCTCCCCACCGGAAGCCTGCGGGAGTTGGGGGCCCCCAAGACTTTTGTAGAATCTTCACGGCTGAGGGGACGCTTTTCGAGAATGGAGCCCAAGCCCTAGCAGGCAAGCGTCCGAGTTCCAAGGTGTCCCAGGGCCATTTCAGTGGACCAGGCCCAAAACCGAAGAGCCGGCCGCCATTTTAAGAGTCATGTGGCAGCCGCCTATCGCTGCACTGCAAGAGTGGGAGCAACTCAACAACATGGTGAGCGAGACGCTGTAGCCGCAAGAGCGGGCGCAACTCAGCTGGATGGCCGCCACCTGGGGAGGCCCGTTCACGCCGCCTCCCCCACGCCCCCCCCCCGGGCCGCCCCACGCCAATTTTCGGAGCAGCATTGTAGGATACCAAAACCAGTGCAGCAGTTTACTGGACATCACCTGGGTGCCATCAACATCTCAGCGCGTTCTGCTGCCTTGGGACTATTCGCACAACAGACCGCCACTGACGAGGCCTCCCCCCGCACCACCCGGGACGCCCCACGCCAATTTTCGGAGCAGCATTGTAGGATCCCAAAACCAGTGCGGCACCCAGGCGACATCACCTGGGTGCCGTCCAGAACTCTGCACGTTGTGCTGCCTTGGGACTATTCGCACAAAAGACAGCTTCTGACCATTGTTGC
Organism: Lissotriton vulgaris; assembly: GCF_964263255.1. Taxonomy (NCBI): domain Eukaryota; kingdom Metazoa; phylum Chordata; class Amphibia; order Caudata; family Salamandridae; genus Lissotriton; species Lissotriton vulgaris. The sequence continues at coordinate 1,245,813,565 of NC_141687.1, read as the reverse complement.
TTTTTTGGGTGAAAAATGTTTAAATGTTTTTACAGTTTTTGTTCCGTTCATTATATTTAAAAGTTAATAAAGTTTTATAATGTTACTTTGTTGGAGTGTTATAAAATTTTTTTTAAACGGGTGAATGGGGCCTTGAATCGGGTTATTGTCATGTGTGGGCTTTGCAAGTGTACTGCTACAGGATCGGACATTTCAAACTCAAATGCACGTTCTTTTTCTTACCTTTCCGAAGCATGGAGCGCAATAGCAGGCAGAGAAAGGGTGATGCACTTGTTGAACACTACCTGACCTGGCAAGTTGCTGGCAGTGCCCCCCCGCCCGCTCCTGAAAGAGGGCACACACACACCGCCGCCCCGAGTACTTCACAAATCTTTAAAAGACCATGCGCTTGTTCATGAGGCTTAAATGGTTTATCACCTCTTCTAGAACACCTGCATCGACCCTCTGACGTTTCCTGGAAAAATTACCACGTAACACAATACCAAGCCCTATCAGCTGAAACCCCCGAGGAATCGTGGGGCATATTATCAAGGGGGTTTATCTCCGCTTTTTTGGCTTTAAAAGCCATGAAAGCGGAGATAAAATTATCTCCCTATTACCAAGCTGTCGCTAACACCAGTTAGTGACAGCTAAAAGGAGATAGCGACCATCTTGGGCCCCGCTTTGCATGTCAGTGATACTTATCACTAATGACATGCAAAGTGGGCGTGCCAAGATGTTAGCGACTGGAAACAGTCCCTAACATCGCTATCTCCTATTACCAACTTTTGGAGATATTCGCGCTAAACGCGAATATCTCCAAAAGCTAACACCTGCCCTGAGCAGTTCTTAGCCATGTTATCCAATGGGAGGTGGATAACATGGCTAAGAGCATTTGCTCGATAATACATGAATATCGCTGACTTTTCTGCGATAATAGCAAGGTTTATCTGCGATAAAAATCGCCGATGTGCGGCGAAAATTTTTGTCTCTAAACAAGTTAGAGACAAAAATTATCGCTAGTTGTTCGTAATATGCCCCCGGGTTTTTGCTTGCAGAAATCGGGAGGCGGGAGACTAGCACTGAAATCAGTAGTCTCACGCCTGAATCGAGAGGGTTGGCATGTCTGGATTCTCTTTAGCTGGGGCCATAAACTACATCCGCAGGGGTAGGTGATAGCCTGGGACCAGCCTGGCATCTAAAATGGCTGCCGTGCACGACAAAATTGTGGCATTGGAAAAAAAGCAAGATAGCGCAGACAATGTTTATCAATAAGGATTAATTTATAACAAAATATTTTATCGCAGTGACAAATTGGCGGTCAACACTTCCTGATTTCCATCGAATCGAACGTTAACAGACGTCACGCAGCAAAAAAAAAAAAAAGCTCACGCACAGCCGCTGGAAAAGATGTATCAACATATATGAGCCTCCTCAGCCACCCTCATGAAACATAGGGGATTAGGATACGTCTCCCGCACCCCCTTATACTTAGTAATTTAATTAAAACGAAGCACAAAATGGCGAATTCCCGTTTCGCTACCAGTTTGCGGCCCAGTTCGCGGCCCGTGAAGCGCTTCTACCGTGAAAAATCATTTTTTTTTTATTTTCCCCACGGGACCCTTTAATAACCCCAACAACATTCCTAGGAGGTCAAGAGGGGTATACCTTGCCCCCTTTCATTAAATTCCCCCTTCGTTTTTCACCTCTTCTTCTCTCTCGATCCTACCGAGAGATAAGATGGCGGCCGCTCCGGACTGTCACGCAGCAAAAAAAATAAAAAGCTCACGCACAGCCGCTGGAAGAGATGTATCAACATATAGGAGCCTCCTCAGCCACCCTCATGAAACATAGGGGATTAGGATACGTCTCCTGCACCCCCTTATACCTAGTAATTTAATTAACGAAGCACAAAATGGCGAATTCCCGTTTCGCTACCAGTTTGCGGCCCAGTTCGCGGCCCGTGAAGCGCTTCTACCGTGAAAAATCATTTTTTTTTTATTTTCCCCACGGGACCCTTTAATAACCCCAACATCATTCCTAGGGGGTCAAGAGGGGTATACCTTGCCCCCTTTCATTAAATTCCCCCTTCGTTTTTCACCTCTTCTTCTCTCTCGATCCTACCGAGAGATAAGATGGCGGCCGCTCCGGACTGTTTAGAATGTTGACAGACACCGGAGAGCCAATCAGCTTTCTGCGCTCAAAGTTCCGTTTCGCGAAAAGTAAGCGAACCGGAGCGCAGCCTGGAGCGCTGTTACAGATATATATCTTGATTTAAACGTTAATTTCTCAAAAACTACTGGAGCACATATATTGAGACCTAGCAAAGGCACATCGGGCTAACAGTCCCTACAATTTTGCCAAGTTTCGTGCAAATCCATTCAGCCGTTCGAGCTAAAAGTGAGTCCAACCGCCCTATGGAAATTAACATGGGAAAAACGTGTTTTGGGACCCCCCTTTTTTCTCGGCCCCCCCTCGACAAAACCCCCCCAAATTTTCAAGGGCTGCTCGGAAACAAAATGTGCCATTTTCCTGAAAATTTCAGCCGATTCCGTCCACAAACGCCAAAGTTATTAGACATAGAATTTTCAAAAATGCCATAGGGAAAAAATCCTAACTATATATACCTACTGGCGATAGCCAGTAGGTAATATATATATATATATATATATATATATATATATATATATATATATATATATATATATATATATATATATATATTTAATTACACATACATGTGGAGTTTCTTCTGTTTGATTCTCTAGTCGGCTTCAGTGCCTTACAAAGTCCTTCTTTTCTTTGTCACTAATTTACTCAATGCTCTTATTCAGGGAATTATATTAACTTCATATCAATTCCCCACTGTCTCTTATACTGCTCAAATGTTCAGGACTCTTGACTAATTCTTACTCCAAACAATTCCCTTGCAGCAAATAGGGAATGATATGGAGGCCAAAATATGCTTCTCTTTATTTTCTCACTGGAACTCGTATTTCTCCAAAACTGCCCAAAACCAAATGTGCATAACTTACCGCAGCCGCAGTAGAATGTCTCTGCTAAGCTTCCGAATTACTCACAGACCTGAAGTTCCAATATCAGAAGGTTGCTGCGCACCAGAAATGAAACGGGCGAAAAGATGCGACCGTTTCCAGCGATGTCTTCAGGTCAAGTGCGCAGTTCCAAAGGATTTGAACTGCGAAATCAGCCGTGGACAGAGCGCGGCAAAAACAACTAGACCGGCAACTCAAAGGAGAGTTATAGCGGCCATCTTGGAATTCCGCTCGATCACTGCCTGCAGTCTCTTCCTAAGCTGGACTGCACACTGATCAGAACAAAGTCTTTTTTGGCCCAGAAAATGTCTTGGAAAGATCTTAGGCCCTAAAGAGTGGAACTGAGAGCTAAACGGAGACGTAATTAGCCCGGACCTGACACAGCAACCAGACACACACAGCGTTTCCCTTGCGGGAGCGAGCAGGGGCACCATCTGTTTGCAAGATAATTACAAACAGATGTCACCAAAGCTCGCTCCCGCAAGGGAAACGCCAAACGTACACGCGTTGCACTAGAAAGCAATGCAAAATTGCACTTTTTTGTCAAAATGCTGATTCCAAAAGGTCCCCTCCTACGCAGCGCATGCGCGCTGAAGAGGCGAGGCCTAAAAAACAGAATCACCTTAAATTCTGGAGCCTAATCTTGGTCTCCGTCGAACACTTTCTAAGAAACAGAACAGCTGGTGGCAGTACTACATTCATGAAACAGTGCTTGGGTAACTAGTGGTTTATCATTAAAACAAACGGTTGAAAAGGAGGTGCACATCTATTGTGTTGGAGTTTGGAAAATACGTTTTACATTTTGGAATGCCATTATGGCCAATGCCCAATACCTTTAAGTGTGTCAAAGAACATAGGCCTGTGCAAACATTTCTTGCATTGTTTCGTCATTCTTTTTCTGTATTGAGCCTGGTGACCATTTGCATGAAATAGATGGTTTTAGAGAAGACGACTTTTGGACTTTAGCGATCATCTCCTTATGAGTTACACCTCCTAATGCTCCCACTTAGCGTTCACATTTTTGACACATTCATACAGACCAGAAGTAGCCCCGCAGTGTGAAAATCAACTTCTCTGTAACTCTACCTATTCATTTTCATGAATCCATGCCATCTTTGTTAAAGGACAGAATTCACAACAGTAAAGTAAGATGATGTAGGGAACTCAGAACGATCCCATCAATATCGTCCTGCTTTAGATATCAGCCTAACATTGACATTTCCTAGCGCGCGCATCTTTGATCCAAAGCATAAACACATTCCTACGCCCCATGAAACATTATACTCCATGCATTTTTTTATTTCCAGACTATGGGCCATATGTATCAAGAACACGATTTGCGATTCTGAATTTGCAAATTTTACCGAATCGCAAAATCAGAATCGCAAATCGGCATGTATCAACACAATAGCAAATATTTAGCGATTCGGCCATAATCGCTAAATATTTGCGCGATGGCCAATAGCGATTCCATAATCTTTAAAAATCGCTAATTTGAGAGATCGCAGTCCGAAAATTGCAAAATTGCGAGATCGCAGCCCGAAAATCGCAAAATTGCAATGTTCCAACGGGAAAAATCGCTATTTTGCGATTTTCTGGAAACATCCAATCGCAATCCTGATGCTTTATGATGACATCACCATCCAGGAAGTGAGTGATATCCCATGGTGCTTCAGTATTGATACTGAGAGAGTGTGTGAGTGTTGTTTGCTACTCAGGAGCCATGGCAGAAGGTGGAAATAAGGATGTTCCAGCAACCCAGCAGGAGCAGCAAGAGGGGGAAGCAGCCAGGAAGAGAAAGCTGAAGTTCTCTGAGGCAGAACTAGAAACCCTCATTACAGAAATGGTGCCAAACCATGAGGCTTTATTTGGGAGGAGTTCACACAAGGTGCCTGAAGCCAGGAAGAGAAGGATTTGGGAAGGCACCCAAGCCAAAGTAAATGCCCTTGGAGTGACACACAGGACAATAGAAGTGTTGCACAAGCGCTGGTACGACCTGCGCCAGCGCTCCAAGGAGAAGTTGGCTGCCAGGTTGGAGCAGTCCCAGCTCACCGGTGGGGGAACCTCCAATGTCACAGACTCTACACCACTAGAGGAACTGGTGGAGGGCACACTGCCTCCACAGAGTGTTGCGGGCGTGTCCCTGCTAGACAGCTCAGCCCAACCAGCTGCAAGACCAGGTAAGAAGCATGCCTTCCCACCCTAAACCACCCCCAGCAACCACCTGCAGCGACCTAGGGATAAGGGGAACCACATGTCAGCCCAGAGCAAGTACACAGGCACTCACAGCAATGCATTATGGGAGTTGTAGTCACAATAGTCTGTAATGTTTGACGTAGCATCCAACTAAAGCAAATTTCACATGTGCAGGTCAGGAAAGGTGAATGACACAAGTAAAGTTAGGGAACACTGTGAAAGAATTTATTTGAACATCACATGACAGGAAAAATTTATTAATGTGTGCTGCTCTATCCACAGCACCTGCAAGTGGAAAGGCAACAGCCAGTGCAAGTGACACAGGACCCCAAGCCTCTGGAGAAGCTAGCCAGGGCCAGGATACAGATGGGGAGGACAGTCCTTTCATCCAACCACAGGGACACAGAAGGAGGATCGTGAGGCCATTGAGAATCATGGACGATGAGGATGAGGACAATGTGATAGTGCAGCCTGAAGCACCAGTTACCCAGCAGCAGGAGTCAAGACCACAGACCACAGGCAGGCGTAGACCCCGCACGGGCTTCAGCTCCAGTGAGCATCAGGATGATTTTGTGTTTGCTGGCCTTGAAATGCACATGCTCTAGGTACACCGCCTGCAAGTGAAACATATGAAGGCAATTCAGCAAGAGATTAGGGCAGGTAACAGGGTAATTCACCAGGAAATCAGGGGGGCTGTGCAGGAGCTGACTGCCGAGTTGCGAGCAGAACGCGCAGCCAGGCGCAAAGAAATGGCCCGCATGGACCACTACACTCGCACTATTAACCGGCTCGCCTCCTCCACCAATATGCTAGCAAGGCGTGCCATAGAGACCCAGCGTGAGTTCTCTCACGGAATCCAGGATATCGCCACTGTGGTAGTGCAGTCAACTGCTACCCTGGATGAACAAAGCGCACTGCGTACTTCTGGTCCAGGCGTGCTGACCCCCAGTGAGGAGGACTCACAGTCAGTGCGGAGCTCCAACACCCCACCACCCACTGTTGAGAGGCGCCGTAGTGGCAGGAGCAACAGGCCTGCCACACACCAATAGGAACTGCTGCAAAATTACTATTACACACAGGGGAGAAATAGGGCCAGCACCAGTGTTGCATTTGCTGTGATTAGACTAAAATTGTTGCACTGTGAATTCAACATGTGCTTTGGATTGGGAGAGTTCCTTTATGTTTATTTGGATGTGTGACATTGTTGCTATTGGGAATTAAACACATTAGCAAAGGCTTAAGTTGTCATTGTATCATTATTACTCACCTAGAAGTAGTTGCGCATGATCTCATCACGCCTCTGTCACCCAGCTGCAGCAACAGCTACGCCAGCTTCCATGTGTACAGGTCCAGGTCCCTCCACGTCGGAGGATTCTGAGTCACTCAACTCCATTGGTGTCCCTTTCCTGGTAGCAATGTTGTGCAGCATGGCACAATCTACCACAATTTTGCAGCACTTTTCTGAGCCGTATTGAAGGGCTCCTCTACTTTTGTGAATGCATCTGAAACTGCTCTTCAATATGCCAAATGTTCTCTCGATGGTGCCTCTTGTTGAAATGTGTGCCCAGTTGTAGCGCCGCTCCCCAGCAGTGGCAGGATTCAGGTAGGGTATCAGGATGAAATCCCGGACTGCATAGGCACTGTCCCCTGTGGGTGGAAATGTTGAAAGGTCAGTCACTGTCATGCACATGCTGGCCATTTGGAATGTGGGCTGTCATTGTGTGCTTTTACCTAGTAGGTATCCCTCTCCAAATTCCCCTCTTGAGAGTCTACGGTATAGCCCACTGTGACGGAATATGAAGGTGTCATGTGTGCTTCCTGGATACTTTGCCACTATGTCGGTGATTATGTTTTTGGCATCACACACCATCTGTATGTTCAGTGAGTGGTAGCATTTCCTTTTTCCCGAATACATACTCTATGTTTGAGGGGGGTGAAATGGCAACATGTGTCCCATCTATACATCCTATGACGTAGGGGAATTGGGTAATGTTGTAAAAGTCCCGCTTGGTCTGTGCAAGTTCCTGTGAGGTGCTGGGGAAGTGTATGTAGTGTTGCAACCTATGTGTCATGGCGTCGAGGAACGCATGGAAGAAGCGCGACAGGGCACTTTGTGACACCCCTCCTGCTGAGGCTATGACCCCCTGAAAACTACCTGAGGCCAGCAGGTGTAGTGAACACAGGACCTGGATGTGTGTGGGTATGGCTTGTGTCCTGCGGGTGGGGTGTTCTAGGTGGGGCCTGAGTTCCTCAATTAAATCAAGTATGCTCTCTTCCTCCAGTCTGTAATGGGTGAAGATGTCCTCCTCAGTGCGCTGGAAGATGGTGGTGCGCAACCGGAAAATCCTCTCCTGCCATCTCCTCCTCTGCGCCACGGCTCTTAGTCTTCGCCTCCTCACTATCATGTAGAGCCCAGACATTGTGGATAAGAGTGTGTTGCATTCTGGGCTTCATTTTATACTTTGCACCTGGTTACCACCTGCTCCCACTTGATGGTAATTGCGATTCCTTAATTTGCTAATTCTCTTATTTCGCTATTAGCGAATGGTTGATACATTCCATTGTGAATTCTTAATTGCGATTCCCAGATTTGCGAATTTCGCTAACCGGTTTCTGCGCAAATTTAGAAATCGCTATGGAAATCGCAATTTACCACTTTCGCAAGGTTTGGAACTCGCTAAATAGCGATTCCTTCTTTTGCATGCATTTTCGCCTTCATACATTGGGATTAGCGATTTTTATTGTCGCAAACGCTATTTTTAGCGAATCGCATCGTTTGCGACAGGATTTTTGCTTCATACATATGGCCCTAAGTCTATCCACATATAAGTATTAAAGGCCTAAAAGGATGATTATTTAGCTTTAATAGTAAATATACCAGCTATTCTCACTGTTTCCGATAACTATCACCATTATAACACATATGGCATGTCACATGAGAAAAAATATTTCATCCTTTACATCAACCTAACCACTACATCGGAAGGCAAGTCTGGGTAAGTGTTTGTTGAGGTATGAATGATAAATATATTCTTACTTTGACAATGTAGTGTCTGTAAATGACAATGACTTTTATTTATGTGTTACTATTTAAAACAGATAAATAAAAGGCATTGTCGTTTACAATCCCAATAGCTTAAGCTCTCGCAAATCTATTGCATTGCAAATTCGTGCTATCAAATTTTTAAAAAGCATTAGGAGACAGCGTGTCCTGCTTGCAACAGCAGGTAGGACAATGTATTTGAGAAAATAGTGCTCAGAGGCTGTGATTAAAGCCTACTGAGCAACAACACAAATAACAGGGGGTGTCGCCATGGGGTTTACAAATTGAGACAAGGCGGTACTAAGGAGGGACTTCTAAGCCTTTTGACCAATGAACAGCCACAGTTTACAGAGGACATTGACACAAGCCAATGAATAATGTGGGCGGAGCTTCAACTCCCTACTTCAATACAGCATGCTTCGCAGAGCAGCGTATGCGCTGCCCAGCCTCGACCTAAAAATTATCTGCTTCAAGTAGGTGTAGTAACATTAGCCCTTCTATTAAATGTTAAGTGAAACTTAAGCAAGGTTTCTATAGATCCTTGCTCTAATATATGTTGCGTTTGTTGAATTTATTCATAGAAGTCCACACACAATGATAACAGACACAGGATACACAATGGTGTTCAATTTCTGAATTTCTGTCCTTTAATAAAACTTTGGTCTTGATGATCGTAGTTTTCTGAAGTGGAACAGTACCACACCTTTGTCATTCATATTTACAACCCTCCCTCGAAGAAAATCAGTAAAAAATGTGAATATTTCCAAATGTGCAAGAACGCACTGCATACACTTGGTGACATTTTGGGGCAGCAGATCACATGTTGCGCTCTAGCCGACACACATTCTGAAACATAGATTCTAGCTCAGTGTGCGTGATTGAAAATTGAACGGAATCAATACTTAGGCTAATTAGCCTTCCTTAAAATGCAGCATTACCTGTAGCAAGTGGGAGCAAAGTGCATTTTCACGGCAAAGAGCAGCAGAGCAATCATTCCTTAAGCTTGTACATGTATCAGGCAAAAAATTCAAAAATCCACGCATTACAGTATTTTATTACATAAAATGGTTTATATGAAATATGTTTCCCTTTTACAAAAAAAATATTAGTTACATCATAGATATAATATTATTTAGCTCATATATAAACTTTCGTTGCTTTTATTTTGAGCTCACAAACCTATGGTGAAACTCATGCTTAATTTGGATCACTTTGATCATCCCGTCTTAGTTTTATGAGCAATAGTAAAAAATTCAAAGTGGATGGTCACCATGCTAGGGGCATTTGTTAATTCTGTTGGAGAGCATTACCGAGCCTGGGTACCTTGTTGAAAGGTCCTAACACTCTCTCATGCAGTGCTAAGAAAGGTATGTACCATCATCAGAGCTGTAGAAAATAGTTTTAATTCTGTCACAGTTGAAGATCTCAAAATGTTACTTCTGTCCAAAATTCCATATTTGGTGGATATAACATTGAGGAAGAACAAAATAACACGTTGAACATACATTCTTCCACGTGTACCTACTTACTTGAATGAATGTCTGTTTGAAGTATTTCTTTAAAAGGAACTTGGCGCATACTAACTCAAATCACATCAACAGTGTAGTAAATATTGGTGGGAGGGGGGACTGTTTGTTTATAGCTGCTTTTGATTCATTAGGACAGATTTTTTTGTTTGCTGTACCGAGGTCTCTCATGCTGTACCCAGACGTGACAACCATGCTGAATGTATTGCTTGCATCTAAAACTCAATAAAATATGTTTTTAAAAAAACTGTGTAGTAAATATTGCCCTGATTTGTACATTACACCAGGGTTGGCGTTAGTTCCTCAGCTGGAAAAGGCCTCATGCAAGGAGCTGAACAAGTACTCTCTGAAGGCAGACAGCACAGAATCAATTTATTATAACAAGCTTTTAAAAGAAGCTCAAAACACAGGTGGTTTCAGAGAAACAGTCAAGAAGTGTTGTGATAAGACTACTCTTTGGGGACACCTCTAGCCTTGAATTAGATAATTTAAATACAAGTTAGGCAAATTACAACTCTTCTAACGAGTCAGGAAACGCTTCTCAAGGAAATGTTTCAGGAAAGCCACAATGGTCAGACAGGCTATTTCCAGCATTTCTTAGTTTTAATCGTTGCACTGGGCGAGGGTCCCTGAGCAGAGGCAGTCCGAGGAGAACGTTGGACAGCGAGCGCTGGCATCAGGTCACTGCCAATATTAAAATGTCAAAAAGAACGTCTTTGCAATGAGGATTTTTTTTTCTCATTTCAAGGATGTAATTCATCCATTTGTCTCTAGTTTTACTATTTAAGTACAAGTCAATGGTGCTATATGTGACAAACACAGACAGTGATAATGTTTTTTCTTACGAAAGACCTGGCATCAGGGGTCTGGTCAACCCTTGCCAAGAGAAGATTCAGCAATGTTGAGCTGGGCAAAGTCATAATAGAATAATATGTTGAAGTGACCACATACTATTGACTTAGAATGAGGCCTCTCGACACATTTTGTATACATGAAAACTTATGAACTGCCCAACCATACAGTGGCATGCGTTTTTCTAGTCTGGATATATCCTGAAGTGGGCAAAATTTTAATTTTGCTTTTGTATTTTGAGAAGCATTCAAACTTTTCACTTCACAGGGGTTACAAAGTTTTGTAAATTAAAAAAAACTTTGCCTGTGGGCGAAATGTAAAAAAGTTTTTATGAAACAAATTTCCTGATCAAAATGTTGTTTTACAAGAGAAGTGGGGTTTTGCAGCTATGGTTTTCTGCCAAATCTACTTTTTGATATTTTTCTTTCCAATTTAGTTTGGAACCTTCATGTTTGCAGGTCTTGCTAATCTTTGAAGACAAAGTGATAACATTTACAGAGGAAAAACATTGCAATTGCAGTGCACTACTGTGGCTTATCTGAAGAACTATGTTGGATCCTGAAGAGTGTTCGGCTTATGGGATGACACTTGTTCTCGTTTCCGGATGAAGCATTTGCATTCTGCATTTTAAGCGTAGCTCACTCACTCATAGTTATTCAGATTACTGCTAAGAGACCACACTCTTGCTTTGAGATTGGTATTGAGGAAGCACAACTATAGCATGGTTCAAAGGCTGAGTGGAGAACAAAAAGTGTTAGAAGGAAGATTTAGAACTGCTTAAAAAGATATTTGTTTGAAAAAGAATGACACACCTACAGGTACACAGAGGGCTTAACAAGACATGCGACAAAGAGTGCAGATGTAAGTATAATGTCTGTCTGGCACTAGCGGAAGTAAAGTTCGACAAGAAAATTAGCTACACGGGAAACTGCCTGATGATCTTGTGGGATCTTATGGAGACATGCACAGCACAGTTGATAGCTGATCATTGTAAACAGGGAGTGTACCAGAGGACCAAAATCGACCAATGTAGTCTCATTGCAGAACAATGGAAGGAATGAGGAGGCTGTCAATCAATGAAGGTGGTTGTCACATGTTGTCAGTGACTCCCATTTCCATGCAGCCGTTCCTTCTCCTCACATTTGGATTTTTAGGCTGTGTATGGGAGGGGGCTCCTTATATTCTCTTCTTCAGACTTGTTTCTTTTACATATATTTTTCTGACCATGGTGATAGGGGATGCAGTATTGTGATCTTCAGTAAATCTCCCCATTATCACTTCAATGGCAAAGTCGTCTACCTTTGTGATCAGTCCTTTCCTTGTCACTTCTTGCATTGGTAGTGCTGCCTGTTCTTGCTGTATTTTCTTGCCCTTGCCATATCCTGTTTGATTACCTGCTCCACCCCTGTTTCTTGCCTGCGCCTTATCCACTTTCTAAAAATGTTCCACCCCAGCTACATAGATCTGTCGCATTCCTCTCAGACCTACTCTTGGCCATCGATTAATAGAGGTAATCGGTGAGGCAAGTACTAAAATCTGCTTAGCCAGTCAAGTACAATCAACCAGAGTTGTGTGAAAAGTGAGTTGCCCAGGCAGCAATAGGGTAGTGAGCTACACCCTAATGCTGGAGAAATGTATGGAAATATCTGTAGCGAGAAGATCAGGCAAATCAAATCTAATTCCCTTTTAGGCCCTGTGTCCCTTAACTTAAAGGATGGATGATTTGTGGATAGCGTTCATTTGCATTTTGCGAACTCTTTTGAGATCGTTGCACACAGAAGATTCATTGAGCAGCTGATATTGATGGTTTTGATTAACGCTAGATGAGTAATGAGTATTGATGTGAGTAGATAGGTGAGTTCTTGCATGAAGGAAGATGGTGAAAGGGCAGTTGATTAATGGGAGCTTGACAGCTGTGCTGAAGAAGATGATTGTGGCCAATCAAGCACCTGGGTTGAGAGATTTCATTGTAGAAAGTAGCGGCAGACAATGTGGTGGAAAATGGAAAGGGAAACTGGGCAAATGGCTACAATGAATGGGATGCTGAAGGCGTCAGTACTAGGTCTAATACTTTAGTAGTGACATTGCAGAGGGGTTAGCAGGGAAGGTGCAACACTTTATAGTCCGCACTTGAACATGCATAAATGGAAATAGCAGTTACGATTCCACATACTAAAGTGTAAAGTCATGCATTTCTGTAGTAACAGTACACAATGAGGAATAAATATTAGAAGTCTCAATATGGCAGAGGGGCACGGGTCTTTTCTCAAATATTGGGATAAATATTGTAGAGTTTGTGTAGTACGCATGCTTAGAAAGGAAATGCTGGGTAATAACAAGAGATCTATGCTGCGGAAAAACCTTAAGTTGTGTTATCACATTGTGCATAATCTTTGAGGCCTCGCCAGTACCACGTTGAGTTCTGGGCTGTATTATAGAATAGGGGGTACTCTCCCTGCTAGTGCCGAGCACACCTTTTAAAACGCGCGCTCCGTGCTAATAAGGGGAATACGCCGTATTATGTTGAATGCACTGCTCCAAGGGCAAGCGCTTTGTATTGCTGCCCTGGGGGCAGCGCATTCAAGTGTAACATGGAGCATCTTTGAAGCTGCTGTTCTGTGTTTCACTGTGCAGGCAGCAACCCTTCTGCACTTTTAAGGGGGACTACAGATCCCCTTGCAAGTGGATGCAGTGAGTGACTGCACCCGCCTGCAAGGGGATGTCTAGGAGGTCCAAGGGACCTCCTTTCCCCCTCTAGAGAGTTGCCTTTAGGGTGTGCGCTGACAGTGCGGCGCCTTTGAGGTTGCACAATGTCAGTGCACCACCTGACAGCTTCTATGCCTCTGCGCCTTAATACATCGTGGGCGCAGAGTCAACTGAGGTAACACCCTCTAGTGATAGCACTGGTGCTATATGTGCGCCAGCTCTATCTGTGTTACAGAAAAGGCGGCACAAGCTTCTACAACCCTTTCTGAAATACCAGAGTGCCCTGCGGACGCGGAATGCAGGCGCACATGCCCAATGTGCCCCGGCATTTTGTATGATAAGGCCCATGGGCAAACCATGGTAGACACAAGCAGTTGAGGTGCTAACAAATGGCAGGAAGTCTGCACTAAAAATATTTTAAAAAGATGAGCAAGGATGTGTAAGTTTACAGTCGGGAACAGTGGAGGGAGTGGTAAGATCTGTTGGAGCTACGGATGTACGTTAAGGGTTAAAAGTACGCTAGTGGGAATGAAGCTATTACAACTAACGTTCTGTTCAAGAACTAGAGGAAACTATTAAGATATGTGCTGGAGAGGCTCCAGAACAGAGGAAGGAAGGCGTCCACCTAAATAGTAATAAATGTAATGCATCTGGCTTTGAGTCAGAGCAACCAGATGTAACACAGGCAACAGATTCAAAACGGCCTGACAAAGACTTAGGGTACTATAATTAGTTTGAGGCCAATGATAGCAGCTAACTCTGGGTCTTATTTAGGATTCTCACTTCAGTACATAGTGAAACCACTTTGGGCCTGATTTAGAGTTTGGCAGACGGGTTACTCCGTCACAAATGTGCAGGATTTTACGTCTGCCTCGTTACAAGGGCATTAGATCCTATGGCACTTGTAATAAAGCGATGAGATATCCGTCATGTTTGTGACAGAGTAAAACATCCACCAAACTGTAAATCAGGCCCATTGTCCCACTGTGTCTCTGTTCCTGCATACAGGTACAATAGGAGCACTTTCCATCAGTCCAAAAGCATATAAAGCGCTATGTACATATCAGATCATTTCCGGCTTAATTCACTACACATTTTGTGCATCATAAGCTCAACTTAGATGCTCAAAAAGAGTCTTTAGAGGGCACAATGGGGAGATCCAAATTGATAGAATTTATAATTCTGGAAAATTTGCGAGTTTCTGGAGTTCTCAGGGGAGCGGGTCGTTGGGACCCTTTGCAAAGGTGGTTAAACCCACAAAGTTGGAAACTTGTTTGTATTCACAATTGTTCCCCGTCAGTTTGCACACTCTGATGTTTACATGTATCGAAGAGGAAGGAATAGCCCCATCGAAGGATGTAAGGCGAGGCATACATAGAGGGTTGCTATAGATTTAGCTAGACGTGTACAGCTAGCATCTTTGGTATTCGTGGGAGGAAGAAGGATTATGATAAAAGTATGCTGGAAGTGGAAAAGTCATAGGAAAGAAGATTGTCCGGTAGATGTGAGGAAAGGGTGATGATGCGAGGGTGATGATGAAAAGTGCAACTACTAAGTGCTAAATTATTGCATATTGCAAAGCTCTGCCATATTCTCTGCACTGTGAATGGAAATGACTACACAAATGGTAACCTTTTGCAGACGAGTTTCTTTCGGTTAGCCAATTGCTGGTACACAGTAGGCTAGTGACTTACACAGGATCACACAGAGTACTAGCCGCACACCTGCCACTTCATGCCAGAGTTCTTACTTGTTTTTCCTTCTGATTTGAGCACTATACTGAGCAATAACAGTGAAGGGATGTCTGACTTCATGGGAGTGGACAGTGTTAAGAAATTATACTTCGCAGAAACGAAGCACCAATTTTCTTTACTAAAATTCATCATGAAATAAGGGGAGTGCACTGCAATCATCCCACTTACTGCTGGTTGTCATGAAGCAGGTAATTAAGTTTAAAACAGCCAGTCACATAGTCTGATTAGAAGCTATTGTGTTTTAAACAGAATATGGAAGAGTTTTTAGGTGATGGCTTTCTGTTTCTAGAGCAGCACCTTGCACAACGTGTTACAATAGATTTCAACCAATCAGCAGCCATGGTTGGTAAAGCTCAATATAAAACACCTGAATGTCTCAAAAGGATTTGCAGCAAAAGAAAAATATGTAGTGAGCGTTTCTGTTTCATTTTCATTCACTGTTTAACTCTTTCTATTCCAAACTTCCCATTTCCATTGCGATAGTTTAGTGTGAAGGTTGGAATGTTGCAACATCTGGTAACCAGCCAAAAAGTAAGTAAAGATGGAGTCTATCTCTGAAGAGCCGATGTTTGCAAATAATGTTTGGACGGTGTAGGACTGGTCATGTTCAGCTTGTGACAAACCAGGTTATCTGCGGGTATTTAATGTCAAAATAGCTGGTAGCATATCCAATGGCCCAAAATACTGGAATCCAAGAATATAAGTCGAACTATCAGAGACTCAGAAGGCTGCACAGTATCTCTGTTGCAAATACCAGTACAGATGCTAAGTTTTTTAGACCATCTGGAATGCTGTGTTTTGGGTGGGCACCATGATAGGTGTGGCATCTAATTTCATAGGACTGGCATAGCTTCCTGGTCTTGACTCTGAGCCTCTTGCTTCTGCATGGCCATGGCTGAAATGTATAGGCCCTGAACGTGGCGTGGCTTGAGTTGAAAGCGTCTGTTGACTGCGACAGGCACTGTTGTTGGTCGACCGGGTAGAGGAGGAGCCAGAGCGGGAACTTCTGGAACCTGAGAAGGAAGATCCTGGCTGAACTAGACGGGCTTTCGGTGCCTCAGCATCTTCCCTAGAGGAGAAATACAAAGGATGGATAAATAGCAGTTCAAATAATAACATTCACCTAAAGAATTTAGCAAACACAAACATTTTCTGTACTTTTCAAAGCTCCACTAAATGCAACCCAGTTCTATTAATTGTGCTCCTATCAACTCTAAAACCACATTTCCGTTTCGGGAGGGAAAATGAGAATTGTCATGCAAGAATGTCAGCACAAGTGCAAAATTAGCTAAACAAAGAAATTGTATAATTATTAAATGGTGACTTATACTAAGAACCCCAAGGATTTTTTTTATATTGCCCCATCATTTCAGGTTGTTAACATTAGTTGAAGTGACTATTAAATGGCATGATAGTACTGTAAGATGAAATATATTTGAGTAGGAATGTATGAAGATGCTTCTACTTTAAAAAAACCTGTCAGAATGGGGTTTCTGGTTGGCTATGCTATGCACCTAAGGCAGGCAGAATCCACCACTCTAGTCAGGGTAAGGGAGTTACACACCCAAGATAACCTCTGCTCACCCCCTTGGTAGTTTGGCCAGAGCAGTCAGGCTTATCCCAGAGGCAATGTGTAAAGCGTTTGCGTAACACACACACACACTAGTGACACAATAAATACACCACAAATGAGACTCCACACAATATTATATAAACATACATTTATGTATTGTACATAACCATAGACCAAGACAGCATGAGCCAATAATTACTTGGCCAACTAGGCAATTGTCGTAACATCACCGGTAGTGCAATAAGATGTAGACTTATATGTTGCACACGCCATGAAAACACTATCACTGCAAGTACGAATGCAAATCCTGAAATAATACTCATTACCCTGTACTAGCAAGGCAAACGACACATATCATAACATCAGGGCATGAAATGTCAGAGTTAGGGTAGAGCAAGCCCACTTAAACCACCAGGTATCATCATAGTACATGACCACTAAGTAACACCATAAACACATAGGGTAAATCACCTACAACTGCAGTGAACCTATAGAGACAGTTCACCTGTGCTTCAAGACAGTTCGCCTGGCTTAAGTCCTTCCTGAGTGATAGGGCTCAGGCGGTCCACCTAGCTGGTTTCACCGCTGCCTCTCGTAAGGTTGTATGTGGAGTCCCCCAAGGTTCCTCACTTTCCCCTCTTTTGTTTAATTTATACATCTACCCCCTTATTTTTATGTTACAGCAGCTTGAGGTCACGGTGTTCAATTACGCCGATGACCTCCAGCTAATTTTTAACCTCTCCCATTCTTCCTCATCCTCCTTGAACGTCCAATCCGTTATGTTGTTCATCCAGGATTGGATGAACTGCAACCACCTCAAACTCAACCCGGACAAGACGGAGTTAGTCCTGACCGGAGGTGGTTGCAGTCCTTGGTCCCCTTCCCACTGGCCCTCTTCACTTGGTGTCCCCCCGCTCCCAGTTCCCAAGGTCAAAACCCTTGGTATTTCCCTGAATTCTTCACTTTCCGTTCACTCACAGGTCAATTCGGTTGTTTCCTCCTGTTTTTTTTCCCTCAGAATCATTAGGAAGATCTCTCGCTTTTTCTCTCTACCTGCCCCAAAAATCATAGTGATGGCCATGGTGCTCTCGCGCCTTGACTATGGGAACATCATCTACAATGGCGCCCCAGCCTACGCCATTCGCCGTCTGCAGCTAGTGCAGAACCAGGCTGCTCGCCTGATTCACGGCCTGCCTAAATTCCATCGAGCCACTCCCCTATTGCAGGCCCTGCACTGGCTGCCGGTGAAAGAGCGAGCCTTGTTCAAGCTTGGCTGTACCACCTTTCAGGCCAAAATGGGCACCGCCCCGGAATTCATCTGCTCCGCCATCACTCCCTACACGCCAGGAAGAGAGCTTCGATCCACCCATCAGGCCCTGTTAACTACCCCCCGTTTTAGTAAGAAAAAGGCGGGCGGAACAAAATTTGCAGTGCTCGCTCCTGCGTTTTGGAACTCCCTCCCGACGGAACTCCGTATGACACCCTCCTACATCGAGTTCCGGAAAGGTCTCAAAACTTTGCTCTTCTCCCGAGCCTATAATGCCTAAACTCCCTCCGCTCCTGTCTGTCTCCTCACAATCCAAAAGCGCCAAGAAACCGCATGGTAGAAGTGCGCTATACAAATGTTTTTAAATTCAAATTCAAATTCAAGTACATGTTAAGGGGTATGTAATGAACTCCATCTGGGGATAAATACAATTCTACACTGTAGGCCGCAGTAACAACTGTGTGCCAACTACGGGAGATATGGTAGCTTAGGCTTGGTTTCAAAACAATGTGGCAACGTCCTCAGGGAAATCGGGGCCTCCGCCAAGGATCGCGCCCGTAAGGCCACCAACAAAGGACAATGTCCCCCATGGTATGTGCAAAAAAGGGGGGACACACTTCAGGACCCCGTGGGAGACCTTGTTTGGTCCCAGTGCTCAATTCTCAACTGCATCTGGCCATGAGCGCGCAGTGCAGCTTTCAAGGCCAGTACCGTATTTCCAGGGATGCAAAATCCAGGAGCCGGTAACACTGTGGCAGCCTCCCCCCTAGAAGGGGTAGGTGGGGCTCAGTACTGCTCGGCAAGATGACCACTGGCAAGCAGCGTATCTCGGTTGGAGCCGGCCAGGATTGAGAATTGGCCCCTCCCTTCTTACACGGGCCGGGTCGAACTGGGCTCCATTTTTACAACAATCAGCCTCCCAGGCTCTGTCTCTCAATGTGTTCTTGAATCCCGCAGCAGGGTGTGCCAGCTGAATGAATGTGCTTGTTTCCCAGGTACTGCGCCTTTAGGGCAGTCGTCACTGCTCCGCTGAAGGAGCCTTCCACGAGGGCACCTGCAACAGGGAGGGGCATGTGGCCTCTCAGGATGCCTCACTTTCTACTACTCCATCTGAGGAAGCGCTTTCTTTGGGGAGCGAGGAGCTCTGCTGCTATGGGAGTGGTATACATCATGCAGCACACACTGACCCTTAAAGCAGGAGAACTGCTTTACACACGTTGACTGAAAAAAAGAGCACTCACCATGTGCTGTCTCTTGGGAATTGAAAATGACTGGACTCGAGTCCAGTAAAGCTAAGTAAATAGGAGTCTTTTGATCCTGACAGAACAAGAAGCACATACCAAGCACTAGGGAGCACACAGGACAAGCCACAAAATCTGGTGAGCACTGAGGTTACACAAGCAGGGAGACAGGCAGAAGACCAACACATCAGATAGTTGCAGAGTGGCAGTCCCTCCTACAGACCAGCAGGCAGCAGGCAAACCAGCAAAGCAAAGCAGTTCAATGGTGGTTCTGCCTCGCAGCCTAGCAGTTCCTTATGGGAATGTGCAGTCTATAGAGCCAGTAGTGTCTGTTACAAGTCCCCTGGACGTATACTCAAATGTCTTTGATGTGGAGGTAACTTCAAAAGAAATCTTAGAAGTGCAAAACACCCCCATTCA
Organism: Lissotriton vulgaris; assembly: GCF_964263255.1. Lineage (NCBI taxonomy): Eukaryota > Metazoa > Chordata > Amphibia > Caudata > Salamandridae > Lissotriton > Lissotriton vulgaris. The sequence continues at coordinate 1,245,793,955 of NC_141687.1, read as the reverse complement.
ATCACAGCCCCAGCTCCAGACATCAGTAGGAGGTAAACAAGCCCATTGTGTGAGGGCAGGACTCAGCCTATACAAATGTAATTGGACCCATCTCTCTCTCTCCCAGCCAGGGAAGACCATTCAGTATGCAGATGAATGCATATGCAAACCTGTTACACCCAACCCTTCTCGTGTGATGGCTGTCTGGTAAGCATGCACAAAGCACAGCTGTCACTCTACCCTAGACGTGGATTAGAGTCAGGCTGCAAAGCACAAAGGGGGATATGTACAAGGAAGTGGCAGAAAGAGGCGTTAACCTTCCTGGCTTAATTCCACTCTACGACACTTCTGAAACGCAAGGCTGAACCATATTTAGAAGAATGTGGTGCAGCCTTGCGTTTCCCCCTGCGATGGCCCTAAGTTTAGCAACTTAGCGCCAATGCAGGCACTCTTGCACCATAGTGCAAGGGTGTCTACAGGCAGGGGAGGATTGTTTATGTGTAGGACGGTGTCTCTTCCTGCACATAAACAATCCTAAAATGCCATTCTGTCACTGTCATGTGTGCTGCTTCATGCAGCACACATGAAAGTAACAACAAGCATTTTTTTTAAAGGATGCTTGTCACTGTGGGCCGGTTTTGCCATATCGGCCCCCAGTAACAAAAGCGGGAGCAGTGCTTTCTACTAGCACCGTCCGACACTCCCAGGGTCGTTGAGCAGCAATCTGCCAGGGCTCGTTGCTGTTCCCAGTCCAGCCCTGTGCCCACTGCAACACCCACTGCCCACCCCGTTCACGCCAACCATAGCGTGAAAGGGGGCCTTATTTACAAGGCAGTGTTAAGCCATGTTAAGTGGCTTAACCCTGCATTGTAAATAAGGAGCAGCCCTTATTGCCACCACAACGTCGATAAAAGTAATGTTGTGGTGGCGATAGGGGCTTGTACATATGCCCCAAAGAGTCATAAGCATATAGAAATGCCCGTTTTCTAAAAGTGGTATTCCTACAATATTAATGAGAAATCTGCCTTACACCAATAAGCAGGATTTATCACCACTAGTCCAAACATACCAAACATGGGAACGATAAGCCTTTCAGATCAGAAATTACCACTGAAAAACATCTCATTGAATTCCCAATGCTACCCAATGATATAAGCAGCACTCACTGTAGTGAAAAACAAAATAGGGTGTTTGTGACTACCAGGACTTGCCACACAATAAAGGCACCTGTCCTACCTTCTATCTACACACCACCCTGTCCCTGGGACCCACCTAGGGAAGACCTATATATATATAGTAAAGGGTTCGTTTCAGGTTGACAAGTACATTGAAATGCCAAGTCAATGTGAAAGTAAACTGCACACGCAGGCACTGCAGTGGTAGGCCTGAGACAGGTTGGAAAGGCTACTTTTGCGAATGGTGCAAGCAGCACTGCAGACCCACTAGTTGCATTCATTTTACAGGTCCTGGGAATATGGGATACCACTGTACAAGGGACTTACAAGTAAATTAAATATTTCAAACAGGTTCAAGCCAATCATACCATGTTTAAAGGGGAGAGCACGTGCACGTTAGCACTGAATAGAAGAGGTAAAGTGCCCAGAGTCCTAAAGCCAACAAAAACAGGTCAGATTAAAATACAGACAGAAGGCAAAATATTTGGTAATAACCCTGCAAAATGAGCCAGGTCCCACAAAACCCTAGTGAACTCTTTTACAGGTGGCTCTTGTCCCTTCCTCAGAGCCCACCGACCTATATTGCTCAGGAAGAACTTGGGTGTGGAGTATCTCTATAATGTTCTCGCCCTCTGTCCTGTCCACAGTGTGGTCATCAACCTGCCCTTCTGTTAACAAGATCATTATGGAAGACTGCTTAAAGTTAGACGGGGCTCATTAAATTAAATGGTTAGCTTATGCCACAGAGCTGTTTTGTGCTCTTGGTTGACCTTCTTTTTTCTTTAATCCTGATTGTATTATTAGAGAGAGCCAACACAAAAATCTGATTCTTTAACCACAAGAGGGATGCATTCGAGCTCATGCCCATGCGAAATCTATCTTGAGCATAGAGCCACATTTGATGCTGGTACGTAGTATAAATACTCGCTTCATTCATACCAGATTCAAATTAAGTCAGGGTCTCTCCTCTGCTATGGCTGAGGAGCATAGCCACACTGAAAAATAAACTGATAATAAAGCTATTTTATTATAATTTTATTTTTCTTACTTTACTGCTAGCAGAGCAGAGGTTAGGGCTGGGGTGCAGCCATGCTGACAAGCATCACGTCAGCAGTAGGGAGTAGTGGTAGGCACCTATAAGTGAGTATGTCAGTTTGTCCGGCAATCTTAAGATGCATTCAAGGTTCATGCAGGTTTCAACCTGATATCTGCTGTTCTCAGCGCAGTGGTCTCAGGACTGGACCGTAAGGAGTCAGGAGGAGTCGACGAGAGCTCCAGAACACATGAGTTAGAAATAGGATTGCTGCATAAAGGTGATGCTTCCTGTGTTCACTAAGTCTCACCAAATATCGTGGATATTAGTGGAGTTCATTAGTAAGCAGCAAAATTCAGAAGGATTTATAGGAATAGTTACTTATAAGTTCCGAGGATCTACCTCAAGTTAAAGCAACAATAACCTCTGCCTCGTGGGCATCTGCCATTTTAAAGTCAGGCAGAGTGTAGAGCGGATTTGCCCGAATTCGTCACTCAGAGACAATGTTTATAATTGTATACATGACTAACCAGAAGTTTTGGAAATAGCCCTACGCTCGTAGGCTCGAGAAGGCAAGCAGATTGTTTTACTTGTGGGTTGCAGCTTTAATGTGTACCAGGATGTGTGTGAAGTGCTTCGGGACATCAGGCATTTTGTCCCTCAAAGAGTTGAGCATACTCTGAGTTCAGCGCGTGAGGGAAGAAAGCAGAGTAATGAGCTCACCAATTGGTTTGAAACCGTGCTCATCAGTTGCCCCCAGTAATCTGTTTAATGGATCTACTGCTCTATCCATCCGGGATCATCTTTGTGGTGGGAAAGTTCGCTGTTGTCTGCAATGTCGACGGGAGCAGCATAGCTATGCTGCCATGCACTACACCGTCCTGGCAAGTCCGCAAGTCCTGTCTGCATCCCTCTGATCATAGTGATCACAGGTGGTGCACTATGGGTGTACTATGGATGTTCAGAATTATTTCAACACCCAAGCTGTATACTACCCATTCGATGCAGACTTAAGCCTTCGTGGCTTCACAGCCATGTCCGACCACTTAGGTCCTGCTAATCCCTCACCACTTGTCCAGCTAAACTCCTTTAACACCCAGACACCTTTTCTCATCTAGTGCATGGGCCCCCTGGTTCATGCTACCATCCACCCAATCAGTGCTGCTCTCTAATCTCAACATACCATTCATACATCGAAACAGCATGCAACCCTGGCATGCAATCTGAATCACTTAGCCTGTGGGAAAACCATGGCTGACAATGAGTCCAAACCAGGCAATATGCGCACCAAAGCAGAGCCTCAGCTCCCTGAGTCACCTGTTAAAAGCAAGACTGAAACAAAGAGCATCATGGACATGATACTTAAAACATTAGATATGATGCATGATCAAGCAAAATCCACCATACTCAACTCAGACATTATGCAGCAAGAATTGTGCAGTATCAGGTCCGACATAATTTTCATCAACAACAAAGTATTGGAAGCCGAGGGGCGAATCAGCTCTCTTAGTCAAGTATTTCAATAAGAGATCTCCAGAAATTGAAAACCACTACCAAAAACCTGCAAGAGAATTCGCAGGGGGAACCTGTGCATCTTTGGGTTGCCCGAAGGTTCAGAAGGCTCATCAGACTTTTGCAATTTTTTTCCAGAAAAGTAGATCCCTCAAATGACTGACCTAACCTTCAAGAAGGACTTCGAGCTTGAGGGAGCACACCGGGTACCGTCCTTCAATTCTGATAACAGAACACTGCCGCTCGCTGAAATTCCAACATACAGAGTTGATTCTCAACCATGTGTATAAGAACAACCACATACTTTGGAAAGGCCACAAAATCTACGTCTCTCAGTATTACTCCAGACCCACAATGGAGACAAGGAAGGGCTTTCTTGCCCTTTGTACCAGACTTGAAGCCTCAAATCTACAGTTTACTATCATCAGGCCAGCAAAATTCAGTTTATGCAAAGATCCAAAGCCCCACCAGGCACCACCAGTTGTTCATAGAAGATAGAGAGATGGACACCGTCTTGATCCTCACCACTGTACATCTTCTAAACTATATCCTTTTCCACTGTTTGTCTGGGCTTACAGAGGCCTCTCTCTGCACCTATGCTGTTCACAACTTCCAAGCCCTCTTTAAACTTACACAGTTTGAGTCCTCCCTACAGACTACTCCTGTACATTGTTCCACAGTATTTTACAGAGTTATAATCTTTCACACAGTTCAACAATGTTATACAGTACTACATGCCTTCTCATACACTCAGTACATAGAGTACTTGGTCCTACCTTTGGCTTAGTGCCCCACTGGAAACACCCTTGGCCCCTTGGCCCCTTGCTACTCACCACTTGCTGCAATTGTGTGTCACAAGAAAGGCCCAGACCCATTACAGGTGCTGCAGGCCCCTAACAGATCCCCTCTCACTATTCCCAATTTTATGTAACAGGGGCTTTCGACATCATAATCTTTTCTTAAATCACTCAATCCCAGATCACAGAGGGTTACGATCTTATATCGTTCATTCCATTGCCCACCGGAACAGGGGCACCCTCTTTCTTAATCTATCAAGTCCCCGTTTACACCCAATTGTTAATGAAATCCCAATTCTTGCTGATTTTATCAGTGATTGCTGCTTTCTTGCAGTCCCTCCATGCCCATGAAGTGACCCCTCCTACTATAGCTTCATTCGATTCTAAAACTCGTAGTTACTAGCCTTTCCGATAACTAAACTAGGTACTCTACTAATGTCAGAGATATCAAGCATATAGACCCTCTCCATATAATCCTCTTTCTGTCTGTAGAAATCAGGTTATACTTATAGTTTGTTGTTTGTCGTGAGACCGTGAGGGTGGGTTTCACCCGTTGTCGTCTCCCTCACATTCACTGTTTGGGTTGGGTTGGGTGGGTGGGGAGCGAGGGGGATGAGGACGTTTGGCAGTTTGGGTTATTTTCTTCTCCTTTTTATTTTTAATCTTATGTCATGTTTAATTCTGCCCTATGGTACTTATTTTGCTCTACGTTTGCCTTCCTATGCAGCTCAACTACTACAAGCTAATCCTTGCCATTGGCTCCAGTTCAGAGACTTGCTTTCCTACAACACATTGAAGATCTACACGATCCCAGAGGGTCTTTAAGTATGCTACACCCTTGCTGTCTGCCAGCACCTAATTATTTCAATCATACACTGCACGACCCCATGCCAGGCTTATACTCAGGCTCAAGACTACCCATCTTATACACAATACAATCCACATCCTACATTCTACCGCCAAATAGCCAAGTTCACACCTCTACAATATGAATAACCGCCCATTAGACTGTAAGTTCAAATTTCTATTTGTAAATATCACCCAATTAAACGGTCAAAAAATTGAAAACTGTCTATTTAAACTGAAACCTGAGGTAATCCTATGACAGGAAACTAAAATCTTTCATGGAAATCTCACGGGCTTTGGGAGAAGTTGGCTCGCGGACGTCCTCTGCTCTCCCACCGAAAGTAAAAAGGGGTGTGTTGCCAACTTGATCTCTAAGAATTCAGGTCTGACCACCGATTCGCACATAACAGATGTCAAAGGTAGATGGGTTCTGTCCAAGTTCTCTAAAAACTCTAGCCGCTTACATGTCCTTAATGTATATGTGGCCCGAATTCCCATGAACCTGAATTTTGGGACTCCCTGACTCTCCCCCCTTGAGTCAAATCCCAAGTGATGATCTCATTATACTGGGCTGTGATCTCAATATCCCCCTAGATTTAACCATTGACAGCCAATCAAGATCTCCCCTTCAACGCTCTAGACCCCCCCAAATCACTCCACAAACTTTGCACCAGATTTGGTCTTCTCGGTACTTGGAGACTTCAACACCCTGACACTAGGGACTTCACCTTTTTCTCCTCTCTCCACAGATCCTATTCCAGAATAGATTATCCAATAATCTCCAAGGCCCACATCCACTTAATTGGCCAGACAGACATTCTGTTGAAGTTAATCTCCGACCATTCAGCTACTACCCTATCCATTACTGGTGCAAACGTGAGAATGCCTTGCAATATTTGGAGATTCAATGCTGAATCAATCAAAGGATGCCACTTACGGAGATACTATTGATAAGACCATACTAAATTACTTGGAGGAAAATGAAACTGCTGAGATATCCCTCTCTCCCTCCCACTCCATACATTTGGACGTGCTGAAGGCCACTGTTAGAGGAGGCTTAATAAACGTTCAATCTAAACCAAACAAAGACCATAATAGAGGCCTTCTACAAAACATCCACTCCTTTACTTAAACCAACCCTATCGGCCCTTTTCCATCATTTTACTGACTCTGGGGTCATGTCTTGATCAACCAGTGAAGCACTAAAATGGTAATCCAAAAGAAGTTATGGATCCGACACAGGTGAAGAATTATAGACCAATCTCCCTAATTAACCTGGATTCAAAGATCTATGCCAAGATTTTATGTAAAAGACTTAAAGCTTTTCTCCCTCGACTGATTGATCATTCGCAGGTGGGATTCATAAACAATAGGCTTTTAAATCATAACACCCGCCTTCAATGCCACATCATTGAAAGGGCCAAGACTGTGTCCACCAAAACAGTTGCAGTTACCCTTGATGCTGAAAAAGCATTCAGTAGTGTCTCCTGGACATTTCTCCATGAGTCCTCACTGAGGGGAGACATTTAGTAAAATATTCATGGTGCTTTACAGTGGCCCTTCAGCTAAAGTGAGATCCAGAGGTCTACTATCTCCAGCATTTAATCTGGAAAGAGGTACAAGATAGGACTGTCCCCTCTCCCCTTCTTTATTCATCCTGAGCCTAGAACCCTTACTCCACAAGATCTTATCTAACCCTGCATCACCAGCGTCTCTTTTAACAACTCTACTGTGAAACTAGCTGCCTATGCTGATGATATTTTAATAATTACCGAAAATGCAGCCCATTCAATCCCCTCATTACTACACACAATAGACGAGTATGCCCAAGTTGCAAACTACAAGCTGAATAAGGGAAAGTCTGAAATTCCAGCTCTGACTAGAGCCTCCACTCCGGTGATCTCTTAAAAAATACTGGACTATCCTGGCAACCTCAGTTCGTTAAATATTTGGGTCTTGAGTTTAATTCAGAATTACTAGAATCACTACAGCATAACAAAGCCCTAACTTGGAGGAACATAGACTCCCTATTTGAGGGAAGGAGCCCCAGATTCCTCACGAGGTGGGGTCATATAGAGACCATCAAAATGATGGTCACCCCTATTAGTAACTATCTGCAATTATGTTGCCTCTAGTTTTATCTGAATAATTACATCAGAAACCCAATAGACTATTAAACAAGTTAATTTGGCAAAATAAACGTCCTGGAATTTCTATTAGGAAGCTCCGTCTGCCTGTACAGCTTGGGGGTGTTAATCTAGCAGACTTCAAAAACTATCAAACTGCCTTCCTTGCAAGACAGGGCTCTCTCAGGTTCTCCCAAACAACAGATTACATCCCCACATGGTTACTAATTGAAAGAGAAACTTTAGGCGACCTCCACTCCATAACCCTGTTGATCAACAAACAACAACCCCCTTCACCTGGAAAATAGATCTTTAATAATACCAGAAGAGCCCTATTAAAGTTTGACAGGCTCCCGGAGACCACGATCCCACAATCTAGCATGATTTCTCTTTGGAATAATCCTAAAATCAAAATTCCTGGGGAACCAGTATTCTGGACACATTGGGCATACAGGGGCATTCAATTCTTGAATCACCGTGGCTCACTGTCTACGCCTCTCTCATTCAGGGAACTACAACATCAGTTCAACTTGCTAGACCTTTACAACTGTCTTAAACTTAAAGTTGTCTTATCCAAGATCAAGCCCCCAGCTGAAGATCCTTCCCCCTCAAAATCATACTGGCCTTCAATAAATATGGCCACCATTCTTCTAAGTTCTATCACCTCTTAAAATCAAAATCTACTAACTTGGTCTCAAAACTCCAAACAAAAAGGAACCATTCTGAGACTAGTTCTCTGGACTCTTGGTACAGTTGTCTCCACACAAAATCTCTCCCTCCTTCTCCTGGATGAAATTCTGGCTCCTTCACAGGACATTCTGGACTCCGGCCCGACTCCATAAACTAATCTTCAGGGAAAGCCCATCTTGCTGGTACTGCAACAACTCGACCTGAAACCTCCCCCACACACTCTTCCACTGCAGTGCAGTCTCTCCATTTTGGCATTCCATATTCGATTTTATATACACTCTGCGTGGCGTTCATCTAAAAATAAAGTTCCTTTCCCTATTTCAAGGATTCCTTGAACAGCAAATTAAATCACATTCTGATAACCTTCTAGTAGATAGTCTTCTAACAGCGGTCTGCTTGATAATTGGAAAAACACAGCAGCTACCCCTCATTTAGTTCCTGGTTAAATTGGGTTACTTACCTGAAAGGGGCGAACAGCGTTTCCCTCCAGAACTCCCCATAGAGATCGTGCAGCACCTCTGTATGGAAGTCTCTTGATAACAATGTTTGCCACAACAAAACACCGATAAACCCTCAGTATATAGCGCGTGGTCTGCAAATTATATCTTTGATGAACCATACCTGTATTTGGCTCACTATCTATTCCAAAAGAGCTTTATTGGCAACTGGTACCAGTTCTAAGGTTTCTGTATTCACCATTTGACCTGCAAATTATATATCTGTTGTAATATATCTGTAACTGTGTCACTATGTATGCTAAAAGAGCTGTACTGGCAACTCGCTCCAGTTCTTAGGTCCATAGCACTAAATGATGGGCATTCATGAGCACATTTCCTGATCATTTACCATCCCTTTTGTCTTCTGTTTGTTTGTTTGTTTGCTTGTTTATTTATTTATTTATTATTCATTTATTGTAATTATATTTTAACGAGTCCTGAATTGATGGGATCCAACTTGGTTCGATTTCTGATTACTTCTGCTTAGCATTCTCCAACCAAACGTTTACATGTAAACTACTTCACCGCTTTTCACTATGTATAAGTCGTGTTGTTTCTCCCTTGTTCCTTTTGATTAAAAATACATTTCAATAAAATTATTTCAAATAGAAAAAATGCCTTAATATTTGTGGGTAAGATTTTCTGTTTGCAAATCATAGGTGAAATTGGGATTGCATATGATATTGCAGAATATTACACTCACGCCCCTCGAGAAGTGAATAAAAGGAATGCTAGAATTCCAGGTCCAGCTGTCATTGGAAAGAGGCTCTGGAATCACAAAACCCATAATGATTTGTACCTAGGCAGGACAGATACCAACTACTGTAGTTCAAAACAATACTCAAGGCACCCTCCACCCCAAGTAGCTCCTGCTCCTCTTACTGGGCATTATCCTCTCCCACGTGAATCCTGAATTGGAAGAAGCAACCTCAAAATCATTGGGCTGAAAGTGATATGTTTGTTGTGCGCACTGGCCTCGTATAGGGATCTCCAACAGTACATTATCAACATCCCAAACTGCTTCCCCAAATTCGAAAGTACATATGTATGTTTAGCTTGACAATGAGATTGGCATGAGTACAAAATCCACTCATCGAACCCTCTTTTCCATAGCATGTGGCCTTCATGCTACAACAGTAGGTGCCAACTGTAACACTAAGCGGTATATCTACAAGCTCCTATCGCCACCACAACATCACTTTTTCTGACGTTGTGGTGGCGATAGGGCCTTTGCCTTATTTACAAGGCAGTGTTAAGCTACTCAACATGGTTTAAAGTTGCCGTGTACATAAACCACCCTTTCACACTATACTTAGCTTGAAAGGGGAGGGCAATGGATGTTGTAGTGGGTGTTCCACCGCAACACCTATTGTTTTTGACACTGCCCCATATTTACAAGGGTGGTGTTTGTAGTATGTTATTATGGAGCAGAGCCAAAATTAAGCCCAGGGAAAACCTCATCTTACCCTGGCGCAATGAGGAGAAATATTTAATTTCTCCTCGTTTTTGCTTTTTCCATTTGTGCTGCATTTTGCAGCACACATAGAAACAGCAAAAGGCCATTGATTGTTAAATGTGCATGAAGGTATACCTTCCTGCACATAAACAATCATTTAAAAAAATTACTTTTTGCAACTTCTTTGTGTGCTGCATGAAGCAGGACACATAGAAGTTACAAAATGTAATTTCAGATTGTTTACGTACTGGAAGGGACACCTTCCTGCACATAAACAATCTTCCCCTACAACGCAGGCACCCTTTCACTTTCGTGCAAGTGTGTCTGCGTTGGCGCTAGGTGACTAAATTAGCACCAATGCAGGGGGAAATGCAGGGCTGCACCGTATCCTTGTAAATAGGGTGCAGCCCGGTCTTTTAGAAGTGGCTTCAAGTGGCATAAAGCTAAGGAGGCTAACGCCGCACTCCGCCACTTCCTCGTAAAGGTGCCCCTAAATTTCATGATAATAATAATACCAGTATTTGTAAAGCGTGAACAATTACCCGAGGGTGTCAAGACGCTGGTGGCTATCTGGAAGATTAAGTGGGCTATTGCCCAGAGTCACATAGTGTTGGTCTAACCTGCTGCCAGAGCTGGGGAATCGCGGAGCCCCGTGTTCAAGAGTCAGCCGCCCTGGCCACTGCGCCAGTGCGGCTGACTCTGAAATCCCAATCCCTGATCCCTGCATGGGTCACTAACAAATACTGGGAAAAATAGCGCTGAAAGTTCACAGCTCCACTTACATACAGGTTTCTCCTAAATTGACAACTTTCTATTTTACCTCATTGCATAAGACTAAGTGGTCGAAGAGCAGTTACGAGAAAGACTCCTCAACATCGAAGAAAGAGAGGGTAAAGCAAGCTTGAACTTCAACGTCGTCAATCGCCAAGAGAAATTCAGAAGATCTCAATGCCGAAGCACAAGCGTCGGAGCTCGAGAACAAAAGGAGAAGGCTCGAAGCCGAAATAGCAAGCATCTTGCAGCACAAGAAAGATTTTAATGACACAATGAATCAATTCAAGGTCCCTCAGAAAATCTCAACACTTCCTGAAAGAGACCTCGAGGAACTACAGGTTCCTACAACCACAGAACTGGCTGATGAAGAGGAGGAAGAGGAGTACTACTTCGATGCCGAGGGAGAGGATGAGGACCATACCTATCACGGTTCGGCGACCTTGGAGACACAAGACACCCAGTGGCAAGATCTTGATGCCGACTCGCCAGTAGAAGGGGTAGGCACATACCCTTCGAGGCTCTCACCCCCGACGACATCAGGATGTACAATCAGATAATAAAGAAGGCTCCTGACACCTATGGATAACAGCTAGAGGAGGAGAAGCCATAGTCATGCTTTCGTCTAGAAACCTTGCTGCCCTCACAAACAAGAAGCCAATTCCTGCCCATGCTCCCAAGTGTGCTGGACCAGGGAAAAGAAGCTTTCAAGGAACCTGCCACATGCAAGGCAGTAACACGATGGGGAGAGAAAAAATACAAGCACTCCTCCAAGGACCCAATGTACATCAGGGGTCCAGAGCCTGCTGACTCAATAATAGCTTCCACAGCCAAAAAGAGGGCTAATGTACCCACTAATGTGGGCCCACCACCAGACAAGGAGAGCAAGAGAATGTCTCTCACGGGAAGGAGAATAGAATGAAGTGCAGCGATTCAGTGGCGCATAGCCAACTCTAACGCCTTGATCAATAGGCATGCATACCAGCACTGGGAGGAGGTAGGCGAACTGCTCAAAAATCTTCCAGAACAGTTCCAGAGAATGGCAAGCCACTTGGTGGAAGAGGGGAAAAACATTGCCAATACATGTTTAAAATCAGCCCTAGTTGCTGTGGAGACAGCAAGCAGGCAAATCATGATCAGAGTTACGGAAAGAAGACACGCCTGGCTACGAATCTCAGGGTTCAAACCAGAGGTTCAAAGAAACATCTTGAACAATCCGTTCAATGGAGAACAACTGTTCGGAACAGCTGTGGATGACAAGCTAACTCAGCTGAAGAAAGAAAATGAAACAACAAGGTCCATGGGGGCTCTACAATTCAGAGGTAATCGTAGGGGCACAACATCACGGAGACCAACAGGCAGGGGTAACCACCAGCGAATAACCTCACACCAGACCTTTCAGCAAGGTTGCCAAGGAGGCAACCAGGATCAGCAACAGGGTCAACAACAGCAAGGTTGGCAATACCAACAGGGAAGGAAATCATTTTGAGGGCGCACTCGAGTAAGAGGCCAACAACAGAGAGGGGGACAGCAGCCCACCTCTAAGTGACTGCACTACAACTTGGGCGCACACTCTATAACGATCATAGAGGGTGCAAAAACCAATAAACATTCAAAAACATCAATTCACAAACAACATGGAACACCTCCAACATGCAACACCAATGGGAGGCAGAGTAGGAAACTTCTTCCACGAGTGGGGGAGGATTACATCTGACAAATGGATATTAAATGTAATTCAATACGGATACTGCATAGAACTGGCAAAACAACCACCATGCAAAAAACCAAAGAACAAAGTTCATTCAATGAGAGAATTGTCTCATTTGCTAAAAGAGGCACAATAACTTATACACAAGGGTGCCATAGAGAGGTTGCCTTACAAGGAAAGGAACAAGGGGGTGTATTCACCATACTTTCTCATACGAAAGGTAGACGGAACATTAAGACCTATACTAGACTTAAGGTTCCTAAACAAGTTTGTAAAAACTAAAAAATTCAAAATGACATCCTAACAAGAGGTGATACCTCAGATACAGGTAGGAGATTACATGGAAACTATAGACTTAAAGGACGCTTACTTGCACATCCCCATGAACAACAGACACAAGAACCTACTCAAATTCTTAATAAACAAGGTGCAATTCCAATTCACAGTGCTACCATTCGGACTCAAGTCAGTACCAAGAGTGTTCACAAAACGTCTAGCAGCAGTAGCAGCCCACCTAAGAAGGCAGGGAATTTACGTTTACCCATACGTAGATGACTGGTTAGTAAAGGCATGCACATACAACCTTTGCAAACAGCACATAGAAAGGGTCTAAGGACCTTGTTCGAACTAGGTTTCTCAATACATTAGGAGAAATCATCAATAACATCAGAGCAAGTGACGATTTTCTTAGGGGCAGAAATCAACAAGAGAGTAGGGAAGTTGTTACCAAGCTCAAAGAGGACAGTAGCAATTCTGAAGGAGACACAGATTTACCGGAATGGGCAAGTTCTGACAGTGAGGACAGTGGGGTAACTACTAGAGATGATGGCTTCATGCATTTATCTGGTTCCAAACATTTTACTGCACATGAGACCATTCCAGGAATGGATTCAGTAACAATGGCCACAGGCAACAGGGAGTTGGGAGGATCTAGTGGTTGTTACACAGACATTTATTCAGGAGATGACATGGTGGAACAGGAAGAACATAACACAGGGGAGACCTTTCACACAACCAACTCCAACAGTCACCATTACAACAGAAGCTTCCCAACTGGGGTGGGGAGCCCAAATTAACATCCTCAATGGGAGGGGTCTATGGACACAGCAGGATGCGATAAAACACATCAACTGCCTAGAGTTAAAAACTGTTGGGCATATTATCAAGCACGGCGTTAACATTATCGCCGCTTACCATCAGAAAACTGCTGCTAAAATGGCGATAATGGACTTGATAATACGCCGTACAGAATTCCCATAGAAGCCCATGTTCACACCACAACATGGGCTTCTATGGGAATTGTCAAGGGCATATTATCAAGCCCATTATCGCCGCTTTAGCTGCAGTTTTCTGCCGCTAAAGCCACGATAATGTTAATGCAGTTTCTTGATAATATGCCCCTGTGTTCCTAGCCTTAAAGACCTTTCAGAAGGAGCTTTAAGGAAAAAGGGTGCTGATTCAAACAGACAATACAACCACAATGTTTTACATCAACAAACAAGGAGGAACACAATCAGTAACACTGTCAACCCTAGCCCAGGAGCTATGGAGATGGGCTATCCCAAGGAACACAGACCTATTAGCAATCCATCTTCCAGGGAAGGACAATGAGGCAGACGGATTGAGCAGACAAACATCAGCATCCCGCAAAGGGGAGATGAATCAATCAGAAATTCAAAAAATCTTCAAGAAATGGAGGACTCCACAAACCTACTTATTTGCAACACTCCAAAATGCAAAATGCCAAAACTTCGCATACAGACAACCATGCGCACATATGGCATTCGTATACCTGATTATCCAGCATATTGATTATTATAGGCCATCAATACAACCTTCTTATTTTCACTATGAATCACTCCTTCCTAAATTTTGCTTCTGTGTTAAATTAACTTTTCTTCCAAATGAATTAACCTATCTCTCTCCATAGCTTTTCATCCAGGACATATAGTTCGGTCTTCACTCTCCAATATTCCTTCTCTTTAATGCACAACACATATTTATCCAGCCATCTCTTGGCAATCTTCTCTGCAACTGACAATAAAACCCTTTCTTCAGCTACAGCACTTCTTCTTTCTGCTTTGCACACAGCTGACTTTTTCCCCCAGAACTAGTTTGCCATAGATCTCTTCTACTTCTCCCCTACTTCTCCCACTAATAATCTGAACAAACAGACCACAACTTTGTTTATAAGCCTACTTACATATTCAACCTGGAAATCATTTTCTTTGAGTTCTTCAATCCACCTAGCTATCCTTGGTTTCGCTGGTCCAGAACATTTGTTAGAGGATACTTGCACAAAAGGCTTGTAATCCGACTTCACAACAAACAGTGGTTCCACAGGAAAAATGTGAAGTGGTAAATAGTGCAGTTGCACCTGAGAGCCTCCTTTTCGATAACTGAGTTGTCACTTCAGTTTCATGGGGGTCCATGGACACAAAAACAGTAACTACCCTTTTCATTATCACAGAACAGCGCTATTGCCCTTAAGACTAGCATTAGTGGTTAATTAAATGTTCCTTTTCATATCAAATGGGTTCAACACCGTTTTCAATTTTTATAATGTCAAATGCCTTCTGGCAGTCTGCTGACCATGTGAACACAAACCACTTGTTCATCAGCTCTGCTAGTCTTGCAAAATCACCCATAAATTTAGAGCAGAATTCCCTGAATCCAAGAAATGATGCACCTCCTTCCTATTACACTGGGCTGGTACTTTGGTTACTGCCTCTACTAAATTCAGTTTAGTTTTGATTCCTGCACTAGTAATTATCTGCCAAAACTACTATTCTCTTCTTATCCTAAAATTACATTTCTTGGTTTTTAATATGACTCCATGCTCCTGTAACATAAATTGTCAGCTATTACTGTTTGTACACTTTCCTCCAAAGGTCCCAACATTCTGCTCAGCAGCAATTCATGTCCAGCCAAGACTTTTACTGAACACAAGGATATACTTTTAAAAACATGACATTTTTTAGGCCTGGGATGAGTTTGTGGAGTTCTGCTACTTTGAACTTCATGAAGTGCAGAAAAAACTCTGCCATGTTTAATAAGTGGTGGAGTGAGGTACGAAAACAAGTTACTTACCTGTAACTTTGGTTCCCCAGTATTGGTAACTTTCATAGATTTATTTTCAAAAGAAGGGAGGAGGGAGATCACTTGATCAACGGGCACCATTGACCACTCAAGGGAGTGGAAGGTCCAGTCGCAGTGTGTGCCCGTATCAACGGTTACAACAAGGGGGTTCCTGGACTGTTCCTAAGCGTGACTGAGGGAAAGACTAGCTGGCGTGACCAGAGGTGTAGATGTGACACCCAAGGGCATCCATTTTGTTGGATGGATTTGCCTCACACACCCCGAAGGATGTCATGCTTCATCATCGGCGGTTGCTCCTCGTCGGGGAGGCGGTGCAATCCCCGACGGGCTCACCTCAAAGAGGGGCTCTTTGGCGGAGATCTTTTTCCAACTGCCTTATGGTGAGGTGTGGGTGTGTGGGCAGGGTGGTATGTGATAGTGAGAAAGGGATATTAAAATGTAGCTAAGGGTACCGGAATGAACTTTATTCTGGGGGTCCCTAGCTGCAGTTAAAAACAAGGGGCTAGCTCACTAGGAGTCAACGAGTAAGTTCAGGTGAACCTAGATGGGGCTAGTAGTGCAAAACGGTCGACATGTTTCTCGCAGTGGGCAATAGTTACCCGCGATTCATCAGGACCTATAAAAGGTGATTAACCACATGCTAGTGTCATGTGTGGGTTGGTGTGTGTATTACCTCTGTGAGAGTTGTCCTATGCCTAAACATGGAAAGGAGATAAAACAACAATGGTTAAAACAATTTGCAAAAAATGCAAAATCGGTCACGCCAATGGGGAAGAATTGTGAAAAGCGTGGCATGCTGTAGGTGTACTTATGGTTCAAGTAACAATCAACACATGCCTGGGTGGTTAAGTATGCCAAATGTCTGAAGTATGGCGTACACAACAATCACTAAGTAGGTGAAGTGGGTATTACTGTGAAGTGTGAGGAGGTTTTTTAAAAGATTAAAGAAAGGATTAACATGCAGTAGCTAAGCAAGCTCAATTGTGCAACTGGGTTCATACCCTGTGAAGGTATCAGTAAGTAGCAGGGGGAGACCCCCATTAAAACATGATGATTAAAACATGAGCAAATTGCACATACACTCCTACTTCAGGGAGCCACAGTTCTAACAAACATTCCCATTATCCACTCACCTATTTATCAAGAACTAACTGCCACATGAGGGGTCGGCGGGATGAGGCATCAGGGATGAGTCATAGAGTCAAGACTGGGTTTGGGATTAAACAAAACAACACAACCAAGCGAGTATTAATGAAAATAGCAGTGTCTACTACTTCGAGTGGCTCCCAGCCTAGAGCCCTCTTGTCCCGCTGGAGCACTCACCTCTGATCTCCTGCGCCCCGGCTGCTTGACCTACCCTTCTCCGCTGAGCTCGAGTAGATGTCAGAGCTCGGCGGGAAGGGTTTATTTACATTACTCGCAGCGAATCACCACGGAGCGAGCGTCCCCGCCTCTCTGCGGGTCACGTGGTTACCGCCGTACGTGGGGCGGCCATTTTAAGCTAGTCAGTCTATGGCGTTCGTTGGACTAAGTTGTGTGTCCGCGCGCCTTAGAGCTGTGTATAGTGCATAAGGAGCCCGTTGCTCCGGGTATTGGAGCGCGTGGGAGCTGGATTACAAAACAGTTAGACCTTGCTTATTTATTAGCAATGTGTAGAGGTGGCCTCCTGATACTATTAAGTGTTTCGGCGGCCATGATTGGATGGTGTCACAGCGCCTAAGCCCCTGGGTGAGTCACGTGATTATCGTCGTTAGGGAGGCGGACATCTTAAACTAGTGGGTCTATCACATTAGATTGGTTAATGTGCAGGGTCATTAATACAAAATGTATCAGCCAGATATCAAGCCCCTCTGGTGCTGTTGCATTAGTTTTGTTCGTGATGTGGACAATGTAGGGGGTAGAAGCCCTTGTTAGAGTGTTTTATTGCAAGTATACTATGCCAAATGGGCCCATAGGGGAAAAGAGGGGGGGGGAAGGGGGAGGATATCATTACAGATAGCAGCCCAAAGCTGGATGTGGGGCTACATGGAATGGTTTGCAATGGTGTACAAAAATGGGGTTGTAATAGCTCATAGCGAATGCCAAGGGATATCTTCATTGAGTCCCAGTCTGTCAGAGGATAGACGGTGGACCCATCTCTGTTCCTTCCTAAAGAGGACATTCTTGGGGCAGTTGGGGCTAGACTCGATTACTATGGGGGAACTGGGGATATTGCCAAAAGGGAGGGGGCCCGGTGAGAGGTCCTTGGTTAGGATAGTTAGGGTAACTTTGTTGCCCTGGGCCCCTTCCTTTTCTAGCTCTGGGCGGCATTTGTGCTGCACCATTTTCTCCACTGCTATCGGAGCCGCTATTAGAGCCCCTTCTGGAGGAGTTATTGCTGGAGTCCGAGTTATAGTCTGTATTCTGGTTGGTCCCGGGGGGCACATAGTCATCCTTAAGATATGGATAGACCTTCTCTTTAGAGAATTTCTTGATGTCCTTTTGCAATTTAGCAACCTTTTGGTTCATCAGAAATTCTTTGTGTTCCGCCATCTCTTTGTTAATTTCCGCTAGTTTTGTCTTAAAGCCAGGATTTTGTACCGCTGATTTCAAGGCCGCTTCAGCTGCTTGTATTCTCACTAGAAATGCGTCTGCTAGGCGTTTGGCTGTGTTGACTATCAGGATGAGGAGGTCGTGTGTACATCTAACAATCAGACTAGATGAGGGGTCAATAAGCACTACCATGTATCGGAAACCCACTGACCGCAACAGTCTCTTACACTATAAAAGTCACCATCCGAAGGCCTTGCGCACCAATTTGCCCTTCGGGCAATTCTTGCGGATTAGGCGCAATTGCAGCGATGTGCATGATTATAAAAAGGAATCTACAATCTTGTCCAGGAACCTTCTTGACAGGGGTTATCCCATAAGCGATGTTCTGAGAGCCAAGAAACGGGCAAGGAACAATAATCGCGAGGCACTGCTTGAGCACCGGGAAAAGGTCCTTACTGAGAACCAACCCATCACATGTGTGACAACATTTACCCCTAGGTCTAACCAAATCAGGAAGACTATCAAACATCATTGGGGAATATTGAACACGGGTGAGATGACCATGGAAGACCCTAGGTTTGCCTTCAAGAGGTCGCAGAACCTAAAAGATATTCTTATCAGCACCCGACCTAAGAAGGCGATAAAAGACACCCAACAGACACTGTGGCAGCTTCCCCCAGTTACGGGCCACTACCCCTGCGGTATGTGTGGAGTCTGCCGGTACACCATGACAGCTAAAACTATACAGCTATCTGAGACCTTTACATGGGAGCTGAGGCACCATACTAATTGCAACACCTCACACTGCGTTTACCTCCTCACGTGCCCTTGCGGTTTGCAATATGTCGGAATGACAACCCGCCCTATCAAAACTAGGATAATTGAACATCGGAGCAACTTCCGCTGCAAAAGGACACACACAAAGATGTGTAAACATTATGTAGACCAAGGCCATGATGAGGACTCTGTCAAATGGGTAGTAATCGAGTCTAGCCCCAACTGCCCCAAGAATGTCCTCTTTAGGAAGGAACAGAGATGGGTCCACCGTCTATCCTCTGACAGACTGGGACTCAATGAAGATATCCCTTGGCATTCGCTATGAGCTATTACAACCCCATTTTTGTACACCATTGCAAACCATTCCATGTAGCCCCACATCCAGCTTTGGGCTGCTATCTGTAATGATATCCTCCCCCTTCCCCCCCCCCTCTTTTCCCCTATGGGCCCATTTGGCATAGTATACTTGCAATAAAACACTCTAACAAGGGCTTCTACCCCCTACATTGTCCACATCACGAACAAAACTAATGCAACAGCACCAGAGGGGCTTGATATCTGGCTGATACATTTTGTATTAATGACCCTGCACATTAACCAATCTAATGTGATAGACCCACTAGTTTAAGATGTCCGCCTCCCTAACGACGATAATCACGTGACTCACCCAGGGGCTTAGGCGCTGTGACACCATCCAATCATGGCCGCCGAAACACTTAATAGTATCAGGAGGCCACCTCTACACATTGCTAATAAATAAGCAAGGTCTAACTGTTTTGTAATCCAGCTCCCACGCGCTCCAATACCCGGAGCAACGGGCTCCTTATGCACTATACACAGCTCTAAGGCGCGCGGACACACAACTTAGTCCAACGAACGCCATAGACTGACTAGCTTAAAATGGCCGCCCCACGTACGGCGGTAACCACGTGACCCGCAGAGAGGCGGGGACGCTCGCTCCGTGGTGATTCGCTGCGAGTAATGTAAATAAACCCTTCCCGCCGAGCTCTGACATCTACTCGAGCTCGGCGGAGAAGGGTAGGTCAAGCAGCCGGGGCGCAGGAGATCAGAGGTGAGTGCTCCAGCGGGACAAGAGGGCTCTAGGCTGGGAGCCACTCGAAGTAGTAGACACTGCTATTTTCATTAATACTCGCTTGGTTGTGTTGTTTTGTTTAATCCCAAACCCAGTCTTGACTCTATGACTCATCCCTGATGCCTCATCCCGCCGACCCCTCATGTGGCAGTTAGTTCTTGATAAATAGGTGAGTGGATAATGGGAATGTTTGTTAGAACTGTGGCTCCCTGAAGTAGGAGTGTATGTGCAATTTGCTCATGTTTTAATCATCATGTTTTAATGGGGGTCTCCCCCTGCTACTTACTGATACCTTCACAGGGTATGAACCCAGTTGCACAATTGAGCTTGCTTAGCTACTGCATGTTGATCCTTTCTTTAATCTTTTAAAAAACCTCCTCACACTTCACAGTAATACCCACTTCACCTACTTAGTGATTGTTGTGTACGCCATACTTCAGACATTTGGCATACTTAACCACCCAGGCATGTGTTGATTGTTACTTGAACCATAAGTACACCTACAGCATGCCACGCTTTTCACAATTCTTCCCCATTGGCGTGACCGATTTTGCATTTTTTGCAAATTGTTTTAACCATTGTTGTTTTATCTCCTTTCCATGTTTAGGCATAGGACAACTCTCACAGAGGTAATACACACACCAACCCACACATGACACTAGCATGTGGTTAATCACCTTTTATAGGTCCTGATGAATCGCGGGTAACTATTGCCCACTGCGAGAAACATGTCGACCGTTTTGCACTACTAGCCCCATCTAGGTTCACCTGAACTTACTCGTTGACTCCTAGTGAGCTAGCCCCTTGTTTTTAACTGCAGCTAGGGACCCCCAGAATAAAGTTCATTCCGGTACCCTTAGCTACATTTTAATATCCCTTTCTCACTATCACATACCACCCTGCCCACACACCCACACCTCACCATAAGGCAGTTGGAAAAAGATCTCCGCCAAAGAGCCCCTCTTTGAGGTGAGCCCGTCGGGGATTGCACCGCCTCCCCGACGAGGAGCAACCGCCGATGATGAAGCATGACATCCTTCGGGGTGTGTGAGGCAAATCCATCCAACAAAATGGATGCCCTTGGGTGTCACATCTACACCTCTGGTCACGCCAGCTAGTCTTTCCCTCAGTCACGCTTAGGAACAGTCCAGGAACCCCCTTGTTGTAACTTTCATAGATTCCCATGCTTTGTATCATTCCCCCTCGTCGGAATGGGAGCCTCGGTAGTATCACAACCATAGAAACAAAAGAGAAAAAATAGGCCTAGGCCTCATCTCCTTTTGTATCCTATCACCCTCTTTGTGCAAAAGAGACCAAACCTTTGTCAGGACCAATCAGAGCAGCCTCACCCCCTAAGAACATTCCTGAGAGAGCTCAGAGCCTCATATTTTCGTAGCCGTTGTGAAAACCGCCACTATCTCTGTCAAAAAACTGAGCTTTCCTAGGGGAGGAGGGTGGGCGCATGGGAATCTATGAAAGTTACCAATACTGGGGAACCAAAGTTACAGGTAAGTAACTTGTTTTCTTGCCCCAGTATTGGAACTTTCATAGATTCCCATGCTTTGTATCAGAGTAGCTAGCAGTAATAACCAAGACACATTTTGTAGATACATGGCATCACATAACCATAAAGCATATAAACTTATAGCATAGCCAACAAGAAACAAAATGTGCTCACCAGGCTGGAGGGCTTGTAGGGAAAGCTCACCTCTCAATGGAAAAGATTCCGCAGCACTGCTTGACCAACAGCCGCGTCGTCTCGTCCTGCAGACTCCAGGCAGTAGTGCTTCGTGAAGGTATGTGTACTGCTCCACGTTGCTGCCCTGCATATGTCCTTAATGGCGACTCCAGAGAAAAGAGCCACCGACGATGCCACAGACCTTGTGGAATGTGCACAGACTTTTCTGTCCAAAGGCTTGCCCGCCTCCTGATGGCAGAATTGAATCGCACTGGAGATCCAGCGGGAAATGCCACTCTTTGCCAAAGGAAACCCCTTCCGTGGTGCGCTGTAGGACACAAACAACTGGGATGATTTCGAAAGGGTCGTGTGCGCTCTAAGTAGATTTTTAAGCATCTTTGAACGTCCAAAGAATGTAATGTGCGTTCCGCAGGCGTTGAAGGGCGCGGAAAGAAAGACTTTAAAATCAAAGGTTCATTCAAGTGGAACTCAGATGGCACCTTTGGAATACATTTCGGATGGGTGTGAAGAATAAGCAGATCTTTTTTGAATTGCAGGAAAGGATGCACTGTGGAGAGGGCTTGAAGCTCACTCACTCTTCTCGCTGATGTTAGAGCTAAGAGGAGAGCAAGTTTCCAAGACAGGAATTTCAAGTCCGCCTTGTGCACCGGCTCAAACAGAGCTTTCATGAGTTGAGCCAGGACAAGATTGAGTTGCCAAACTGGTGGAGGAGGGCGAACTGGAGGATTCATTCGAAACAAGCCTTTTAAGAATTGTTTAATAATCCTAGAGGACCATAAGGAAGGGCCTGAAGAACTGCGCCTAAACCTCGATATGGCTGCAAGATGTACCTTAACAGATGAATGCGCCAACCCAGACTTTGCCAATGATAGTATATATGGCAAAAGTTGATGAGGTAGAGATTTGTAAGGATGTAGATATTTTCTCTGACACAACAGGCAGAACCTCTTCCATTTAGCCTTGTAAGTCTTATTAGTGCTCGGTGCTCGTGCTTGGGACAAAACGTCTCTACATTCCTGGGAGAGATTCAGATGATGGAACTCTCTGTGTTCAAGAGCCACACTGTCAAGTGCAGTGATTTCGGATTCGGATGGTAAACTTGTCCTTGATTCCTCAACAATATGGAAGGAATTGGTCGTAAGCGAATCGGATGAGCTTGGGAGAGTAGAAGGAGTTCTGTGTACTAAAATTGCCGGGGCCAAGCTGGTGCAATGAGAATCATCTTGCACGGTTCCGCTTTCATTTTCCTGAGTATTCGAGGAATGAGGGGAATTGGCGGAAAAGCGTAAAAGAATGTGCTGTACCAGGCTATCGAAAGGGCGTTCCCCAGAGATCCCTGATGGTGAACCTTGCTTGCGTAAAACCGGCATTTTGCGTTCCCCGGAGTGGCAAAAAGGTCGATGGTTGGTGTCCCCCAGACCGAAAACACACTCTCCAGAATGGACTGATTTGACTCCCATTCGTGATTCCCCTCTGTCTGGCGACTCAGGGCATCCGCCTTGACATTGAGAGAGCCTGCCAGATGTTCGGCTCTCAAGCTGATGTTGTGTAGAATCGCGTAATCCCAGATCCTCTGAGCTTCTTTGGACAGAGTGTGCGATCTCGTTCCTCCTTGCTTGTTGATGTAGTGCATGGCTGTCGTATTGTCCGTCTGGACCAGCACTGTATGATTTCGGACCCTGGGAAGGAAAGCCTGCAAAGCCAAATAAATGGCCGCTAGCTCCAAAAAATTGATATGGCACTGACGCTGTTCTGGACTCCAGTGCCCGCTGACTTGAAGCTCTCGGAGCACCGCTCCCCAGCCTTCCAAAGAGGCATCCGTTGTCATGATCAGAGGGGATGGTGAAACTCTGAACGTCAGACCCTGTGCGATATTGTCCTGCACTAGCCACCACTCGCATGCCTTTCTCATCTTTGGTGTCACCAACACTTTGTCGTTGAATGATCCCTCTGCTTGGCACCATTGTATGTCTAGCTCTTCCTGCAGAGGACGCATTCGCAGCCTGCAATGAGGTATTAATGGTATGCAGGATGACATCGACCCGAGCAGGGACTTGTATTGTCTGACTGAAAGGCATTTCTTGTAGAACAGTTGGCGAGCCGATATGATCAACTTCTGTTGACGTTCTTCTGAAGGACGAGCTGTGCATTGCTTCGTGTCTAAAATGGCCCCAAGGAACCTTGTGGATCTGGAGGGCTGTAGAACTGACTTGTGTTTGTTCAATTGAAGGCCCAGGTGACTGAACAACTGAATGCAAACCGAAACAGCTTGAGAGGTGTCCTTGAAAGATGGAGCCTTGACGAGCCAGTCGTCCAAATAAGGGAAAACCTCCAGGTATTGTTTTCGTAGATAAGCTGCTACTGGTGCCAACACTTTGGTGAATACTCGAGGTGCAGACAGAAGGCCAAACGGAAGCACCTTGAATTGGAAATGGCTCTTTCCCACTGTGAATCACAGATATTGTCTGTGAGCTGGATGTATTGGAATGTGGAAATACGCATCTTCTAAATCCAGAGACGCCAAATAGTCGCCTGGGTTCAAAAGAGGAAGAATTTCTTGGAGAGTGACCATCCTGAAAGAGAGCTTGATGAGATAGGTGTTGAGCTCTCGTAGGTCTAGTATGGGGCGTCAAGTCTCTGCCGTCTTCCGAACCAGGAAGAACCTGGAATAAAAACCTTTGCCCCTCTGAGAGAGAGGTACCGGTTCTATTGCCCCCTTGAGGAACAATTGGTGGGCTTCGAGGTGGTGCAGTTCCAGATGTTTCGTGCGGGTGGCGCCCGGAGCTCTCGTTGGAGGAAGGTCTTGGAACTCCAACGTATGGCCACTCTGAACAATATTCAGGACCCACTGGTACGATGTTATACACTTCCAGCTGGTCAGGCAAAATGATATCCTGCCCCCCACTGATGTGACTGGGAGGGGAGGAACTGTAGGTAGAGCCCGGAGGCCGCTATTGTCTCTTGGTGTTGTCGCGTCCATGACGGTTCTGACGCCCTCGCTGAGGTTGGCGAGAGTAAGACGCCGATTGTCCCTGCCGTTGATTTGAATACTGAGTCTTATAAGATTGTGAAGACTGAGAGGAATATCTCTGTTGGGTGTTGCCTCTGTATGAAGAGAAACCTCTTCCACGAGCTCCTTTAAATGGGACCTTACGGTAGTTGAGTGATCCCAAAGACTTCACTGTGTCTGTATCCTTTTATATATTTTGCAGGGCATCGTCAACATGCTTACCAAGGAGCATCTCTCCATCAAATGGGAGGTCCAGGATCTTATTTTGGACCTCCTGACGAAATCAGGTGGCTCTTAACCAACCTTGGCGACGAAGCACAGCCGACCCTGCCAATGCTCGAAAAGCTGTGGACGCTATGTCCATAGCGCAGTCGATAACTTCAGAGGATGAATTTTCTCCCTCCATCAGAACTCTCTTTGCCTCTTCCCTCGCGGAGTCTGGCAGTTGTTCCACGAAAGGCTCCATGTCACACCACATCTGGCGATCGTATCTGCCTAGAATGGCGAGAGCATTTGCTGCTCGAACTAGTAAGCTGGCCATGGAAGAAAACCTCTTCCCCACATTATCCAAGCGCCTACCGTCTTTGTCCGGAGGCGTAGTCAAAGGTGTTGATGGGTTCTTAGACTTGCTTTGAGCAGCCTGTGATATCACTGAATCAGGCTTCGGCTGCCCAAGAAGACAAGCTGGACTGCCATCTGGAGCCTTATACTTCTTTTTCAACCTGGGGAGAACCGGAATCACAGTGGCTGGATTTTGCATTATCACACATGCTCAATAATAGGGATGGACTTGACCGATCTTCTGTACTGATCCTTAAAGTCATACAGGAAACATTCAGACTCTTCCTTCGAAATTGGTAGCCCAAACCTCTTTGCAGCTCTCTCCATGAGGTTATGAAACCCCCCTATATCAACCGGAGGGGAAATAGAAGTATCCCGACCAGTGGCGTCTGGATCTTGCAACCCACTGTCTCCTTGATCAAAGTCTGGGTCCTGCAATGGTTCAGTCAAGGGATCCACCTGTACCTCATCATCCGAAGAGGTATCCTGCTGAATAGGAGTGGAGGGTCCGGGATCCGGTGTCCGAGAAAGGACCCTAGGAATGACCGTTGGTGGTGTGAGAGACACCACTTGTGACGGAGGAAGTTCGACCACTGGCTGCGCTTGTGGCAACGCCTGAGGTGGAGGTTGCATAGACTGCATTGACTGTTCCGAAGGAAACCTGTTCCTATAGTCCTGCAGCATCAACTGCAGGTCAGAAATTAAAGAGGCGGGCATGGCCACCATGTCCTGCCCTAAACCAGGTGGACGTAGTCCTTGTGGAACATATTGATGCACCTGATGGTCATATTGCTCATAGTATTCCTCCGTGTCAGTCTCCTGCTGTTTTACATTTAAGTCTGAGGGACTGTAGGCATCCCCAAAACGGCCTTCATTTTCCTCATCCTCCTCCGAATCGTCATCTAGAAGCAATGACGGTAGATCTGTCGAAACTCGTCGAGAAAACGTCATTTCAGGTGTAATTTTCATTCTCTGCAGAGGAAAAGGTATTGTCGACGGAATCGTCGACGGCACAGAAGGCCTCGTCGTCGACGGTCTCGTAGACGAACTCGTCGTCATCACCATCATTGTTGTCGTCGAAGTCGTTGTCGTCGTCGACGTAGTTTTCGTCGTCGACAGCTGTTTTCCGGAGACCACCATCGTCGACGTAGAAGAAGTTATCGTCGACGAACCAGGAACCTTGAACGACGACGAAGTCGTCGACGCTGAAACCGCTACCAACGACGAGCCCGTCAACGGAGCCAAGGAAGCAGCGAGAATTTTGCCAGAAGTAATCGTCGCCGACGTACCTGATGTTTTTGTCGTCGACGGACGCTGCTTTTTCTCAGGCACGGTCCCTGGAGTGCCTGCAGAGTGTTTGTCACCAGTCTTTTCCTTTTTGGATGGAGGAGAAGTAATAGAAACCTCCTTTTTGTCCTTAGAGGCTGTAACTAATCCAGCAGCCTGTCCCTGCCTCTCCTTTTCACTTCCGTGAGCAGATTGAAGGGGACTAGCCCTCTCAGACCTGTCAGAGATCTTATGAGGGGCCTTAGAAGGGGGCTCAGCTGAAGAAGAACCAGGAGGAGACCTACCCCTCTTCTTGGATCTGTGAGAGGAAGCCAGAGATGTCGAATCCTCTTCATCCGATGAGAGAATCTCCTTTCGAGTCTTTACTTTTTGAGGCCAGGTCAAAAGCCGTCCCTCTCTATCTCGAAGTGTCTTAGTAGAGAAGGTTCTACAAATTTTGCAGTCTGTGGCCTTGTGGTCAGGGTATAAGCAATAGATACAGCTTTCATGCTTATCCTTCACAAAAAGACGCTTTTTTCCACAAGACGCACAGGACCTGAAAAAGGCCTTCTTCTCCTTGTCAGACATGTCCTGATTGAAGTAGAAAACTTGAAGAAATAAACAGTTAGAATGAGAAAAACTGAGCAGAGCTCAATGGAGACTCCCTAGCACAACGTGCGGTAGAAAAATCTGAGGCACTGAGCTCTCTCAGGAAGGTTCTAGGGGGTGAGGCTGCTCTGATTGGTCCTGACAAAAGTTTGGTCTCTTTTCCACAAAGAGGGTGATAGGATACAAAAGGAGATGAGGCCTAGGCCTATTTTTTCTCTTTTGTTTCTATGGTTGTGATACTACCGAGGCTCCCATTCCGACGACGGGGAATGATACAAAGCATGGGAATCTATGAAAGTTCCAATACTGGGGCAAGTTGTGCTTCTCGTGCTGATTTTTAGCATAGGGAGTTTATCCTGCGCTGTAAAGTCAGCACGAACCGTACCACGTGCAGTGCAAGAGGGCCCTGCTTCTTTCTGCTGCTTGAGTAGATGTTCTACTTGAGAAGCAGCCTCCTCAATGCGAGAGGCAGGTTTCTCAATGTGAGCGGTAGTGACCTGTCATGACCGACAGCATTGATAAATCTCTCCCGGAGGTGGACTAGAGTACTATTTTGCTCGCTCACCAACTTAACCTCGTCGATCGTGAGAGAGGAAAAACTCTGCTCTGCGCCGCTATGCAGAGTTTTTCAGAACTACGTGCTCTACTTGGATCACAGAGTGGCAAAAACTCTGCAAACTCCATGAGCGCAGCGGAATTTTACACCCAAGCCTAATAATTGTACTATCTGACAGTTCCCAGGCTCTCTCCTTTACTTCAGGTTGCTCAAGCAAAAATTCTACCCACCATCCCGTATGGAAGCATTGTAGTGTGGTTTATGGGCCTCTTTTTGCGTGCATTTTAAGTTAGCATGGCTTATTAGAAGTTGAAACGCCATTTTACCTTTTGCTGATTTTTGCACACAACAATACCTAGCTGTTTTTGAAAAGTTAGCTTTCACGAAGGTCTATACATGAGAAAAGGTTTGCTTTTCGACATTTCTAGACATACATCGTGCCCCCAGTCTGTACATGAATGTGCTGAGGCGTCAAGGTTATCATAACATGTGATCCTGTTTATCGGAGTGTCCGTGTTACACATTCTAGACACAACATTTTGGCAGCTGCGAGCCGAGCTAGATTCTGGCGCCTATATCATAGCACACTTGCCATAATTTCACACACTTGGATGATTCCAGGGATGCAGAGAGACTTGCCGAACCAGATGTAATTTACACTTACTGTGCGGAAAGGTAATGGGGTCCCCCAAAACAAGCTCAAGTGACCTTTTATAGCTTATAATACATAGTTCCTATATAGGGAGGGAGTTTAAACTAGGCACTGTATCACCTGTTTGCACTATCATTGTAATATGATTCCTCCTTTTGTATTTTATGTAGTTGTAACCATGCTGACCATATTATTCTTAATCATATGTCTGCTTATGTTGACTAAAATACTGCGCATGAGATCAAGTCGTTAAAATTTATATTTTCACCTTACTGTGTCTCTTTTTTACTCCTGTTGTGTACTAGTATGAGAGTATAACAAAAGAGTGTTCTCACTTCCCACCATTCCTGAGATGGTCCTAAGTCGCATATTCTAGGTTGTCTAATCATTGGTTACTTTGCTATAGGATGAAGAGCTAATGTGACACTGATTGCTAGCTGGTTGGGGTTTCTAGGAACTAAGGTGAGTTTCTGGTACACCACAATTCACTAATGTCCTAGGTCTCTGTGCGCAGTTCTGTGTATGAGCAGAAATCCTTGCAACAGCATTGCTCTAAGAAGGACGGACTCTAAAAATCTTGACAATACCATCATCAGAGCTTACAGGATCCTTTTTTAACATACCTACCTATGCATCAGCTGCTCAGATTAGACTGGAATAACAGCTAGCAAGACAGGGGGCTTACTGAACAAGCTGGCGTAAAATTAGGGTTGCCCCCAAGAACATCCTAAACCAGAGGTCTTCAATCTGTGGGGTGCGACCCCCAAGGGGCCGTGGAGTCCTGGGAAGGGGGTCTTGCATTTCCAGGCCTAACTTCTGCCTGGAATACAAAGCATTTGCTCTTCCTTTTGGGCAAACAAACCATGATGGTTAAAATGCTTCAGCTGAAGTAAATTGAGTATCATGTGCTGTAAAAGGAAGAGGCCCAGCAAGACAATCCTTCAAAACAAGCCTTCATGCCAGGGTGCATGCTTGCCTGAATGAAATGCAAATGTGCACTAAGACTTAGGGGCCGATTATGATTGCGGTTTTTCCGCATCCTCGGGGCCGGCGGAAGCCACCGCCGGCCCAGAGGATGCGGAAAAACCGCAGCGGACTGACCAAGGACCCACCGCCACATTAGGATGGCTGGTGGGTCCTGGTTTCCGTCCGCAGCTTTTCCGCCGCGGTCGGCTTACAACCGCGGTGGAAAAGCTCTGATATGGTGACGGTGTCTCTCAGACACCGTCCGCCATATCAGGATGGCCTTTAAAAAGTGCTTTTCCACGGCGGATTTTCCGCCGTGGAAAAGCATACGGATCTTCACTGCGGGGGCCCGTTGCGGGCCCCCTAGGTGAAGGGGGGATGGGGGGTGCACATGGGGGGTACCTATGGTACCCCCCTGCATTTGCATGCAGAAAGCGGCAGGCACCGCGCGGTGCCTGCCTCTTTCTGCATGCAAATGAAATGCGTGCATTTTTAACATTGCCGCGGGTGCAGCTTGAAGCTGCACCCGGTGCAATGTTAAAAATAGAGGATGTGACCGCCAGGGTGGCGGTCACATCCTAATTGTACAGGAGGGAACTCCGCATGCCATGCGGAGGTTCCCTCCTGCTCTGGGGTCGCGGACGGACGCAAGTCCGTCCGCGATCCTAATCGACCCCTAAATCTGCAAATTAAAATGATGCTTGAGAGCAATTTTCCTTCTAAGTTTTTTTCTCTGTTTATGGCAATGTAAGGTCTTTGGGCGCTGCAGCCAATGCTATGTGCACCAAGAACCGGACCGGGCATATGGGTGCAGCGACAAATATCAGTGCAAACATCACTCCAAACGTTTGCTTAAAAAATGAAAAATACGGTGCATTCCACACATAAAATGCCACATGATGGCTCTTAAGGCAGGTTTGCAATTTACATACACACATCATGAAAATGAATTTGTTACACAGGCAAGTACACTTCGGCTTTTGAAAACAACTGGACTCCAACAGTGGTACCAATATAAGATTTCGCTAAAGATTCTCAACTAGAGCTCTGTTCATAGGGTGGGGAAATGTCAGGAGCCTATACAAGATTGCATACCTGGGGATAAATTCATGGGGGCACATGTTATTCCCCCCCTCTGTGCATGCACCCCAAGTTCCTGGAGGGCATGGACTTGGCAGTCCATGCCTTGTAGGAATTTGCTTTGGTGTTCCCATTTCGGTGCCTTTTTTATAGGTTCTGCAGTGGGGCATGCGGGCACTTTGAGATCTGTATGGTGCACATTCTTTGCAGTAGGCATATTAACCCTCTGCGCTACCTTTAAACTTCCACTAGAGAAAACTCAGAGAGTTATTGTGGCATATTTAGTATTGCATGAAAATTCCTGGAGTCAAGGAACATCGCAGCAGGTGCTAATAAAGTAATAATATACCTGCAAACACAGAATTCCTTCCATCCAGCTCCTGAAGTCTGCACCCGGTACAGTAGCAACGGTCACACACCCCTAAAGTCGGCCCTGATCCCGCGGCTGAACCCTATTAACCACAGTAATGCAGCAAGTCTACTAGGGACAGCTTAAGGATTTTGGGGGCCCTGGACCAAACCTATTTTGAGGGCACCTGTTCAGAACAGGGTTGAATTCATGATTTCGTTTCAGCTCTTTCTTGCCCTCTTAGGTCAGGTCACTGCAGCATACAGGCGCAATTGTCTGTATTCTAAATGTTTTTACATCAAATGTTCAGGGATAGTGATGTGTGTTTTCAATATTTTAACACATCAGCAGTTCACTAATATTACTGCAAATAATATCTGTGACACACTCCCATTTCTCATATGTTTGGTCCTATTGCGATCTAAAAGAAACCTTTTTATGGACGTTGCATGAAAAATAAACATTTATGTGCAGAATGGCTATAATAGAGTTTCACACATCACCCACCTTAAAAATAAAGTGAGGGATAACGGCAGTAGCGGCCTGTGGAGGGAGTGCCGCCAGGCGGTGAGGCGGGGCGAAGAAGGGGCAGGGTGGGGGATAGTAAACACCAGCTCACGGCTGACCGGAGTAATGTAAGTAAATATATAAATAAAATGAATTTCATTGCACGCGCTAAAACGCCAAATGCGTTTAAGCACGCGCAATAAAATTCATTTTATTTATTTATTTGCTTACATTACTTCGGTCAGCCGTGAGCCAGAGTTGACTACCCCCCACCCTGCACCTCCCCTGCCCGCCTCACCGTCCTGCAGCTCTCCCTCCACAGGCCGCTACTGGATAATGGTATTCAAAACAATCGGTTTAGTAATTATTCAAGGTCATTACGGCAGGACTATCAGGAGGCTCTCCTCAAAGGCTGGGGCCCTGGGTCAGAGCCCACTTTGGCACTGCCTTAAATTGTCTCTAAAGTCTCTGCCCTGCTAAGTACCATGCATCAGGCCTTAGACTAACACATTTCAGTGTGGTGGTCCGCATCATTGCATTGAAATGCAAAGACATGCATAATTGCGGGTCCTCAGGAGGGCTAGTAATCATGCACGAATACTGACTGATTGATTTTTACTGACTAACGTTAACTCCTGTCCTTATTTTAACTGACTTTAACTCCAGTGCGCTTATTTCAATTTTCTACTGACTGCTCACTCCAAGCGAAACAAAGCTGAGTCAGAATCGTAACTTTCACTAGATGCGGGTGGGTCTAAACAGTGGGTGTGTGTTCACGTGAGTGCAGCAAGAGTGGGCAGAGCCATGGTGGCTGAAGGCTGGAGTAGGCTCGTCGTCACCCTGACCAAGTGGTGCAGAAGCAGCAATAGCCCACGCTGTCAAAGGCAACCTGGTGGTAAGTTCTGAGTGACTGAGGGGAAATTACGAGGAATGATACAGGATCATGTTCATGTGCAAGGGGTAAGTATGACTTGATGGAATGGTGGAGCCGCCTATCGCCGTGGAGTCAAGTGTGCAACATACGGGTTGAATATGTGACTGCTAACCATGCACCTCCTTTGCCTGTTTCACTCTGCGTCTGCTAGGCCTCTTGTGGGTTAGAATATTTGCTTTCTACGAGAGGGCAAGTCGGCATATAATAGACAGAGCCGAGCCTGACATCCTGGTTCTGTGTATGGTTTCCACATTGAGAAACATAGCAACCGTTTGTACAGTTTTCTTGAGAGGCCAAAGTTTGTCCCAGTGCAGCTGCTACTGAACCATAGTGTAGTGCGGCCTAAGCCTGGTTTTCACACCTGTTAAGTTGGCATGGCTTATTAGAAGTATAAACGCCATTTTACCTTTTGCTGCTTTTGCACACAACACTGCATATAGCTGTTTTTGTAAGTTAGGCTGCATGAATGTCTTCACATGGGAAAGGTTGTTTTCGACATCTCTAGACTTACATCGTGACCTTAGTCGCACAGTGAGTGCTGAAGCCGTCAAGGTTATCATAACATGGTAACTGTTGTTCGCCCTGATCGGCTAACGTTTTTTAGACACAACAAGTGGCAGCTGCGAGCCAACTGAAATCCTGACACCTTTATTATTACACTGCAGCCAGGATTTCACACACTTGGAAGATTTTCCGTTTCCGGGGATGCAGAGAGCTTTTGCTGATCCTGATGTGATTTACTCTTGCTGAGCTGAGAGGTAATGGGGTCTTCCTTACAAGTCTAAGAGACCTTCTATAGCTTATAAACATAGTTCCTCTATAGGGAGGGTGTTATAACTAGGCACTATACTTCCTGTTTTCACCATCATTGTAATATGATTTCTCCCTTTGTGTTTTATGGAATTGTACCAATGCTGACCATATTATTTCTAATCATATGTCTGCTTATGTTGGCAAAGACACTGTACCTGAGAGCACGTCGTTAAAATAAATATTTTAACCTTACCCGTGTCTCTTATTTACTCCTGTTGTGGACTGGTATGATAGTATAACAAAAGAGTGTTCTCACTTCCCACCATTCCTGAGTTGGTCCTAAGTTGGTGCTATAGGACAAAGAGCTAATGTGACAATGATGCTAGCTGGTTGGTGTATTCTAGGTACTGAGGTGAGTTTCTGGTACACCACAATTCACTGATGTCCTGGGTCTCTGTGCACAGTTCTGTGTAGGAGCAGGATCCTTGCAAAATTGCGCACCTAACGTAGTGGTCTTATTGTGAGACTCTCGAGTAGTGCTTATATCAGTCCATGGCCCCCTCACTATTGTTTTCGGTTGATAGTGGTGACGGATAAACCTACCTATAGTTACATAGGTCTTTTCAAGCTTGATATTTTAAAACGGTGACACAGGAAGTTCCGATTTCTGCTTGCAGCACAACATTTGGTTTATTGGCTCCCTCCCACACGTTTTAACGGCGGTCAGAATGGGACCATTGTCAATTACAGGCGCTCCTTGGCCTGTTTCTGCTGGTTATACCCTGCACCCTAATGCAGCGCATTGTACAGCTGTTGAATTAAGGCCCCTTTATGCCTCTGCAGTGTCAGTGATACGGGGTCTGGTTCATTACATTTCCAGCAACTTCCTGGGTGGGGCCGCTGGTGGTGCGGCGCATCCAGTTGGACCAAATGGGATGAAGCTTAATCCCGTTATGGTTAATGCAGTTATGGGCAAGCGTCCCCAGGATAAGGATGGGATGCCTTTCTGGCTTGCCGAAAAATTTGACCAACTGGAGGCAGTGTTTCCAAATACCACTCCTGTGGATAAATGCATGATCCTTACTATTAGTTTGCAGAAAGACTTAGTGCCGGACGTAAATGACTGTACCACTTGGGGTGTGATTTTTGCGGCAGTCTATACTAGGTGCTTCGGCAACCCATCAATGGCTGTCCTACCCTCAGTCATTAAATGCGTTCAGGATGAACACGGACCGGAGGCGGCTGTAGAGTTGGGAATGCAACTCGTGGGAGAGTTTGACATACTGCGCGATCTCATCCTTTCTCATGTTAAGGGAGATGCGGTAAGTTTCCAGGTGTCTAATGCTATGTGCGATGTTTCCGAAGCCGAGAAACCCTGGCAGTTACCGAAAATTATTACGGAGGCTTATAAGACCATAGGCCATAATAGTTTGGGTGTTAAGCCTTTTGCTAAAAAACAAGCACAGCAGCAAACTCAGTCAGCGTCTTCAGATAAAGATGATCACCAGAAAGTTCCGAAACAAATTGGAGTAAGATTAAAAAACAGGGGAAACATCAACAGGAACAGGGGTCCCGTCCTGCTTCACCTACACCTGCCTCTACTGAGCGTACATATGAGTTGCGCGACCGCACTACGATTAAGTCACCTGATAGATTTCAGGTTCCTGAACAACATTCTCCTCGCTCTTTGCAGGAAACATCGATCCCACCCACCGGTGGAGGAGGCGGCGGCAGAGGACAAGGTGCCCAACAGAGCTGTGAGCAGCCTCGCAATGCTGACGGAAAAGGCAAGCAGGAAGACTCACCACGTCAAAGGCCTCATTTTCAAAAGAAGAAAGTTGCACCTTTAACAGCGAGATATGCCACAGATAGTGAGAACGCAGCTTCGGAATCTACCATGGACACTGACGCTGTTGGACAGCACAGAGGAGATTACCATGGTGCGAGAGGCGCTGCGTCCACTACTGAAGGTGACAGCGACTGACACGGATGTACCATGTTACAACGCATACCGTTACAACTACCTACCATTACAACGCGACCATTACAACGCATACCATTACAACGCATAGCGCTTTGGGGTGCTGGATAGTGGTAAGTATAATTTACTATTCTAACTCCAGTCCCCGTGGACCCTAGGGAAGGTGTTGGATAGTAAATTATACTTATTCCCTATCCTATAGCGCCCCCCAGCGCAATGCGTTGTAATGGTATGCGTTGTAAAAGTCGCGTTGTAATGGTAGTGCGGAGTAACGAATGCGTTGTAACAGGTGCATACCGACTGACACCATTGTTGTAGTAGAGACAGCTGACACTAGAGTGGCTCCCCCTGATAGGCTTTTTGAAATAGACCTTTTAATTGAAGGGGACATACAGCGTACAACAAAAGGGGTATTTTGGGAAAATCTTACTACTACCTATGACATTTTGTTGGCGGAGGTCGACTGGCCCCCACCTTTTGTTTTAGCAGCTCCGCAAGGGGAAGAGGTAATCCTCCCTAGTTTCGCGCACACAGTGCCGAAGGAGCAGGCAATGCATTTTGCAGAAGATTGGGCTAAGACCCAAACTACTCGGGGGGGACTAACACTGCCAGCCAGAGGTTAGATTTACTGTTCGCACTCCAAAGTAAGTAAGAATTGGGAAAGTGTTGGATTTCGAAGAGGTTAGATTTACTGTTTCCATTGTAGCATAAGCAAAAGTGGGGAATGTTTTGGAAGTTTAAAGGATTAGGATTTACTATTAGCAACTCATAATTTTTTTATGAAAATACATAAATGTCAAACAAAATAAAAAAGTTATCATATTTAAAACAAACCATATATTCATTAAGTTAATGATTTAATATGTTATAATATGCTTTTTATATAAAAAATAAATGAAAAATCTCAAAATAATAAATATTTAAAATATATGCAGTTCCCTCATTACTACTAAAAAACAAAAACAAACACAAACAACCACTAACAAACAGTGTGCACTATGTGTGCCAGGGCTAGTAATGCAAATGCTACTAGTGGGCCAGCAGCACTAATTGTGCCACCCACACAAGTAGACCTAAAGAGAGAACTCAGACCTGCCACTGCAGTGCCTGCGCTCAGTTAGTTAAACTGCCATGTTGTCCTGAAAAGTGCACTCACTTGCCAGGCCTTACCCTTCCCTTTGTATGCACATCAGACACCCCTATGTAGGTCCAAGGTACCTCCTGGGCAGGGTGCAGTGTATGTAAAAGGTAGGACATGTACTAAGGTGTGTACCATGTCGTGACAATGAAATACTCTCCATTTCATTTCACTGTTTCAAGGTCATCTTGCCCATAGGACAGAATGGGGAATGCTGCGTAATACGTTTCCAGCCTATCTTTCCATAGGCTTAAGATGGAGAGGTGAAGTTTAGTGAACTCACAATTTAATAACACATCTTTTTGTGAAGGTGGTTTTTGCATTGTGTGCTTAGAAACCACACTTTTAGAAGTGGCTGGTTTTTTGTGTTCTAACATTTCTGTGTGCCTCTGCCTGGTTGTGGATTGACTGTCTGGATTCGAATGTGATAGGCTCTCGAGCAGGGGTCTCCAAACTTTTGTGTAGTGAGAGCTATTCTGGTCAGTGAAAATCATCGTGAGCTACTAAACCCCAAGCAACTCGCGCATTTCTCCAAGAGACCTCCCATGCCCAGTTTCATTGACGTTAAGGTTAAGCCTATGTCTTCAGAGCCCATAGTACTGTGGTTTGAACACAACACTGAAAGCAATGAATAAAATAATACATGTGATGCACAATGAAAGGCATTTTTTCAGATTCCGATCACCAAATCCACAACAACATACAAATACTGCAAATCAAGCTGAATGACTCAGAAAACGGTGGTTGGGTTGCTGTTGTGTTGCTCAAAAAAGACAGTAATTTTGGTAGGTATGCCTGGGTTAGACCTCTGTGAACTCCTTTACAGCCTCGTTTCACCTCATTCTTAGCTGTGCAATCCCTGTGTGTTTGCCAGTCCTCCTCAGACCAGGCCTGCCCTGCACTCTTGCTCAACCAATGGTCGCACCTTCTTCCCTTATTCATGCATTTCAATATAGGGCTAGCACTCTCAGATCACACTCCTCCTATTGTAGGTTTATCCAGGTTTGGTTGTCCGTTACAAACGCGGCTTGTGAAATGATAGTAAGTAGTGACGTATCTGTATCAGGTTTTTTCACAACCTGACAGGGCTTCCTATGTTCCATTGTGGCCGAATGCCCCCCTTGCACCATCTCACTTCGATACATAATGAGGAAAAATCACAGTGATAACAACTCAGAGAGATATGCCTTTAAAGCAGGCCTGCTTTAACGTTTGCAGCTCGCTTTTTTGCCCTGCAGACTGAGTCTCCTGCAACTGACGCGGGTCACCTCCAGGTGCCAGCTATGGGTCACGTGCTAAACTGGAGGTCGCAGCAGGATGCCGATGAGCCTTACAAAAAGTCTCAAATGTGTGTTTGCAATTTCGTGTGCGTGCACACAAGTGGATGATGTGTAAGTAAGCCACTGCACTGTCGTGATCATTCCTGCCATACCGTGAAACCTGTGGCTTGATGGAGACCCCCCTGGCATGGTAGGGCCTAGACCTCCATGGCAAACTGTTGACATCCATGGCTCAATGATGCCCAATCTTGTTTAGTAGTGATTTGTTGTGGTATATTGAGGCCTTCCCTAGCATAAGGTGGTGATACAAGGGCATGGAATGCGAGTTTTATCAAAGCAGGGTTCGAGGACCTGTGACTTGGTACTAAAAAGGAAAGGCTCTGTAGCGGCGCCAGACAAAATATGGCTTTCATGGAATTTTTCCCTTTTTATTTTGTGGATTGCGCATCTTTTTCCAAAATGAAAAGTTTGATTTTGATAGCAAAATGTGTGTGTTTTCAGTTCACAATCTGAAAAGTGTATGTGTGAGGACAAAATTATTCATTTTCAAACATCTTTTTAAAGCTGATAGTTGAGTGCTATCGCTGCTGCCGAGACTCTGCCTTGTGTGATTTGTGTATGATTCCTGTTCAAACCTCTAATTCTCTGTGGCCTGTGTGACAGGGTTGAGGTAAGAATGAGCGCCATTAATGCCTCTTAGTCTTTGCTCTACCAGAGGATATTACTATTTGACCGGACATGGGAAGAAGTCAAATTTCATGAACCCTGGGCCTCGACCCTTTTTTATGGGTTTTAAAATTGGGTTTGAAAACCGCACTGGCTGCCGCTGCAACGTGGTTGATTACTTCTACTCTAGGGCCCCAGATTGATAACGTGGGAGTTTTAATTAGCCCTGGGCGGAGTGGGCGGAGTGGGGCTTCGCGGAGCTACGCGAAGTGGGCGAGAAACTACGCCCACCTCCGCACTCCGCGTAGCCCCACTACGCAAACACCACTGTCCGCCAGCCCCGCCACCCGCCTCCCTCCCGCCCTCCCTAAATACTTTCAATGAAACGAGTACAATAATTAAAACGCACTTACCTTGCCTGCCGCTGCCCGCCGCGTCCCCGGGGCTCGCTATCTGCAGTCTTCCGTCTTGTTTACTAATGCGCATGCGCGGGCGGCCGCGAATGCGCATTTCTCACGAGAAAATGCGCATGCGCGGCCGCCCGCGCATGCGCATTAGTAAACAAGACGGAAGACTGCAGATAGCGAGCCCCGGGGACGCGGCGGGCAGCGGCGGGCAAGGTAAGTGCGTTTTAATTATTGTACTCGTTTAATTGAAAGTATTTAGGGAGGGCGGGAGGGAGGCGGGTGGCGGCCAGCTACGCTCCGTCTGCGGAGCGTGCCTAGTGCCGCCTGGCTACGCCCGCTCCGCAAAATGCGGAGTAGGCGGCACTACGCACACTCCGTGCACGGAGCGTAGCTGGCCGCCCACCCCTAGTTTTAATTCAGGAGTGCAGATACCAGTTTACTCCGGAAGGCGCTGACTCATTGATAACCAAAGCTGGTGCCCCAATATTAACACCAATCACGTTGTACTTTATTTACTTGCAAAGACAAGTCATAAGTAGAAGCAAGGGTCCTCAGCCTCACACGCTTTTATTTATCATATGCCACATGTAAGTGCAGGAATCGGAAATTACACGGCTGTCACTGCTATCATCATGCAGGCATGGATTTGGGGCCCATGCTTCAGCACAAAACACGGTGGAATTGGAAGAGACCAGGAGATTGAGCCAGAGAAGGGTTCACCCTGCGACTCGTGACCGCCAATTATCACTAGGTATCAAAACAAGTAACAAATCCATGTTAAGACCTCCGAGATGCCTCTCACACAGCTTGCCTAACCTTCTGCTCAGTTGATAGAAGGCGGCAGGCTGTATTGTTGAAGAGTGTAGTGACCCAGAGTCACAGTCAGCAGTCTAGTGTTTCTGTATGCCCTACACTAAACACCCACCCACCACTGATGTCACTGGTCAGGTGACACAGATCTAATAAAAGAGGCCGAGCGCACGTGCTCTGGGCCAGTTGTACCAAGTAGCTGACAGTGTCTGCGTCAGTCCTTTCTAGCATGAGGGCCCAGGGCCCCCAACATTACATTGGCGACAAGGAGGGCGAACGCTAGCCACGCGTGCCGCTGATAAAAGAAACACCCCGGAAAGAAGAAGGGAACTGCCCATGTGCAGGGCACCCCTCCAGGGAAGCGGCGCCGATTGCCGAGTGGCCCGAGGGGCGTGTGCCGTGCCCCGGGCCTAGGCATCCAGGAGGAGGTGACCGGGAGACCACTCCGCACCCAGCGTGAGCCTTCCTGCGCGAGGGGATAAGCAGCGGACCGACCAGAGCCCACCTGTGCCGGCCGTAACCGAGCGCCACGTGGAGGCGTGGCCCGAAGTGCCCAGGAGTGAGCGGACCGACCGGAGCCCACCAGCGTCAACCGCAAGTGAGGCCACACCGTGTGGTGACTGAAGCGGAGCCCACCCGCGGATCAAGAGTGGCCCGTTGGCCGAAGGTAGGCCCATGCCGTGACCAGCACCGAAAGAGGAGCCCACCCGCAATGGTCACAACAGTGGAAATGGCGGCCGCTTGCCAGCGCCGCCCGAGAACACACTATAAAGCGGAGCCCACCCGCTACGAACACTTACTGTGCCCAACAGTGTGAAGCGGCGCCAGCATCCCCAGTAGCAAAGCAAGGCTCGCGGAGCCCACCCGCGGCCTGCCAGCAGCGCCCCGATCCCCCGTCGTGTGTGTGAGGTTAGGCGGTGGATGCATGAAATCGGAGGGAAGAGCGCCCGCAGCGGGAGCAGAGCTGCTGGACACAGTGAAGTGAAAGCGGAGCCCACCCGCGATTGCACTGAGCAAAGTTAACGTACCAAGTGAGCTTGAGGGGGCGCAGCGTCCCGATGAATGAGAGACAAGAGGCAGCATAAGGCCGTCCAGAGCGGCAGGTATCAACTGAGGCCAAGCACCCCCGTCCTGGCAGCAAGGGTGCAGAGGATTGAGGCAGGAGGCATGAGTGGCGCCCGGTAGCTCCCAGCGCAAAAGAAAGGAGCATCGCCGATCAGCGTTGGCCCTGGTACCCCTCGCTCCATGAACACACATGTGCCTACTGCCCCCAAGGCTAAGAAAGGGAAGCGACTCACCTGGCACCAAAGAACCCTCGGGTGGTACCCCACTGGCGCCGTGCGTCACTTGACCTGCAGCCCCAACCAGGCAATCCAGCTCCAGTCTTGGCCTGAGGCACAGGACGCCAAGCAGCTCACAGCCCAGCACCGGCAGTTCAGCCCTACCAGGAAAAACCGAACGAAGCTCTAAGGAAGCACACGAAGATGTATACTGCCAACAGGATCTAGCCAGCACTGCCATCTAGTGGCCGGCTGTAAGAAGAGCACAGGAGGGAGCAGCAAACAAGCCTTGGGCCAACCACTCACATACTGCAACCAGGACAAGCCAAATAGTCATAGCAACACGGAGGGAAATGGCCGCTGTGTGATAGTAGAAAGGTAACACTGGACAGGAGCACAGCCACGCGAGCCAGCAACGCCGGAAGCGCCAGAAGCGCAGGAACGCACCAGAAGCTCAGGAATGAGCCAGAAGAGCAAGAACACGTCAGGAGATAGCGCAGGAACGCGCTAAAACCTTCAGGAACGCGCCAGGAAACAGCGCAGGAATGCGCCGGAAACTCCAGGGACAGCGCAAGGAATCGAGGAACCCTCCCCA
Source organism: Lissotriton vulgaris (assembly GCF_964263255.1). NCBI lineage: Eukaryota > Metazoa > Chordata > Amphibia > Caudata > Salamandridae > Lissotriton > Lissotriton vulgaris. The sequence continues at coordinate 1,245,752,762 of NC_141687.1, read as the reverse complement.
AGGCAAGCCTGCAGCAACCAGCAGCACAAGAGACTTGCTATATCAGAGTAGCGCCAAGCCTAACCACATAGCTTTAAGGATACAAAATAGACGGCGCAGAAGCGCGCCAGAAGCGGAAAAGAACGGGCTAGAAACCCTAGGAATGCGCACGGAGTGAAGGAACTCCACGCCATCACGACTGAGTGACGCAGGGATCGCGTCCTCGGAGGCCTGTCAGTAGGTCACAGCGAAGATGACTTGCCAGAAAGTCACCGTCAGATGACCAGTCAGATGGTCGCCCGGAAAGAAAAGGAGATGCGAAGAGCGCATAACCCCCACAAGTGATGCCCAGAGACTGCAACAAGACAAAGGACATTGAGTCACCAAGGGAGTCAGATCCAAGCTGCTTAGGAGAAGGAAAATACAGCAGCAGCATAGCACGAGAAGAAAGAACGTACCAAGCTCATCACACAGCCTGAGAAGAAAAACGCGATGGCGCGGGAGTGCACCACAGCGAAAAGAACACCTCAGGAACAGGAGTGCAAGAACTCCTCTGGAGACACCCACAAGCACGCCGCAAGTGCGCCAAGAGAAGTTCCAAGGAATCGCAACTGACCACGCAGAAGTAGCAAGACCAGAAGAAGGTCAACGGAGTGGTGACGCAACCCTCCAAGAAGCGACACTACAGAAGCACCTACGCCACGCCGGAAAAGAACGCAGCGATGCCTGGTGGCTACAGACCATTGCTGCAGCAGTAAGGCGACGACAGGCGTACCAATACACGAACTGATGAAGGTTCTGGAACCCGGCACTAGGAAGTGCGAAGACGCATGACACAAATGCGCCGCAGCGCAGATCAGCACTAGCCCAAAACAGCAAGTCACAAGGAAACACCCGAAGAGCGCCCCCAGATGCGCGCCAAAGCAGCCGAACTGCGACGCAAAGGAAAGGGTTGCACAGACAACCCGCAGCAGTGAAGATCCAACACAGAAGCAACCTGACCACTCAGCCTGGTCACAAATCACAAAGTCGACCAGCCAGATGGTCGCACCACGAAGCCTACCTGCCAGACCTCGGCAGAAGGGACCGGCACGAGGTCCAAGAAGTTCAGACAAGGCGCGGTCCAAGGACATGGACCCACGAACTTCAACCCCACAAATTAACGAAAGCGACAGGAAGATGTGAAGGACGCAACAGTAACCCTGGGGGTTGAGCGACAAGAAGACAGTGTCCTAGGACTAGGACAGGACCAGGAAGATCTGTGTGGAGTGCGCGTGCTGCATGGGGAAGCCAGGCCAGAGAGTATGAAGAAAAGGGAACCAGGGTACGTCGCGAGGAGGAGAAGAGATGAAGAAAGATCGGAGTGGCACGCCGCCACGGAGGAAAGGAAAAATGGAGAAGTTGGAATGGCCTGCGGAAAGAAGCAAGGTGACAGGCCCTGGAACACCGGAGTGCAGTGGAGAATAAGGCCTGGCAAGAACACCGGCGGCACAAGTCGAAGAGATCCACCTACAAGCCATCCATCCATGTGGCAATCGCAGAAGAGGGCAAGTTTGGACTATTGACAACAATCTACCTTTGGGGTTGAGCGGAAGATTGGATGGCGAGAGTGCTCACACATCCGGCTGAGGAACTGACCACTCCACACCAACCCGTGGCAGCCCAAGAAACAAAGGCCTCAAGGGACTCTGGTGGTGGCAGCAAGTCCCGCAAGAGAGACAGGTCCACAACGGTGCATCTGCAGGACCCACTGAGAGGAAAGCTTCGCGTGCAAGAAAAGAGTCAACAGCGTAACCTTCAGGTGGAACTAGGACACAACGGTGAAGATCGTGGAGTGCCCCGCTCACGGCCCGAAGGCTATGGTGGAGCAACATGACCGAAAACACCAGTCCAGTGGAAGCCTGGCAAAGAGGTCCTCCCGGACATCTTGTGAGAGAGGAATACGGGCGAGAGGGACATCCTAGTGAGAGGGATGTATGCACCTACTCCTTTCATCTGCCCAGAAATACTTTGAAGCCTGCCCCAAGACATCACCAAGGACCAGGACTGAAGAGGAGAGCTGAGGAGACAAGCAATACTCGGATCACGTCACCCTTCTATCTAGTTACCAACTGTCACCAGTGGTGTAAAGCAAAGACAAGGCAAAGGACAACGTCCAGGCGGCGCAGACAGAAGATAGGACCCGCCGAACAACGGCAAACCATGCCACAGTGACTCTTGAGTCCTGGAAGCAGTAACTACACCATCTGCGACCTGCCATCCACCAAAGGGACTCACTTCAAATTATAGAGTCCAGTGTTATATTGTATGTACATTTTTCTTTCCCACAGGGTGAACTTTGTCGTGGGGTTTGTGAACTGCATTTTTCTTCCATAGGTTGGACTTTCTTTTGTTTTCGTTTTCCCCCAAGTTTGGGAGGGATGTAGTGACCCAGAGTCACAGTCAGCAGTCTAGTGTTTCTGTATGCCCTACACTAAACACCCACCCACCACTGATGTCACTGGTCAGGTGACACAGATCTAATAAAAGAGGCCGAGCGCATGTGCTCTGGGCCAGTTGTACCAAGTAGCTGACAGTGTCTGCGTCAGTCCTTTCTAGCATGAGGGCCCAGGGCCCCCAACATTACAAAGAGGGCAGATGGCGCGGGGTCCCAGCAGTTCTATACTGCTTGCACGACCTGCTACTCTGCCCTGCCACGCCCACTGCAGCGTCGTCATCCTCTTCACCCTGCCCCGCGCCAGCCAAGCTAAAGGCCACTGTTAGCAGACTGTTAGCAGCTGCTTTGGGTGAGGGCGGGTTCTGTGGACGTGCAGGGACTGTTTGCGGGGGTGGAGGGATAAACAATGTTCATGCATGCAATTAATCACTCAGACCGGCGGCGCAAATATAATAATTCATGGGTGGGAATGCCGCTGCCCGTGTCCCCCACAGGGGGACATCAGCAGGGCAGCCCCCTTAGTCCCACTAGTCGGAGCCCCCCCTCCGTCAGTCCTCGTGGAGGGGGAGGCTCGGGCAGTGCACCTGCCCCTCCCCCAGCCGGGTGCACCAGTGACGTGCATCCGGGGGAGGGCGTGTTGGGGGCGGGCCGGGTACTTAGGCCCCTGCAGCCCTGCATGCGACCTCTTTTTCGGTCGTCTGCCCTCCCGGCTGCCCCTGTCCGGCCTCAGTGCTGGTCGTCCTGCGCCTGCCTGCCTCGCTGCATCGCTGCACCATCTAGGACAAAGGTTAGTTCACTGCTATTCCCCCCTTGTGCCCGTTCCCCCCCACTTTATGGGGGTGGTAGCAGGGTCGGGCGGCCTGCTTAGTGCGGGCCGCTGGGGCGGGGGTGAACTGGTGCACAAGTCTTGCGATTGCCCGGTGCCCCTCGCACCAGCTCCCCCCTTTATGGGGGTCGCAGCAGGGCCGGGCGGCCCGCATAGCAGCGCGCCGCTCAGGTGAGGCCTACCATCCCCGGTAGGGGAAGGGAGGTGAGGGCAGGATTGCACTATTGCTGGGGGGGCTGCTACAGGCACGCCCGTGGAATTGCGGGGGTGGGTGTTAGACGTGGTTACCCCCTCCGCGCCCCCACCAGCTCCGGGGCACGGTTTGGGGCTGTGAGCGGCCTCGGGCTTCCGGTGCCGACTGGGCGGGCTTTTGCGGCTCCCGCCCGCGGTATGGCTTCCACGCGTCGCGGTGTTAGCTGCCCTTTGTTGCCCCCACATTGTTCCTCACGTGCATGGTCTTGTTCCCTCGGCACATGCCCCCAGTAGGGGAATAAGAGTAGGCATAGCGGGTAGGATGCGCAACCGATAGTCCGGGGGCAGGTGCCCCGCATGTGCGCTCCCGATAGACTGATTGGGAGTAACCTGGTCCGTGTCTTGGGAATTCATGGTTTATGCCCCCCGAGGATGAGAAACGTCGGCTGGCTCCTTTTCCGGGCATGGCCGTCATCGCCCCCTCCCCCTCCCGCTCACATTCTCAATTCGCGCTGGCGATTATTGCGGGGGGAGCGGAGATGCAGGTGCGACCTTCTTGAGCGCTGGAAATGTTGTGGAGCCATCGGAGGGACGCCCCCCACGTAACCCCGCCAGCTCCGTGGCCCGTATTGGTGGCCCCCCGGGTTTCCTATAGCTTTCGGGGCGGGCTGGTGTGGGTTCCCGTCCGCCCTTGCATCTTACAGTCCGTGCAAATCCTTTGCTTATGTGACCGATCACCCCCTTACACTTGGTCTCTTTCAGCACAATGCAGAACATGCTAAAAGTTGAAGCGCCCACGTTCCTGATTTCGGAATGATGCACTCGAATAGTCTGCTTAGGCTTTAGTAGGGGGATAGGAGTTGTCCTGCCAGCCAGGTGCTCACCCCGCGTCCCGGCGTCGACGCAAAACAACATCCTGTGATTCGGGGCAAATCACTCATCTCCCTGTGGCTAATAATAAGGGAGGTGTATCCGCAGGTACCGTAGCTGGTGCTAGGTTGAGCTCTGTGCGGCCCCGTGCCCCTAGGGCCGCTCTGGGTGGGCCTTGCGGGCTCCTTCGGCAGTACATACATTTAAATTGGGGCGAGAAGGGTAAGACTAGCATGGCCCCCTCGCCGGTATGGCACACAAGTGCGGAAGAGTTCCTTGGTTAGGGGGCCCCGCTGGCCGCTGGGCATGGATGCGCATGCGGTGAATCGTGTCTCTTGCGACTTTTCCCCCTTGCCCCCGCCCGCATGGACCTTAGGAGGGCCGGGGCAGATAGAGCAAGCAGGTGGGGGGGTCGGGAGGTGAGGACTTTCTAGGGATGATTGAGGCACGTTAGAGTTGAGGCACGTTAGAGGTCTGTTTTTATGCTTAGCGCAGCCCCTTCGTCCTGGGCTCGAGAGCGCTTCGCAATAGGAACGTAGCTGGTGCGTGGGCACCATGTCGATGAACCTATGTTAGAAGTGGTCGTGGTATGTGAGTTGAAAGAAGCTTTTCATCGGCACGAGCTTTACCCGAATGTCAGAGCGCTTTACATGAGAACCAGTTGCCAAGCATAGGACCGAGGATTACAGCGTTACAGGAAGGACAGAATAAGTTGCGAAGGTACGTGAGGTTAAGTCCCGCAACATAGAAGATACAAAGAGTAATTGCGAATTACAAGCAGTAATAGCTATATCCTGAAGGCAGGGTTACGAACTGATATGCTCTAGGGTAACATGGAAATGGTAGATGGTAAAAAAATCTAATGCATATACCAGCGACTAGAGTTGTCCCTATGTACAAGGGAATAGTGGGTAGTACAGAGTCACTGCATGGATAAACAGGGAGGGGGCTGGATGCTTGGCTTTTTGGCCATTTCTCTGACGTCAGCTCCGCATTTGCTGACCGAGCGAACTGGATGCTGCCCGAGATTGGGCAGCCTGTTAAAACCATTCTCTGTCTTGCTCTTCCTGCGGCTTACTGAGCCCCCCTCCCTGCTGTATGCCTGCTGCGTTTGAGCAGCACAAGGGTGAGTCCTACAAACGGACGAGATAGATGGACTCGTTGGGGAAGCTTAGTCGGTTATAAATGTAAGCGTGTAAAATGGGATTTGGTAACAGCTTCTACGTTTGTTTCCATCAAAAAAGCAAAACGTGCTCGACAAGGCTTCGTTGTGAACCCAAAAATGGCTAAATATCGCCATCCTCTGGCTATCTGCCAGATGGTTCAAATCGGGCTAAATGGAGTTTATTTCAATAGAATAGAGCTATCTATAGGCAGGAATGAAACTATTCCTGCCCCCCCTCTTTAACAGCACAAGATACCGACAAGTATGGTGATCCAAATATCAATTCCAGTAATAGATTTGTTTTGTACACTTTTCCTTCACGCGGGGTCCATTATTGAGTTCAACGCTGTTACCTCGGACCTGGGGATCTGGTACCGAGTCTCGCCAACGACGCGAAACACCTGTGCTGCTGGGCAAATCACTTAATTTCACCAGGCCTGGGGAGGAGGAAGTCTTCATGTAACATAACTGGTGCTACATAAAGCACCCTGATCCCGGATTCGGCAACCTCTCTTGTAGGTTTAAGACCACAACACAGATGGGGGGCACTTCATAGCAAGGAGTATAGGAGTGTCACTGTTTGCCTTCAGCAGATGGCGTATATCATGAGTGCTGCTGTAAGCTGTTGTCTGGTTTAGAGACTGCAGCACGGTGGTGCAGGTTGCATTGTGAAACCACCGCTTAGATGTTTGTGACCTCACGTTACTTAACTGGTGCTAAGTTTTGTAGTGCTCTGTTAACCTATTCGGGCCGGGATTAAGATAACCTTAAATGTTCTCAAAGGTTGCCAGTCGATGCAGGGTAGGTTGTCATGTAACTATCCCCGGCAGGCGGTTCTTACGCCCCTCCTTCACTCAAAGAAAGTGTTGCCTGTAGTGGGTAGTTCTTTTTTCTGAACAAGTAACTTATCCCCAAGGGCCTGAGGAGAGCTGGCTCCCTGTTGTGGAAACCAAGGAACACAAAAGTTTCCAGGTGTGTCTCAGCGACACTGTGTGTGTGTGCTTTTTGCAGCCTGAGACTCTCGTAAGAATTGCCCTGTGATCATGGGCACCTGGAGTCCAAGTGAGTCTCAGCGACTCTGTGCGCATGTGCATTGTGCAGCCTGAGACCTTTGTGAGGATTGTCCTGTGATCGTGTGCACCCAGAATCCAAGTGAGTCTCAGGGACGCAGTGTGCGTGTGCTTTGTGTAGCTTGAGACCTTCGCGCGGATTGTCCTGTGATCGTGTGCATCCGGAACCCAAGTGAGTCTCAGCAACGCTGTATGCGTGTACTTTGTGCAGTCTGAGACCTTTGCGAGCATTGTCCTCTGATTGTGTGCACTCGGAGTCCATGTGAGTCTCAGCGATGCTATGTGCTTGTGCTTTGTGCAGCCTGAGACCTTAGCGAGGATTGTCCTGTGATCGTGTGCTTCCGGAACCCAAGTGAGTCTCAGCAACGCTGTATGCGTGTACTTTGTGCAGTCTGAGACCTTTGCGAGCATTGTCCTCTGATTGTGTGCACTCGGAGTCCATGTGAGTCTCAGTGATGCTATGTGCTTGTGCTTTGTGCAGCCTGAGACCTTAGCGAGGATTGTCCTGTGATCGTGTGCACCGGGAGTCCAAGTGAGTCTCAGTGATGCTGTGTGCGGGTGCTTTGTGCAGCCAGAGACCTTTGTGAGGATTGCCCTGTGACCGTGCACACCCGGTGCATTCTGCAGCACACATGGAAAGGGAAAATCCCTCTCAGGATTGTTTTTTTGTAAGAATGTGTGTATACTTGTAAAGCGCACTATCACCTGAAAGGTATCAGTGCGCTTTACAAGGATACACACATTCTTACAAAAAAACAATCCTGAGAAGGATTTCCTCTTTCCATGTGTGCTGCAGAATGCTCTGGGTGTGCACGGTAACAGGGCAATCCTCACAAAGGTCTCAGGCTGCACAAAGCAGGTGCCCCTTCCTGCACAAAAACAATCCTGCCTATGTTGGCGCTAGGCAGCAATTTGTGTGCCAAGGAAGAGGGAAAGGACAGGACTGCACCACATTTCATAAATAAGGTGCATACCTGCCCTTTCACATTAACGTAGGGCAGCGCAGAAAGAAGACTTGCGCTACTGCCCTATGCGAATGCTTCATAAATGAGGCATGTTGTTTTAGCCACATCTTTGACCATGTCCCCATGCTCACTGACCTTTGGTTTGCTAAACATTGTTTAATTTATTTCCCCAATGTAAAACGGATTTGCTGTAGGTAATGGGGGCATGTATGGTTGTCTATAGTTGGTAGAGATGAGGAGGACCAAGTTATAGAATTTTTTGTCAGGAGGGGGTCCTTACACCTAAAGGTTTTTGACAGGGAGGTCTTGGTATCAAAAAGTTTGAAGACCTCTGCCCTAAACCATCTATTATGGAAGGAGATACAGCTTAGCTCACAACAGCCGACCAGGAACTATTTCAAAAGCAGCCTAGCAACTACAGGGCTCTCCCTACTTTGAGAGACACCAACCTCGCATACACTCTAAACAAAAGTATTACGAAGGACAATCAGGACCCTTTCGCTAATTGACGATAAGGCCGCATTTGCAAAACTGAGCCAAACATGGATGACTATTAAAAGCTATAAAACACTCTGCCCTTAAACTTACATCAGCTTGGGGTATGCAAGGTGAATAAAAGAATAATTTCTCAAACATCGACTAAGAAAGCTGCAATCTATCCTACACCTTCCACCATGGCAGAGGGGGCAAGCTTCAAACAACTGTCGTCTATGCAGTAATGGAACGGAGGACATAGCCCACTTGATCTGTACCTGTTTGCACGTGAGCAAGACAAGCCAAGACTATTTAAATAAAAATGTAATGCCCGAGGGATACATAAAAGATGGAAAGTAGTCATAGCGTGCTACAACTCCAGGGACCCGCAGCTGAACTGCAAACTAGTGAAGTACTTAACCATGGTAGACATCAAAATGGAAGAAGCAAGTGCACTGTGGACTCTCATTGCCAGTTGAAAAGAAAACATTATGCAACTTAAAGCCAATCAGACCAAGATGACTATTAGCCTCTTAATATTTAAACTCTAATTGAAAATGTTTATGCACTACTTATTTATATAAATTTGATTTTATGAAATTTGAATTTTATAAACACATTTTGTAAACGGTTTTTATTAACTATATACAATAAAGGTTAAATATACTATATAAATTAATGGTAATTGGACTTAGTATGTAAACCACAAGTGTCTGACTTTTAAGATAAGGCAGCTGCTACTCATCTAGGGTAAAAGACACCCTGAGACTACCATTGTGTGCAGGTGACCTGTGACAGAAGAGACTCTGCATGATTGGTGTTCACCTGAGGCACTCCTTATAATATGAGTGGAAATTCATAGTGGAGGTATGTAGTACTTACTAAGATCTATGGTATTTTCACTGTATTATACCTTAAAGATAAAATCTGCCTAAAGTACAGTTTTGCTGCGGTCAGGCTTATAGGGTCCAGCAAACTACCAATCTAGGGTAAAACATGTATACTGGGGTTGAATTTGCAGTTTCTAATAACCCACATCAACATTTATGAGATTTCATGATTCATCATCTTTCTCTGGCTCAGCCCATAATCAGATTCTAGGCCTTTGTCCCCATACTGAACAAAGTTAATGATGCTGCTTCTCAACAGGTGATTGAAAGGCCTCCCCACAAGTGATTGGCTCAGTTCCTGGGAAAAGAAGGGGTGGAGTGGAAATCAGCATCTTATCATTTGCTTGCCACACTGTACGTGGGCTGGCTCACTGGAACAAAGGAGGGAGCCCCGAACTCTGTAGCCAGCATGTGAGAGGCTCATTTGTGAAGTTTGGGAGTGAAGGGATCAGGCAACTGTGTCAGCTAGGGGCGGAGTCACGGTCTTCGTGTGAGCTCTTACCAGAGAAAACTTGGAATCACCATTTTGGATTGTCCCAGATTGTTGTGCAGGAGTGGATTGGTCAGGGATACCTGGCCCCTAAAACTTTCAATCACCATTTAAAAACCCATGCACAACTGAGAGCCAATTCAGAGGACCCTGGACCTTGGAGCTACAGCAGCAAAAGGATGCCTAGCTGGAAGGAGAAACCACTTTATGCCCTGCAAAGATGGGCTAAGGCCATTGACTCCAGCTGAACCCCCAGGACTAGGATAGGTCTCTTCAATGCCAGAGGTGCTACCCCGCTAATGCTCCCTGAGGACCAATTGGTGGAAAGGACCAGCTAGGAGACTTTCAGTTTTTCCCCATGAACCTCTGTGAACTAGACCTGGACTCTGCTATGGACCCAGAGGTTCCCTGCATGACAGCCAGGAGGGCATGGAGCCTGGGGAGTGTGGAAGGGAGGGTGTTCTGCTTCCTGGATTTGGAGGGGCGGTGGAAAACACCCCCCAAGCAGAAAAGAGAGTCAGAAGCACAGACAGAGGGCAGGTCTGTTGCAGAGAAGTATAAACACGTCAGCTCTCCATTCAAAACGCCATTTAGAGCACAAGAGGCCTACAATAAATCCTCAGGGTGGCGAGGCCTGGTCTCCAGGAGAAAAACAAGTCACAGATGAGGAAAATCAGACGAGTGCAGCCAGAGATATGCGCGTTTGAAGATGTGGCTTTTAAAATAAAAGGAAAACTTGAAAACCTCGCGCATGGCACTCCTTTTTAAAAAAAAACTTTTTTATTAGCAATACATGAGTAATCACAAAGACATAAAAAAGAGAAAGAATACGGCACATACGTCAAAATCACATAGTAAACATAAAAATCCCATTGCACATTGCATAAAACTCTACAGGTATCATGATAAGATGTACAGGGGATATTCAGCAAGGGGCACAGAGATAGCAAAATAAATCAAATAGCCCAGAGCAACATTTATATATCTATGTCCAGGTAAGACCAAACTGAACCCCAAATTTGCAAACCCAATTTCCTTTATGGCTGCCTTTGAGAGCATATAAACTATACATGATATTAAACTTAGCCAGAAACCTAGCTCTCCACACATCAAAAGATGCGGCATCCTTTTGTAGCCAACAAGAAGCTATACACAACTTAACACCGCTGAGGTTACAAAAATAAAATATATAGCATTCTTCGGTACAGTATCTGCATTTACACCCATCTCTACACCCAACAAGATCTGCATAGGTGATAAATGTATGGGGGATCCCAGAGTCGCAGTTAAAAATGTATCTACATGCTCCAGTAATTTATCTAATTGGGGACATGTATAAAAAATATGTACCACATCTGCATCTGGATTGTCACAACGAAAACATTTAGCAATTTTATTGGGTGTCAGGTACAAATAGAACATAGTCTTGTAATGTTGAGCAGATAAATTGGCGGACATAAATAATCGGCTAGCTAATTCAATGGAAGTCTCCAAATGTATACCATGACTGCCAAGCCTACTCTCCCAATTATGACTGTGTTCCTCCAAATCGTTAGGTTTTGTTTCTAACATAAGCGTGTACAGTGTCCCGATTCTTGATGCCTTTCTGATAGCTTCTATAATGGGGTTAGTCTGGATATTCCACGGGCTTTAAGGAGATAGTCTCTAATTTGTAAATATTTTAAAAAATCTGCCCGGGGCACATGATATTGCTCTCCAATCTGATCAAATTATTTCAGTCCCCCTTCCATATACAGATCCCGACCATTCTTATACCTCTGCTCTGCCAATTATACACAATCCTGTCCCAAAATACACTCGTAAAGAAGGCCGAAGCTGTTAATGGGGTATACCATGAGACTTTTTCTATCACAAACATTTTCTTGATGGCTTTCCATACTTTATAAGCAGCTATCACTATCTTGAATCTTGTCTGTTTATAGTAGCTCCAATCTAAATTTATGAACAATCAATTTTTCGCATCAGAGCCCAACAACATCTGATATATGGAAGGGGACTCAGCGACATCAATTGGCCCTACCCCAGTAAGCAATATATTCATATGCTGTAGCATACATGAGTAATAACAAAGAGTGAAATCCGGGACAGCCCACCCCCCTACAGCTCTAGGTAACACCCTGTATCGCATTGCTCTGCGAGCTTTCCTGCGTGCCCATATGAAATTCATGCAAAGAGACTGTAATTGTGCCAAATGAGTACGCAATATCTCCAATGGAACACATCTAAAAAAATATCATATTTTTGGCAGGATCATCATTTTAAGAACATTACATCTGCCAACTACTGAAAGATGCAGACATTCACAATGATCTAATTGCCTGCGGGCCCCATTCAACAACTTCCCCCAGTTAGAATCAATCAACGCAGCTACTGAAGTCCTGATTAAGACTCCCAGATATGTTACCTCCTGTAACACCCTTGGATCATTTAAGCCACCTACATTGTGGCACAAAATCTGTGTTTTAGCTGTGTTTAGCTTATAGCCCGATACGGCCCCATACTCTACTGCTAATTGTTCCATCTCCTGCATTGCTGCTGCCGGCTTCGGAGATACAACAGTGACATCATCCGCATAGGCAAAAACATGGTATTGTTGCTGCTGTATAATTATGGGTTGTATCTGCCGGCTATGCTCAAGCATTTTCAGGAATGGGTCAATATATAGCGAGAATAATAATGGAGAGCAGGGGCAGCCCTGCCTAGTACCCCTCCGAATAGACACTTCCTTTGATTCGAGCCCCATGGTGCATATCCTAGCACCAGGCTGGCGATATAGCGTTTGTACTGCAGTGATGTATTGTTGCCAAAAGCCACGATGTCGCATCACTTCCCATAAGAAGCACCAAGAGACTCGATCAAAAGCCTTCTCGGCATCTAGTAAAATAAGGCTGAAGGCGTTTCCGGTACTATTAGTGTGGTCTAATAGAGTTATAACTCTTTTCACACGATTTGTAGTACCCCGATTAGGAATAAAACCATGCTGTCTTGTAGAAACAAGTGGAGTAAATATAGTGGCTAACCTAGTGGCCAAAATCTTAGAATAGATTTTACCATCCGTATTCAGTAAAGATATAGGGCGATATGATGCCGGCAAATCAGAAGGTTTGTCTTTTTTCAAGAATACGACAATACTGGCTTCGTCCCATGATTTTGGAGACACCCCACTTTGTGCTGTTCTGACTGTAGCTAACATACCCTCCTTTAGAGACTCAAAAAAAATGTATATATCTCCAGCGGCAATTTATCGGGGCCGACCGCCTACCAGTTGCCAGCCCATTTATAGCTTGCTCAAGCTCAAAGATTGTATTAGGGGCATCTAATCTCGTCGCATCCTCCTCCCCAAGATCTAGTTCGCAGTATTGGCGTACAAATGTTTTAACTTTTTGTATATCATATTGATCATCCGCATATAATGTTTCATAGAAATTCTTAAATACCTCCAGTATGCCTGTCTCATTCTCAATACGATGTCCACTGGGGTCCAGAATAGTATTAATTCTTTCAGCCGCTTCTTTCATTCTTAATTTTTGGGCCAGGCACCTGCCACTTGCCTCCCCATATTCATAGTTAAACTGCTGTTTAACAACATATTTTTTTGCAGCCTCTTGACTCCATTGTAGATTTATTTTTGCCTTAGCACATGCCACTTCCGTAGCTGCATCCCCGATATCTATACCAGCATGTATGCCCTGGACTAAAATCTCTTCAGCCTTTACGAGGCCTTTATACAACTCCTGCAGCTTTATCCCCAGCTGCTTTTGAATATGTAACCCATAGCTAAGAATTTCTCCCCTAAAGGCAGCCTTGAAGGCATACCAAACAAAGCCTGGATCAGTGCTTCCACGATTGATACGAAAAAACTCAACAATCCAAACCTTCATATGTACCAGAAACTTTTGATCCAGGAGAAGCTTCCGATCAAAGGAGAGCGTCCTAGGTTTGTCAACAACCTCAATACCTGACATGGTTATCACCACTGGACCGTGATCTGACGTCACCCTTGGATATACCTAAATGCATGCAGCATTAAGAAGATGTTGTGGAGCAAAAAAATAGTCAAGCCTAACTAGCTTTTGGTGAGGACACGAGAAAAAAGTGTATCCAGCTTCAGAGCCCCTTAAATAAGCCCAGGCATCAACCAACCCATGTGCCAAGATCAGCGATTGTAATGCCTTGTACACCTTTGGTTTTCGACCCGTATACCTGAAGCGATTACGTAATATATCAGGTGGTAAATTTATATTCAAGTCACCACATATGATGAGAGGAGTGGGCCATGTTTCTAGATCGATATTCAAGAATTCTAAAATTGCTGCTTCATCTAAGTTGGAGCCGTATATTGAACACAACGTAAATGTCATTGCCCCAGCCGTGAGCTCAACTATTGCCCATCTCCCAAATCCATCCATTGTGATCCTATCGTTATTACCAATATGTTTTTTTGTCATAATAGCGACACGCCTAGATGTACAGGTCTGTTTGGTGCATGCCGCAAGCTCATAACTCAGCTCATTTAATAGTTTCCTTTTAGGCCACGATATGTGAGTCTCTTGAAGACAAATAACATCACAGTGAAGCATCTGAAGCTCTCTTATAACCCGCTGCCTTTTATTGATAGAATTCAAACCCCTGACATTAAGTGTCCCAATTCTAATACCCTTAGCCAACATCAAATTCTGATGTGACACCAAAACAAGGACACATGCACCTAGTGACAGAAACTTTCAGGCACTGCAACAAATTATACTCATGTATTGATTTTGATTTACTTTTTACCCCCACTCCCCCAGTCCCACCCCCTCCAACCCCCACCCACCCAACCCTACCCACACCCACAGGCACACCCACACCCCCACCACCCAAACCAGGGCTTAAGGACCATGTCCTCTGCGATGGAGAGTGAAATGTGCATTGTCCCCTCCCCATGGCCCCCCATCCACCATGGCCCAATATTACCCCCTCTCTTCCAGTGTCACCATTTAAACATTATTAGCTCAATTCCTAAACCATCCAAATATTAAAGTCATATTTGCTCTGAGCTGAGAGTCCCCGCATATACATACTAATGGAGCCAAGCACGAAGAACCACCCCTGGAAGAAAACCAAACATGAAAACTGTTGCGACATACGAGAAGCAGGTATCACATTATTAGCCAGGACCCATAGCATGCTGGAAATCCTGTGCCCCGATCTCCGAGGTGAAATAGCGCGTTTGTTCTTTATATATAACCTTTAATTTTGCTGGGTTGAGGAGAAATACCTGAGAACTTTTCGATTGAAAGGGTATCATTAACTTCCGCAATTGCCACCGTTGCCGTACCGTGGCCGGACAGAAATCAGGGCGCACGAAAAATTCACACCCCAAACCGGCTCTTCGCCTGTCTGGGCGTGCCAGATCAAAAACTGCCTCCCGTGGCAAATAATTGTTTAAACAAATTAAAATTGCCCTCGGATATGCATTTGTATCTGCTCTAGGATCCTTCTTTCGCTGCCGTAATACAAACGGAAATCTGTGCGCCCTGATAACCTCAGTTTCCCAATTCCAGTCTTTAAGCTCAGGAACAGCCTCTTTAAACAATTCAACAATGAATTTCCTTGTGTCCTGCCCTTCCTTAGATTCAGCAATCCCCAAAACGCGTAGATTGTCCCGTCTAGAGCGATTTTCCAAATCAATAAGTTTCCAATCCACATCTGCTCTAGACTTTTGAAGTGTTTCTATAGCTGACTGTTGTTTCACCAAAGTATCCTCAGCACAGGAAACACGTTCTTCAACCTCCACTACCCGAGTAGTTATTTCAGCACAGGACTTGGCCATACGCCGCACTGTATTTTGCAGTTTTCGAACTGCCCCCTGCGTACGCAGACCCTCTGCCTTAGTCACAGCCCGATGGGCCATAATGCGCTTATAGATTGTATTTAGAGTAATTGGATCTTCGTCAATGTCATCATCCAAATTAGGCTGATCAAAAGGCACACTCAGCCCATGGGGGGGGCGTTCACCGGGGTCAATCGGTTTTCTCGCAGTCTCTTGAGGCGGGGACTGCACCGAGTCATCACTTTCCTCCTCATCCGGACCATAACCCAAGTCCCCCACATTACTGAAGTTATCATTGTCCTCGTCATCATCATCGTTATCTTTATCTGAGGCCATTGAAAGGTCGGACATAGAATAGAATTTGCATTATGACTCAGTATATTCAACATCACTACCCTTATCCATAGCAGGGGCCAAACCCAGGCCCTCTGAGGTTAAACTGCTAGATGTTGCTTTAGCTAGTGTTGATAAGCCGCTAACAAGTGGTGCAGCTAAATTAGTAACTGAGTTTGTCGAGTCAGACTCACAGTTTAAACCACTAGTGACGTCAACTTCTCCATTATCAAGCGCAATATTTGTTGTAGATACATTCTGGTCGCCAATACTCATGTCCGCACCTGCTTTACCTTTCTGTGGCGGTTTCTTAGTAAAAATTGCAGTTACAGTTCGGGGTCTGACAACGTTATCTTGCTGTTGGTGGGCGTCCTGTTGCATATGTCCATTCACTGGCACTGGAGATCGTATCATCGTGCCAGCATCCTGCTGCCCACTTGCCATCACATTGAAAGACACATTGTTTGGCGACTTTCGTTATTTATATTAATATCCATATTCCCGCTATTCCCACTTCTGGGTGTCCGGGGGTGTACTGCACTCTCAGTGTTACCAACATGTCCCGTAGTAGCGCTACCACCCTCCGTCCCGGTACCTGCCACAGCCATGGCTCTTGCCTGCGCTCCTCCGCGGGCTCTCGCACCACTACACGCTTTGTAGCCGGGCTGATGAGTCGCCCACAGGTAGGACCGGGTTCTACCTCCAGCAATTCCACCGAGCATTGCACACGTTGAAGCCAAGCCGAGCTGAACCACTTAATCTGCTGCAGGTAATGCCACACTCCCAGACCAGCGGCTCCGCTTCGCTTACGCTAGCTCCGCTCCCTTCGCTAGCTTGTCTCGCCGCCACAACTCTTCCACATTGCTCTATTGCCACAAGGATCCAACAACGATGCTGCAGGAAGTAGGAAGCAGCTATCTCGAGCCGCCTTCCTCGCAGCGCCACATCAGCGGGATCTTGAACCTGTTTCTCGCCGTTTTGGGTATCAGGTCAGATGGGGAACCATAGAGGACAACTCACATGGCCACAGTTGCGGCCGCCATCTTGCCCCCAGCCTTGGCACTCCACTGCAATTTCTTAAAATACCACCGGGGGGGCTGGCTCACAGTTCGGCACATCTTTGTTAATTAATTTCCTATGGAAAGGAGGTATGCATCCTTATCTGTCCCTTTCTGAGGAAGTCTCCTTTACCTCATTCTGGGGAGCTCTTTGATGTGTCTCTCCATGTACTTGTACTTGATTATTTTCTCTCATAATAGTCTTGATTTCCCTCCTCTCTCTTTCTGAAACCTCCCTTTTCTCTTGCTCTGTGTATTCGTGAGTGACAAAGTCCCAATTTCTCTGCTTCTCTGAGCGATCATTGGTCTTAGTAACTTAACATGGGTACCATGGCCCTAAGGGAATTAAAGTACATAGGAATCTCATCTTATTGGTAGGAAAAACCAACTATAATTTGCTTGCAAAGGGTCCCTCAGATACCTAGGTCTTGTTGTCACTGAACCTGCTCCACTATCGATTGCCAGGCTTTTTCCTAGACTGGTTCTCCATCTAGGCTGTCCACCTCTCCAACTTTTCAGGGGATAGGGTTAGGATGACTAGTGGCATCCCTCAGGGCTCTTCCCTTTCTCCCCTTCTTTTTAATTTATACCTGACCCCCCTTATTTGGTCCCTGCAAGGCAGTAAGGTCACTGCATTTAACTACGCCGAAGACATCCAGCTGGTTTTTGACATTGATCCCTCTGATAAATCTATCCATAACTTTCAGTCCATCCTGTGTCTTATCAGCAACTGGATGGGGGACAACCACTTAAAGCTTAACCCCGACAAGACCGAGGTGGTCTTGATCGGGAGTGCTTCCAATCCTTGGGGCTCTAATTTTTTACCTTCCTGCCTTGGTTCTCCTCCTTGCCCTGTTGACTCTGCTAAGAGCCTTGGAGTCATCATCTGCAAGGACCTCTCTATGAAGCCTCACATTAACGCGGTGGTCTCCTCTAGCTTTTTCCATCTCCGGAAAATCCGCAAGATCTCCCGCTTTCGGATGTATGACGTTACAACGCATACTTTTAAAACGCCTACCTTTACAACGCAATTTTTACACCGCAACATCCATTACAACGCATACCATTACAACGCATGCCATTACAACAAATTATTTGAAACTACCTTTACAACGCATCCCACTACAACGAATACTACATTTACAATGCATACCATTACAACGCATAACATTACATTGCATGTAAGGTATGTATTGGATAGTGTAGGGGTAAAAATTACTATTCTAACTCCAGGGGGTGCAACAGTAGGGTAAGTGTTGGATAGTGTAGGGCTTAAAATTACTATTCTAACTCCAGGGGTTGTAACAGTAGGGTAAGTGTTGGATAGTGTAGGGGTAAAAATTACTATTCTAACTCCAGGGGGTGCAACAGTAGGGTAAGTGTTGGATAGTGTAAGGGTACTATGTGTTGTAATGCTATGCATTGTAATGGTATGCGTTGTAATGACTGCGTTGTAATGGCATGCGTTGTAGTGGTGTACGTTGTAGTGTCATGCGTTGTAATGGTTGCGTTGTAAAAGTTTCGTTGTAATGGTAGTGCGCGGTAAAAGTTGCGTTGTAAAGGTTGTTTATCCCCGCTTTCTAACCACGGAGGCCCTTACCCTGGCTCTTTTGGCCTTAGTAGTATCCAGGATTGATTAGGCCAACTCTCTTTATGTCGGCATCCCCGCGTATCAGCTAAATCGCCTACAGCTGGTACAGAATCAGGATGCGCGGCTAATCTTCCATCAGCCTAAACACCATCATGTTCGCCCCCTGCTCAAAGCCCTTCATTGGCTCCCGGTGGCCAAGCGCTGCAAATTCAAATTAGGTTACATTACCTTTAAAGCACTGGCAGGCCAAGGTCTGGTGTTTATTTCTTCCCTTCTTCACCACTATTCTCCGTCGCGTAATCTTCGCTCCTCCCACCTGGCCTTGCTCACTACCCCCACCTTTAATCGTAAAAGACATGGTGACCTTAGATTCTCGTTCCTTGCCCCTTCCTGCTAGAATGCACTCCCCCTGGAGCTGAGATTAACCACTTCTTACTCTCGCTTCAGGTCACTGCTGAAAACTCTACTGTTCCGTAAAGCTTATGAATAAATACCTTTCTGTTACTACACTGCTGAAATGTCCGTTCTCCCTTTGCTCACAGCGTCATGAAACCGTTGGGTGTAAGTGCGCTTTATAAGAATTTTTAACATATCATAACATAACATAGACAGGAGAGGGGATGAATCATCCGTCTCTCCATACATACCTCTAGTGGGGTTGAAGTGAGGAGACTTTACTCTTCATATCAGGGTGCTTCCTTGCTCTCTCTCTCTCTCTGGGGTGGGGAGGTCCTTGAATCTCTCAAAGGGAGAGACACCATTCTCCAGCCTGCTCTGGCACACTCTTATCTTGCTCTCTGTCTTTTCTGAGTCCTTAGTCTCGTTCCCATTCTCATGCAACTCAGCAGGAATCCCTTTTCTAGCTTTTACTCTGGCTGAGTCTGACTCTCCTCCTGGAAGTGTCACACACAAACACTGACACACACACACACAAGTTTTACTCTCATGAATGCACCGTCTTAATGTCTTCAAAATACTCCATTTGCCACTCGAGCAGACAGCTATTTTCCAGTCAAAATACCCACATCTGGGTGACCTGGCCCAACATAGGTACAGTGTAATTGGCAGCACAGGGTCCAATCAAGCCCTGTGTTGCTTATCACACTCTAAGTGTGATACTGGACTTTTCTATTGGTTATTGCACCAAGAGGTAGTGCACCATTAGAGAGGCATGAGGCCTACTTGAAGGCCTAACAAAGATCAAACAGAGCACTGTCTGTGAGCTCTGTAAGTGTACCAACTGCTTATGACAGCCTGAACAAGTAATCTCAGGCCAAGTCGTGTAGTTTGTGTATGGTTTTAATACTGTCAGTCCGAGAGTCTGATGCAGCATTAGATTCTCAGACCACAGAGGGAAAAATGAAGGAAGCTATGCACAAATGCCCCAATAGTAGTGTTGCCAATGCATATAGAAAGAACAATTTGCTTTATTGCTAAAGTTTGTTGTCCTTCTGTGTCCTCATATTGTGATTTCTTTACAGAATATCACTGGTACAAAATCTACCCTTGCTTGTCAAAATGGGACAAATATTCTTTCAATAAATGTGGGCGCTGGGACTGCTGCCTAAAAGAGGAGGAAAACTATCAGTCAGTGGAAATATCGTTAGTGGGCCATGAATGATGAAGGTAATTCTGAAAAGGACATCATGCCTGTTTCTCTAGGGGTCTGTCACCATAACCTTAGCAAACTGTCATGTTGGTTATTCAGCCAGAAACAGTGATGGAGCATCCACCCCAAAATGGGTGAGTGAGGATGGATCCAGAGAAACTTCCTTTCTGCATGTATGGCAGCAAGGGTGTTGTAAATAGTGGACCTTTCAACTCATACAAAGCCACTGTGTGTCGCACGGTATTGGCTCTCTTCACACGGTCACCCAGTGAGGCGCCAATATCACAGGGTGCGCACACAGTTAGCTGACAACCCCTACAAAAAAGCAGTGGCGGGCGTTCCATTAAGGCAGAGGAGCGCTGCCCCCTGCCGCCACCAGTACCTAAAACAATAATAAAATGGGTTTTAAACCTGTTTTTTTATCATTTTATTTTAATCTCCTGGACCCGCCCTCAGGACTCCGATGAGTCTTGGAGGCGGGTCCAGCGGATGACACTGCTGGTAGGGTAGTGGTGGGCACTCCCTTCACTACGCATGAGATGTTTGGCTGGCTGTCTCAGGCCTGCCAAACCCATCATGCGCAGTGAAGCTCTCTCCTCCCCAGCTGAATTGCTGGGGCTGAAGAAAGCAGGCACTGGCTCCGTGTCTACCTGGGAGCGCAAGTTGCCGATGCTCAGGACAATCCTGAAGCTGCTCTCATGCAAGAGCTGCTTCAGGATTGGCAGCCTGGCAGACCAGGGCCGGACTGGCCATAGCGGGCACCGGGCAATCCCCCGGTGCGCCGCACGGGTGGGGGCCGCTTTTGTTACAGGGCAGTTTTTGCAGCATAGCTGCAAAATCGGCCCTGTACCAAAATCGGCTGAAAACCGGCCCCGGCAAACAGCTCAGTGGCACCTCCAATACCCCCGAGTGGGGAGGGGGGCCGGCCGAGCACTTTGCCAGGGCCGGTTGAGGTTCCCAGTCCGGCCCTGTGGCAGACTGGGAGCCTGTGCCCTACCCCAGAGCCAGAAGCAGGAAGACCCGAATGCGCAGGAGATGGCGGCGGCAGCATTAAGGTAAGTCCTCCCCACCCCAAATCCTCCCCACCTCCTTCCGGCTCACCCCCCTTTTTGGCAGGGGAAGGGCTGCTACTGCAAAAAAGCAGGTTTCAAGCTAATTGTTTGGAGGCTCTGTGCATCCGATGTCCATTAAGGGGGTCCTCCCCAGAGCACTGGCTGAAGCATCAGAAGAATTGTTTTTCAGTCCGTGTGGGAGCTGGCGAGGCAGTCAGTTGAAGTGCCTCAAGCCCACCCCCTCCTCACACAGTGAATTTTACGTCACAAGTTGGCCGGTCTGAAATAGGGTGGGGATAATGCTGGAGGTAAATGGGTCGTAAATTGTTTGTTGGCGGTTTCTCCACTACAGATCACCTCAAAATCAGGCAGATTGTCTTTCCTTTTTCGGTTCCACTTTCAGTGCAGGGCTTTGAAATGGTATTTTGATTAATTGATCTTTGTGCCACAAAACATAACTTCATTGTGGAAGGGATAGAGAAAAAATGCTGAGCATTGAACCTCATAACAGCTTTTTAAAATACTGTGCTACTCAGACACTGCACAACTACACGCAACATACATAGTAACAGCTTACTGTTCCACTGAGGAGCGAAACTTTGGGTACCTTTAACTACACATATCTGGAGAATGCTTCCAAACCTGATGGTAGAATATAAAATCTAAAGATGGCGATTAATTTGTGGGCATTGTGGGCTTACATGATTATTCATGAGGCATATAGACAGAATCTATGGTCAGCACTGAAAAACATGTTCATATATACTTTTCCAAGTATAATCACTCCAGGGCGGAACACAGAACAACATGTGAACCTAGAATGCTGCAAAACAAAATGAATTTGATCACATAATGGACCCGGCAGTAGGCCTGCTAGATAGATTTGTGACAACAAATGCTTCTGGCACTGGAGACATTGTCGAGCAAAGACAGACTAGGCTGTTCCTACAAGCTAGAAGTTAAGGGAGGTAAGATAAGGTAAAGGTATGGTCACAAGGAGGGTAAGAGTAGTGCTCTGTGGAGGACTACACTGGGTATCCAATATGTTGGTAATAATGGCCTCACACACCCTTGCAAGTGTCATGCTTCATCATTGGTGTTTGCTCCTCGTTGGGCAGGCGGTGCAATACCCAAAGGGCTCACCTCAGGGAGGGGCTCTTTGGCGGAGATCTTTTTACCAACTGCCTATGGGTGAAGTGCGGGTGAGGGGCCAGAAAGGAACGGATAGTGTAAATACGTGAGTTAAAATGTGGCACAAGGTACCGGAGATCAATTTATTCTGGTGGTCCCCTGCCACATGTAAAAACAGTGGGTAGCCTATGATTGCTGGAAATTAGGATTCCTTATCACGATCTAGGACTACAAGACATTTCGTGAGGTCAACATGTTTCTCGCCTATGCACACTGGCTGCGATTCTTCAGGACCTAGTGGTTACATCTATCTCTAGTATGACGTGACCTAGATTAGTGTCAGTTTAAAATAGTTGTACTACCTGTATGGGACAGCTCTTGCCTAAGGAGACAAAAGAGATCATTACCATGATTTAGTTACAACAACCCTTTTTAGTGACCGTGAACACGCAGTGCTGTGCAAGGTGCTGTGACACAAAGGTAGTGACATACCAGTGTAACATTGGTGACCAGTATGTATTGAATTATATCACAATGCTACATTACACTGCACTACTAGGTTAAAACCAAAGGTAAAGATTAAAAACAGCAGCAATTACTTAGAAGTCTTTTATCAAAAAACCTGTAGCAAGAGTAAAGTGTTTACTCGCCTAAGGTCAAGGTGTCTAGGTGTCAACAGTACCCGGTAGGTTTTACATCAAGGGGAAAGAACCATAGGGGTTTAAGGCTGGAGGGGGGGTAAAACACAGAGGCAATATCTCTTTTCAAACAGACCCCTTATGGTGTTGGCAGGAAATAGATACAGCACAGTGGTATATATTGTTTGATATCAAAGCTCCCTGTTGGATGTTGTTTCCATTGATATCCCATAGGCATGTATAGGGTTGAGCTTGAAACTTAGTATGCTATACTATGTTGAGTGGTATTGTGCAACTTCTGTCTGAGGCTTATGTTGGGAGTAGGGCCTTAGATGTTGCAATCATGTCTGCACAGTGTCTGCTCAAAAGGGTGCATTCTATTACTCCCTCTCTCTACCATTTGTTAGATGGTATTATTCCAGTGTCCCTTATGTCAAGACTACTTAGTTCTTAGAGCAGATTAATCTCTCATTGTAATGCCCGTTTTATTAGTTGTATTTGCGCTTAACTGGGGCCAAAATCGGGTCATTTACAGAGAGAATGCTCAATGCCATGCAGCGCGCCGCTGCATCGAGCGTCCTCTCACCACACTAATCAGGCGGGTTGCCGGGTGCACGTTTACATGCCGGTCTGGGTTTTACCGCGGAAAATAGGTCGCGATCAAGCAGCACTTAATTATTTCGCGCGGTGCTGGCGAGTGATATCTACTTGAGCGCCGGGAGTCGCTGTCGGTGTTTAAAGCGTTCTATCAATATTTTGTCAGGCGGATTGCCGGGTGCCCTTTAACATGCCGGTCTGGGTTTCACCGCGGTTAATGGGTCGCGATCAGGCAGCGTTTAATTATTTCGCGCGGTGCTGGCCAATTACATCTACTTGAGCGCAGGGAGTCGCTGCCCGGTCTTGGTGTCTCAGCATCTAAGATCGTAATTATTACGGGCTTATTGGTTAGAATGCGGTATAAACAATTGCATCTCAATGCGCGTGATGCAATGTAAAAAAGGGGTTACACTTACTTCTAACAGCCTTGGCAAACGCACGATCTGCCTACCCATCTCTACCGGGGTCCGGATAGTACCGAGACCTCGGGTAGGAGTCTAGTTAAGTAATTTGTTTGGGGCGTGGTCGAGACAGTCTCTCCCTGCAGGTCATGTGATACCCAGTGTTTACATGGGGGCCATCTTGGAAGGGACACATCATTATCGAAACTGGTGCAATGTTGGGGTGGAGGAGTTGTCAACAAATATATAAGGAGTTGGAAGTATATTCCATAGTCTTGGAATTGTATTTACAATGTATGTCTCGCAAATAATTTCATATATTCCAAGCCATGCTCAACCATAGGGAATTGTCTAAATGGTGTGTTTTCATTGGAGGGGACACATCCTAATTGAAACCGATGCAGTGTTGGAGTAATGGAATTATTATTAAATAAATTCTGAGTTGGGAGTATATTCTCAATTCTTGGAATCTAATTAAAGGATGTGTCGTCAATGTTCTATATGTTCCAAGCCATACTCAACCATAAGGGAATTATCTTAATGGGTTTTTTTACTGGTATAGTCATGGGCGTTATAGTGTACCCCAAGGTATGTCTTCATTGAGTCCCCGCCTGTCTGAGGACAGCCTATGTATCTACCTCTGTTCTTTCTGAAAGAGGTTCTGTTTTGATTTATTACTCGGTGTGTCAAGAATGAGCCATCTCAGTGAGTCCGCAGTGTGGTTTAGGTCTATAAAGTGCCTACACATTTTCGTGTTTGTTTTTTTGCAACGAAAATTGCTTCTGTGTTCCGAGATGCGGATCTTGATAGGGCGGGTAGTCATGCCCACGTATTGAAGATCACAGGGGCATCTGAGTAAGTAGATGCAATTTGATGTATTGCAATTGGTGTGGCATCGAAGTTCCCACAGGAATGTCTCAGTGAGTTGGATAGACTTTGTGATACTAGTAAAGGGGCATACACTGCAAGAACCGCAGGGATAGTGTCCCTTCACTGGTGGAAGCTGCCAGAGAGTGTTTTGCCTGTGGGTTTCCACTTGTTTTGTCCTGGTGTGCACTAAGATGTCTTTGACATTTCTAGACCTTTTGAAGGCGAACCTCGGTGTTGCAAGGTTGAGATCTCCTGTGTTGAGAATCTGCCTGTGTCTCTTTATTATTTTCTTAATTTCAGTAGAGACTGGGGAGAAGGTTGTTACACAAGTCAAAAGATCTTTGTCTTGTGGTGTAGGAGTATTATATTCCAAGAGGGCCTCTCTGTGGTTGTTCTGTGCCCGTTTTTTTGCTTTGTAAATCTCCCTAGATGGGTAACCTCTCTCTCTCAGATTACGAGATAGGATTTTGGACTCATTTTTATAATCTGTGAGGAGAGTACAATTGCGCCTAACCCGCAGGAATTGTCCAAAGATCACCGCCAAAGAGCCCCTCCCTGAGGTGAGCCCGTTGGGTATTGCACCGCCTGCCCAACGAGGAGCAAACGCCAATGATGAAGCATGACACTCGCAAGGGTGTGTGAGGCCATTATTACCAACATATTGGATACCCAGTGTAGTCCTCCACAGAGCACTACCCTTACCCTCCTTGTGACCATACATTTACCTTATCTTACCTCCCTTAACTTCTAGCTTGTAGGAACAGCCTAGTCTGTCTTTGCTCGACATTGTCCCTCTGGGCTCTGACTGTGGCTGGACCTTCCATTCTGAGATTGTCCTGAATGGTAATTTGAGCCCTTGGATCTTGATGTGATCCACTTCCCCTCCTTTTTGATATATACTGGAGACATTGTCCCTGACATTGATTTGTAGTTGTGACTTTAGAGTTATTGGTGCTCATGCTAAAATGACGTCACTAATGATGACAGAATGAAGGTGCCCAGGAGCAGTGGTGATTACTGAGTAGTGCATCCGGGATGATGCATTGGGTCTCTGTCATAGTTCATCAGGATCTCGACCTTTAGGGCCACTATGAACTGTCTCAGATGGCAGGTGATTCTGGAACCACTTACATGTGCAAAAAACAAGATTTACATTGTGAAACACATGGGCATCCCCAATGCTTGTCTTTTTGCTTTCTAGTCGCTTAATTTCTTTTCTTCTACTGTCCCTTTAAGTCTTGGTCCATTTCCAAATTTGTATCTTTATTTCTCTAGTCTGTCTCCACGCCCTCTTCACTGTCTCTTGATTTTGGGAATTTCCAATATTTAAGAATCATTGTTGGAAGAGTTGTCACATGAATGAAGTCCTTTTTTAAGAAACTCTTAAAATCATGGCTTTTCTAACTTTTGTTGGATTTTGGCCAAGTCACCTACCTCATATGTCTATCGCTGGGAAACCTTGCTGGGTAGCTATGCGCTTTACAAACCTATAGCATAACATAACATCAAGGATGTTGATGCCTATATATGTTCCCTCCTTTCCATTATCCCTCTGTTTTCTCCCACCGTCCTCACCCAGTCACTCACCTAATTTCATTGGGCGGTTCTTCTTCTTCATACTTCTTTGTTTCTTTCCTACGCAAGGTTAGGCACACCGCGATGAAAATCAGGAAGACCCCAACGAGAACGCTGCATACTGCACCCACAATGACTCCAATGCTGTGGGCGACTGCGTGCCAGATGTCAGCATGGGGTGCGGAGAGACAGAGATAGAAAAAGAGAGAACAGAGAGAGCGAGTTGGGGTATAACGGAGAGAAATAAAAAAAAACAACAAAGAAGGCCAGAAATAAACAAAAAAGGGGCAGAGATACCCATAAACGGAGAGAATGAGAATAGAGAGTGGGGAAAAGAGAAAGTAACGAAAACCAGGCAAAGATAGAAGGACAGAGAAGACAGAGAGAAACACATAGAAAAGTGAGAGAGAAAGAAAGAGAGGAGAGAGAAAGAGAAAGAGAAGTTATCAGACAAACATCAAGCACGTCAACATGAGTAATTATTGAAGAATGGAAATGCAAACTGAAAATAATTTTGTCCCAACAAACTTTTAGTGCACATGAATGACAATGAGAGAAAACAACTAATAAAAAATGGAGCATACCAATTTTGTCCTTGACAATATGTTCATTTAGGGTAGAAACGAATCATGATGCATTTAGGATGAATACAGTTCCCCAGGTCAAATGGGGGCACCTGCATTTTAAAGAATCAGTGTATACTTTGGCTGCTTCTTTTAGACCTAATGTGTTAACACTTACCAAGCTTGAGTTATGACATAAACCAGATATGTCGCAAACCTACAAGCAGGCTGGCTTTCAAAAACACAGAACAGTACACCCGCCGCCCTCCCGCAGAACAATTCAGAAGCCACTATTTCATCGACACTCAGAGAGAATTAAACAGATGTGCCAGTGTGGTAATGATTCAGCGTGAATATAGGTGTATTAGGCTTTTTCAAAATAACCTGCAATATGCTATATTTTGTGTATTCTAATACCATAAGGCTTATTGTTGATGCAAGCATGAGTGAAATTGTGTGATTGTAAAAGATAAGAATATCGAACCTTGCATAAATTAGTATGACCAAAAGCTGCGCTAAAGGCCTTCTTGAGTGACGAGTAAGCCATAGAAAAGGCCCAGCCTCCATCCCGGAACCTCTGCAGTTTGGAACAATCACTGTATAAGAGTGTGACGAGAACAAGTTCTGAGCGAGGAGTGGAACTCGAACATGAAATTCAGGAAGGAGGTGGGTATACAGAGCACTGCAATCTTCACTCTGTGAAGGGTCTTCAGAAGCTGTTTCCTAGCACCAAGTTACAGGTTGTTACCGCTGTTAAGTCTCGATGTGGCAATCAGGGCTGGAGCTTCGGTAAGGCCATTGCCAACAACTACCTTAAGGCACCACCACAAATGGCGACAAAAGTGTATCTCATGACCACAAATAGCAATGTAACTGGTGGAACTGGTGCTCGCAAACTACAAAACATAATTTTAGCCGGAGGTTTAGAAAAGGATTGTATCGAAGGTGGTTACGTTAGGCCAAGCTATCAGTATTTGGTTGGAAAATTTAGCTACATGAAAAGAAATCAGTTATTTACTGTAATTGTGTTTTTTGTAGCTTGAAGAGGTTGCGGATTAACACACTTTGCATAATCCCACCATCCAGTGGTTGCGCCCAGAAGTGTTAAAACATCTTTTTTGTTGTTGTTTGTAGTTTGGGTCGACATAGGTGGACTCCCTATGATGTCGACCATAATCCCACATTACCCACGTACGTGCTCATCATTTTAGATAAAAAACATTCTTGGCCTGTTCCACAAACCTCATGCTAATGGGAGGAGGGAAGGGTAGCATGTGAATCTAGAAGAGTTTCAGACCGCAAAACCATAATACAAGACAAGCACCTGATTTCTTTTGCAGCACAAAATCTCTTCTGGAGACACTTGTTTTCCGCCTTTTATGTAGCGGTGCAGTGCGGTGTTGCTTGTGTTGTGGTGGTTAGCAGGAGAAGGAGAGGAAGCAAACATTTTCCCTAGCACTGCCAGTCTCACTGTAACTCATTTGCGTGAGTGTAATCCCATGCAGTAGTGTTTAGTAAAAGTATGCTGTGAAGACTATGTGACGGCCTGTATATCTCCTGAATGGAAACGTTAGTTAAAAAGGTTATCGTAGCTCCCTTTTTCCTGGAGGAGTGTGCCTTTGGTTTGTCGAGGAAAGGTTTGTTCACTAGTGAATAACACAGATGAATCATTGTACAATTCATCTAGAAATAGTATTTTTAGTGACAGCCATCCCTAAGGCTTGTACAGAATGGCTCACAAAACCGTGTTGTGTTTTCCTGATGCTGTGGGTTGCTTGCAGGTAGTACATGATTGCTTTCCTGACATCTAAGGAGAATGGGGCCTTTTCCACAGTCTTTGTAGGTTTGTAGGTTTAAAAAAAATGCTGGTACAGTGATAGTCTGATTTATGTGAAAAGGAGTAATAACACTTAGGTAGGAACTTCGGACGTGTCCGCATAATTATCTCATCTTTTTGTATGACTATGTAGAGTTCCTGCACAGTTAGGGCCTGAATCTCACTAACTCTCCTTGGAGAAGTAATAGCGACTAGAAGTACTGTTTGTACTAGAAGGTGTCTAAGTACTGCTTTATGCATTGGCTCAAGGGCTGACTTCATCAACCCTTCTGACACTAGGTTTAAATTCCACTGTGGAGGGCCACCTATCTTGCTGGAAAAAGCCTTTTTGCTCCGTTCATGAACCTGTTGATCAATGGAAGTGAGAACACTTTCTGTATGTGTAGGTATACTGCAAAACCTGATAAATGTACCCATAGAGAGACATATGAGAGTTTAAAGCTTGTTAGATAGGTGACATTTTGGACAATTACAGTGTACTGATGTATCAGATTTCCCCACTTTTTGGATTGACACCAGGTAACCTATCTCTCAATTTGAAGACATAACACCTCTTGGTAGCCTCCCTGATAATGTTAAGTGTGTCCTTTGGTAGATGCAGGTGTTCAAATTCTGCTATTTCAGGAACCATGCTGTCAATTGCATCTTCCTTGGGTTTTGAAGTAGTGCCCTTCCCTGCTGTATGGTTAGGTTGTCTTTGTGTAATGGGATACCAATGTGTTGTTGTTTTGACCCCTTTGTATTAAGTGTTAGAACCATGGCTGGCGAGGTCATCGTAGCGCTATGAGGATCATTGTCATGTTTGAGATCTTGAACTCCTCCAGACCTTCAAGGATTCGTGGTATTTGTGGAAAGCGTATACAAAGATCATGTACCAGCTGATTGACAAGGCATTCCCCAGCGAATCTGCATTGTAGTGCCTGGATGCGAAGCACCATTTATTTTTGTTTTCTTCTGTTGCAAAGTGATCTATGTCTGGTGTTCCACTTAGGATGAAAATTGTGTTTATTGTAGACTGTTTTACATCCTGTTCGTATGTGCAGTTTGTTTATCTGCTTAGATTGCCTGCTCGAACATTTTCTTCTCCTGAGATTTGACTTGCAAGAAGTGATATCTGTTCCGCTATGGTCCATCTCCAAAGGTTTTGAGATAATTGTGACAGTGAGAGGGATTCTGTACCCTCTTGTTTGTTAATATAGAACATAGCTGTGGTATTGTCTGTTAGAATTTGTACAGTTTTCCCCTTATCTGACTTTGGAAGGCTTTCAGGGTTAGGAATATTGTCTTCAGTTCCAGGAAACTGATGTGTTTGTTGGAGTCCTGCTCTGACCATAATACACCTACTCTTAGTGTATTTATGTGTGCTCTCCAGCCCACCATTGAGGCATCCGTGGTAATGACGGCTTGTGGTAGGGGAGCTTTGAAAGTCTTCCCTTGAGGATGTTCACTGCACTCCACCATCTCAATTCCTTACTGACCTTGTCTGATACAACCACTAGATACTCCCATGTTCCTGATCCCTGGTCCCATTGATTGTGTAACCATTCCTGTTTCAGTCTCATGTGAAGTCTGGCATAGGTAATGAGGTGGATGCAGGAGGTCATCATCCCAAAAAGCTTCATTGCGTTCCTCACCATCAGAGCTTTTGATGTCTGGTAGAGGAGAATTTAAGCGAGTATTTCCTAAACCTTCCGTGTTGTCAAGTAAGCTCTTGCCAACTGCGAATTGTGGTCCGCTCCCAGAAACGATTTCCTGGTTTGTGGGATTGGGGAACATTTTTTCCAATTCACTGTGAACCCCAGCATTTGCAGAAGTGGCACTACCCTTGTCACATTCTTCTGACAAAGTTGTAATGTGTCTGCCTTCACCAGGTAATCAGCAAGGTATGGGTAGAATGTATTCCTTGTCTTCTGAGGTGTGTGGCTACCACAGCCTGTGTCTTAATGCAGACTCTTGGCACAATGGTAGTGTTTCCCTTCCAGTATAAATCTGAGATACTTTCTATGTGCTATGTGAATGGGAATATTGAAGCAGGCATCCTTGAGATGTATGGTTGCTAAGTAGCCCCCTTCATCTAGCAAAAGGATTATATCTTGCAATGTAGTCATTTGAAATCTTTTGGTCTTTATATACCTATTCACGAAACACAAGTCTAAGAAAGGGGACCTGGTTAGGTCATGCTTTGGCAAAAGACAGTAAATTGGGTACATACTTTTGTCTCTCTCCTCTACTAGTACTTTTTCTATTGCATTCTTTCCAGAAGCTTTTGGACCTCTCTGCATAGGATTTGTGGCTGGTCCTTCTTGTAGTGTTAACATTTTGGTTGTTTTGTTGGTGTCTTTTGAATGAAGTTATTCAATTACTGAAACAAACTATATTAACAACCCACTTGTCCATTGGAATGTCTTCCCAGCTTTTTAGAAAGTTCTTTATTCTTCCCCTATAGGTGTATAGTAACTGGCTGAAGTGAAGTTCACGTCATTTTGAAGAACCTGAGGCAGATCCCTTAGAGTTTCTGCCACTTGGTTTCCCTCTTCCTTGAAAAAAGAGTTTTGGCTTTTGTTTTTGCAACTGTCCATTCCCTTGAAATTGTCTGGATCCTGGTTTTTGGTTCTGTGAGGTTAACATGTTTCTTCCCTGCCCCCTTTTATCCTGAAAACTGCCCCTTTTAAAGTAAGGTCTAAAGACCTTAAGGACCCTCATTGCTTTGGCAGTCTTATTCACCTTTTTCATCTCCTCCAGCACTTGGTCTACCCCTGGGCCAAAGAACTAGTTTCCTGTGAGAGGTCTGTCAATGATTGACGATTGTAACTCTGGTTCGGACCCCGAGATGCGTAGCCATGCATGTCTCTTCTTGACTGTCCCTGTAGCCAGCTGCCTACTTGCTGTATCTGCAGCATCAAAGGCTGACTTTAGGCATGAATTTGCAATGTTCACCCCCCTTCAATAATATTCTTTGCTCTTTTATGGTATTCCTCTGGGAGATGTGACATAGGGTCTTACATGTCTTTCCAGTGCTCGTGATCATGTCTATTTAGGAACACATTGGAATTGGTAATGCACTGCTGCATGACTGCAGCACTCTCCATCTTCCCTCCTACTGCCTCCATCCTCTTACTTCCCTTTTCTAGCGGGGGTCCCGTAGATGCTGGAGACATTGCACTTTTCCTTGCTGTGGAGTCAATCAGTGAGTCCTGTTCTTCATGCCCTTGCGTACATTTTGGGTCCTGTGCTGAGGCTCTGTAATTTGTCTATATCCGTAATGTAACCACCTTGGATGTTGTTGATTTAGCGAAAACCTCCTTGCCCTGTTGTATAATGCTGGGGAGTGTGGGAGGCTATTGGTTCCTCTTATACAATTGCGTGAGTGTCTCAAGGAGAAAACATGTCTCCTTCTTTTCCACCTTCTCCACTCCAAAGGCCTCAGCTGCTTTCTTTGCTACAAGGTGGTATGTTGAGATTTCATTGGTGGGAGAAGGCCTCAAAGGATAGGACACTACCTCCTCCAAGGGTGAGTGAGTCTCAATGTCCTCCCACAGTATTTACCTCTATGACTCCTTTATCCCTAGATACTCAAGGTCTTCATCAAAGCTACTTTCCTCCTCTTCTCCTCCCTCTGTCCTGACCCTCTTCATGTATCTCTTCCTCTTCTAGGGGGTCCTGCAAGTTTAATTTTAGGCCTGTCGGTTGAGGCTCACTAAAGGGGGTCATGGATTCCTTGCAGACCTTCTACTTCCTTATAAGATTCTCTATTTTGACCTCCATAGCCCTTTTCTTTTTCTTGACGTCACAGAGGTTGAAAGACTTAGATTTGACCTGAGCCTTTTCCTTCATAGTCACCCGTTCCTCCTTCCCTTTTCGTACTCAATTGTCCTCAGAGGTCAAAGTATTGCCTTTCAGGATCGCCTTACTGGTGAATTTCCTTTCTCTGCAGGTTTGGAAGTGTTCAGCGCTCCTTCAAATGTTAGTTTCCTTGGTGTCAAGGGCTTTGACTTCAGTGAATCTGGGGCATCGCTCTAAGAACCAGTTTCCGTTGTATTGAGCGTATGTTTGATTGCCTTATCTTTTGACAGATTAGGCTGTTTTCGGGCATGTGACACTGTGGGCTTAGGGGCTTTATGATGAGTCTTTTCGACTTCTGAAAACTCTTGTACTGTGTCTTGGTGTTCCCACTGGCCACCCTCGCCTCTACGTCATCCTCGTCAGAGAAATCCCCTTCTTTGCTTCTCCAACTCTGACATTCCCACCATGTCTGTGTTTGCTAAATGTGCCTGAAGAATCCTTTCCCTGTGGACTAGTATTTTAGGTTTGAAAAACAAGTAGAGACACAGTCCTCCGTCTTATGGTCCTGGGTTAAACAGAACATGCAAAGTGGATGTTCATCATATAAGGCAAACTTTCTGTGGCAATTCAGGCAAAATTTGAAGAGTTAATTTTAGGTAGAAGGTGGAGATTTGTATCCCTTAATTCAGAAATTATTGAGAGGGGTAAAATCCTTATTGTTTAGTTTCATGATTTTATTTTCCTTTGTTATACCTCGTAACATTGAAAAAAGAAGCAGAAAAACAGCTGCCACATGGTAAAAGTATAAAAAGCGACGGGGCTGAAACAGCCATGGGTGATCGTTAAGTCAAAAAGAAGGAAAAAAAGTGAAAGGTGTAAAAGAAATTGGTAGGAGGCTTCACCAAGGACATAAAGAAGTGGTAAAATAAATAGGGTGAAAGTAAAAAAGTGAAAAGTGCAAATAAGATGACACAGTAAAAAGAATAACAGAAAGATGGAGACGGCCGGTTGAAAGCACACCTGTACTATTATACACACATGTTATATATGTGATTTTATGGGATATTATTGCTGTATCTGTCTGGCATTATGACCTTCATACATTTATGTGTGTCTTTCTCCCACAACCCATCTCTTCATCCTGCACAATATTGCATTTTTGATGACAAATTTACACACATTGCTGATTATACTGTGCATGTTTTCCATACCCTTACTTTGTTTTCCATTTTTCCTACATTTTCTCTACATCTATCCTTCTCTCCCTTTGTCCTTTCCTCTTCTCTTTCTGTTCTTGTTGTCTTTGCCAGTTTCTCAACCCTCCTTGAATCTGCACATCCACTACTTTGGGTTTCACTTTTTGCACCTATGATATATGTTTCTCGTACACCAATGGGTAACACTCAGCCTTGAGAAAGCCGTCGGCCAATTGGCCACTGGGCGAAACCCGTGTTGGCTGTTTTTCTGTTTCTTTTCTAAATGTTACGAGGTGTATCAAAGGAAAATAAAATCAAGAAACTAAACAATAAGGAATTATTTCTGGATTAAGGGGTACAAACCTCCACCTTCTACCTAAAATAACTCTTTACAATGGCTTTTGGATGTAGCCATTTGTGTGGCATGTACCAGCAACATACTGGGTCACTACAAGCATAGCATGAATCCCAGATTAACCAACACCCTCGCCTTCCTACAAAATTTGAAGTGTGCTCATGCTCTACAATGGTGTAGAGGAACTTCAGGGATCCAACTTCGTCAGCTAAACATTCTCCAAATGTAGATCCATCCTAACAAAAACCCAGAAAAAATCTCTCTCCAGCGCCGAGCATTGATCTCTGATCCTGCGATTGCTTTTGAAGGCTACTCGAGTTCTCTTCAACGACTTCTTTCAAAAATAAAAGTCGGGAGACTTCTGATGCACCTCCATACCCTACGGAGAAATTAAAGAATCTAAAATGTTGGGCACCTATGGGGGCATTGCAGGATTATGGTTGAGACCTAGGGACTCCATCCATATCGACCACAGCCACACAAACAAGCATTTGCAATGCAATAGGTCTCGCATTAGTAAAGTTTGAGTTATAGGTCTTGTAAATGGTATTTATTTTTTTGTTAGTTTAGAAAATATTGAAAATAATAACTTTGTCATTTATAATGGCAATACTTATAATTATTGCTAATGTGACACCTATAGCATTTGTAATGCAACATGTATAGTATATACTTGACTTCTATGTATTGATATTACAAATCACAATTTTTTAAAAATTATTTAAAATAATTATTACTTACATTTATTGTAATTTTTAATGGCAATAGTTTATACTTTTGCAAATAACTTTTATGAAGATTATGTTCAGTGTTAATACTTAAAAACAAATTTATTGTAATTGATAATGGCAATAGTTTATACTGTTGTAATCAACTTTTGTGAAGAATATGTTCAGTGTATTTTATTGTTAAGAAAATGCAAGAACAGAAGGAAAATATTAAAATCTTTTTGTGACATTTGTAATAAAGTTTGAAACATTGAGATAACTTATTTGAATCAGTCGTTGAATTGTAGCACAGATTGATGCTGTTGTTGTGCGGAGTGATGTTGTGGTGGCGAAAAGTGATGCTGTTGTGTGCAGTGATGCTGTAGTAGCGCATAGTGATGTTGTGTTGCCCCTGAGTGATGCTGTGTTGCCCCTGTGTGATGCTGTGGTGATACGATAAATAGCGTGCAATAGATGAATAAATAGAGTGTGGGCGATAGATACTTAAATAGAGTGAGGGCGATAGATAGATAGAAAATGTGTTTGAGAGCGATAGATAGATAAATAGAGTGACAGCGATAGATAGCTAGACAGAGTGAGGGCGATCGTTAGATAGAATGATGGCGATAGATAGAGTGAGTGAGGGCTATAGAGAGACAGAGAGATAGAGTGAGGGCGATAGATAGAGTGGGTGAGGGCGATAGATAGACAGATAGATAGAATGATGGCGATAGATAGAGTGAGTGAGGGCAATAGATAGACATATAGATAGAGTGAGGGCGATAGACAGATAGATAGAGTGAGGGCGATAGATAGACAGATAGATAAATATATAGCTAGATAGAGTGAGGCAGATAGATAGATAGATAGATAGATAGATAGATAGATAGATAGATAGATAGATAGATAGATAGATAGATAGATAGATAGATAGATAGATAGATAGAGTGAGGGCAATCAATAGAGTGAGGGCGATAGATAGATATAGGGCGATAGATAGATAGATAGATAGATAGATAGATAGATAGATAGATAGATAGATAGAGTGAGGGCGATAGATCGATAGATAGAGTGAGGGCGATAGATCGATAGATAGATAGAGTGTGGGTGATAGATAGATAGATAGATAGATAGATAGATAGATAGATAGATAGATAGATAGATAGATAGATAGTTAGAGTGAGGGCGATAGATCGATAGATAGATGGATAGAGTGAGGGCAATATATAGATAGATAGATAGATAGATAGATAGATAGATAGATAGATAGATAGATAGATATAGTTAGGTAGATAGATAGATAGATAGATAGATAGATAGATAGATAGATAGATAGATAGATAGATAGATAGATAGATAGAGTGAGGGCAATAGATAGATAGATAGATAGATAGATAGATAGATAGATAGATAGATAGTTAGTTAGATAGATAGATAGATAGATAGATAGATAGATAGATAGATAGATAGATAGATAGATAGATAGATAGATAGATAGATAGATAGATAGATAGATAGATAGAGAGTGAGTGCGATAGATAGCTAGAGTGAGGGCAATAGATAGAGCACAGTAGAAAAGAACAGGGAGTTAAAGAAGGATGCAGGGTGGAAATGAGCAGCAGATCAGCACAGGAGAAGAAAAGAGCGAGTTAGAGAAAGAGGCGGGTGGAAAAGAACAGTAGAAGAGAACATGGAGTTAAAGAAGGAGGCGGGTGGAAGAGAGCAGCAGATCAGCACAGGAGAAGAGAAGAGAACAGGGAGTTAAAGAAGGAGGTGGGCTGGAAGAGAGCAGCATATTAGCACAGGAGAAGAGAACAGGGAGTTAAAGTAGGAGTCGGGTGGAAGAGAACAGCAGATTAGTACGGCAGAAGATAAGAGAACAGGGAATTAGAGAAGGAAGTGGGTGGAAGAGAGCAGCAGATCAGCAAAGCAAAAGAGAACAGGGAGTTAAAGATGGAGGCATGGTGGAAGAGAGCAGCAGATCAGCACAGGAGAAGAGAACAGGGAGTTAAAGAAGGAGGCGTGGTGGAAGAGAGCAGCAGATCTGCGCAGTAGAAGATAAGAGGGATTTATAGAAAGATGCGGGTGGAAGAGAACAGCAGATTAGCACAGGAGAATATAATAGTGAGTTAAAGAAGGATGCAGGTGGAAGAGAGCAGCAGACCAGCACAGCTAAAGAGAACAGGGAGTTAAAGAAGGAGGTGGTGTTGAAGAGAGCAGCAGATCAGCAGAGGAAACAAGAAGAGAGCATGGAGTTAAAGAAGGAGGCAGGGTGGAAGAGTGTAGCAGATCAGCACGAGAGAAGAGAAGAGAACAGTGATTTTGAAAAGGAGGTGGGTGGAAGAGAGGAACAGCTCAGCACAGCAGAAGAGAACAGGTAGTGAAAGAAGGAGGTGGGGTGAAAGAGAGCAGCAGATCAGCAAAGGAGAAGATAATAGAACAGGGAGTTAGAGAAGGAGGTGAGGTGAAAGAGAGCAGCCGATCAGCAGCAGTTAACAGGAATTTAAAGAAGTTGGCGTGGATGAAAAGAGCAACAGATCATCACAAGAGAAAAGAAGAGAACAGGGAGTTAATGAAGGAGGTGAGGTGGAAGAGAGCAGCAGATTAGCACAGTTTAAGAGAACAGGGAGTTAAAGAAGGAAGTGGGGTGGAAGAGAGCAGCAGATCAGCACAGGAGAAGAGAACAGGGAGTTAAAGAAGGAGGCATGTGGAAGAGAACAGCAGATTGGCAATGGAAAAGAACAGAACAGGGAGTTAGAGAAAGAGGCTGGTGGAACAGAACAGCCGATTATCACAGGCGAAGAGTACAGGGAGTTAAAGAAGGATGCTGCTGGAAGAGAGCAGCAGATTGGCCCAGGAGAAGAGAACAGGGAGGTTAACAAGGAGGTGGGGTAGAAGAGAGCAGCAGATCAGCACAGGAGAACAGAACAGGGAGTGATAGAAGTAGGCGGGGTGAAAGATAACAGCAGATCAGCACAGGAGAAGAGAAGCGAACAGATTTAAAGAATGATTATGGGTGGGCGAGAGCAGCCGATCAGCACAGGAGAAGATAACATGGAGTTAAAGAAGGAGGCGGGTGGAAGAGAACAGCAGTTCAGCACAGGAGAAGAGAAGAGACTAGGGAGTTTAAGAAGGAGGTGGTGTGGATGAGAGCAGCAGATCAGCACATGAGAATAGACCAGGGAGTCAAAGAAGGAGGTGGGTAGAAGAGAGCAGCAGATTAGCACAGGAGAAGAGAAGAGGGAGTTAAAGAAGGAGGCGGTGTGGAAGAGATCAGCAGATCAGCACAGCAAAAGAGATCAGGAAGTTAAAGAAGGAGGCGGGTGGAAGAGAGCAGCAGATCAGCACAGGAGAAGAGAAGAGAACAGGGAGCTAGAGAAGAAGGAGGGTGGAAGAGAGTAGCATATCATCTTTGGCGAAACGAATAGAAGAGGGAGTCAGAGAAGGAGTTGGGTGGAAGAGA
Organism: Lissotriton vulgaris; assembly: GCF_964263255.1. Lineage (NCBI taxonomy): Eukaryota > Metazoa > Chordata > Amphibia > Caudata > Salamandridae > Lissotriton > Lissotriton vulgaris. The sequence continues at coordinate 1,245,714,809 of NC_141687.1, read as the reverse complement.
GCAGCCTAACAGCACAGCAGAAGAGAACATGGAGTTAAATATGGAGACAGGTGGAAGAGAGCAGCAGACCAGCACAGCTAAAGAGAACAGGAAGTTAAAGAAGGAGGTGGTGTTGAAGAGAGCAGCAGATCAGCAGAGGAGACGAGAAGAGAACATGGAGTTAGAGAAGGAGGCAGGGTGGAAGAGTGTAGCAGATCAGCACGAGAGAAGAGAAGAGAACAGTGATTTTGAAAAGGAGGTGAGTGGAAGAGAGGAACAGCTCAGCACAGCAGAAGAGAACAGGTAGTGAAAGAAGGAGGTGGGGTGAAAGAGAGCAGCAGATCAGCAAAAGAGAAGATAATAGAACAGGGATTTAGAGAAGGAGGTGAGGGTAAAGAGAGCAGCCGATCAGCAGCAGTTAACAGGAATTTAAAGACGTTGGCGTGGATGAAGAGAGCAACAGATCATCACAAGAGAAGAGAAGAGAACAGGGAGTTAATGAAGGAGGTGAGGTGGAAGAGAGCAGCAGATTAGCACAGCATAAGAGAACAGGGAGTTAAAGAAGGAAGTGGGGTGGAAGAGAGCAGCAGATCAGCACAGGAGAAGAGAACAGGGAGTTATAGAAGGAGGCGTGTGGAAGAGAACAGCAGATTGGCACTGGAAAAGAACAGAACAGGAAGTTAGAGAAAGAGGCTGGTGGAACAGGACAGCCGATTATCACAGGAGAAGAGTACAGGGAGTTAAAGAAGAATGCTGTTGGAAGAGAGCAGCAGATCATCCCAGGAGAAGAGAACAGGGAGGTTAACAAGGAGGTGGGGTAGAAGAGAGCAGCAGATCAGCACAGGAGAACAGAACAGGGAGTTATAGAAGTAGGCGGGGTGAAAGATAACAGCAGATCAGCACAGGAGAAGAGAAGCGAACGGATTCAAAGAATGATTATGGGTGGACGAGAGCAGCCGATCAGCACAGGAGAAGATAACATGGAGTTAAAGGAGGCGGGTGGAAGAGAACAGCAGTTCAGCAGAGGAGAAGAGAAGAGACCAGGGAGTTTAAGAAGGAGGTGGGGTGGAAGAGAGCAGCAGATCAGCACAGGAGAAGAGAACAGGGAGTTATAGAAGTAGGTGGGGTGAAAGAGAACAGCAGATCAGCACAGGAGAAGAGAAGCGAACGGATTTAAAGAATGATTATGGGTGGATGAGAGCAGCTGATCAGCACAGGAGAAGATAACATTGAGTTAAAGAAGCAGGTAGGTGGAATAGAACAGCAGTTCAGCACAGGAGAAGAGAAGACACCAGGGAGTTTAAGAAGGAGGTGGTGTGGATGAGAGCAGCAGGTCAGCACATGAGAATAGACCAGGGAGTCAAACAAGGAGGCGGGTAGTAGAGAGCAGCAGATTAGCACAGGAGAAGAGAACAGGGAGTTAAACAAGGAGGCGGTGTGGAAGAGATCAGCAGATCAGCACAGCAAAAGAGATCAGAAAGTTAAAGAAGGAGGCGGGTGGAAGAGAGCAGCAGATCAGCACAGGAGAAGAGAAGAGAACAGGGAGCTAGAGAAGAAGGCGGGTGGAAGAGAGTAGCATATCATCTTTGACGAAGCTAATCGAAGAGGGAGTTAGAGAAGGAGGTGGGTGGAAGAGAGCAGCCTAACAGCACAGCAGAAGAGAACATGAAGTTAAATATGGAGACAGGTGGAAGAGATCAGCAGATCAGCACAGGAGAAGATAAGAGGGAGTTAAAGAAGGAGGTGGGGTGGAAGAGAGCAGCAGATCAGCACAGGAGAACAGAACAGGGAGTTAAAGAAGGAAGTGGGGTGGAAGAGAGCAGCAGATCAGCACAAGAGAAGAGAAGAGGGAGTTGAAGAAGGAGGTGGGGTGGAATAGAGCAGTACATCAGCACAGGAGAACAGAACAGGGAGTTAAAGAAGGAGGTGGTGTGGAAGAGAGTAGCAGATCAGCACAGGAGAAGAGAAGAGGGAGTTAAAGAAGGAGGTGGGGTGGAAGAGAGCAGCAGATCAGCACATGAGAAGAGAATAGGGAGTTAGAGAAAGAGGTGGGTGTAAGAGAACAGCAGATAGGCACATGAGAAAACAGGGATTTAGAGAAAGATGCGGGTGGAAGAGACCAGCAGATTAGCACAGGAGAAGATAACAGGGAGTGAAAGAAGCATGCAGGGGGAAGAGAGCAGCAGATCAGCACAGGAGAATATAAGAGGGAGTTACAGAAGGAGGTGAGGTGGAAGAGAGCAGCAGATCAGCATAGGAGTAGAGAACAGGGAGGTAGAGAAGGCGGTGGGGTGGAAGAGAACAGCAGATCAGCACGAGAGAAGAGAACAGGGAGTTAAAGAAGGAGGTGGGTGGACATGAGCAGCAGATCAGCCCCAGAGAAGAGAACAGGGATTTTACACAAAAAGGATGCAGTTTTAAAGATAACAGCAGATTGGCACAGGGGAAGAGCACTGGTAGTTTCCGAAGGAGGCAGTGTGAAAAGAACAGCAGACCAGTACAGGAGAAGAGAACAAGGAGTTATAGAAGGAGGCGGGGTGAAGCGTCCAGCAGATCATCAACTGAGAAGAGAAAAGGGATTTAGAGAAGGAGGCAGATGGAAGAGATCAAAAAGATTGTCACAGGATAAGTCAACAATGAGTTAGAGAATGAGGCGGGTGTTAAAGAATAGCAGATAAGCACAGGAGAAGAGAACAGGGGGTGGGTTGAAGAGCGCATCAGATTTTCATGGGTGAACAGAACAGGGAGTTAAAGAAGGAGGTGGGTGGAAGAGATTAGCAGATCAGCACAGGATAAGAGAAGATAACAGGGAGTTAAAGATAGAAGTGAGCAGCAGATCAGCAGAAGTTAACAGTATTTTGAAGAAGGAGTCGTTGTTGAAGAGAGCAACAGATCAGCAGAGGAGAAGAAAAGAGTACTTTGATTTAGAGAAGGAGGTGGTTTAAAGAGAGCCGCATAGCAGCACAGGAGAAGTGAAGAGAACAGGGAGTTTGAGAAGTATTTGAGTTGGACGAGAGCAGCACATCAGCACAGGAGAAGATGATATTTTTTTTATAATGGTGCGGGGTGTAAGAGAGCTACAGATCAGCACAGGATAAGATAAGAGAACCGGGAGTTAAAGAAGAAGGTTGGGTGTAATAGAGCAGCCGATCAGCACCGGATAAGAGAACTGGGAAGTAAAGAAGGAGGTGGGTGGAATTGAGCAGCTGATTAGCACAGGAGATGAGAATTGGGATTTAAAGAAGGAAGCAACTTTGAAGAGAGCATCAGATTAGCACTGCAAAAAAGAACACATAGCTAAAGATGGATGTGTTTTGTTTAGAGCAGCAGATTTGCACATGATAAGGGAAGAGAACAGGGAGTTAGAGAAGACGGTGGGTTGAAGAGAGCAGCAGTTCAGCTTTGTAGAAGAGAAGAGAACATGGATTTGGGAAAGGATGTTGTTGTAAGAGAGCAGCATAACAGCACAGCACAAGATATCATGGAGTTAAAGAAGGATGCGGATGGAAGAGTGCATCAGATCATCCTAGGAGAAGCAAACAGGGAGTTAAAGAAGGAGGTGTTGTTGGAAGCAAGCAGCAGATCAGGCCATGAGAAGAGAACAAGGGGTTAAAAAGGATGCGTGGTGTTAGAGAACAGCAGATTGCCACAGGAGAAAAGAAGATTGAATTAGAGAAAGATGTGTGTGTAAGAGAACATCCAATTTGCCCTGGAGAAGAAAACAGAGTTAAAGAAGGATGTGTGTTTGCAGAGAGCATCAGGTCACCACAGGAGAAGAGAAGAGAACAGGGAATTAGAGAAGGAGGTGGGTGGCAGTGAGGAGTAGATCTGCACAGCAGAAGCCAACAGGGAGTTAAAGAAGGATGTGGGGTGGAAGAGAGTATCAGTTCAGCTCAGGAGAAGAGAATAGAACAGGGAGTTAGAGTAGGAGGTGAGGTGGGAGAGAGCATCAGATCAGCAGAATTTAAAATGGAGTTAGCGAATGTGTGGGGTGGAAGAGAGCACCAGATCAGCACGGAAGAACAGAACAGGGAGTTAAAGGAGGCGGTGGTTGAGAGAGAGCTGTAGATTAGAGCAGGAGAAACGAAGAGAAGAGAGAGTTAAAGAAGGAGGGAATTTGGAAGAGAGCAGCAGATTAGCACTATTGAAGAGAATCGGGAGTTAAAGAAGGAGGAGGGGTGGAAGAGAGCAGTTGATCCACACAGGAGAAGAGAGTAGTGATTAAAAGAATGAAGCGTGTGGAAGAGAACAGCAGATCATCTTGTGACCAAAGAACATGTTTTTAATGAAGCAGGCCGGGTGGAAGAGGGTAGCATATCAGCACATAGAAGAGAAGAGGGCGTTAAAGAAGGAGGTGTGGTGGAAGATAGCATCAGATCTGCACAGGATAAGACAACATTGAGTTAAAGAATGTGGCGATGTAAGATAACAGCATATTGTTGGAGGAGAAGTGAACCGGGAGATAGAGTGAGGGCGATAGAGTGTGGGGCAATAGATTTAGTGAGTGCGATAGAGTGAGGGCGTTAGATAGATAAAGTGAGTGCAATAGATGTGTAGATTGATGTAGTAATGCTGATAGATCGAATGATGGCGATAGATAGAGTGAGTGCAATAAATAGATATAGTGAGGGCGATAGCTAGATTGATAGACTGACAGTGATAGAGTGTGTGCTATGGAAAGATAGTGTGAGGGCGATAGATAGATATAGTGAGTGCGCAAGATAAATAGAGTGAGGGTGATAGATATATCGAGTGAGGCCGATCGATCAATAGAGTGAGGGCGATAAATAGATAGAGTGCGATAGATAGATAGATTGAGGGTGTTTGATCGATAGAGTGATGCTGCTAGATTGATAAAGTGTGTGTGATAGATTTATAGATTGAGTGCGATAGATAGAGGTAGGGCGATAGATATATTGAGGCTGTTAGAGAGTGCTGTGCATAGGTAGAGTGATGGTGATAGGTAGATAGAGTGAGGGCGATAGTTAGCTAGAGTGATGGCAATAGATTGAGTGACTGCGAACGGTTGATAGAGTGATGGTGATCGATAGATAGAGTAAGTGCGTTAGATAGATAGAGCGAGTGCGATAGATAGTTAGTGTCCGGCCGATGGATAGAGTGAGTGCGCTAGATAGAGTGTTGTTGATAGATAGAGTTATGGCGATAGATAGAGTGAGTGCAATAGATAAATAGACAGATGTAGCTATTGCCCTTGCTCAACAGATAGAGTGAGGGCAATAGATAGATAGAGTGAGTGCCTTAGATAGATCGATAGAGAGTTAGATAGATTGTTGTGTGTGTTGTGGTATGTGTGCGTGTGTGTGTTGGTGTGCGTGTGTGGTTTGTGTGTGTGTGTGGGTGTGGGGGTTGTGTGTGCTGGTGGGTGTGTTTAAGGGTGGTTGTGTGTGTGTGGCATTGTGTGTTTGGGATAGTGTGTATGTGGGAGTTTGTGTGTGGTGTGTTGGTGTGTGGTGTTGTGTGTGTGTAGTGTTGTGTTTGTGTGTTATGGTTGTGAGTATGTGTTTTGTTTTGTGTGATGTTGTGTGTTTTTTGTTTGTTGTGTGTGTGTTGTTGTGGGTGTGTGTTGTATGTGTGTGTTGTTTTTGTGTGTGTTTGCGGTGTGTAGTGTGTTTTTGCATTGTAGTGTTTTTTTGGGGCCCGTGTGTGTGGTGTTGTCTGTGTGTGTTTGTTGTGTGTGTTAGTGTGTGTTGCAGATGTTTGTGGGGGTGTTGTGTGTGTGTGTGGTGGTGTGTGTGGTGGTGTGTGTGTATGTTTGTGTGTGTGGAGTTGTAGTGTTCAGTGTCTGTGTGTGTTTTTTTATTTCATTGTGTGTGCTGTTTGTAGTGTGTGTGTGTCAGTGTGTGTGTGTGGTTTGTGTATGTGTGTGGGCGTGGGTGTTTGTGTGTGTGGGTGGGTGTGTTTAAGGGTGGTTGTGTGTGTGGTGTTGTATGTGTGTGGGATTGTATGTGTGTGGCATGGTGTGTTTGGGTTTGTGTGTGGGAGTTTGTGTGTGGTGTGTGTGTAGTGTTTTTTGTGTGGGTTGTGTGTGGGGATTTTTATGTGTGGTGTTAGTGTGTGGTTGTGAGTATGTGTTTTGTTTTGTGTGTTTTGTGTGTTTTGTGTGTGTGTTTGTTGTATGTGTGTGTTTTTGTGTGTGTTTGCGGTGTGTTGCGTGTTTTTGGGTTGTAGTGTTCTTTTGGTGATGGGTGTGTATGTGTGGTGTTGTCTGTGTGTGCGTGTGTGTGTGTTAGTGTGTGTTGCAGATGTGTGTGGGGATCTTGTGTGTGTGTGGTGGTGTGAGTGTGTATGTTTGTGTGTGTGGAGTTGTAGTGTTCGGTGTTTGTGTGTGTGTGTGTGTTTGTATCTCATTGTGTGTGCTGTTTGTAGTGTGTGTGTGCTGTTGGGTGGGTGTATATCCTTGTAATGTAAATGAAAATGGCGGATGTGCCAATGTCCCCTAACGATAGTTACGCTAGTTAGTGTTGCAGTCTAGTTTTTTTTTGCTTTTGTGTTCCTTTTTTGATTGACGTGTGTCACAAGGCCTCATAAATAAGGCCCTATATGTCAATAGTCCATGGCTGGGAGAAACACAAACTCAGGATATAAAATGTAATGTAATGCTTGGGGTTGTCTGTACTGATAAAAGGATCTCACTGGCAAAAGCCGTTGCCCAATTACCTGTCCACATAAAATAAAAATATGGATCTGCCTGTTACACCATGTGTCAAATCTATGACTAGACAAAACACAGATCTCTCCAGTATATGCAGTAACCACCGGTTATGTTACAATTATTACCCGCCCTTCATGACTCCACCCCCTTTTTGTTGCCACACCTTGACCCCCAATGTATGTATTTCCGAAGAGAAGTTTCTTCCAGCACAGGTTGAGATGGAAGATTGGATGCCTTTCCAATTGTTAGAAACTAAAGTGTTTGTCATAAGGTGTCCATTTTTACGTCTGCATTGTCAAAAGTTGAAGAGAAATAGTTACTGGCTCACTGACATTATTGTGAATTTCCTGTTCATGCCAGCTTCAATCCCAATCCATCCTGTTCTCGTGGCCTCGAGGGCGTAGGGGAGGGGGGACTGTACAACAGAAAATACGGTCGGAAAAGACTGTGTCAGCAAAGCAAGGGAGAGCCGGGTGTGGACGGCTGGTGTTAGGTATGTATTTTAAGAAGTGAAATGGTATGACTGGTATGCGAGTATGTATGTATGAATGTCAGGATTATATATCGCTAGGGGGCACATTTTTTCTTATGCTTTATTGTCTGCATTTGCACTTTACGGATTTTCAATAATGTATTGTTAATAGTGATGAATTTCAGTTGAGCATGATATATGATAAAATTATATGCACAAATGCATAAATGTTTTGAAATATATTTATCTGAAAAAAGAAAAGAAAAAGAAATAATATGTTTTTATAATACTTTGAAGTTCCAACTTTTCTCTTTGGCATCTTCTTATAAAAATAGTTAAGATGTATTCAATGTTAAAGCAATATAGGTCCTTATAGAGGTAACTTGTACATTTTGCCTGGGCGGCTGAGAGCACAGAACGTGGCGCTACAAAAGGCTTTAAAGGCCAAGTTAAAAGGCACTGTCTCGTCTGCCAAATTAAATATTAAAACAAAAAAACACGAGTGGTGACGCGAGTTGTGCGCACGCGCGCGCAGACAAGATATAAGTTAGAGCTAACATCGCTAAGACATGCCTGTAAATAAACATAAGGATGGCATAGGTGTATTGAAGACTGAACAGTCAAACTGTAGTAGTAATGTAGTAATGTAGCGTCTCATGTGGCCTACTATGTTGGTGTGCTGGCGACATGAGTCTAGGAGTGCGGCATTAAGGGCAAAACAGGACGTTATCATGGGGTGGTAAAGGGAGAGAAAAAGAGGGGAGAAAACAGCGATGGTGACTAAAAGTAATGTGTAAGAGGATGAAAACTGTGCATACCATTCGTGGTTTCGTTGGATGGCGGGAGAGAAAGGACCGGGCATGTGAGAAGCAACGGTGCTTAACAGAACAGGAGGAATCGCTGAGTCACATGCTTGTCCAGCCCAGGCTGCATGAAGGAGTATATAAAATAAGGAGCGGGGTGTGCCTAAAGAGGTAAGGCACAAGCGGAAAATATAGGTTCAAAAGGCCAGGGCAAGGAAGAGTGAGAACCGCGGTCCAGATCGGTCAAGCGTGAGAGGACGAGGAAGTAATGGTTGCCGGCTTGAAAGTAGATAAACCGTCAGTTTGAAACCAAGCGGAGCGGGGGATATATACATATATAATACAAGCGGGTTGTGCCTGAAGGTATAAGGCACAAAATATGCATAATGGGCAGGTTGCGCCCAACAACATATGCCACAAATGGGAACCCTGTATCCGTTGGGCAGTAGTCTCGAGCGGAGAGAGACCCCATGTGTGCAGCATAGCTCAGCCTGCGTGGTAACAAGAGACAGGGGGAGATAAGGGTGAACCTGCGATGCGGAGGGGGCTGGGGAGGGGCGGCTGGGGAGGGCCTAGACACGGTGTGGGAGGAGGGGGATGGAGATGCGAGATACGGCCAGACCAACGCGAGAGCAGGGAAAGACACTGTATAGGGAGAGAGGGGCATTCCTTTGAAGTCTGATGCGGCGGGCGGGGGAGCTGCAGCTTTGAAGTATGATGGGAGAGGAGCGGGGGAGAGACCTGTTTATGACCTGCGGAGTGCGTGAAGTGGCTGCTGGCAAATGGCTTTGATGTTCTTGTCTTGCTTTGTGGGAGGGGTTGGGGGAGCGAATTGCTGTGCATGCGCCTGGCTCTCACATGAACTGTATGTGATCCGCAGTGGGTAGAGTTTTGAAATCGGTTTACTATAATCTCGCCGAAAACAATGTTTACGCATTGCTTCAGCGAGATCTAAAAACATCTGTACACTTGCAGATGGATGTGGGATTGTGCAAAGCATGTGAATATAGAAGAGATGCTACAAAAAGGTAGGATTTTTTGTACATATGTTTTGTCAAGCTGTTTGATGGAGTGCCACAGAAATGGTCGACCTTTAAATGGCTAAGGGGCAGATTTAGACTATGGAGGTCAGGGTACTCCGTCACAAAAGCTAAAAAAATGACCCTGGCTGTTAACATTAAACGTAAAAATGAGCTTTCACTGTATTGTGACTTTAAAAAATACTCCTCTGCAGAAAATGAAATGGTAATAGAAAATACTAAATGCTCATTCTCGCCGTAGAAACTGCTATTTAGGGAGACAAAAACGTTTTTTTTTTTACTACAAAACTGCCAGTTTTACAAACGTAGGTGGAGACTGCTCGAGGATTTTGGCCCCACTGGCAGCTTTTTTGTACAACGCTGCTATGCGGAGAAATTGAAGCTAAAATGCAAAGTCAGGCCTCAGGAGACCACTGCTCAGGAACACTGTTCAGTTTGAGACGAGCGTGTGGGCCTAGCTTCTCCCGCCCCCACCCCCTCGATGAGCCTGCTTTTCCCTTAGGCATAGAGGGCCCTTGACGCTTTGAAGGACGCAGTTGCACATGTACCAATTACACTACTGCGGTTACACACGGCTTAAACTGTGAAAAATAAATAAATTTAGAGGGATACGTTTTTCTCAGAAACAAGCCGTCGGGAAAGCCAAATTACAGGTCTACCGAACACTGTGACAGTCTGGTCTTGATTCCACCTCATACATCTCCCTTCCACCTCCCTACAATTCTGACTTTTGACCCTCTCTTGTAAGTTCTTTTACATCCCTGCTCTCTCCCTTTGTCATTGCTTTCCTATCATTCACTTCCTTTTCTGCCTTTCTTGCTCTTTCTCTGGGTCAAAATCTGATGATGAAAAATAAGTCCTGGTGCCTAAAAAATAAGTGTCTGTGTTCACCACCTGCAGCCATTGGCACAAATTAAATTAAACACTGCAACTAGGCTCCTGTTCTGTGCTAGTCGTGTAACTACTTTGGTGGAGATAAATTGCGAGTCAGTGGCAAGAGGGAACGGATAACTGTTGTTTGTCGATAGGATGACCACATGCTGTAACATTAATACTCAGAGTACAGAAATAGCACACGCTCCAAGAGGGCCACAGGACATGAATAAAGGACTTGTCTGATGCTGCGAGTGTGCCAGCAGAGATGCTTGGATGGTCTAATGATGCGGATGCTGATTCACAAAAATGCTAGAAAGTGGCAGGATACATTTTTTACGTCCGATGGTATCACAAGGTTACCCAGTATGCCAACTGCTTCATCCTATTTAGTGTTGAGAGGTCTGACCAAGATCAAGGAGTGAAAACTGCATAAAATAAACATAGCCTGTAGAGCCCGTTGTGCAGTCTCTTCCTGCTGCTGCTTTTAGTGCTCTTTAGAACAGAGGTAGCAAGGGATGGAAAAATCAGGATAGTTTGCGTTACCCCTCAAAATCACCAATTGATTCATCTGCAATCAATATATGAGGTGCTAGGGTTCTGCAGGGTTCAGACCATCATCAGACATGGTTCAGAAAGGCCAAGGAGGTACCTGCTCTCTTTATGTGGTCACAAAGGACTGCAGAAGGGCCTATGATGACTTTTGGGAATCCCTGTTGAGGTCCAGCATAGCAATGGAGGCAGCACTAAGATGAGAATTGCAATTTCAGTTGTTGCCGGGGTCCAGTGCAGGTGTCATTGATATGACATCTTTCAGTGAGTATGCACACTGCAGGACTGTGACTCAAGCTTTACCAACGTGGCAACCTTAGTGTTCTAAGCACATGGGCAGATGCCATGCAGTTTCAAACTGATATTTAAACTCCTCAAAAGCAATGTAACTGAAATCTGAGCTTGTCCTGGAAGTATCCTGATGGGCTTGTTTTTGATTGGCCTCCACAGTTCTAAGTTTAAATAATTGCACCCTTACTCCACCTAGAGAGTTAAGCCTGCAACCTCTATGATACCACATTTTCCCAAGCACCAATTGCTTGGTTCTTCTGTTTGCGGTCTGGTTTTTGTTAGTCTGTTTCTGCACATCTCAAGGGTCCATTCTTGTGCTTGCTACCTTGGTTATTATTCCAGTTCCAATCCTGGATCCACATGAGTGGCTTGAAATTGCTGTAATCCTGGTTTTGTTCAGAGTCTAAAACTTCAATCTTAGAAATGTTATGTTAGTGTGCATTTCTCTTCTTTCTACAAAATGTCCATCTGCAGACTCTTTAGTTCTGTGGTTCAACTTCTGTATCCAAGGAGGCATTATGCATATTTAAAACTTTACAAATAGGACTAGAGAAACAATTTTTAAAAAAACAGCCCTAAACGTCTCCCGGTGGATCCCTCCGTAGACCAAACCCACCTTTAGGACTAAACATGCCGACTGTAATTATCAATCAAGAGTATAGCTCGCTCTCTGTGGAGTTAGGCAAATTCCATATATTTACCCGGCAGCCCTAACGTCTGCTAGATACCTACAGTATAAGAGCACATAACAGTGACAGTTGTTCACAAGATGCCCAGTAGTGTATGTATTGTATAGTGCACAAGAGGCATGTCATTGTGGCCCAGTATTCATTAATGAATGTTGGAAAGTGAATTCCAACGATGCCTGCTTTCCAAAACTTTGAATATGGTCATCTTCATAAAGTATAGGTCAAGATGTTGGAATGCAGAAAACAACACTACTTCTATATCCACGGAAACATCGTGGCTGACCATGGCATACACTTGGTGAACCATGGAAGACAAATGTTTAGCCTTATGATGCGCATTCATGTGACTGAAATAAATTAGTGTCTTAGGAAAAAAATTACTTATTGAAAATAAACTGAGAAGAATCTCCAAGTGAGGAAATGTTCAGATGTCTTCCCTTGCTTACATGCTTGTAAAAGTCGCAAAGTGGATACTCACCCTGCACCATCACATGCACGTCACAAGTGCCTTGGCCTGCTTCGTTGCTCACCAAGCAACGGTAGGATCCATTGTCTGTACTGCTCAGGTTCTGCAGCACCACATGTCCCTCTGACCCTGAAGAAGAACGGAGAAACTGTTCAATTTTGGTAAAGGAAGGGATGCTGTAGGGGGTTGACATTCAGCACAGGACCACTCACCGAGCCGAGATGTTGGTGGGAGAGGCCCTAGCTTCCCGCCTGTGTCACTGATTCGTTGCCACTGGTACACAATTGGTTCTGTGCCCGCAGCAGACTTGCAGTTTAAGCTTAGATTTTCTCCAACGGAGAGATCGCCCTCAGTCCAACACTTGGGCTCTGACGGTTTAACTGAAGAAAGAGAAGACATATGGTCCATTTCTAGGTTCACACAACTGCATAGTATCCAATAATATAACATAACATTAAACATAACATATCATAGCAAAGCATATATGTCCTTCCTCCACCCTCTAAAGGACATGATGGTTAAAAAGGGAGAGTATGTGGTTGATGTGAGGAGAACATATTAGTGGCTTAAAGCAACTGACGGAACACAAACAAGGTGGCTATCTTGGAACTCTCAAACTTTAATGTTCAATATATATTTATGAGTGTCTGTAGAGTGATTCGGTATCACTGAACCCAAGCCTCTTGAGAGGTGATTAGCAGTCTGCACATCCTCTTCAAGGATGTCTGGCTCCAGTGGCACAAACAAGCATTTGCAATGCAATAGGCCTCGCAGTTGTTAGAGTTTGAGCCATTGGCATTGTAAATGGCACTGCCTTTTATTTATGTGTTGGTTTTTAAAACGTAAATAAAAGGCATTGTCAATTACAATGCCAATAGGTTAAACTCTCGCAAATGCGAGACCTATTGCATTGAAAATGCTTTTTTATCTTGAAAGAGCAGCACTGTACTCCTAATTACAGCAAAGGCACCACAGAACTAACTTGATGTATTAGAACGAATATGTGTATGTGCCTGAGGAGCAGCGAACCCCCCACTTAAGCAGCTAAAGTGTCGAGGACCGTCCCTCGGCCCCCCGTGGCAGGAGATTTGGGTACCACTAAAACATTAGCTAGTTGTTTATGGCCGTTTTCTGTGTGCAGCTCTGCAGACAAAAAGCTCATAAATAACACTGTTAGGGGATGCCATGACAGAGAGGCGTGGGAGGTGGGCTAGCATGCACAGGGAAGGAAACATACATTCCAATTTTTTTTTAAATTACAAGATAACAATGGGAAAACCCAGAGGGGGTGAACAAATACAACAAGTAGTTTCTGTTGCCTTTGACTTTAGCATTTTTTTGTGCGCATTTGTTGGGGTTTACTTTTGTACTGGTTATTTTTCAGAGTATATTCTGGGGTGTACCCCCAGTTCTGACACTTCTGTGCAACCATACGTGCCCCCGAAAACCCAAATACAGTGGCATTCGGGGTTAAACGTTTGCGTGCCATCCCTTTGCTTAGCGGGTTGGGTGAATGTTGCAGTGAGATGTTGGAATCGCTGCGAGACTGACTGCATCTTCCAAGCATCAACGTTAAAGGACTATTAATGATTTCTACTTACCTACAGACAACTTAGTTTGTTTTCAGGGTTTTTAATATCGGAAACACAAACTGATAAACCAATGACATTACACTGTAGCGGCACACTTTTAATGGAAATATATATTCAGCCTTTAAGGGCTATCGGTTGTAACTTAAGAAGATGTTTTATTTCAATCAAAAGAAGATTTATCGAACTCCAAATAAAAGGTAAATATTGGTACTTCTGAGTGGTAATCACACAGTGGGACAGAGAGCGATGCATTGGGCTCGGAAGGGGCAGCTGCACCGGGCCCACACTGCCGGCCTCGGGTGCATCGATGGTGGTGCAGGCGCATTGACACACTGGCTACCAGAGCGGCTGCTGTTTGTCACCACAGGTGAGAGCCTCGTGATGCCTCGTGATACACAGTGCGCCGAATGTGAGAATCCTGCAGTGTGCAGGTTTATTTCATGGTCTGGACGGGTCCACGCTTCCTGAACGGGGGTGCCTTTATAATACAATACGGAGGAACTGGTTCAGTCATAAAGTGACTAGCGTGGTCTGTTTTAACCCCCACCATATACTGCGCCCTCTGCTGCGAAGCCTGTGTACACTGTTACCGAGGAGCTTTGCTGCGAAGCCTGTATATACTGTTATCGAGGAGCCGTCATCATTTGGTTGCAGAAGCAGAGGGTGTAAATTCTAGTCCCGGCTCCCCTGTTGGCCAGGGTGTGCGATCCTGGGTCATCACCTTGTTCTCCTGTCCCTCTGCTCCCTATGCTAAACGGTAAGGTTGTGAGAGGGACGGGCAAGGAAACACTTGTACTAATCATGATTTTTATAAAAACATGGCATTGCCACGGGCCCGCCTCCGTGTGGATTAAGCTACCTGTGAGGTTAATTCCACTTTTATTGTAGTTAAAGAGTCTCTCCTTGTTTAATAAAGCCTGCAGCCAGCCTGTTTATCAGCGCCGCGCGCCTCGTGAACAGCACCCCGCGCCCCTCTGCAGAGTCCCCCTGCATTCCAAAGTCAGTCACGTGAACTGTTCACGAGGCGCGCGTCGCAAACCTATTCTTTCGTCCATGCTTTCTAATGCACAAGCTCACACGCGCGACCTAATCCTATTGGAAAATGCTGCGCGTGGCCAGCTCTTGTCTCCCCTCGTTGTCGGCTGAGCCGACAGCTATAGTTCTCTCAGCGAGAGTGCGCTTTTGCGTGCTTTTCGCAGCGAGCCCTAAAAAGAGTACCACATCAAAAAAAAGAAAAGTGTCCTGCAATTCTCAATGGATCACTGTGTCTTGAGCAAACCATCCACCAGAATTCTCCAGGTATTCTAGTTCCCCCTGATTACTCCAGGGGCCCTCAATTTCCTGGGGTGATCCCAACTTTGTCAACTCTATTAATAGTTAGTTTTTCCTTTTTAAGACAACTCACGTTTATTATATCCAGCGGCAGCAAGCACATGTAAGCGTGGTAGGGAGGGGCAGGGCTTGGCAGGGGGGGGGAAGCCGACAGAAGACGGAATAAGTATTGTTTATTTAATTATACCTATTCCGTTGTCTGTTGACTCCCCTCCACGAGCCCCGCCTTACTGCGTTTACCTGTGCTACCCGCTTCTGATTGTATCAAAGAAACACCCATGTCTGACATTTATTACTAGTTATTCTCAGGAAAGTTAGAAAGCCTATCTATATTTTAAAGCAGGTCTAATTGTGCAGAAACGCATAATGGTGGCAGGGCTCTGTCTGACTACAGAACACCCCAGTCATAAAACTGTGAGTCACTTCTTCAGTTTCAGTAACCTATTTCTGGCCTGATGCCAAGTCATGCTTTGTGGTTTAATCATTTTAGAACACCACTGTCACCAGCGGTAAGGGTTAGATTTCAGTTTGTGCTCTGGTGATTTTCATATTTAAACCAAAAGAAGTGATGTGTTTTCATAGAGTACGATTGGTAGCACCCTCACCATCCTGGGAACCCGCTAATGACTACGCCACACACTGTGCTTTAGTATTACATGTCTTTATTCATCTGCATTTAACCGTGAACTCAACACTATAAACCTGAATTCACTTAACTACGCTATAACCCTTGCTTCACTGTTCTATGGTGTTCATCAGGAGCCAAAAAGGTTCCGTCATTGCTAACTCACACAACTCTACATCTACCCCTGTTAGAGAAAAAATATTTTTTTTACAAATATATATACAATTGGTAAATACTCTTTGATGAATCTTCATTGCCCTCTGATCACATGTCTCAATCAATGCTTCGGAAACTGGGGACAAGAGGTACGGTAATTTACGTTGGCAATGTAGGAACAACAGCAGTTGGGGGGTTTTAATTGTCCTTTCAGACGCAGTCTCTACATTGACATCAGAGCATGATGAGCGATGAGCCACGTGTCCGAAATGTGAGGACTCTTGCATAATGGACTTTCCAGGACATGGGACAGTCACCATGTACCCTTTGCTGGTTACAACATAAAATGGCTCAGCTTCAAAGGGAGCTTCAGATTTTTGTTTTCTAGACGGATGGACAAGCACTCGATCTCCTCTAGTGAAAGCAACGTCTTTTGCATGTCGCCGCTTGTCTGTGTAAGCCTTCATTTTCCTTTTATGATCCAAGTCTTTTATATGAGTTTTTCCCTTAGTACTTCTTCTTCTGTTGGTCCATTGAGATAACTTGGTAGTCATGGCTCTCCCGAACATCAAGGTTGCAGGGCTTTCACCTGTGGCTGAGTGAGGAGTCAAACAGTAAGCTTCAAGATTAGAATACAAGACAGTTTTAAGGTTGAGCTTTTCCAATACAGCATGCTGAACTTCTTTCTTAAGAGTACTCATGAAACGTTTGACAAAGCCATTGGCCTATGGCCAAAGGGATGTGTGTTTCTGATGCTTCACCTTAAGATGACTGGGAAAATCTATGAATTATCAACTATTAAAAGTTGGGCCATTGTCAGATTTTAAGATTGCAAGAACTCCCTATGTTGCGAAGATACTGTCCAATCTCTTGATGATTCTTTAGTTAGTGATAGATGAGAGATCTTCTATCAATGTAAAATGGGAGTATTCATCAACAATCACCATTAGGCGATGTCCATTGTCAAGAGGACAGAAGCAGTCAATTTCAATTCTTTCCCATACATGATTTGGCAACTCCGACATGTTTAAGTTGTGTTGAGTGGTTTTTGATGAAAGGCAATTGCATAGATGACATGCTTTCAATTTTCTTTCATGTCTCATCGAGATGAGGAAACCAGACTCAGTCTCAGAGAGATTGTTTTGTGACAACAATTCCATGATGCCCTTCATGGGCCACTTCAATTATCTGTTGTTGCAGACTCTCCAGAATAACAGTTCTCAAACCTATCAGGATAATGCCTTCCGAAGTAATGGACAGTTCATCTTTGACAATTTTTAACTTCTGGTATTCCCTGTCACTGCTAAGAGATCCAGTGTTCTGGTTCTAGAGTGACGTGTAATAACGTATTTTAGTTTTTTTTAGGTTTTAATTTTAACATGTCACTATCTTGGCTTGTGACAGTAACAATTTCTTCCAAGGAAATGCACAGCGTGTACTTGTTTTCACAATGAAATGTATGTAGGCTTCAGCCATCCATGACACTACAGAGCCACTCTTGAGAAGTAGGCGGCAGAGTTTTGATCTTTCCCTGGATAGTGCACAATTGTATAGTTGTATTCTTGTAATCATAGATCCCAACGTTCCATGCGAGAAGGCATCGTGGGGCATATTACCAAGCAATAGCGATAATTATCGCTATTGCTTGGTTAGAGACAAAAATTTACCGCTGAGCTGTGGCGATTTTTATCGCAGATAAACCTTGGTATTACCAAGGTTTATCTCAAATACGATAAAAATCGGCTGCAATGCATGAATATCGCTGAAAAGTCAGCGATATTCATGCATTACCGAGCTAATGCTCTTAGCCATGTTATCCACCTCCCATTGGATAACATGGCTAAGAACTGCTCAGGGCAGGTGTTAGCTTTTGGAGATATTCGTGCTTAGCGTTAATATCTCCATAAGTTGGTAATAGGAGATAGCGATGTTAGCGACTGTTTTCAGTCGCTAACATCTTGGCACGCCCACTTAATTTAATTTAATTTAATGACGATTTGTAAAGCGCCTGGTGACCCAAGGGCATCCCCGCGCTGTAGGAGTTGTAATCCAGTTGAGGGAGAGGAAGGGAGGAGAGACGATTAATTAGGGAATAGGTGTGTTTTCAACTTTTTGCGAAATACCAGGTAGTTGGGTTCAAGTCTGAGGGAACGTGGTAGGGCGTTCCATCCAGTGGCTGCTTGGACAGAGAAGCGTCGTCCTCCTATGCGTGTCTTTTTGAATCTGGGAATGTTGGCCAGGTGCTCATTCTCAGATCGTAGGGATCTGGGTGCTTTGTAGGGAGTGATCATGCTGCTGAGGATCGCGGGACCAGATCCGTTGATCAGCTTGTGTGTCGTGCACATGGCTTTGAAATGCACCCTTTGGCGCACAGGGAGCCAGTGCAGAGCCTTGAGGGCAGGTCTGGCGGACACTCTAGGGGGAAGGTTGGTGATCAGACGTGCTGCAGCGTTCTGTGTCCGCTGCAGTTTCGTCAGGGTGGCCTCAGGGGCTCCCAGGTAGACCATGTTGCTATAGTCCAGGCGGGACAGTACTAGTCCCTGGATAAGTAGTTTCCTGGAAGCAGGTGGCAGTAAGGGGAGAATCTTGCGGGTCGTGCGCATGAGCCCGAAACAGGTGCCCGAGGTTTTGGCTGCTTGCGTCTTCATGGAAAGCTCTGGTGACTTTGCATGTCATTAGTGATAAATATCACTGACATGCAAAGTGGGGCCCAAGATGGTCGCTATCTCCTACTAGCTGTCGCTAACTGGTGTTAGCGACAGCTAGGTAATAGGGAGATCGTTTTGTCTCTGCTTTCTTGGCTTTTAAAGCCAAAAAAGCGGAGATAAACCCCCTTGATAATATGCCCCCTTGTCCTTTGGCTTTTCAAAGATGGTCAACAATGCTTGATGAGCCGTCACAAGAGTAAACGGGTTTCCATATAAGAATACATGGAAGTGTTCACAAGCCCACATCACTGCTAATCTTTGTTTCTCAGGTTGGGAATAAGCACGTTCAGTTTAGGACAAACTCTGCTTGCATGTATCACAATATATCTTCAAGCATTTAGGTGTCTGCTGTGCTGTGCAAGGATTGCACCTAACTCGACTGGGCTAGCGTCAACAACAGCCTCTGTATAAAAATGTTTTGGATCAAAGTGTGCCATTTCAGTAGCATTCTAATAGCTTGTTTGATTTTTTGAAATGTTGCTTGCATTCACATGACCAATGACATGAAACATTATTTTTCATCAAGTCTCTCAACAGAGCACTTACGGTGGCAAAGTGTCACATACATCTAGAACAGTAGCTGGCCATGCCAAGGAGTGATCATAACATGGAAACATCTTGTGGGGGACTGGCAGTTGACAACACTTGCATTTTAGCTGGATCAGGTGTCATGCACCCCAACAGAAAAGATATAGGCAAAGAATTTTAGCTTTGCCTTATGGAACTAACATTTCTCAGCATTCAAAGTTAAACCTGCAACTACAGGTAAACAACACACTTGCATGAGAGCTTTACCGTGCTCCTTCTGTGCAGCTCTGAAAACCAATATGACATCACTATTATTGAAAGCATTCATGACACTCTAAATCATACATCAAATCACAACTTGAAAAAGCTCTGCAGCAAATCACACACTGAAACGGGAGGGCATATTTACAAACAAATGTCGGAGCGCAGTGCTGTGCCAAATTTGGCAGCACCGTGCTCTGACATTTCCAAAACCCAGGGAAGCACCATATTTGCAACAATACGGTGCACCCCTGTGTTTTCCCTATCGCTGGAGCTAAAATTAGCTGCCTAGCGCCAATGCAGGCACCCTTGCACTATAGTGCAAGGGTGCCTGCGTTGCAGGGAATAATTGTTTATGTGCAGGAAGGTGCCCCTTCCTGCACATAAACAATCATTAATGGTGTTTTGCTCTTTCTAAGTGTGCTGAAGAATACAGCACACTTAGAAAAAGCGAAAAATAAAAGTATTTCTCTGTGTTGCATCATTCTAAGGCCTGCTATTGCTTGGCATTCATTTTCAGTGCTGCCTCATATTTACATATCTTTGTAAGTCTAGGGTAGCATCAAAATGCAATGGGTGTTGCGGTGGAATGCCCACAGCAACACCCAGTGCATGTCCCTTTCACGCAAAGTGATGTGTGTAAAGGGGCGATATTTACATGGTGGCGTTAAGCCACTGAAAATTGCTTAGCGCCGCTTTGTGAATATGAAGAAGGGCATACCACCACCAGAACATCGCTAAAAGTGTTGTTTTGGTGGCCCTATCCCCTTGTAAATATACCCCTTGGTATTATATATCAGAACAGACCAATATGCATTGCAAAGGTTGTAATGTACCTGCAATTCTCCTCATGTTTTAATTGATGATATCCTTTATTCAAATCAAGGCGAGAGAAGACCTTTGCACCATTCAATTTAGCTAATATGTCGTCAATATTTGTATTTGTATTTGTATTTGTATTTTAGACTTGTAGAGCGCCTTATCACCCCGGGGTCTCTAAGCGCTTAACAGGCGAGTGAATACTGGCAGGAGGAAAACAGACTAGATATTACCCCATGCCTCTTGGAAAAGCACGGTTTTTAGCTTTTTCCTAAAAGGCAGGAGTCTGGTTTCTTTGCGCAGATTTTCAGGCAGTTGGTTCCAGGCTTTGGGCATTGTGTGGGAAAATGTCCGACCACCGATAGTGGACCGTTTGATCCTAGGACAGATCAATAGGGCGGCGTTGGCTGAGCGTAAGTTCCTGTTGGGGGCATATGGGACAAGGCGTTTTTTGATGTATTTCGGGGCTTGCCCATATAAGGCTTTCTGCGTAATGCATAGGCCTTTGAACTTGGCTCGTTGATTCACTGGCAACCAGTGTAGCTCCCGGAGGAGAGGGGTGGCCGGTGTCCTTCTTGGTTTATTGTATATAAGTCTGGCCGCGTCATTCATGACGATCTGAAGTCGTTTGATGAGTTTTTTCGGAATACTGAAGTACATGGCGTTGCCATAATCCAGTCGGGCCAGAATTAAAGCTGACACTGCTCTTCTGAGGGTGTCTGCTTTTAGGATGGGAGCTAGTTTACGCAGTTGTCACAGGAGGCCTACACAGGTGCCCACCACCGCCGAGACCTGGGCTGACATAGTGAGATTTGTGTCGATGATTATGCCAAGGCTTTTTACTGCTGTTGCCGGTACTGGGGGGGTTACCTAATTCTGAGGGCCAAAGGAGGTCGCACCAGGGGCTAGATGAAGTTGTGATAGCAAGAACCTCCGTCTTGTCCGGGTTGATCTTTAAGAAATTTGCCGTCATCCAGTTGACGGTAAATTTTTGAATATTCTTCAATTTTTGATCAGCCATAGGGGAATTGCCTATCTGAATGATGATCTGGGTGTCATCAGCATAATTGTATATATTACAATCCATCTGATTCAGAGATGAAATGAGGGGCTGCAGATACGTGTTGAACATCAAGGGGGACAAGGCAGAGCCCTGAGGGACGCCGCATGTAATTTTAGCAGCCTCTGACACCAGGTCATCCAGTTGTACTTTTTGGACCCGTCCACCGAGGAACGAGGTCAGCCAGGCGTGGGCCGTGTCCTTGATGCCAAACTCCCCCAACCGCGACAGAAGGAGGTCATGATTGACCGTATCAAATGCCGCGGAGAGGTCGAGTAGCACCAGGGCACAGGGATCTTTATTATCTGTTTTAAAACGCAGGTCATCTAGCACTGATAGCATGACTAATTCTGTGCTGTTGTGGGCTCTAAACCCAGCTTGGTTGGGTTCGAGTAGTGCGTTACTCTCGAGGTGGTGCGAGAGGGCGGACAGCACATGATGTTCCAGTATTTTAGCTAAAAAAGGCAGTTGAGATATGGGCCTGTAATTCTTTAGAATCTTGGTGTCAGCACCGGCCTTTTTTAGCAGGGGGATCAGTCTCGCCTCCTTAAGAATGGAGGGGACTAGTCCCGAGGTAAGGGAACCATTTAGGAGCGATAAAATGTCCTCCTCCAGACCTGGCCATGCTTGTTTAAATATCTGAGGGGGGCAAGGGTCCGCCGGAGAACCTGATTTAACTTGGTTCATCACTTTTGTCAAGGAATCCTTGGTAAGTAGGGGTAGGGAGGTTAAAGGCTCAGTGATTGTGGGGGGGAGAGTTAGCGGAGTTACCGAGCAGTCAAATCTAGGGGTGCTTTCGATTTCTATCAGGAGGTCATATATCTTTGAAGTAAAGAAGGATTGAAATTTATGGCAGTCTTCTTGCGTAAAAGAAGGCAGTTGTTCCTTCTTTTTCCTCAGTTCAGTAAGTACTTGGAAAATTTCCTTCTGGGGGTTAGGTGCTGTGGCAATTCTGCTCTCGTAGAACTCACTTTTTCTAGTTCTAATGGCTTGTTTATACAAGGCGAGTTTTTCCTTATATAGAGTTTGGCAGTTAAGATCATACCCCTTTCGCCAGGCTCTCTCGCACTGTCGCAGGGCCCGTTTTAGGAGTCTCAAATCGTCATTGAACCAAGGGGCGCCTTTGCCTTTTTCCCTGATTTTTATCTTACGTGCTGGGGCTACCACCTCTATCGCAGATTCCAATTTTTGCGATAGCTTTTGACGGGCCTTCTCTAAGTCATCTTCAGGTAGTCTGTTTAGGTGGGAAGGTTGCTGTAAAGTTGATAGCAAAGTATCCGGATTAATGGAGTTCCATCTTCTCACTACCCGCCATTTGTCGGATGAGATGCTTTCTTGTCTCGGAAAAGCTAAGCTACCCTGTAAAAGGTAGTGATCCGACCAAATGCAGGGCAATGAAGTGACTGGGCACAGGGCAGGAACAGAGGTCCATATCAGGTCCAAAGTATGGCCCTTCATGTGTGTTGGGCCTGTCACAATCTGGGTTAATTCTAGTGAGGTCATTGCGTCTTCGAGCTGTTTGGACATAATGTCTCTAATGGGCTCCTCCCAGTGGAGGTTAAAATCGCCCATCACCACGAGACCCTCATATCTCGTACGGAGGTCGTGGATCAGACCCAAGAAAGGTTCAAGAAATGTTGGGGGAGTTTTAGGCGGGCGATATACGATGATTATCGTGAGGCAATTGGTGGGAGAGCAGAGCTTGACGCCTAGGATGTCTGCTCCCTCAATGCATTCAGCACAGATAGTTTCTGCTTTAAAGACATTTTTATATAGCAGCGCTACTCCCGCCCCTTTTCTGCCATCTTTTCTGTTATGAGAGATAGCACCAAAGTTGGGTGGGAGGGCGGCCACTAGGTCGGGCGTAGAAGAGTCATCCAGCCATGTCTCCGTGACTCCTAGTATATCTGTGTTCCCCTCCTGGAGCAGGGAGAATACTTCCAGATTGTGTTTTTGTGTGTTCAGCAAACTGACCCTCAATGACGTTACCGTTCGTCTCCTTCTTCTCTGATCGAGTTTTTTTTGGGCTGGTTCAGCTGCGGGCTTCAGTATGTTCTCCCGCTTCAGAATCTGCTGTGTATGTTGGCTAATGGAGTAGGTAGCGCTATTAAGCACAATTAGGTTTTCCTTGGAATAAAACGGCACTGAGCCAAGGGTCATGGCCCCTGGTCCCGGCCGGGCGCGGACGGGCGCAGACGGGCTTGCCTTTGGCGCGCCTTTGGCGCCCCGCCGGCGCCCCCGCTGCGCCCGTCCGCTGCGCTGCCTGTATGAGGGTTCCATTTTATGCACACGAGGGCGGTAGGGTGGGCGTGGCTAAGCGCTTGCTTCCTAGCCCCCCAGCCTTCTCCTCACCTAAGATGGCCGCCGCTAGTAGTCCTACCTCGAGGTCAGTGACCAGGGAGCAGGGATAGCTTAAGGTTGGAAAAGCAGGTAGTTTTTGAAGAAGAGCAGGTCCCGGCTTTCCGCTCAGGACACTGCAGAAAAGAGCGTTTAGGCAGAGGGTAGGTGCTGTGCAAAGTAGCAAAAATCACAGTGCAAAACACGCAAGTATATTAAAAATGCAACAGGTATTTTTAAAATTGTTAAAAGGAACAAACGCTTTCGCGCACAAACGTAGCACTCACTCGCAATCAGTGAGGAGAATGAAGAGATCGGTTCTTTTATGCACACGAGGGCGGGAGGGTGGGCGTGGCAAGCGCTTGCTTCCTAGCCCCCCAGCCTTCTCCTCACCTAAGATGGCCGCCACTAGTAGTCCTACCTCGAGGTCAGTGACCAGGGAGCAGGGATAGCTTAAGGTTGGAAAAGCAGGTAGTTTTTGAAGAAGAGCAGGTCCCGGCTTTCCGCCTCAGGACACTGCAGAAAAGAGCGTTTAGGCAGAGGGTAGGTGCTGTGCAAAGTATCAAAAATCACAGTGCAAAATACGCAAGTATATTAAAAATGCAACAGGTATTTTTAAAATTGTTAAAAGGAACAAACGCTTTCGCGCACAAACGTAGCACTCACTCGCAATCAGTGATCCTTGTCTCTCTCAGATTCAACCACTCTTTAACCAATCTGGAAATACCAGACTCCATGCAATGTGGGAAATGCTTAAGAGTGCGTTGTAGCGCCGTGTCCAAAGACACCCTGTATCTAGGTGTCAGCTTTATAAATGCGCTTGCAGACTCATCACCATTTTAAAGTAGCTAGTTTCATTTTTAAGAGGGGAGGGATTATTCTGTGCTCCCTTCTCAGGAGGATAGATTTTGTAGTCTCTCCTTATTGGGGGGTGGCAGAGTAAGTTCCTTGCAGGAGTCCTGTGGGTATGTACAAGCAGGCTTACTCTTGGGGGATAGAAGGCCTGTCTTTCTTTAACTGTGTCACACAGGAAAGCTAGGAGTCCCCGTAATAGCCGGAATCTAGTCTGGCAAGTATAAGGTTGCAGTGACCTCCTGCAGGAGAAAATCAGGTTTTGGATAACTCTTAAGGAGTGAGGTATTAGTTTTAGTTTTGTTGAACACTGGTTCCCCTCGGGAGGGATGAAAATTCCTCAGTGAATCCTTATTGTTGGTGGGGTCCTGAGTTTTGTTCATATAGGAAGAGTTGAAACGTTGTCTCTCTGCTTTCTGGATGGACTATCGCCTCTTCAGGAGGGGGTTCTCTTGGGAACGTTTGTTTCTGTGAGTATGAAGATTTCTTTAAGAGTTTTCCCCTACCAAAAAATGAACTTTCCCCTCCGGTTTCCGCCTGTGAAAAGCTGTGGTTGTTGTTACTCGGCGGTAGGTTTCACAAAGGTTCCTGTTTTTTTAATAAAATAAGTTTCCTGTTTATTGGTGTACCTTTCCTGGCAGGGGTAGTCTGAATATCTCCTCTTTTTCTTGATATATCCTTTTTCCTGGGAAAGTGTCTTATTTTTTCCTTCAATGCTCTTAACGACGCCAACTTACTACTAGTTGTTTCTTTCCGGTATAAACTGCTGTACTCGTGGCTGACTTTCGCCACTCTCTCTCCACGCTTCTCCAGCGTCCTAATGTTTTCTTGACATCCAGAGTCTCGCACTCAACACTTTCAGCGGTCTCTTTGCCCGGTGCCCTCTCTCCTGATTCCCGGTGAATGAATCCCTCCTTCGCACTCCACGTGAGGCTTTTTTTCACGCTTCTTCACGTTGTCCCGCGCCGTCCGCCTCCCCTCCTGCCATGCCGAAAGAGCGAACTAAACCTACAGACAGAGTGAATGAGCACCCGCGGACCTGGATGTCATTCTCTTTTAATTGCCTTGTTTGCTTGATGCATATCCACACTGATGCGTACAGCCCCTTCATTGTCCTTTTTGGGTTACCACTATGATAGAAACCTATGGCGTTGGACCAGTAGAAAGCTTAATGATATCATGTTTGAGTAATGATTCAAGTTTTTTTTCAGCAGTTTTCCGCAATTCATGCAATTCATCTGTGTCTTTGAGCAACAGGATGGACATCCTCATTAATGTGTAATTGTACTGTCATAGTCTTGAGTTTTTCTCAGCCATGAAACAACAAAAGGAACTGATTTACTATTTCGTGAGGAGCATTCATGTTATAGGTCACTGATATCAGTCTCATATCAGCAGCTGTGCTGAAGCTGAATATACAGGCACTTGACGCCATTACTTGAAGTACATGAATGGGTGCCTGTATTTTTGGTTTCTTGTTTTTCTTGGTTGCTACAAATGAACCTTGACTTTTTAATGGCATTGATGCAGCCCATGTATACACTTTAGTTTTCGAAGGTGTAAGGTATGGCAATGGAGATAGTTCATTGTATTTCTCCCCAGGTATAATGCTTGTTGATGCACCACTGTTGATAACAAAAGGTATTAAGCAGCCATTTACCTTTTAGTGCAATCTTCGGACAATGTTTGAATGACTATGTTGCTTTTTCATGTTGACTTTTCTTTGACTTGCATTTTCCTTCACATGCGGCTAGTCCAACATCCACACGTTTTTGTGTAGTAAACATCAACATTGCACAACTATCTTCTTCACTTTCACTTGATAATAATATTGAAGAACTTTTTGACAATGATTTAGATGTGGATCAACTTTGTTTGGTGTTGTTTTCCTCAACTGGTGTTGTTGCTTGGCCTTATGGGTGTGCTTTAAACCTACACTTCTGGAACGTTTGAGCGCCAATATTGTCTTCACGCCATGACACAATTACGTTTTCATTCACCTTTCAAACCGTTATGAAAATGGTTCTCCTTCCCACAGCCTTTGCAACTCTATCTAAAGGTGGGACATTTACTTTTGTGTGGGAACGAAAATCCACATCTGACACACAACTTATTTTTCCTTGGAGACAATTCTGTGTCCTTCTGCCTTGTGCTTTTGCTTACTTTTCAAGTTCATGACTGAATCACTCTGAACTCCTCTGACCTGCATGTCGGCAGTTTGTCGATAAGCATGCTCTTCAGCTCTGGCATCCATGAGAACTTGCTCCAGACTAAGAGTTTCTCTTAGCATTTGTCGTCTGAATGAGTCTGACAGGCATACGTCAATAATCCTGAGACGTATATCTTCCTCATCATTAAATTCATTGAAATTACAGTGTTTGATGAGTCTATCCAAAAAATTGTCAATGGTTTCACCAACCTTTTGTTGTTCTTGACTGAAAATATACCTTTCGTAATATAAATTTGACATTGGATTGAACTTGAGATTCAAAGCGTCTTTGATTTGAAAGTATGTAACTTCATCAGCTCGTGGCATTTTCCTTATGACTTCTCATACACCTTCACCAGTAAGATTCTTAAAGTATTTGATAATCTTCTTGTTATCTGCTTCTTCAAACGCATCAATAAAATCCACAAATGACTCATCAAATGTCTCAGTCCACGTAGTCCATCTAATGCCAATATTCTGCTTTTGGTGGGATCGAATGGTGGCGGTGATTTCACAAAGTCGTTGACATTATAACCATTTATGGGATTGGCTGACACTGAAAGTGGAGTTCTCTCTGATACTTTCTGCCGCTTCATCCATGCCATTTCTAAGACCCTATGCTGTGCTGGCCTCTGGGTCATCTTGGAAAGTCTATGGAACTGTGACTCCCCTTTCGTCTCCATTGGATACCCTCACTTTTCTGGAAACGTTTGGAGTTGTTCTGAGCTGCTACCCAGCAGCTTTGGTGGTGTTCCACTTAAGGTATTGGCCAGCTCAGTAAGCACAACCCAGAGCACTTCTTCTTGGCCCACTTCACCCAAAGCTGTGGTATGGTGACTCTCTTTAATTGGTTCTGTTAAGCAGATGACTGTACCTTGTATCTGAATCGCTTTGCTTTTAGGTGTATGTTTGTACTGGTGGACACGTGGTTGATCTCTGCCTCGCAGCGCTTCTGACCGCAGCATTATCTTGCAATTTGCTGTCACTATTTGCTGCTCTTTCAAAACCTGGTAGTGTCCACCTTTAACATTATCACTCCATATGATGTATAGCTTTAGGTTGCGCAGTAACACAGTACCTCTATATACAGACTTACCAGCAGTTTCTTGGCCAATGATGTGTAGACTTCTCAGTGAAGCTTTTGTTATCTTCAAATACTTCACACTAGCTGGAGTTGAGCTTTGACTCCTCATACACCAAACGTCGATTCTGCACTTCAGCTGAGGTACACATGGTATGCCTGAGCAGTTTGCTGGACCACGGCAAATATATTCAATATTCAATAAAGGAGCAAAGGGAGAAGCTAGAGTTTATAGTCACCAGAACCCCAATATTTGATCACCCCGATTTTTCCCAAAATAATTTGTCTCCAGTGTCTCCAGTTGGTCTAGTAGTTAGATACTACACTTTTCATCAGGAAATCACAATCTTGCAGCCTTAAACAGAATAAAATATTGGAACCTTAAACAACTGAGTTCTAGATCATGTGGTTCTATTTCGGCCTTTCCTTCTTTTGAATTGAAACAAACATTTTATTAAAGCGAGACAGGGTTGGTGCGGATGCTGGTGCTGAAGGAACGCAGGGGTATACCATGCCTACAATAATATTTCCTTATCTGACTATTGCTCTACAATCGCTCATGTTCTCATTCAGGGAAGAGAGATTTGTCAGTTAAGCGAAATTGCATTTAAAATGGCTATAATGCTTCCTGTTTATTCCACTAAGGCATCCACAAAATTTTACTTTCACTTAAGAGTCCTTCCGGCTTCTGCGCTCGTCATTTGTTGTCAGCAGGGCCGGACTGGCCGTAGCGGGCACCAGGCGTTTCCCCGGTGGGCCGCTAGGGTGGGGGCCGATTTTGGGCCTCTGAGGGCCATTTGCTTTACATGGCTGTTTTTGCAGCATAGCTGCAAAATGGACACCAGTAACAAAATCGTCCAAAACCGTCCCTGACAAACATTTCTGCCGCTCCCAGGGGGACGGCCGAACTCTTTGCCAGGGCCAGTTTTGGTTCCGAGTCCGGCCCTGGTTGTCACGGGGACATTTTAGTCTTTACTTACACTTCTGTAAAGCAGAAAATAACTTGAAACGATTCAGCTTCACTCTTACATTCCTGTGTACTGGATGCCATGTGAAATTGAGCTCAATCTGGGGTTCTGTAAAAGCAGCTGTGAATATGTAGAGAAAAGCTGCAGTTTCAGTCTCCGATCATCATGGTGACAGCATCAGCAAACACCCAAGGTGATCATATCTCTTAGCGATTCCCATAA
Source organism: Lissotriton vulgaris (assembly GCF_964263255.1). Classification (NCBI taxonomy): domain Eukaryota; kingdom Metazoa; phylum Chordata; class Amphibia; order Caudata; family Salamandridae; genus Lissotriton; species Lissotriton vulgaris. The sequence continues at coordinate 1,245,686,221 of NC_141687.1, read as the reverse complement.
ATTGTAACAGGCTAAACGCTTTAGGAAGTACGTTTTCCTGATATTTGCATTTTTACAGTACTCTCCCTTAATGCCTAATTTCACCATAAAAGTTAACTTAAAGCAGGTGGAACTTGAGCTCAAGCATGAAAGCCAGCCATTGCTCGGGGTGGGGAGAGTTTGCGTTCAGCTTTTTAAAAAGCATTTTCTCTCACTTTTAAATGTCTTCGTTTCTCCTATAAAGAGGTTTGACATCCTTCCAACCGTTGAACGTTTGTTACAAATTGTTTTTAATAAATCTCTGCACTCTGCTTTCAAATGTCTCTACCTGTCTGCCTCATTCATTTTTTCATTTTGATTTTGTTTTAAGGGTCGTGGTACAGTCATTTAGAAGAATAATGTCAGATTGGAGAATATTAGAGAGGTTGCGATGAATGGCCCTTCTGTTCTGTTAGGTTGGGGACATATGTGTTTATTTTTGTTCTGTTTCTTTTTTTATAATGCTGTACAGACTACTGATTACAATTTGCTTTTAAATGTATGCTTTATTTTGTACTTTTTCCTCTTGTCTTTATTTCTCCTTTACTATTCTGCTACTAACTGCCTATATCAAGCTATATCAATCTGTGTTGTGAAACAGCACATGAGGCCGATCATCTTGGCTATAAATGGTTCCGGTAGGAGAAAAAGGTGTTTGTGTTAATTCTTCTCCCTACTGCACTGCCTCACTGCTTTTATGTCTTCTGTCTTGTTTCCAATGTCCTGTTGCATAGCTGAGGTGCCAATTCCCTTGACGTGACTTTCCTTTTGCATCTGCTGGTTATACTCTGTTATATGTGCCCAGGCACACAGTGTGACTTCACTATAGGAACCCAAGACACATTCGCAGAAAACAATATGGCAGGCTTCCCACCCTAACTGATTGTTGGAAATAAAAGAAAAACGAAAGCTCACATGTACACTTCTATAAAATCGTTGAGCACAAGGTACTCTCAGGCACAACCCTGCAACAGTTTTTGTTTTCGTTTTAAGGTCTGGAGTATATGAAAGTGCAAGCTGTCTGCTTGTGAAAAATCTATTGTGAATTTACAGTGGGCTTAGAGCCCATTCATTGCTTGCCACTGCTTGGCTTTATTGTACTCTCATTTACTTGCTTTTAATCCATTGCATTGCAATGCTCACTTTTTGAAAACTATACTTCTCTTTTTTTATCAACTCCATGGGGGTACATGTATTTCCAGCTACCTCCCGTGTGTACTTCTGGCATCTTCCTGTGAACCAGCCTGGACTGGACCAATTTGAGCTTCAGGATGCAAAAATAGGAAAAGGCGATTTTGGCCCACTAAAAATCATGGGGCATATTACCAAGCAATAGCGATAATTATCGCTATGCATGGTTAGCGGGTAAAATTATATCGCCAAGCACCGAGGATTTTTACAGCTGAGATACCTTGATATTATCAAGGTTTATCTCAAAAGCGGTAAAAATCCTGCGAAATGCATGAATATCGCTGAAAAATCAGCGATATTCATGCATTATCATGACAATGCTCTTAGCAATGTTATCCACCTTCCATTGGATAACATGGCTAAGAACTGCTTTTGGCAGGCATCAGCTTTTGGAGATATTCGCGCTTAGCGCGAATATTTCCAAAAGTAGATAATAGGAGATAGCGATGTTAGCGACTGTTTCCAGTCGCTAACATCTTGGCACGCCCACTTTGCATGTCATTAGCGATAATTATCGCTGACATGCAAAGTGGGCCCCAAGATGATCGCTATCTCCTTAAAGCTGTCGCTAACTGGTGTTAGCGACAGCTAGGTAATAGGGCGATAAAATTATCGCCGCTTTAGCGGAAAAAAATCCCGCTAAAGCGTTGATAAGGCCCTTGGTAATATGCCCCCTTGTTTCTATGAACTGTTATAGCGCATTATGCATTTACAACGCCAATCGCTCCAAGTTTCACAAATGTCTGACCGATTGCATTGCAAATGTTTGTTTAATAGACTGATTAGGCTATCTCTCCTTGCATGAGCTTTATTATGCAAATATTTACACATGGGCTGTCACATTGAATCAGGTAGAAAATACTTTTGTTCATTATTTAGATTCAGTTCCTGATAATTCATTTTGCAACCCAGTTTGATCTGTTTTATATTTTCATTATTAGGAACATTGTTTTGTGGATCTCTCAACTCACTCAAAAAAGTCTGCAATTAATCCATAAAGAAACAGTTTACATTGTTTGAATGATCATTTACGAAAAATGTCCTCTTAATTTTCCTTGAAGCAAAGCACTATGCTTTGTCATTTGGTCAGCATACTTGTTACCTAGTGGACCAAATCCTTCCCAGCATTATGTGCGTGACACCTTATAACTGCCACTTCTTTTCGTTTCTAAATTGAGTCAAACTAATCCAATATGTACATGCTGCTTTTAATTGGAGCACCTGAAGATGTCACAAATCCTCTTTGTGACCAGAGTGTACTATAATCATGCACAACACCAAAACCATACTGTCTATCTGTATAAACTGTCACATTCAAATTCTCTGACAAGCAGCAGGCTCTCATTAGAGCAATTAATTCTGCTACCTGTGCTCAACTTACATTTAGTAAGGACGATGCCTCCAATGTTTCTGAAATAGAACACACTGCATTAGCAGCTCTAATATGGACCTTCTCAGACAGGAACCATCAACAATCAGTGCCAAATCTGAGTTGGCCTTGGCTTTATGCAATACTCAATCACCTCAATACAGTCATGCTCCAATTCATCATCAACAATATTTTTCCTGCATTCATATTTGTCTGAAATGGGAAGCAGTGTTGCTGGGTTCAGGATATTGAATCTTTGAATTGAAATGTTCTCTGTACCAAGTATCACTTGTTCATAACGTGCCAACCGGCTATTGGTAATGTGCCCTGTTTATGTTCTTGTTAAAGGAATTTTAACAGAGTGGGGAACATAGACATTTAAAGTACTGTCCTTCTTTTTGCTATACTGCTAGACAAACTGCTGCAACCGATGTTAGACTTCCTAAAAAACTTGGATCCAACATGCCTGAAAGATAAGCAATTAGATACATTAGCCTTTGTGTTTCTGAGCAAGTATTAAACGTGCACACCCATCTTTTTCAGGCAAAACAAGTAAAAAATCGAATTATAGTCCGTCATCCTAAGTGCGGGAGCATGACACAAACTCTCTTCCAGTCTCTTCAATGATCCAAGGCACTCGTCATCAAATGGTACCAGATCTTGAACATCATTACCTGTCAGCCTTACTAATGGCTTTGCGATCTGGGAAATTTTGAATCAACGGAGGACAGCAACCAACAATTCCCAGAACATCCAACTGGTTGGTTGGGGGATTCAATTTAAAAATTGCTTAAAAGAGACTTTTCATACACGTTTTCAATATGGTGTCTGGGATTGATAACTTCCTTTGTACAGTACTGCATTTTTGTTTAGGAAACTTCAATCTCATTTTCCGCCAAATGATTCACAATGCAATTTTATCAAGTTTGCAATCTTCTTTCTTTTTAGATGTCAACAAAAGATCACCTATCTACTGGATGAGGGCTGAATTACATAGCAATCTTAAACTTTCAAAAGCCGTTTTAAGAATTTGGGAGAAATTTGAAGGGTTCTCCATTTACACTTGTGGAATCCTAAACCACACAAGAACTTCATTCAAAAGTCGAAATGCCTAGAGGACCTGTGAATCCTCATGCAGTGGTATTGGAATGAACACTTGGTACAAGTAGATCACTGTGTGCCATTCAGCATCGGCTGAAATTTGGAACAGAATTAACTGCTGGATTCGGTACCAAAGTATTTTTCGGAGATCCTGAACAATTCTCCTTTTGTACTTGGTGTCTTAATTTTCATTACAGGAGAATTGCATGGACTGCCAAGGACCTCTAGAAGGATTCCCTATGCAATAATTTTCTCAATCAATGGTTTTATTCCCTCTTCAGCTTCCTTAGTTAGTCTGTATTGTCTGGAGAATATTGCATCTGGTTTCATCTTTCTATTCACTGGCTCGGCTGTTTTAATCAATCTAATTTCTTTCCCTGAAAAAATCCCATACCTCCTCCCAGGCATTGGGTCTTAAATCTGGAGGGAGGTCTTCCTTTGTAAGAACTGGGTACATCTCAACCCTGGAGTCCTCTGCACTAATTTCAAAGAGTGAAAAATAATCTTGTGTTTCTACTGCAACACCATCAGGTGACCAGTAAATAAGTAAATAACACAATTCATCTTGTAAAGAAGATCCCTTCCAAGCAAGTTTACTGGGCTTGAATCGCATAGAATAAATTGATACTCTTCCGTATTTGCCCTATTTTGACTGGTACATCACACTTGATTAACAATTTGTTTATTGCTGATCCATACAACTTGGACTTCTCTCCCTGAGAGGAGTAGGCTTGGAACTTCCAAAGAAGGAACTTAAATCAAAAATGAAATGGGATGGCCATTGAATTATCCATCAATTTTATGTGCAACTTTGATTAGTAATTTGAAGTAAGTAATCCTCATCCCCTCTTGGGGACAGTCATTGTAAACTTGTGCCTGCCATCTCATCATTGATGGCAACCCTAATTGTTTAGCATTTTATTTCTCATGTTTTGTTGTATTACTGGAGCTGAAGTTATTGGCACTTGAAACATTTTCTGACTGCTTGTTCTGCATATGTGACATTACAGTATTTCACTGCACCTGCTTATTTTGTTGTATATTGTCCTTAATCCTGTCTGGATTCTGTGTACATTCCATTCAATCCATTTTTCACAAAATGCTTATTTGAACACATCTGACCCCTTTCAAATTGCTTTTTCTGAGCAATCATCAATTTCTCGTTTAGCTTTTCCGGTTTCTTTTCAAGATACTAACTATTGCTTTTAGCCAGTTTCAAAATATCATCAACTCCCTTTGTTGACCAAGATAATTCACTTTGCTGAATGTTATTTCTAATCGCTGATCTCAGCCCATTCACGAAAACAGAAAAGAAACCTCTAACAACATCTTTCAATGGATTTTCTACTATGCTATGCTTTTTGAACACCAGCATCAACCTCTCATAATAGGAATGCACTGACTCTTTATGCTCCTGTCTTGTCCTCATAATCTTTTCCCAGTATATATCCCTTGGTAGAATGTGTTTCTTCAAGTACTCAAACACTGCCTTGTATTTTTCAGCCACATGTGTTAATGGTGTATTGCTAAGACCCTGTCTAGGTGGCTCCTGTTTTGGCCTGCCTGCAGCCATCTTACACTCCAGCCACAAATCTCCTGGAACAACAATTTCAAATAATGAATTCAAATCTATCTACAGCATTTGAGAAAGTTGTATCAATTTATAGACCTCATCATTCCATTTTGTCAGGTATTCTTTCAATGTTGGAAAGTTATGCCTAAAAGCAAACAAATCTGCCCTCGCCCAAGGGACATGCCCCAAATTCCCTCCATGCATTTCTCATAAAGGAAACTTGCCCACTTTAATTTTTTCTCACTCCTGAATAACTTGTTATACTTTTTCCCATTTTCGCTTCACTGTTCTTCGTCTTTTTCCAATTTACTTTTCCCTTTTTCTTGATATATCATTAAATCACTTAAGTTTCAAGTTTTTATCAATCAAATCTTTAATATGGGCTCTCAATGTAGTGGGAACCATCTCCTTGATTTCATCAAGTATTAAGTCCATTTTGTAATTTCGCTAGACATTCTTCATTTTACTTATGTCAACATCTAATTCAGTAGCCAATTTTAAATTACCATGAGCTTTATGGACACACCTAGCTGCTTCTTTGACCAAGTATCTCATCTCACTAGCTGTATATGTGAGTGGTCTGTTCAAATCCACATTACCCTGAAGTATCTCTCCAAATTCTTAAGTCTTAAGGATCCCAATGCAGATCTCCATCAGAGGTGGCTCCATCACCATTGCCTCTAAAGTAGTGCGCTCTGTCCCACTTGTACTAGGCATTGCCATTGTGTTTTGAACTTCTGTAGGGGTACTTGACACAACTCCAGTAAGAGCTTGCACCACTGCCGTGTCTCCCCCTCCATCAACCCCAACAGTAGTCTGGGTTGGTTCTGCCAGCCTGTCTGTGTGCAGAGGAGGACTTAAAATGAGTAACTCATTAAATAGTTTGTCATCATCATCATCTGGTTCCCATTCTCTTTCGATTTCTCTATTTTGACTGGAACACTATAGCAGGAAATGTTTTAACACTTTTCAGTTTGTTCTCTTCATTGTCTAGTCTGGCCTCTAACCAGCCCCTGAAGGAATTCTTCATAGATCTACCTTTCGTCTATCTCTCTCTCTGAGCTGCCACTCACAGTGCAGTTTCTCAGTGAACAGAGAAACAAATACAGAACCACAATAAACCTTTAGAAATTAAGAAACCTCTTGTCTGTGTACCCTAGAAGAGAAAATAAACCAGTATTTCATAAGACAAAATACTCGCAACAGTGGGAACTCAATTTCAAGTGAATGAAGACAACAGTACCAGAAAACAAGATTGAATCTGAAACAGCCTACAAAGTTCTCACTAGGCAAACGTCTGACCAGCAGAATTCTATCCCTGAGTTAATGTATTACACCCTGCGCACTCCGGGAAAGCACAGTAACTCAAATGAATCTCTCAAACCTGAAAAAAGAAATCAGTTATTACGGGTCCCCACAGATGTTTAAAAAGTGCCTAGCTCCACACACCACAATACAAAGTAATAATATCTTGGAATTCGTATTTTTGTCAAAATCATATAACCAACTAAATTTTCCCCTATAAACAAAACAGCATCAAATGGGTTCACAAGTACCCATAATACATCAAAATAGTAATCAGCCCACCAATTGAAGTCACAATCATCATCTCATAATCAAACAGCTCACCATAAAAACAGAAATCCATGATCACAAAACCCATAAACTCCTGAATTTAAGTTCTTCCTATTTATACTTACACTCTAGTTTATTCAGGACTGCACAGCAACACAGCTTGTCACCCAACAGAAGGATCTAGCACTGGGAAGTTGACAAAACTCCTTTCTCCGTCGTTCTAGGCACCTACAGCCAAGATTTCATTAAAAGTCATTTGGGACCCTTTGAAAAGGAGATGCTCTAATACTAACCATTCTCTGTAACTTTGTGGGGCCCGAACCCCAATAATCACTTGAACCCCAATATTTGATCGCCCTGATTGTTATAGAAATAATTTGTCTTCAGTGCCCTCAGTTGATCTAGTGTTTAGAGACTACACTCCTCATCAAGAAAACACAATTTAGCAGAGTTAAGCTGAATAAAATATTGAAAATATAACCAGCTGAGTTCTAGATTAAAAATAGGACAAAAAGTGAATGTATCACAAAATAGACAAAACGCAGTACAGAGTAAAATGCATGAAATATCACAAATCCTCAACTGCAGAAGTACAGATAAATGCAAAACCATAAAACTTAATAATCCTTAGTTAGGCAGAATCTAAGTACAAATTCCAGGTGTCAAACTCATAATAAGTACTGACAGCATCCAACTAGCAAAGTTAATGGCAAAAATGAACTGAGTCTTGGAGGAAAATAAAAAGTCACCCACAAAGAAAATAGCAAAAGAAAAAAATCCCTGTGAGAGGCAGAAACCCGAAGGTTTTATAGACAAATCACTCAAGCTATTAATAAATTCTGCAAATTCAGGATGTTATGATCTTTGTTAGAGTCACATTGGCAAATAAGAAAGAACAACTTTAATATCCTAAAACTTTAATATTCACCCATTTCTTAAAGTAAGATAAATCTTCCACATGCTCTTTCAAAACCTGTACACTGGAGATGTACAAAAAAACACAACATTTCTTAAACAATGGCTCATAGAGTTAGAACACATTCACTAACACTTCCAGCGGAAGTCCTTGAAAATGATACTTTGAGTATACGATGAAAGCATAATTCACAATACGTTTTCTAACAATGTTGTACACTGCTAATGCATGAACGTCATCCAATTGTTGCTCCGTGGAAATAAGGGGAGAGATGGTTTTTGCAGCAGCACGCTGATTGAGAGGAGGAATGAGCCGGAGCAAGTTGAGTAGGACATTAGAAACGACATCCATTTTAAAAATAGTGGCATATTGCACAAAAAGTGGCAAAACTATTCCTAACATTATTTACATTTCTAAGTGACCTAGTTAACTCGTTCCAAGAGCAAAATCACGAGTTCATGGGTTACAACTCTATGCATCATTAAAAATACTAATTATAAAAAAACACAATATTTGCACAGATTGCATATTTGTGAAAATGCTACAACGCCTATGAATACAATACCCTCAACTGTGCCAAATATACATATTGTAAGTCATCTCCGAGTTGCTTGGCCTTACAAAGTACAATGGCTATGGTTACTAAACTTCTCCTATGTAACTTTCAGGTATGTTTATGATATATAGTTGCAGGAGCTATTAAGCAATATAGACTGATATGGATTTCACAGAATCTACTGCACATCAAGTATTACTATCCCAGTTAATGGTATGATTGTATTGAGCTCAGTGGGATAGAAGGCAATATGAGCCTTCCAGAATTTGAAGATGTAACCTTCAAGTTGCACACAGTTGTCACAATCAAGCAGCCATAAACCAGGGTGTGAACCCACTGAGCTGTCCTGTGGGAGACTTCTAGATGCTTTCCAAGAGTAATTTGTTATACTGATGACTTTAGAAAGGAGTGACTCTTTTTTTTGTTAATGGTAAAATCAATGTAAGCTTTCCAGGGGAGTAGCTTTATAGGTACTGGGATTAAAGATCTGCTTTGTGGATCATGGGTATTTGGGTGTGGGATGTAGGGTTGCACCCCCACAATATATCTAATGGATTCCTTCAAGAGTGTTTGGAGTGTCTTCTTTTTAGAGACGCCCTGACTTGCGTTGTAGAGGAGAGAGTGAAATGTTTACCAAATGCTTACCAGTTCCACCTACAGGTTTCTGATCAGGTTGGATTCCTTTAAATTTACCAAATAAATGACATCATGGATGTGGAAGTGGGGGTTTAGTGAAAGAGGAAATGGAAACATTTTCCAAAGGAGAAAAAAATAAATATATCAAATGCAAACACCCTTGTTGACACTGTGTTTAATTGTGCATATGTAGATATTTAGGAATATGAGTAATGCTGCGATCATCATTTTTTGGGGAATTTCTCGAAAATCATAAACTTACTCTGCACTTATTATTATTATTATTTTTTTTTTTGAAGACCTTTATTGTACATGCATAGGAATACACAATGTAGGGCCTACAACCCCCAGGGCTGGCCGCAGCGGTAAAACAATCAATATAGAATATACTGAGCACACGGCCTTAGAGCCGACAACCCAGGGGGTCCGGCAGCGGATGGAAATATCGTGGTGCATGATGGTAAGAATGTAAATATACGACATGACTTAGGTCTAAGATTTTCCTCTTTTTTAAAACAAATAACAAACCCCACAATAAAAATAAAACCACGGTAATCATGTTCAGTTCCTCAAAGGCGACAAAATAACTGTCTACTCTGCACTTATGATTAATCCAATAGAAGTAAAGTGACATTTTCTATGAATCACTGCTTTCTAGTAAAACATTGTGCATCATGAACCTTCAATCTTTTCTGTCCACCCTTAAAACCAATGCTGCATACCAACTCACCCAGAACCTGCAACGTAATGTAGCTCCACTCATATTGGCCGGCATTCTTCACTTTGCAGATGTACTGCCCAGCGTCGCTTGGCTGCAGTGCCTGGATTTGCAAAGATGCGTCTCCAGCCAGGTAGTTGGAAGCAAATGAGATGCGGCCTCTCATGTTCTCGATAAGGTTATCGTATATTATCCCTCCACTGTATGTTATCACCTAAGGGTCAGAAGGATCTTCCATTAGTTCAAAAATCATCCATTTACATGTTCTAGAAACGTTCTTTCAATGGCAGTTATCAGTCCATTTGCCAACTACAAAAGTCTGCAGTTACACATACATGCCAATCATGTCTGCAAATAAATATACCAGTCTGCTAATGAACAGGCTGGACAGATATCACCTGCATGCTTACATAATTTTAAGTGCAAACCAACCAAAGGTCATTACTGTGCCTTTTTTAAATAATCATATAGAGAAAAGCAGCTTGATAAATCTGTTTTATAATTTAAAGTACATATCTATTGTCAGTTTTTTTAGCTACTCCACTGAAGTGGAGCTACTGACCGTTTTACTAATCCCATATTTTTGGGCCAGCATAGCAAATCATAGATTTAAAATATAAACCACAATAGGCTATACATTAATTGTTGGATGTGTGGTGAAAGTGCTAGGTTTGATACTTCGCCATTCCACTTCATTTGGTCCATGCATCATTGTTCAACTATGTATTTATAGAATGTGAATGCCAAGGGTATCTTGTAGTAATCACTTCTTGAACAGTGTAATCCAGCAGCAATTTAAAATATGGGAAAAAGTGGTCAAAACTCTAGTGTTGTTTATGGTATTGCAGTGATTGGACATCCTTGAGTTACAGTGTTTCCCAACAAACGTTCAATACATACATTCACCTTGCACGAGTATTCTGGGAAAAGTTAAGTCAAAGGAAGTTAAACATGTTTCTTGAACATGATAGTATGTGAATAACCCCTGAAGGCTGTTGCAAAGCCCCTTGTGCACAGCAATCAATCTGGACTCGTCAGTACAAACAGGTAGCTTCTTTATTCATGGATCAAGATACACTTAAGAGCATCAGCTGCAGTTGCAGGTTACAAATATCTAGGTCAGGTTACCCCACCAGGAGCATGGGACGTCCCTGCTCAGCCTCTGATCTTAGCTTGTGTAACAGTCATATCAACACTCCAAGTGATAAAGCAGCATTCCATGGAGCTTCATACACCTAGTGGTGCAGGGACACATAGAACACACGGAAAGTAAGACACACTGCATCTCCCTCATTCAGAAACACATGAAACTAAAAATAGGAGCCTAAACAATGTATTTTGCAGAAACACATTGAAAAGACGTTTGAACCATAGTGAACTACATAGAGAGCAGTACACTCAAAAGCATACAGTCATAACAACATGACAAGACCTGTATCATGTAAATTCCACTTGGGAACTTAACACATTACCTATCACTCAACCAGGCACAAACTATCAAATTAATCACAAAATGGTTATCTTACAACCCTCGTTCATCCCAAAACAACAGTGCACCACATGAATTTACCAATGGGTCTTTTTCAACCCATTCTCATCCTAAAGCAGCTGGTCATCTCATGAATTTAGCAACGGGTGTCTCAACCCACACTCATCCCAAAACAGCAGGGCACCTCATGAATTTAGCAACAGGTCTCTTTCAAACCAGGCACAACAAAAGGGTTGTAGGATGCTAACTTTTGCACTGAGAAGAAGGTAGGAAAATCTGATTGCAAACATTTGGAGCTTTGAGAAGGTTTTTCAACAGTTCAGAAATAAGAGACTTTTGGAGTGATGAGAATTTTGAATGTACCATTCTCAGGCACAAGGGCTTTTCCAGAAGCAAAAGAAAGTCAGGGCAAATGCCATTTTTTGATGGAGATGTGTTTATCCTGCCTTTCCTTACACTACAATTTCTTTTCAAAAAGGGCATTTTTCATATGTGATAAAAAAATCTCAACTTTTTACATCGCAACATTTGAGAAAACAACTGGTATTCTGACTTGACCCCTGTGATACCAGTGAGTAGAAGACTCTGCCCCTTTCGTTGCCTCAATGTTAATACCTTAGCTGAATGTTTGAAATATAACACTTACCATTTATATTTTGCTTTACAGTGTGCAAACTCTGTAAATAGCAAATATATACTCATAGATTATAACACCATGAATAGTAATTAAGATATGCATTGAATGTTCATGGCGGTTTAAGAACTTCATCATGCAAGAGAGGTTAGAACCATCCTTCATCAACCTGACTAAACATGACAAAATAAGGGCTCGTTTAGACAATAAGGATATCAAGGGTAACCAGAGTATGCCTTGCTCAATAGACAGCTTAACTGTTGTGGTGTTAACCCTACCCAATCTGTAATTACAAAATAATGTTATTCCACCACACTTTTCAAGGTAGTTCAAGGGAATGTCCCCATTTAGATGTGATATGTTGTAAAAAAAAAAAAAAAAAACATCAACAAGTTTTCATTTAATGTATGAATCAGACATAATATCAAACAAACGACCTAGACACATGTTATGTAAGGATAAGGGAAACGTGAAATTAAGGATCTCATAAATCTTAGGCAAAAACCTTGTCCAAAAATTAAGTACATAGGGACACTGAAATACCATAATAAACAGGGCACCAGACTTCAAAGAACACGACCAACACTTACTAACGATTAGTAGTGTATTCTTAAATAAAGCAACAGGAATCAAAAGTAACCTTTTGTATAAAAAAATAAGTCCCGCCTAGTGTTATCAGACCAAAGTTTGACTGGATTTTAGACCTTATCATTCCACTATTTGATAGACCAATTACATTCAAGTCTTCTTCTAACACTGGGCAGTCCTAAGAATATGTAAACCATAGCGGTTCTTGTTGTAACAATAACTTGGTTGAAGATATTAGTGTCCCCCTCAAGTCTGTTTCTAAATTAGCGTCCATAAGTAAACAGGTACACCAATTAAAATCAGATTAACATACTGACCAATAAAGGAATAAGGTATGTTGTATTTCTATATAACTTGATTAATGATTTCTTCTCCAATTCCCTGCAAATACCACTAGATTTCCACTTGCGGCAGTTAACTATTCTATTATGAATCATAATCTTTTGATTATACCATAATGTAGAAATCTTAAATTCTAGATCTAAGTAAAATATATGCATTAAATCGGATCTTAACAAGTAACAGACATTCCTAATAAATGGTGGATGGAAAAACATTGCGTGTCTGAGATGCATGAACATTTCATTAAATGAAAATCAAAAGTATGTTAGTTTTCGATATTCATCCAATAAGGTTGACTGGAAGATGACAAAAACTCAAGAATAGCAAAGCTGTGGTACATAATTGTAGCTAAACAACTAAATCAACGTTTCAATACATTCAGTATTCCAGTCTTTCAGAAATCAGCTAACAGCATTCACTTATTTTTTCAATACTCAGATACCTGGCACTCTGGCACATACAGTGGCATAGCTAGTTTGCCATGGGCCCAAGTACAAGCATAGTAACTGGGCCCCCTCACTAGCATGCCATCTTACTCTGCCAGCTGCCTCCAACATTCCTCAACCTCCTTTGACAGAGTTTGCATCTACCATATCAAAACCCACTATCACTCTCATTAACACACTATTGTATTTGAATGAATGAATGACTGACATTTAATATAGTGCATGCTACTCAACAAGAGTGTCCCGGCGCTGATGGAACAAATGGAAGGACTCTAAAGCAAACTCATTTTTGAAAAGCCAAGTTTTAAGATGTTTCTTGAAAATTACTAAACCATTAGTGGCTCTTAAAGTAGCAGGAAGTCTGTTCCATGCTTGAGCGCCCAGCAACCCGAAAAACCTGCCCCCCCATGCGGGCCAAGCGCACTTTAGGAATGCAAAATAGACTGGAGGAGGAAGACCTTAAGGTTCCTCCTGGAGTGTCGCGATTTATGCGTTTATTGAGGTGCTGGCTCCTAAGCCATGAAGGGCTTTGAAAAATATTACTAGGGTTTTGAACATAATCCTTTCCTTCATTCACAGCCAATGTAGGGTATTAAGGATGGGAGCCCTATGACATCTAGGTCTAGGTCTAAGGATCGCCCTAGCTGCAGCATTTTGCACCACTTGCAATCGCTGGATTTTGAAAGGAGACATATACAAACTGAAGAGGGTAGGGCTGAGAATCGAGCCCTTGGGTTCTCCTACCTTCATGCTAGGTATGGGGGAAGACAAAGGAGGTATCCATATTTCCTGAGATCTATCGTTCACGAAGGAAGTCAACCAGGCCAGAGCCGTCCCCCCCATACTCAAGTTCCTCAATCTGTCAAGGAGTCTTTCATGAGGGACCATGTTGAATGCAGCCAACAGGTCAAGTAATATCAGGACAGCTCCAACTCCCTGCTCCAGTTTTACCTTTATGTGCTCTGTCACTTCCAACAGGGCAGACTCAGTACTATAATTTGCCCTGAAGCCAGATTGGGACATATGAAGCAGATTATGACTTTCTGCATCTTCAGTGGTAATTCTGTTAACGTGTTTCTCTAACACTTTAAAGAGGGCTGGTAGTAGGGAAATAGGTCTATAGTTAACTAGGTCATTCTGATATGCTGATGTTTGTTTAGGAGGGGTATGATTTTGGCCTGCTTCCAGATATGCGTCACTTTGCCAGTGGAGAGGGACAGATTCAGCACTTGTTAATTGTAGGATTGATGGTGGGTGCTAGATATGCCAATAGGTTTGCAGGGCAGACATCTATTGATGAGCCAGATTTTAAGCCCTTGAGGTAAGTTAGTGACTCTCTCAATTGTATGTCAGGGAACTCCAATAAGGCAGGGGACTGCAACGGACCAGACATTTTGTTCAGAGGGTGGTAAAAGACCTGGTCCTCCTCAGTGACTTTATCGAAAGACTTTAGATTGCAGTAACCTTGCTATGAAGGGTCAGGGGCACCAGCTTGGCCCAATCTGCTGAATGCGGGGATTCTTTCTTAACTGCCTTAGGGAAAGTGAAGGTCTTCACAATATTAAAAATGTCCTTTCCCTTATTGTGGCCAGTTTTAATCTTAACCTGCAAATAGCTCTTCTTGGCCTCCTTCACCTGAGAGCAATAGGATTTTAAGGCAGCCTTGTAAGTCTTCCTGTCTACAGGTATGTAGGATTTTTGCCATTTCATTTCCAGGCCTCTACACTTGCTTTTACTGGGTTCTTAGGGAATCATTAAACCATGGAGTGGAGGGGCTAGTCCTCTTAGAAGTACGAGAGGTCATAGCGGAGGTGTCAATGTTTGTCCTAAGCCAGGATTCAAGAGTGAGGGCATCACTTTCCAGGATCCTGGATAGTGTCAGGACGGAAAGTTCAAGAGCCTTCGCCAGCACAGGAAGAGATATTTGTGGAGGGCTCTAAAGTTATATTGCATCCTAATCTCTTTTGAAAGATGATCTATACTTAAACTAGGTATGTTAAAATTAATAAGGAGATGATCAGACCAAGTGATGGGGGATGGAGGGTCCACCACCAGTTCAGTATTGCAAAAGATTTGGTCAAGAATGTGACCCATCCGTGGACTCAACTGAGACAGACACTTTGTTTGTATAACTGCCATTTATGTCACTGTGATGTGTCATCAATGGTGCATTATGTATTCATGCTTTGTTTGAAGTTTGTTTTAGTCTTCAAAAATGAAATAAAAATATTCACTTAAAAAAAGAGTGTGACCCATGTTATTTGTGGGAACAAAGATAAATGGGGACAGATTACAGGCCAGCGTACTTTCCGACAGGGGATAACTGAAGGATCCAGTGGCTTATCCATACGTAGATTAAAATCTTCCAAAAGGAGGAACGAATAGTTTCTTACCTGTCGGTGTAGTTTTGCAGCTTGAAGAATTTTCTGGATTCACTATGCTGTGCATTATTCCGCCATCTAGTGGTTGGGTCCGGAATTGTAGTATTTATTTATTTTTTTTGTTGCTGTTGGTGTACGTCGACGACGTAGTACCATTTGGTGCCCTTCTGTGATGTCGACAGACTTCCTCCGGAAGCCCCACCTTTGGTAGCAATCTTCGGATTCTTTTGTTTTTTTTCTCTTTTTCTATTTTTCCTCCTTATGGTTCTCTTCCTTGGCGGAGGAGGGTGGGTTCGCTAGTGAATCCAGAAAATTCTTCAAACTGCAAAACTACACCGACAGATAAGAAACTATTTGTTTTGCAGCGTGAATCTTTTCTGGATTCACTATGCTGTGCATAGACTTTGTAGTGATTTGCTAGTCTTGTGGTGGCTGGGTGGAAGATGAACTTTGGTTTGTAAATAGATGCTGTAAGACCCTTTGTCCTACTTGTGCTTCGTTGTTCATTTGAATGTCTCCACAGTAATGTTTTGTGAATGTGTGTACCGAAGACCATGTTGCAGCCATGCAAATGTCTTGAATTGGAGTGTTAGCAAGAAATGCAATTGGTGCTCCTCTCTTTCTTGTTGAATGCACCTGTGGCGATTCTTGTAAAGTTTGTCCTGCTTGCTTCTGCCACAGTTGTATGGCTTGTGCTACCCATCTTGCAATTGTGTTTTTGGTTACTGGTCTTCCCAGAAAACGTGTTGCTAAGGATACAAATAACTGTTTTGTTTTTCTGTATTCTTTTGTTTTTTCCACGTAACACAGGACTGCTCTTCTTGCGTCAAGTGTGTGTGAAGCTCTTTCCCCTTTGTCCTTTGGATTTTGAAAGAAACTTGGAATCTGTATACTTTGATTAATGTGGAATTTTGATACCACCTTTGGCATGAATTGTGGATCTGTCCTCATGAAAATTCTGTTACTTTGTATTTGAAAGAAGGGTTCCTGTAGTGTTAGTGCCTGTAGTTCGCTAAATCTACGTAGTGATGTTATTGGCACTAAAAATGCTGTCTTTATTGTAAGCATTTGCAGCGTTGCTTTGTGCAGTGGTTTAAAAGGTGCCTTCATTAATTGTGCTAGAACAATGTTTAGATTCAATGCTGGTGCTGGTACCATTTTTGGTGGTGCAATTCTTTTTGCCCCTTCCAGGAACCGTTTGACCACCTGTGAGGTGAAGAAACTCTTCCCTGTTTCCCCTATTGTGTACGCGACAATTTCTGCTAAGTGTACTTTTATTGATGTAAAGCATAATTTACTTTGTAGTAAATGTGTGAGGTATTTCAGCACTGTTCTTTCTTTTGTGATCCTTGATGACAGATATTTTTTACGGCATTGTGTGTATCTTTTCCATTTTGCTGTATAACATTTTCTTGTTGTCGGTTTTCTAGCTTCTCTTAGAACAGCCATTGTGCCTTCGGGTAGTTTGACATGTGCAAATTCTAAGTCTTCAGGAGCCATGCTGCTAGGCCTAAGCTCTCTGGTTCTGGGTAAAGAACTTTCCTGTCTTGCATTGTTAGCAAATCCTTTCTTCTTGGGATTTTGTGCATTTTCCCCTGCAAAATTTCCATTTGTTCAGAGAACCATGTCTGTCTGGCCCATTGTGGTGCTACGAGAATCATTGTCATCTCGCTGATTTTGCATTTGCTGATTACCTTGTTCAGTTATGGTATTGGGGCAAAAGCGTACACAAATATCCTGGACCATTCTACTAATAGCGTATTCCCCAGGGACTGGTTGCACGGTCGCCTGGATGCGCAGTTTTGGCATTTTGCATTCTGGGGTGTTGCAAATAGGTCTATCTGTGGAGTTCCCCATTTTTTTTAACATTTTCTGCACTTCTGTTTGGTTCAAATCCCACTCGTGGGATGCTGCTGTTTGTCTGCTCAGTCTGTCTGCTTCTAGATTGTCCTTCCATGGTAGGTGTATTGCTAACATATCTATTCCTTTTCGGATTGCCTATCTCCACATCTGCTGTGCTAGATCCGAGAGTGCTACAGGGTGAGTCCCTCCTTGTTTGTTTATGTAAAACATAGTTGCAGTGTTGTCTGTTTGTATCAACACCTTTTTCCCGTATAGCTTTTTCTGAATGGCTTTTAAGGTTAAGGACACTGTTTTTAGTTCCAAGATATTGATGTGCTTCACTGCATCTTGTGGTGACCACAATCCCCTTATTTTGAGATTGTCCATGTGAGCTCCCCATCCTATTAGGGATGTATCTGTTGTTATGGTCACTGTTGGTGTTGGAGGTGTGAAAGGTCTCCCCTGTGCTATATTTGCTCTGTTCCACCATGCCATCTCTTGATGAGCCTCGTTAGTGACAACCACTAGATCCTCCTTACTCCCTGTAGCTTGAGACCATTGTGTTTGTAGACGGATATTGGGAACTAAGTGAATGCATGAGGCCATCATTCCGAGTAATTTCCCCACTGTCCTCACTGTCAGATGATGTCTCCTTTAGCAAAGCGTTGGGGAAGGCTTTCCCTAATACAGTGTTTATTTCTGCAAAGCAAATGAACACCAATTTACAGTTCCTCCAACATACCACTCCAGTAGGAGGCAGACTAACATTTTTCCAAAAAAGGTGGAAAGAAATAACCACAGACAAGTGGGTTCTAAACATAATACAATGTGGTTACTGTATAGAACTAGCGAAACGGAGCAGGCGTTACTGTGGTCGCTTTGATGATCCAGCGGCAGGCACAGGTTACAGACTGGGTGCTGATCCTTTTGAGCGTATTTGTTATGTTATGTTATGTTATGTTATGCGTTTTTATTAGGCGCACAGATGCTCCAGCCAAGGAGGCATTTTGTGGTGGCATTTTGTCCCTTACCGCACCCAGGGAGTACCCTGTATGCAAATTATCCAGTCGTCGTAGATTTTAAGATGAAAATGTAAGACTCCGCTCTACCCGTTTTTCCCATGATTTTTCTCTCCAATCTCAGGATCTTCTCCGTATCAATCCAGACCCAATGGCGGACAAAAAGAATCTGAAGATGGCTACCAAAGGTGGGGCTTCAGGAGGAAGTCTGTCGATGTCACAGAAGGACACCAAATGGTACTAGGCAGTCAGCGCCTACCAACAGCAAAAAAAAAAAAATAATACTACAATTCCGGACCCAACCACTAGATGGCGGAATAATGCACAGCATAGTGAATCCAGAAAAGATTCATGCTGCAAAACTGGTTGTATCTGAGGGCAAGGTGGGATAATAACTTCATTGAGTGTAGTGATAAAATTGCCAGGCGACCCCTGAGGCCGATACAACAGGATTCCGGCTATGCATTGTCGAGACGATAAGCTACAACAAAAGCCCAACCATTCTGCCCCCTCATTAGAGTCTAATAGGAGATAAATGCAGTCTAGCTCTTGTTAAAAAATAATAGCAATGCCACCTCCTTTCCCGTTCAGCTGATCTTTCCTCAGAATTGTATATCTAGTGGGTAAAGCCGAGGCGACAGTGGTATTTGAGGACACAGATTAACCATGTTTCTGTCAGGAATAATAGGAGATAGGGCGATCGTCGGACAGGAGGTCATGGATTAGAGCATCATGTTACTGTAGCAAGCAAGTGTTAAGTAGTATAGCTCTAAAGTTCTTCCTATATTTAGTTGAGCTAGTGCCCCTCTAATTTGAGGAAGAAGTCTTAGGGGTTCATCTATGATCCAGGGACAAGACCAGTTACACTCAGGCAATGGAAATTAGCCCAATAATCAGCTTAAGTGGCTAAACACTGGCAAGTTAGGGGAGCTTTTAAATTAAACAATTCATAAGGCTCATGAAGCAAAGATTAACTCATACCTGAAGAGAATTGGGCAGCGTGGCCGGCGATAGCCACCACTGGAACGCTGACAGGCGCAGACGGGCTTGCCTTAGGCGCGCCAGCAGCGGGTCCGCACTGGCATGACTTAAGTAGACAGCGGTGATGATAAGCAGTAAAGGCTAGAACGCACACTAAACCGGAAGAGACTACCAGAGACTCCACTTTCCGCACTAACCTCCACACAAATGGCGATTGGAACTCCCTGCACTGAATTTAAGCATTTCAAAGTCATTACTTACGTAGCACTAGTCTGCATTTGCAGATGAGCTTCTAGTTAGGAACTAAAGAAATATTGTCTTAGGTCGAGAGTAAGCAGACAAAATACTGGTACGTAGATTATCTGACATCCTAAAGACCAGCTGAAGTCTACTAGGCAGAGCCAAGCATTGGCAACAAACCATCAGCTGAAGATGGCTGATCCACTGCCCAATTGCATGTATGCTGCTCTGAGGGGCTGAATAAATACATTAATGACATGCTGTCTATCTAAAGTGCATTTTCTCTCAGCAAGATTGTGTAATATTTTTTAGAAAACATAATGTTGGAGATACAACTAAACCAGTCCTTCGGTCAGACCTGAAACACACAGAAATAGACAGAGCACAGCAATCAGGAGTGCACGCACGCACACACTAAAGACACAAAGCACTGTTAAAGAGCATCACAATATCCTCTGAAAGACATAGAACAAGGGTAATACTGCAGGGCCAGTGCACTTTTCTTTCAAAGACACGAAGCAAGTGTTTTACTGCAGGGCATTCTTTCAAAGACATTGAATAAATGTGACCTGATGGGCCAGCACAAGCTTCCTTCAAAGACATGGAACAAGGGTGGTATTCAGGGCCACTGCAAGCTTCGGTCCAAGTGTAAGGAACACAACTGAGGTGTAAGAGTGGAAGCTTGACTCACACGCATGCAAAGATTTCCACGCACAAAACTGGTACAGCATCAGGAACGAGTATATGCTTCCCTCACCCCCGCAGAACACATACCGATCTGGTAAGAAACACTGCAAGCTTCCCCCACATGCGCAGAACACAGACAGCATCACACAGTGTGAAAGATTTGGCAACATTGTAATCTCCACTCACACTAAGCATAGGTACTAGATGGTCATCTGCAGTGAAGCTAAGATATCCTCACATGCACAACTGGTATCACACTGGCAGCAGCATCTAAGCTTATTTCAGGAACAGAATAACCAAAGTAAAGTATAGTATAGAAATCGGTGAATCTCTGGAGGTTCAAGCCAGATGCTAGGCTCTGGTTCAGCTCAAGATCTTCCTGTGTTTTCAAACCCAAAATTAACTTAGCTTTCTTGTGACTTCTGCCTGCTACCCACACTCTAGCCTCATGCACCAAGAATTAAAGACAAAGCATTGAAATTTGACATCAAACAGGACCAAGAAAAGGATACCAATCTAGTGGCTGAATTACACAATGTGAGACGAGAAAACCTGGGGTCATTCCAATCTTGGCCACGTGATAGAATTTTGTGATCCTCTGCGAATATTTATTTTATTGTGCCTCCAATGTTTTTATTATTGCATATGAGAAAACCTTGAAATACGTGAGGATTTGTGTACTGTACAAAAAGCTCCCTTGTATTTGACTTAATGGACTATAATGCTGCTCTGTGTAAATAAAGAATGTAGTCCACATATAGGATGCACATTGCACTGACTTACCTCTGAGTTCACAGTATCATTGTTAGAGTGGGTGGTGGGACATGAATGTTTTAAAATGATCACTTTTAATAAATGTCTCTTGCAGACCACTCAGTACTCTCGGTTTTACTACGTATGTCCCAGAGGAGGGCCTTGATGGATTTCCGCAGGAAATTTCTCAGCTCATGAAGTCATACTGGCTCTCTTTTAAAATCTCCCACAGGGAAAGTGTGTTCGGTTTGAGCAATTTTCCCCCTCCTCCCTTATTTTTATCTTCTCAGTGTAAGCTTGACCTGCGCCAAGCAGACACTCATAACCAGCGTGCTCTCACCTTGGCACAGGAAACGCTTTCCACCAGTGTTGGGGGCAGGCCTCACAACTCTAGGATCCTTCTGCTGCTAGGAGGCAGAGTCAGCTTCACCTGCCCTGAGCGGGTGCTCATTTCCTGCGGCACAGGACATGTGTGGGATGCAGGCTTAACGTGCCCGAGCCTGTAAACGCGGACGCGTCTTCATCCGTCATTGCCTGGAGGAGACTGGGCTAGGCCACCCCTTTTTGATCAAAGCGTCAAGTTCTTACAACTCTGAAGTTACTGATTGAAGCCCAGAAATTCCTCTATTTTTCTCAGGTACGGTCTTTTGACGTAGTTGTAAACCACTTCATTCTGTTCCCCACTGGAGTGCTCTGTCTATCATATTTTTTTAATGGGGAAAAGGGAAAATGCTGGGGTGAGAAAAATCTAAAGTAACTACTGCACCCGTGGGTGCAACATTGGACAGGGCAGTTGGGCTCCTTTAGAAAGAAATCGATCTGGCCAAAAGACAACTCTCTTTGGATCAAGGTGACACATTAGTTGGTCCATCTGGTATTTCACCTTGCCACTGTTCTGGTGCTTGAAGTAGCATAACAACAATCCATATCGCACCAGCAGAGTAGAGGCCTTCGTATTGGATCCAACTGATCACAACGTCTACTAGTGAAGGTGGCCTGTCTGCACAGAGGAAGTGTCAGAGGAAGGGCATAAATAGTCATAGGACTGGGGCTAATGGGAAGCCGGACAAAGACAAAGCTGCTAATAAAGCTTCTCACACATGTAATCACCCCACTTCAGTTTTGAGTTTAGGCCAAGTGGAAATACATCTGAAACGCTGAAATTGATCTGGATATGATATTTGAAAAGATTAAAGACATAGGACCACATGTAATAACATTTCCGTTTGCGATTTCTTAATAGGACATTTTTGCGATTTACTATTAGGGAATCACAAACAACTATGTACAACAGCGTGCTTTACATTGTTTGTGATTCCCATTGGGTTGCAATTGACCTACCTCATTAATATTCATGAGGTAAGTCACAATTTGCGACCCATTGGGAATGGCTAAAAGCACAGGGATGGTAGCCTGCTGGGGACAGCGGACCACCATGTTCTAAATAAAGCAACAGTGTTTTGAGAAATGCAGATTGTTTTCCTTAAAGGAAAATGGGATGCATTTCAAAAAGAAAAGTTAAATGTTTTGTGGTAAAAAGCAAATCTTTTGCAGCCACATTTTGGTTGCAAAACATTCACACATACCACTGTGAGTGGCTCTTAGGAAGCAACGCCCTTAACACGCCCCTTCCTAATACTGAATCGTAAACCTATTTTGTGATTCGGTGATAGGTTATTGAATCACAAAATAGGGTTTGGTACATAGAAAAAGGCTTTTTGCCAGTTGCAAACGGACAAAAATCTACGTACATGTGACCCTAAATTCATACTTGCATTACTTCACTATTAGAGAAAATTACAAGTTTAGCCCCTTCGCTGCAGGGTGTTTTCCCCCCGTTGTGCGGGGGGAGGGGGGCCGTGCGCAGCCCCGCTGTGCTGGTGACGAGCTTGGCTCGTCATGAGGCACAGTGCAACTGCACTCATGACAAGCGGAGTTCGTCAAAACCACACCCGTTTTTCGAACGTTCAGCACAGCGGGGCAATTATCCCCGTGTGCAATGTTCCAACGGGCGTGACGAGCTCAACTCGTCATGAGTGCAGCTGCACTGTGCCTCATGATGAGATGAGCTCGTCATGAGCATAGATGAGGTTAGAGCTTGTGATATCAAATTTTTGTATTGTAAACATTCAGCTCCTGTGTGTGCCAGGCAGCAGAGGTGACAGCAGAAAGCAATACGAATGCCAACCTTGACATGGAAGGCTATGTCAGGGTGTATTTAAGGCGTCTGGATGTAACTACCTTGGCCACAGTACCCTCTGTCCCCACTGGGGTAATTTTATCCAATATGGACAGGGATTATCATCGTGCAGCCTGAGCCGTAAGGACCTTGCCCCTGGATGTAATCCAGAAAGGCTGCCCTTTCAAAAGAATACTACTAATCATCCTTGTCTCAAACTCCCTCTTGTCTGCAGCCTTTATGTAGCAGTTTTGGCTAATGTCCCATGCTCATTCACAGCCAGGGTGGAAACCCATGACAGTCTTACGAAAAAGGTGTGCACTGGCTAGCTAAGATTCTCATTTCAGCATCTTGGAATATATACTGATATTTGTGAGAAGTTGGCCTGGTATATGATGTCCACTATTCTAGTGGGCACCTTTCACCAGTCCAAACAACCCTTAAGGTGATGGTTGTAAGGTCAACCTTATAGACCAGCTATCCTAGTGGTAGCATGGACAAGGCATCCTTTTCCCTCTCAAATTCGGACCAAGCCTCCACCTCCCTTCTTCAATCAGGCCTTAGGAAAATTGCCAATTGGATGAATGACAATTTGCTCAAATTGAACGGAAGTAAAACCGAAGTCCTAATACTGGGTCCTAAACATGACCTTTGGAGTTCCAGGCACTGGCCATCAGAGATGGGTCCCCTTCCTCTTCCATCTG
The DNA here is from genome assembly GCF_964263255.1 of Lissotriton vulgaris. NCBI lineage: Eukaryota > Metazoa > Chordata > Amphibia > Caudata > Salamandridae > Lissotriton > Lissotriton vulgaris. Next base: position 1,245,662,283 of record NC_141687.1, on the reverse strand, counting down.
ACCACGTACGAAATTTGGGTGTTACCATTGACAAAGGTTTAACTATGCAGCCTCAGGTTAGGAAGTTAACAGCCATATGCTTTACTATTCTGCGATGGCTAAAGAAAATCATATGGATGTTGCCCTGCGACACACAGAAGTCTGTGATCAATGCCCTTATAACCTCACGGTTAGACTATGGCAATATCCTCTACTTAGGGGCACCACAGGGAGTCACTAGACGCCTACAGTTAGTCCAAAATGCTGCTGCGAGGATGTTATGTAAGTCACAGAACCGAACACATTTCCGGGCACCTCCGTGAATTACATTGTGTAGGAGAGTAGGGTCTGCTATCCTATGGTCACCCCAATTTTTGCTTTTTGCTTCACTGGTTTTCGACTTAATGAGGCTGTGGGCCTGCTAATTAAAACCCCCAGCCTGCTGTTCTCTCTCTAAATTCACATACATGTACTATAGGCGCATAACCCAATTCGAACTGGACTCTTTGTCAGCCCCTGTACCATGCACTATAGATGCTCAGGGCATAGGTGCCACCAAGGCCTACCAGGGGCTGCAGCATAGCTTTTGCCACCCCTGGCTGGTTCTTAAATTGACACAACTGGCTGATCACTCAGCTGGGGCAAGTTGGTGTAATCACCTCTTGCTTAGATATAGTATACCTATATCTAAACCTATATCTGGACACTTATAAACCTGTGAGTCACTCCATGGAAGGCCTTATCAATCCTGGAAGCAGAGTGCGTGCTTTAACGTGAGATGGAGCTCGAGCATGAGCTGAGCCTGTCTGCAGCTGTCGGGAACAACTCCTTAAGCTGTTCCGGGGTAATGCCATACCATACACTATTAAGTGCATTATAATCCTCGCGGTTATATGTTAACTTTGGTTTGGCTTTATCAAAACATGTTGTGTAAGGTGTCATACGATTTGGAATACTATCCCCTCGACAGTCCTGTCGATGGGGATAGCATTCCACCCCTCTAGAGGGAGAAGACATGTTACTTTACTGAAACGCGGTTGATTTTAAAAGAGCCTCAGCATCACAAAATGGACGCTTCTGCCACAGACACAAGTCTGACCTCCTGCTACTGACCGAAACTTAGCCGAGGAGGCCTGGACAAAGGCTTTCCTGTCGCAGGGAGGTGTCACACCACCCCAGACAGGAGATAGTGGATTGTAGCAGGGAGGTTTGAAAGAAACCAGACAGTGCCTGGGGCGCACAAGGCTTCCCCTTGCATAATCCGGTCAAACCGGTTCTGGGGCACACCAGCCCCAGTCCCAGCGCGACCTGGACAAAGGGAAAGGGGTGTAACCACCCCCTTCCTGGGTCCCACCCATAGGAGGGGACCTAGCAGGTAATCCAGCCTCCTAGATTGGTATAAGACTGGGAGCAGTGCCAAAGCACTCAGATTATCCTGACTGAAACTTATGAAACAAAACTCTGGACCCTTCGACATCCTACTCGACGTAGAAGACTGAAGAATCTCCCTTGTGGTCAAGGAGTGACCACCCTGTGCAAACAGGCACCATCCAGCACCTTGACATTTGCTTTGTTGCAGTTCCCGCCGGAACTTGAGCAACAGAGTTCAACAAGACCAAGCGTGCCTGCCTTCTAACAGCCCGATCCACTGTCCCTGCAGAGCTGAGACCCGTGGAGGTGACCTGAAGCGTGGGGCCCGCCATCTTGGAAAGACCACGAGACGCTGACCGTGCAGCCCACGAGTGACCCTCGAAGCTATACATCAAGGTTTGAGAAGCCCCAGCCCTGAGCCTCTTTTGCACCGAAGCTCACCCCTCTACACTCACCGAGTGCTGCGTGGGGCCCTTCTGCTTCTTTTGGCTCAATGCGTCAGCCAGGTCACTTGCCCATTGGCTTGTGGCCCCTGTGCCGACGAATCTTGAAATCTAACTTGTGATTCTGGTTGATCCAGACTTGCACCCACTCCTCTGAAAAGGAGCACCCGCTCTGACCCTCCTGGTCCGAGTGCAACGCCATCTTTGAATCCTGCGTGGGTTGCCCTTGCAAAGGGTTGTTTGCTTCAATCTGGAAGCCGACACCGCCGACAGCGAGAGCCAGCTTGGGACAGCTCGTGATCCACTCCTGGACATCCTCGATGCCCCAGAGTCCACGTGACAGCGGAGAGAAGAGACCTGTCAGCGACCTGAAAGCGCCCGACATTGCCTGGTTCCTTCTGGTTCCACCCTGGTCACTGCAAAGTGACCCAGACTCTGTCCCCTCTGCTTTGAGATCATCTTTACCTTCAATCCACCCTTGGATCACACCGGACACTTCTCGTCTCAACGCCTGCAGCATCTTCAGCTCCAAGCACCAGCAACCTGCATGACAAAACCTGACACTACTTCGCACCTGTGCACCCGCTTCCTGTGGGTGAGGTAACTCAGCAACGCCGGTGTTCCCACACTGGCACACACCTCTAGTGTATGTGTCTTAAGGTTTGTCCTTCTAGGTTGAGCGGAAGTATTCTTAAACAGTAACTTTATAACTTTTACGCACCATTGACTTTGCATTGGTGCATGCCTGTGCTTTAAGCGCTGCACCCGAATCCCGCGGGCTTTTCCCGACTTCAGCATTGCTAGTCCCGCCTGCTCCCAGCGATTCCCTAGGCCCTAGGCCTAACCACTGTTCGATTGGTATCTCTTATACCACTTTCTTAATATATGGTTTGAGTGGCCACCCGCCCTCATCCATAATTGTGCAACTTTCATATGTTTAACTGTGCTTTTGTTTAAACGCTTGTGCCTCTGCACTCATAAAGAGTACAGAGGATTATTCTAGTAATAAATACATATATTTATATAATATATACTTGTGTGGTGTCCTTTCATTTGATATTACAGGATTGTGATTGGTTAAACAGCTTGCTTAACACGACCTCTAGAGTTAAGCCTTTAAGGCTGCTTAGTCCATGCTACCATTACTACAGCTTGTCTATAAGGTTGACTTACAACCAGACACCATAAGGGATTCTTTGGACTGATACAAGGTGGTTCAAGAATTGGAAACATCATATATCAGGCCAACTTCTCACATTGGTGTGCAGCGGTGCGGATTTGAGCTTGCTGTTATTTTACCATTGCAATCTTTTTATCAAATTGAAAGATCACATTAAGTACCTTAGGTACATATAAACAAAAGCTTAGCATATTTAAGTTCTAATGAAGTTAGTAGTTGTAGATTAAAGGGATTAGCACACCCGGCCTACAACTCACTAGCAAGGTACAGTAGGAAAACACTTAGTGTAGGTAAGTGCACCACTTGCACCTCACTAGCAGTCATATCTGGCATAGGAGGAGCTTCAGGCTCTGCACCTGTGACAGTTGACCTTACCAAGGCAACTTCCAGCTATGACAAACTTAGCCATAAAGACTTTTGTGCCTTATGCATTGCAAGAGGGCTAAAAAGGGGTCACAACCCCACCATTCCTTCCCTGATAGCCATCCTGGAAAAGGATGACTTAGATATGGCAAGCACAGTTCCCTTAGATGCAGGAGATGGAGTGAACCCCCCTGATAATGAGGACACCCCAGTGGTGGACGAAGAAGAAGAGGAAGAAGAGTAGGAGGAGGGCTCAGAAGTAGATGAGCCAGTTCAGAATCAGAGGGGTAACCAGGTCATAGTTGGTAGGCTTAACCAGACCAACTTGGACCTACATGGGAATGGAGAGGGCCAGCACCTCCCCAGATCCTATAACATCATTCCTGTGGGCAATAGGAGAGTGAGATCTCCTTCCAGGGACTCTCACATTTCTAGTGCCTCCAGGGAATCTCAAAGGGGAATGACTTCCCCCCAGAGGAAAGAGCATAGGGCCAGGATGAGGGCTGTCCAACTTCAGATAGAGAGGGAAGAGATAGCCTTGGCTCAAGCTAAACTTGCTTTAGCAAGAGAACAAAAGTTGTGTGGATTAGATTCCACTGGTGGCAGCAATATTCCAAGAGAGAAAGACAGGGCCTATGATAATAGAAACCTGACAAAAATTGTGCCCCCCTACAAGGAAGGGGATGACATCCACAAATGGATGACTGCTCTGGAGAGAGCCTGCATGGTCAAGCAGGTTCCTCAAGATCAGTGGGCTGCAATTTTATGGTACTCCTTTTCCGAGAAAGGGAGAGACAGGCTCCTCACAGTTAGACCTGAGGATGTCAAAAACTACTCTGACCTGAAGAGTGCTCCTATTGAAGGGTTTGGCCTAACCACTGAGCAATACAGGTTGTTGTTCAGAGACACCCAAAAAGCACAGACTCGGGACTGGACTGATTTTGTTGATTGTGCCACTAAGGCTCTGGAGGGTTGGCTGCAGGGAAGTAAAGTCTCAGACTATATAGGATTGTACAATCTTATAATGAGAGAGCAGATCCTTAATAACTGTCAGAACCAGCTGTTGCATCAATACCTTATTGACTCTGATCTGACCTCTCCCCAAGAATTGAGAAAGAAGGCGGACAAATGGGTCAGAACAAGGATTAAGCAGAAACCCCAGAACCATGGTGGTGACCAGAAGAAAACAGACCAGAAGGGTGGGGATAAGAAAGATAAAGAAAAAGACCAGAAGTCTTCTTCAGGCCCACAAAATTCTAAAAAGGAGGGTGGTTCCCAAAATGGTAACAAAAAGAAGAAGAATGATGGCCCAAGGAAACCTTGGTGCAATACCTGTAAGTCCATTTCCCATTGGGGGAGTGAATGCACCAAGAAAAATCCAGTTCCTACCACTGCAGCTCCTAAAGCACCTGCACCCCCTAGTACAGTCATCAGTGGTAGTGCACAACCTAAGGGGATAGTAGGGTTAACCCTGGGTACTGAGATGGAGTCTGGCCTAGTCAGAGTCCCTACTCAGGCAGTTCTGCTCTATGATGTGGACATCTCCATGCCCACTACTGTGAGTCCCAGTAACTTGGGCAAGTATAGGCAGACGCCTTTGATTAATGAGAAACTGGCTCAGGCCTACAGGGACACTTGTGCTAGTGGGCCTGATTCACAGAAATAACTTAAGACAAAATCCTAAACTTACTACTTTTGGTATTCACAGAAGTTAGGATTTTGTCTTAAGTTTGTCTTAAGACAGACTTAAGACAGACTTAAGTTAGGATTTTGTCTTAAGCCTGTCTTAAGTCTGTCTTAAGACAAACTTAAGACAAAATCCTAACTTCTGTGAATACCAAAAGTAGTAAGTTTAGGATTTTGTCCTAAGTTAGTTCTGTGAATCAGGCCCAGTGTCACTATGGTGACACCTGACTTTGTGAACCCTGGACAGATTGTACTAGGTGAGAATTACCTAGTGACCAATGCAAGCAACACCACTACTACACATAGTGTGGCTGTTGTGAACTTCTCCTGGGGAGGGGTAAGTGGCCTAAAGAAAGTTGTTGTGAGTGCAGACCTCCCAGTAGACTATCTGTTAGGCAATGATCTGGAAAGCTCAGTTTGGTCAGAAGTGGAGTATAGGACTCATGCAGAAATGCTAGGGATTTCAGCACATGTCCTTGCAGTGACAAGGACTCAGGCTAAGAAGTGCCTTCCTGAACCTGTGGTGGATCTTGGAACAATAGAACAACCACAACCCAAGAGAAAGAGCAAGAGGGTTAAGGCTGTGCCTTCCCACTTGCCCCAGGTTGAGGATCAGACTTCACAGGAAGCTGATGCTGCAGTCCAAGAGGAGACTGTCTCTGAGGGGCTTGAACCTGATCAGGTTGAGTTTCTGGGGACAGGGGGACCCTCAAGGGCAGACCTGGGGCAGGCCCAATTAGATTGCCCTTCTCTTGAACCCCTCAGACAGCAAGCTGCTGCCGAGGCTGCAGGGAATGCTCAAGGTACCCATAAAGTGTATTGGGATGATGGGCTCTTTATTCAGAGGCTAGAGACCCCAAGCCTGGTGCCACCAGGAGGTTGGTCATACCTTTGAAATGTAGGGGCTTCCTTCTTACCTTGGCCCATGACATTCCCCTTGCAGGACACTTAGGCCAGAACAAGACTTGGGACAGGCTTGTCCCTCACTTTCACTGGCCTCATATGTCAGAAAATGTCAAGGAGTTTTGTCACTTCTGTGTCACTTGCCAAGCCAGTGGTAAGTCAGGTGGCACAACAAAGGCCCCCCTGATACCACTACCTGTGGTGGGGGTACCCTTTGAAAGAGTTGGAATAGACATTGTGGGTCCCATGGATCCTCAAACAGCATCTGGGCACAGATTTATACTGGTGGTAGTGGATCATGCCACCAGGTATCCAGGGGCAATTCCCCTGAGGACCACAACAGCACCTGTTGTGGCAAAGGCCCTTCTTGCAGTTTTCTCAAGAGTGGGTTTTCCAAAGGAGGTTCTTTCAGACAGAGGTACCAACTTCATGTCTCGATACTTAAAGGTAATGTGGAAGGAGTGTGGAATAAACTACAAGTTTACCACACCCTATCACCCACAGGGCAATGGGCTTGTTGAAAGGTTCAACAAGACCCTCAAGGGAATGATAAAAGGATTACCAGAGAAGCTTAGGCGGAAATGGGACACCCTTTTACCCTGCTTGCTCTTTGCTTACAAAGAGGTCCCACAGAAGGGGGTTGGCTACAGCCCTTTTAAACTTTTGTTTGGCCACCCTGTGAGGGGTTCACTATGTTTGGTGAAGGAAGGATGGGAGTTACCTTTCAAAAAGCCTAAGCTAGATGTTGTGGACTATGTACTTGGTCTCCGCTCCCGGATGGCTGAATACATAGAGAGAGCATCCAAAAACCTGGAGGCCAGTCAAGAATTACAGAAAGCTTGGCATGACCAAAAGGTTGTTCTGGTTGAGTTCAAGCCAGGGCAGAAGGTGTGGGTGTTGTAGCCAGTGGTCCCAGCAGCACTCCACGACAAATGGACTGGACCTTTCCCTATTGTTGAGAAAAAGGGAGAAGTCACCTATGTGGTTGACTTTAGAACCCCTAGGAGCCCCCACAGGGTGCTCCATGTAAATCGTTTGAAAGCATTTGTTGACAGGGAGGACATGAGCCTGCTCATGGCCACAGATGGGGAACAGGAGGAAGAGAGTGACCCTCTCCCAGACCTGCTTTCCCAGAACCCTGATGATGGTTCAGTTGATGGAGTAGCCTTGGCAGGCAGCCTCACTGAGCAGCAACAGGTGGACTGCAGACAGGTGTTGCAGGACCACAGGCATATTTTTTCACTCACACCCAGTCAAACTAACTGGTGCACCCATGAGGTGGACAGTGGTGAGAGTCTGCCTGCGAAGAATAAAATCTACAGGCAACCTGACCACGTCAGGGATTGTATAAAGGCTGAGGTGCAAAAGATGCTTGAGCTTGGAGTGATTGAGCCACCAGAGAGCCCATGGGCCAGCCCAGTAGTCCTGGTGCCAAAACCTCATACCAAAGATGGAAAGAGAGTAATGAGGTTTTGTGTGGACTACAGAGGTCTCAATGCTGTCACTAGGACAGATGCACATCCCATTCCAAAAGCGGATGAGCTCATTGATAAATTGGCGTCTGCCAAGTTTTTGAGCACATTTGATTTGACAGCTGGCTACTGGCAGATCAGGTTAGCTGAAGAGTCAAAAGCAAAAAACAGCATTCTCTACACCTAGTGGACATTATCAGTTTGTGGTAATGCCCTTTGGTTTGAAGAATGCACCTGCCACCTTCCAAAGGTTGGTGACTCAAGTCCTTACTGGGTTGGATGACTTTTGTGCAGCATATCTAGATGATATTGCTGTCTTTAGCTCCACCTGGGAGGACCACCTGATCCACCTGAAGAAGGTTCTGGAGGCCCTGCAAAAGGCAGGCCTGACTATCAAGGATACTAAGTGCCAGATAGGGCAGAGCAAGGTTGTATACCTGGGCCACCTAGTAGGTGGGGGTCAGGTTCAACCATTGGAGAGCAAGATCCAGACCATACAGGACTGGGCTCCTCCAACTACCCAGACACAAGTCAGAGCCTTCTTGGGCCTGACTGGATATTACAGAAAGTTTGTGAAGAACTATGGGTCCATTGTGACCCCATTAAATGACTTGACATCCAAGAAGATGCCAAAAAGGCATTTGATTACCTGAAGAAGGCCATGTGCTCTGCACCTATCCTGAAGAGTCCTGACTACTCCAAACAGTTCATTGTACAGACAGATGCTTCTGAGTTGGGGGTGGGAGCTGTGCTTTCACAACTGAATACAGATGGTCATGACCAGCCCATTGCTTTTATTAGCAGAAGGCTGACCCCCAGGGAGAAACGTTGGTCAGCTATTGAGAGGGAGGCCTTTGCTGTGGTTTGGGCCCTGAAGAAGTTGAGGCCATACTTGTTTGGAACTCACTTCCTAATTCAGACAGACCATAAGCCCCTCTTGTGGCTAAATCAGATGAAGGGTGAAAAACCCAAACTACTCAGGTGGTCCATTTCCCTACAGGGGATGGACTTTACAGTGGAGCACCACCCAGGGACTGACCATGGTAATGCAGATGGTCTCTCCAGGTACTTCCACTTAGAACATGAAGACTTATCTGGTCAAGGTTAAGTTTAATGTCCCTGCGTTTGGGGGGGGGAGAGTAGGGTCTGCTATCCTATGGTCACCCCAATTTTTGCTTTTTGCTTCACTGGTTTTCGACTTAATGAGGCTGTGGGCCTGCTAATCAGACCCCCAGCCTGCTGTTCTCTCTCTAAATTCGCATACATGTATTATAGGTACATAACCCAATTGGAACTGGACTCCTTGTCAGCCCCTGTACCATGCACTATAGGTGCTCAGGGCATAGGTGCCACCAAGGCCTACCAGGGGCTGCAGCATAGCTTTTGCCACCCCTGGCTGGTTCTTAAATTGACACAACTGGCTGATCACTCAGCTGGGGCAAGTTGGTGTAATCACCTCTTGCTTAGATATAGTATACCTATATCTAAACCTATATCTGGACACTTATAAACCTGTGAGTCACTCCTATGGAAGGCCTTATCAATCCTGGAGGCAGAGTGCGTGGTTTACCGTGAGATGGAGCTCGAGCATGAGCTGAGCCTGTCTGCAGCTGTCGGGCACAACTCCCTAAGCTGTTCCGGGATAATGCCATACCATATACTATTAAGTGCATTATAATCCTTGCGGTTATATGTTAACTTTGGTTTGGCTTTATCAAAACATGTTGTGTAAGGTGTCATACGATTTGGAATACTATCCCCTAGACAGTCCTGTCGACGGGGATAGCATTCCACCCCTCTAGAGGGAGAAGACATTGTTACTTTACTGAAACGCGGTTGATTTTAAAAGAGCCTCAGCATCACAAAATGGACGCTTCTGCCACAGACACAAGTCTGACCTCCTGCTGCTGACCGAAACTCAGCCGAGGAGGCCTGGACAAAGGCTTTCCTGTCACGGGGAGGTGTCACACCACCCCAGACAGGAGATAGTGGATTGTAGCAGGGAGGTTTGAAAGAAACCAGACAGTGCCTGGGACGCACAAGGCTTCCCCTTGCAAAATCCGGTCAAACCGGTTCTGGGGCACATCAGCCCCAGTCCCAGCGCGACCTGGACAAAGGGAAAGGGGTGTAACCACCCCCTTCCTGGGTCCCACCCATAGGAGGGGACCTAGCAGGTAATCCAGCCCCCTAGATTGGTATAAGAATGGGAGCAGTGCCAAAGCACTCAGATTATCCTGATTGAAACTTATGAAATGAAACTCTGGACCCTTGGACATCCTACTCGACGTAGAAGACTGAAGAATCTCCCTTGTGGTCAAGGAGTAACCACCCTGTGCAAACAGGCACCATCCAGCACCTCAACGTTTGCTTTGTTGCAGTTCCCGCTGGAACTCGAGCGACAGAGTTCAACAAGACCAAGCGTGCCTGCCTTCTTACAGCCCGATCCACAGTCCCTGCAGAGCTGAGACCCGTGGAGGCGACCTGAAGCGTGGGGCCCGCCATCTTTGAAAGACCATGAGACGCTGACCGCGCAGCCCACGAGTCACCCTCGAGGCTATACATCAAGGTTTGAGAAGCCTTAGCCCTGAGCCTCTTTTGCACCAAAGCTCACCCCTCTACACTCACCGAGTGCTGCGTGGGGCCCTTCTGCTTCTGTTGGCTCAATGCGTCAGCCAGGTCACTTGCCCATTGGCTTGTGGGCCCTGTGCCGACGAATCTTGAAATCTAACTTGTGATTCTGGTTGCTCTAGACTTGCACCCGCTCCTCTGAAAAGGAGCTCCCGCTCTGACCCTCCTGGTCCGAGTGCAACGCCATCTTCGAATCCTGCGTGGGTTGCCCTTGCCAAGGGTTGTTCGCTTCAATCCGGAAGCTGACACCGCCGACAGCGAGAGCCTGCGTGGGCCAGCTCGTGATCCACTCCTGAACATCCTCGGTGCCCCAGAGTCCATGTGGCAGCAGAGAGAAGCGACCCATCAGCGACCTGAAAGGGCTGGCATTGCCTGGTTCCTTCTGGTTCCACCCTGGTCACTGCAAAGTGACCCAGACTCTGTCCCCTCTGCTTTCAGATCATCTTTACCTTCGATCCACCCTTGGATCACACCGGACACTTCTCGTCTCGACGCCTGCAGCATCTTCAGCTCCAAGCACCAGAACCTGCGTGACAAAACCTGACAGTACTTCGCACCTGTGCACCCGCTTCCTGTGGGTGAGGTAATTCAGAATCGCCGGTGTTCCCACACTGGCACACACCTCTAGTGTATGTGTCTTAAGGTTTGTCCTTCTAGGTTGAGCGGAAGTATTCTTAAACAGTAACTTTATAACTTTTACGCACCATTGACTTTGCATTGGTGCATGCCTGTGCTTTAAGCGCTGCACCCGAATCCCGCAGGCTTTTCCCGACTTCAGCATTGCTAGTCCCGACTGCTCCCAGCGATTCCCTAGGCCCTAGGCCTAACCACTGTTCGATTGGTATCTCTTATACCACTTTCTTAATATATGGTTTGAGTGGGCACCCGCCCTCATCCATAATTGTGCAACTTTCATATGTTTAACTGTGCTTTTGTTTAAACGCTTGTGCCTCTGCACTCATAAAGATTACAGAGGATTATTCTAGTAATAAATACATATATTTTTATAATATATACTTGTGTGGTGTCCTTTCATTTGATATTACAGGATTGTGATTGGTAAAACAGCTTGCTTAACACAACCTCTAGAGTTAAGCCTTTAAGGCTGCTTATTCCATGCTACCATTAGGATAGCTTGTCTATAAGGTTGACTTACAACCAGACACCATAAGGGATTGTTTGGACTGATACAAGGTGGTTCCAGAATTGGAAACATCATATATCAGGCCAACTTCTCACACATTGGCTCAGGGTGGAGAGTAGAGTCAAACTCAAACTCTGAGCTACATGTATAAAATAAAACAGGGTACTGCCCCCAGATACCTACAATCCTTTGCGCATACTTACACTACTGCATGTTCCTCATATCAAGGCTTTTTTAGCCTGCCCAAAGTCAGACTTTCCAGAATAGGCTGAAGGTCTTTTTCACTTTTGGGCCCTAAACTGTGGAATTCTCTCCCTTTGAATATCCGTACTGAAACAAGCTATGCTCGTTTTCGCAGAGCAATTAAGACCTGGCTATTCAATCAATAAATCTCTTTTTCCATCATGGTTTTAACTTTCGGTTATCCAGCATACTGTCTTTTTAGCGCCGGGAAACTCTTTTGGGTAGCTGTTGCGCTCTATAAGCTTAATAAATAAATAAAAATGCTTAGGCTAAATCTTCAGAGAGCATGTGAAACCAGCTGTTTTACCAATAATAGTCCCTTGAATATCAAATGAAAGGACACCACACAAGGTATATATCAAATATATATGTATTTATTACTAAGACAACCCCTCTGCACTCTTTATGAGGTCAGAGTTCGAGATACAGCACAAGTTACTCAATAAGCATACTATAAGTTGTACAAATACAATTCTGCCCTAGGGGCCTCACACACCATATACCAAGTAACTGGTATAAGAACCACTTCAGGAAAGGTGAGTAGGCCTAGGGCCAAGGAAATCTCTGGGGCTACACTGAACAACCAAAGGTTAGGAAGTAGGAGTCCCACAGGATGTGTGTGCAGTGTCTAAAAATAAAAAAAAAAGGGTTACCATAGAGTTTCAATGGGAACGTAAAAGTTACAAAGTAGTAGATTTCGGACACTTCCAGGTGGACTATGGGAAAACCCAGTTAAACTAGGACACTTGGATAGTTATCACCCACAGGAGCACCGGAGTACTCGAGTTACCTCACCCAGGGAAGCCGGGTGCACAGGTGTTCTTTCGTGTTGGGTTTCGTCGATGAATCCTATGGAGAGCTACAAGAAAGTGCTGCAAGCGACCAGGAGGAAAGTGTCTGGGTGGATCCAAGGGTGGATCGGAGCAGTGAAGAACCTGAAAGCATAGGGGACAGAGTCTGGGTCACTAGCCAGTGACCAGGAAGGAACCAGGCGATGTCGAGATGCAATCAGGTGAAGAGGTGAAGCTTGTCTCCACAGCCACGAGGTCCAGGAGGCATCGACGACAACCAGGAACTGAAGTCGAGCTGCCCCATGACAGATCTAGCTGTTGGCAGTGTCGGCATCCGGATTAGACCCAAAAAACCTTGGCAAATGCAATCCACGCAGGATTAGAAGATTGGCTTCTGTTCAGACCAGCAAGGTCTGAGGAGCTTCTCCTTTGCAGGGAAGCAGGAGCAAGCCCGGAGCAACCAGGAATGTGGTGTTGTTTTAAAAGAAAGTCTTCAGAAGAGCCACTAGCCAATGGGCTAGCAACCGCGAAGACGTGTTGAGCTGAAATGCAGGCACAGGCCCCACACGGCACTCGTGGTTTGTGGAGGGCTGTGCTTCAGTGCAAATGCTGCTCGGGTCTGGGGCTTCCCAAACCCCAATGCACAACTTCGAGGGTGCCTTAGAAGCTGCACAGGTAGCAAAAAGCAGGTAGTCCAGGATGCCCGGTCCCACGTCTCTCGTGTCCGCTGGGTCTCAGCTTTGCTCTGGATGTGGGTTGGAGTCAGAGAAGTCTAGAAGTCTAGATTCTGCGTCGCTAAGTCTTCGGGTTCCGGTAGGAGCATCGACAAAGCAAACCAGCAAATTACTGATGGTGCCTGTTTGCACAGGATGGTCACTCCTTGACCACAAGGGAGATGTCTTCAGTCTTCCAGTCGAAATGGAATGTCGAAGGTCCAAGAGTTTGTTTCAGAGTTTCTTTCCAGGATAATCTAATGTCTCTAGACACAGCTCCTAACTTTATACCAAACTAAGGGGCTGGATTACCAGCTAGGTCCCTCCTATGGGTGGAGCCTGAGAAGGGGGTGGTTACACCCCTTTCTCTTTGTCCAGTTTCACGCCAGAGCTGGGGCTGGAGTGTCCCAGCAACTGGTTTGAACCGGGCTATGCATGAAGCACTTTATGTGCCCCAGGCAGTGTCTGGAAACAGCAGTTTCCATTGAACCCACCCTGCCCCAATCACTACAGGCTGTCTGGGGAGGTGCTAGCACCTCCCTTGACAGGAAACCTATTGTCCAGGCCTCCCCTGCCGGAGTTTCATCCAGCCGCAGGAGGTCAGACTTGTGTCTGTGGCAGCAGCATCTATTTTGTGATGCTGAGGCTCTGTTTAACTTTAACCGGGTAAAGCAGTAACTACATGTCTTCTCCCTCTAGAAGAGTGGAATGCTACCCCGCCACCAGGACTGGCAGGGGGTAGTATTCCAAAGTGTTTGACACCTTACACAACATGTTTTGATAAAGCCAAACCAAAGTTAGCATTAACCGCGATGATTATAATGCACTTGAGTATATGGTATGGCTATATCATAGAACAGCTATAAGGACATGGTTCCGAAAGCTGCAGGCAGGCTTAGCTCATGCTAGAGCACCATCTCACATAAAACCAAGCACTCTGCCTTCAGGATTGTCAAGGCCTGCCATAGGAGTGACTTATAGGTATATATGTGTCTATATATAAGGGTAGATATAGGAATACTATATCTAAGCAAGTGGTGATTACACGACGTTGCCCAAAAGTGATCAGCCTGTGGTGTCAGTTTGGATGGCCAGCCAGGGGTGGCATAATACATGCTGCAGCCCCTTGTAGGCCTTGTATGCACCTTGTATGCACCTATGCCCTGGGTACCAATGGTACACTATAGAGGGGCTCACAAGGTGACCCAGTATCCAATTGGATATGTACCCAAAGTACATGGAGTCCATTTTACAGTGAGAGCAGATAGCCTGGGGCCCTGATTAGCAGGATCCCATGCCAACTAAGTCAAAAAACAGCTAAACACTAAGCAAAAAGTTGGGGTAACCATATAGTCAGATATCCACCTTCCTACAATATTCTTTTAGTCAGAAAAGGGAATTGGATTTGGTAATCAAATTGACACTCAATCAGTTATAAACTGTAGAAATCCGACTCCCTCTGGCTGTTTTTGAATTGTTCTCAACACACTTATTGTAATTTCAAGAACAATTGTGTTATCTCTAGCCAGTGGGCTAATTCTATCCACAATTTTCTGTCACAGAGCCCACCAAGACCTGCTTACTGCCCTCCCCCCAGATCTTCTGAATCTATCAAATAAGCTTGTATACCCACATCCAACATCCAAGTCAGCGATGCGGTGGGCACAAGGTAAGTGGTTGAATACATTTTTTCATTTAATTTTACCTATCCCGTTGTCTGTCGACTCAAGCCCTGCCTCACCCTGTCCCACCATTCTTACCTGTGCCGGTCGCGGCTGGTGACCATTACCCCAATCAACTAAAACTTTCCCTACAAGACTGCTCCCAACCACTCCAGTATAAAGGTGTTATTAAGCTGGTCCCCAAGGATAAGGGACTTAAGTTCACATGGCAGGTGCTAAATATCACCTTCTTGCCTGCTATTACTGTCAAGTCTAATGTTAGTCATATTGTTGAGAATTTGCTAGCCACAGAACATCCCCCATCGGAAGTGATTGTGGCCTCTGAACATCTAAATCAATCTATGAAGTCCCTCTTTACTTGGCCTGCTAAGAATTTTGATACTACCCAGCTGGGCTGGTTTGATAAGGATTGCAGTCTTATAAGTTCATGCAAAGAAAAGGATACTAGAGGTTTTTGGGCTATTGTAAAGGGGAAAAGGTGAACAGAAACCAAAAGTAATGGGCTAGGGACTAATATTAATGCAGACAGCTGGACTAATCATTTTAAAGGCATTTACTCCTTTGATAGCCCCCAGCATGTGCATTTGAATGATGTTCCCTCTCATGTTTCTTAAACATCAGGTTCAATCTTGAGAGGTGATTATTGCCATTTCCACTAGCCAATCCAGAAAAGCTTTGACCCAGATGGGGTTCCAACGGACCTCTACAAAGAGAACACTGCACTGTGGGCCCCCATTATTACTAATACCATGAATGCTGCGGTATCCTGTAGGATTCCGGCATCTTGGAAGCAGGCCGCTACTGTTCTGAATTTTAAAAATGGCAATAGGCATGACTTCCGTTGTTATCGACCTATCTTGGCTTTTTGATTTAGTTGTTGAAGTGGTCAGCCTGCACAGTTTAGAGGCTTGGACCCAACAGTCTAGTGTCCTCAGAAAGGCACAATATGTTGTTAGAGAGGGTTTGGGAGACTTAGGAGCAGTGCCTTAATCTTAATTTATTGATAGGAAAATATGCTATTGCCAAAAAGGTCTCCCTCTTCCTTACCTTCATGGATTTTAGCAGTGCCTTTGACTGTGTGTGCCGCTCAAACTTATGGCTTATCTTCACCCAGAAACTTTGCCACAAACTTTGGTGGATTTTCCACAAGCATTACATCGTGGGGTTTTAGCAATGGTTAGGTACAGCACGGAAGGGAAGTGTGCATCCATCTTTGATTTGTCCCGTGTTACTCACTAGGGGTGTGTTTTTGCACCAATCCATTTTCTCCTATATAGCAATGACCTAAATTCATTCCTTACTGCTAAAGGCAAAGATCTACCAATGGTGAACACCATTCCAGTGAGAGCATTACTTTACGTCGATGATGCGGTTTTGCTTTCCAGAACACCCAATGGGTTAAGGGCTTAATCTGAGAATGTTGTACTTTTCATGAATAATTTGGACATAGACACGAATACAACTAAAACCCATCGAATGGTGTATGGCCCCTAGAATAGAAAAGTCAGCCTTGCTCTCTAATGGGTAATAACATTACCAGGGTTATGGAATTTTCTTATTTAGAGGTGACGTTTGATTGCTGTAATACCTTCCTGCCTTGTCTCTCTAATCGCTGCCCCTGCTTTAACCATGCTATGGGGGCCCTGTTTGATGATGTGTCAGCTAAAGTAGATAGCAAACCAATGATGCCCCTGCTGGAAATGTATAAGTTGAAATGTTTACCTGTGTTAACATATAAGGATGGAATATGGGGCTTTCTAGAATGTACTCAGCTTCAGGGGGAGAAGAACCGTTTTTGCAGGCACCTCATATGTTTAACCCCTTCGCTGCGGCGGCAATTCCGCCGCAGCGCTAGGGGGGGGGGGGGGTGCGAGCGGCAGCCGCATGCTCGTGACGGAGCCGCGGTTGAGCTGTGCTCGTGATGGACCGGTTCCGTCATGGCCCGCCCGCTCAATAGAATGCGCCGCGCAGGCGCGAAATCAGCGCCGCGCAGGCGCGGCGGCAGGGCCATGACGGAACCGCTCCGTCATGAGCACAGCTTAGCCGATGCTCATGACGGAGCGGCTCCGTCATGAGCATGGGAGGGGTTAAGTCCAGGTAGCCCCCATTATTATTAGCTGGGCCTGGTCTATGTTACTGATCAAGGGGGGGCCTGCCCCACTCCTCCTCTGGATTTTATTATAGAACACTCAGAAAAGCGACATTTAATCATGAAGTTATAATTGCTTGCCTGGCTTGCGATTTTGGGCTTAGGCTGAACTCTATAAAGAAAACAGCAGGAGCTTTAAGAAGAACGGATCTATTTACCTCTCCTCATGCTATCTCAAGAGGGAAGGCGGACAAGGTTAAGTAGCTCTATCTGAAGTGGGGCAGCTGCTTAGAGAGAGGGAAAGGAGATATTGAGCCAAAACTGAGGGAGCTGGTCACTATTCAAATCATTATAGGCGCTGAGCCATATTTTCTTACATAAACAATGTTTGAGAGAGGGCACTTGACTAAATTTCACATAGGGACTATCAGATGTCACCTCTGCCTTCCTACAGGACAATTTGATTCCAAGTCTATCCTTTTCTGTCCATGCGATGAACCTTTCCCACCAAACCCAGGCTCACTGTCTATCTATTTGTAAGTTTTATCAACCGATTACACCTAAACATCTTGTACCAATTCTTAAAAAAAAGAGATTTTATTAATGTAAGCCTGCACTTTATTTTCTTCGCATGGTGCCTGATTGTTTTTTGTGTCATTCTTTTGGAGCTTTTTTAAAGAATGTCTTATGTTGGCGCAAGTCTATTGATTTTTAGCTTTTCTTAACGTTTAAAAGTTACTTTTTGCAAAGTGCATTTATTCTTTGAGACGTGTTATTTTTATTCTTTATATGTTTTTTCTTTTCTGTTCCTTTTAAATATTTATTTGTATGGTGTACTTAATTCACCACTAATCTTTTCTTGTGTTTAGCCGCTCATACAGAAGCTGGTTTAATTACAAAATGATTATGACTTTATGATGGATTTTATAATAGTTTTTTAGGTTTCGCCTGGCCGAAGGCTGCGCACTGCGCAGCTTTTCGGCGCAGGCGAAATCTTATGTTAGTACAGAGTGGGTTTGGGATTACTCCCTCTGTTCCATTGGCTAGCTCCATAAATGGAGGCTAGCCATTGGAACAGAGATCTGTCCGTCATAGCCGGACCAGATTCGTGGGCGTTCCCGCGATTTTTTCCCTCTCCGCCTCTGCGATGTCGTCATCGCGGCCGTGGGCGGGGTTTATTTTTTTGTGCGTCCATGTTTGTGTTCGTCATTCCGCGGCCGATCGCCGCCCGAGGAAGTCCAGGTGAGTGCCTTCCTTGCCCCCTCCCGCTGTCCGTTCCTTTCCCGCCCCCCCTCCCGCAGTCCGTTCCTTTCCCGCCCCCCCTCCCGCTGTCCGTGTGCCCGTAGGTGTTTGTTTACTACTGGCATACCCAGGATTTGCTTACTCTGTGATTGGTTGAACTTCCCTTGATAGCTCCGATTTCCCTATGTTTCCTATTATCCAAAATGTTTGATGTCATTTAAAATAAGCAAAGAAGTCAAATGAGACCTGCACAATTTTCGCCACGACATGGCCTGATCATCCGCAGCCCACTCTTGGCGTACGCTGACAGATGGCGGCTAAACTCAGCAGGCTCACTTGTAGGGTCCACTGGCGTTCCTTCACAACAAATGCCACACAATTCCCAGAAGTGCTGCGTCTTCTCCCTCGAGTAAATGCAGACGCACCTGAATCCACGCACTGCCTCTTACCGCCATAAGAACCTCATGGTGTCCGGCGGTTGTGGAATACTGGGGACAGTGCCGGTCGCCAATCTCTAATCTCCCAACTCCAAATGCCAAGCACTGCCCAGCCCTGCCGGCTCCTGCTCGTGGCCTACCCATGCCCCAAAGGGCAATAAGCTGCGGCCCGGATGCCCAGCTCGGAGCCTCAGAGCCAGGTGCCTGGGGCTCAGGATTGGTGCTAGGAGCGCGAGGCAGGATGAAGTAGGGTGAGGCAATGCAGCGGGGCGCGGTGGGGTGCACGGAATTCAGGAGCACAGAGCTTCAGGTGAGCTGACTGAGATTAAAAATAATATACAGCTAAGAGGGTTTTTAGGGTGTTCCAGGGCACACACACAAATGTTAATCTCTATGATGAACCTTATTTTAAACAATAACTTTTTTATCTTTCACAAACATTGGTATCAACAAAAACGTGGAGTAGCCATGGGTTCTAAATTTTCTCCATCTTTCGCCAACCTTTTTATGGGTGCATTCGAAGCAGACCACATTTGGGGTACCCAAGGCAGCTCGTATACCGACTCCATCCTTTTTTGGGGCCGGTATATAGACGACTGCATCTTACTCTGGACTGGTACAGATGAATTACTCCAAAGTTTTTTTGACCACCTCAACCATAACAACTGGGAACTGAACTTCACCATGAAGTCTAGCAAAACCAAAATAGAATTTCTAGACCTTGAATTCTATGTCCAAGACAATAAATTACAAAGTAAACTCTACAGGAAACCCACGTCCTGTAATGCTATTCTTCGAGCAGACAGCTTTCATCCATCGCACCAGATCAGATCAATACCCTTCGGGGAATTCCTTCGTGCTAGAAGAAACTGCAGTGAAGAGAAAGATCTCGACAGTACTATACAAGACATGGAACTAAGATTTGAGAAACGTGGCTATCCCAAAACCACCCTCTCTACAGAAAAAAAGAGACTAAATAAAATCAGAAGACCAGACACACTGAGAATGAACAATTCTAATAAGGCGAAAGACTCAACAGTGAGAATGATCACTGAATACAACAGCCTACACCAATCGATCAGGAACAGCATAACTAAACATTGGGGTCTGCTAAAAGATGACGCAGTACTAAAGGAAATGATTCCCACATCTCCTCAAATAACTTTCCGCAGAGGGAGAACTTTGAGGAATAGACTTAGCCCTACCGTTCCACGAACAGATATGACCCCTGACTGGCTTACACAACACAGCAATGGGTTTTTCAAGTGTGGTTTTTGTGCAATGTGTAAATGGGCAAAACATAAAACCAAGCAATTCAATGGACCTAACGAAGAAAGATATGACATCAGAGTGAACATCAACTGCACCACAAAATATGTGGTATACATAATCGAATGCCAGTGTGGAAAAAAATACGTCGGTAGCACAATCAGGATGTTGAAAGACAGAATCTCAGAACACATGAGGGCCATCCAAAAACAAGACCCAAAGTACCCAGTAGCCCTACATGTAGCCAAATGCCAATCCAACACAGAAGACTTCCGAGGATTGTTCTTTGGTATTGAAACGGTGCCCGTCCATGTGAGAGGCGGTAACCGTGAGCTGGCACTAAGACGGAAAGAAGCTACCTGGATTATGCGTCTTCGCAGTATTGAATTCGGGCTCAATTATGACCCAGAGATGCAATTTTTCTTAGGAAACTAAACTGAGATACACTGGGGGTTCACTTTGTGTCCTTCTAGCCCTGTTTTCCTAATCGGTCACATTGCTCTATGAAGACCAAAACAACATTACACCCTTACTTACACAACCATAATGAAACAATGTAACTCTCATTTTAGAATGTACTGCTGTATCATTTCTGTACTGCATTTTTTCTCGTCTGTATGCATTGCTAAAAAACACTAACACATAATTTACTAAAAAAATCACACATGTTGTGACCACAACGTTTGATTCCAGAAACAAAAAATAAGATTGGGATGAAGGAATACATGTTCACTTCATACTAATCATATACCAAAGTAATGTCCCTTTGCTGGAGTTCCGTTACATCAGAAACGTGCTCCTTCTGAACACCAACTAGGTTTGATTTATTAAACTCATTCTTTTCCCTCAAACCCCCCCCCACTATTCTTTCCCCCCCCCTTTTACGGTTGGCCTTCTACGTTAAGGTATTATATCTAAGTCTTATACTCTACCTCACTTCCAAGAAGTAACTACCCCCACAACGGGTAAGTTAAATTTGTATTGGGCTCCTTTTCAAGTTTTCCCTTCCAACATGCAACTAGGAGTCTCAATACCACAACAGGAATAAGAATAACCTCATACTAGCCCTCGCTGTATATCAAACAGTGATAGTGTCTAGTATTTCTTCTTTGTACTGCCATGCATAGTTTCAACAAGAAGAAAAAAACGACGTTCTAGTCCTTTTTTAGTGTAGAGGCGGAATTACGGCATAAAGTCTGTTCCGACTTCCTGTCATGTGACCGTCCTCGTCAAACGGCGCCGGGAACTATAGGAGGGGGAACGTAATCAATGAGGTAAGCGATTTCTCGTTTGGGTTATAAGTCTAGATCCAACAACTATTTTTCTTGAAAGGCGGAACAGCCCGTACCCACTATACCTGTGTCCTTTCTTTCTATCCAGGTGTACCCGCCTTTTTGTTATTGAGCGCTACTGCCTCAAACAAATCTCGACCACCATTCTCATCTCTTCTCCTCCCGGTTAAAGCTCTATTTGAGAATAAAAAAGGTAGGATTCTGTATGGAATTTGAAATCCATACCTTGAACATGTACTAAACTAAAAATAAAATTACTTACTACGTATATTATATTTTTTAGATACAACAAACTACGCAAGCAACTTTCACGCATGTTATGGGATTCCTAAAAACATAGGACTCTATACTTCACCCGAACCGGGTTTTTCTGACCTATATAATTTCGCCCACATTCTATGAGGGTGAGTGGTTGTAATCTTTAGTAATTTTTAGACATTTTTCTTTTACTTTTGATGTCGAGTCGCTACCTGAACACTTGCCTATCCGTTTACCCCAGTCCGTTTTTATACTTATTTGTATTATAGTTGGTGTTCCAGATATACCTGTTTACTTAATTACTTAATTCTCATCTTCCTTCCGTGTCCGCTTTCTGGTCCTTACTCATGTAACTTCTCTGTATACACATTACAGAGTCTACCCACTGACTGGTTCCCTTTCCCCAAATTCTTTCGATAGAATACCACATACCGCCAAATATCCATTGGAAACCAGATTCAAACCATGATATTTAGAACCCCATATGGCCACATTTAACTATGGCGAAAGCTCTCTCTGAATGAAAACGAGGTTCTAAATTTTCAATAGCCACCAAATATTAAACCAACACCATCCTGAATGAACAAGTAATTTTTATTTAACACGAGCACAATGTTGGAAACGTAAAGAACTATGTATAACTGTCAAGTCAATTTAGACGTCTAGGTATTCACTGAAAGTCACAGGGATTACCGTACTCTCTAAACACACACACACTTTTTTCACTTCGTCACCTTAATTTTTCTCCGGTCAGTGAGTGTATATAGTTTTCATCGTGTACACATATAAGAAACACCCAAAGAAAAGTAAAAATACATAAAATAAAGAATCTGATTATCCAAACACTGATTTAACCTCAAAGTTCACAAAAGTCACTTGTACAGTGTTCTTGAGTCACAATGACACAGAGTCACTGAATGGCATGCTGTCTTTCACCCTGGTATACACGATTAAGTCACTACCGCAATATGCTAACGAATAGAACATTCTCACAAATGTACCTTTTGTATCTATATCCAGCCCTGAAGATTCGCAGTCTGTTCCCTGCGATGAAACACGTGTTGGCCTGTACAGAGGAACATTAAACTGGTGGACTACACCAAGAACATTACGTCTCTTGAACTTTTATATTTTCACTAATGTTTTCCTAATTTTGAATTCTTACGCTGAAAGTCTTGATGTGCTCAATCAACCAGCTTAACTAAGACCAAATTTACCAAGAAAGGATTGACCCTATATAGTGCAAGGGCTGCGTTGTGTTTTAGCTGACTCCTCCGTCCTTCCTTCATTCTGGGAGTGCCAAAGGAGGTTTTTCGGGATCAGCTCCCTCACCTCAGGGATGTGTCGGGATGTGTCTAAAGGCACCTCGGGTGCACCACTCCACTATGAATGCAGTCTTCCTTGCAACTGCCAGCCTTCTGCTCTTCAAGGACATTTGAGAACATGACTCCAGCTCTGAGGGAACTACACTAGCTCTCCATTCAAGAAAGAAATACATTCAAAATCGAATGCCTCACCCACAGAGGTACCCTTCAAGCCCTCTCCATACCTTGCAACACGCTTCATCATCTCTGATGGAGAGAGAGGACTGCAGAGCAATGACTCTCCTTCAGAACTTCTTGTTCTCCACAACCATCTTTTAGAACACTTCACCCCTCCATCGGATTCACATTTAGGAAACTTTGAAAAATCCACCAATTTCACGTTCACCTTAAATAACCCTCTTATCAGCTCTGCTATCCCAACTACAGATAAGAAAAGAGCAGCAAATGAACCCCTGCCCCCTTAATGAGCAACATGTGCTGCTCTGCTAATTGTATTGCTTGTAATTGCTTGTAATTGCATTTGTATAGCACTTACACCCCTGGCAAGACGCTGAAGCGCTTTTTTTTCGGCGAGTAGCACGCTACTCCGGGACCCATAGAGGATTAGTGTTGAATTGGTATAGTGAAACATGTAAGTAAATTTTAAGTGATGGATAGGTTAGTCAGTTATTTAGATTCGGAAGGATAGCAGGAAACAAGCATTTGCAATGCAATAGGTCTCGCATTTGCGAGAGTTTAAGTTATTGGCATTGTAAATGATAATGCCTTTTATTTACGTTTTAAAAACAAACACATAAATAAAAGGCATTGTCATTTACAATGCCAATAGCTCAAACTGTTGCAAATGCGAGACCTATTGCATTGCAAAGATGCAATAGCATCTTTCTGCCTGGCTGGTCTCCCTTCCTCGCCGAGCAGTGCCTAGATTCCGTTCGGCACGGCTGATTAGCTGACCACCAGCCAATACGAAGGGGCTCCTGCAAAAAGTATCAAATAGCACACGGTTCAGGAAGGGTGCACATCAGAGCAGCTGAGCACACCAGCAGGGGCTTATTTACGCCAGGACTCGTGGGCATGAGGGGTCAACTTCACCTCCATTAGTGCCAATGTTTTATTACAAATGTATGTGAGGGGGCCCATTTTCTTCCTTAAACTAGTGCCCATGAAGCTCTTTCTGCCCACACACCCTTGTTGACAGTCTGCCAGCCCTTCTTTCCATTTCATGGATTGCTACTTCGGAAGGCCCACCGTCCATGATGCCTCCATCAAGCCAGGGGCCCGGGTAGAACAGTGAACCTGCAGACAGAGGCTCCAGGTTCAAGTGCCACCTGACCACATGGCCCAGTCTCAATCCGTGTACACAGACCACCAGGATCGGACTGGCCCGATTGGCTAGTCTGACAGATCAGTATAAGGGGCGTTTTTTTTTTTTTTTAGAAGTTTGTAGGCCTATTTATGGCGTGATGGGTACGTTTTTAGCGATGATCCCCTGCTATTACAACACACATTGGCCGCAGACAACACAGATGAATGCATGGAGCCTCCCATACTTTTTAAAGAACAGCCCAACGTTGCTTTCCTTCAATTTGTGATTTTGTGTACACACTTCTTATATTCTTTCCATGAGACAGTCAAAAGCATTTAAAGTGATTTTCAGTCCGTAGAATAGACTGCACTTTTTTTGTAATGTTCAGGTTAGCACTGTTGTGGTTCTGCTACAGTAGTTTGTAAAAAGAGGTTGTACATTTTGGATATTGCCTATTCCTTCTGCATTTTCATTTGTTATACTTTTTAGGTTTCGCCTGGCATGTGTGTGTGTGTGGGGGGGGGGCTCTGGGTGTGTGTGTGTGTGTGGCTCTGGGTGGGTGTGTGTGGCTCTGGGTGGGTGTGTGTGGCTCTGGGTGGGTGTGTGTGTGGGTATTCACCTGTTACAACGCATTTTTTACAACGCACTACCACTACAACGCAGGCATTACAACGCATACCATTACAACGCATAGCGCTGGGGGGCGCTCTAGGATAAGAGGTAAGTTTAATTTACTATCCAACACCTTCCCTAGGGTCCACGGGGACTGGAGTTAGAATAGTAAATTATACTTACCACTATCCAGCACCCCAAAACTAAAAGCTGTGTATTTTTTTGTCTCGTTTTAAAAAAGCATTCTCCTGTATAATCTATTGATTTGGATTCTTCATGTTATTTTCATTTGCAGATTTATACCAAATGTGGCAAATTTTACTGTGTGTAAAATATCTACTTTTGTAGAAGGTTACAACAGTGTTATATATTAAAGATTAATATGTTCCTTGCTTAATATATATGTTTGCCAAAGACTGTAAAGTCATATGTTGGTTTCTCAATTCTCTCCACAATTGTGCATATAGGATGGTAGCAACTCATTCAGAAAGTGACCTGATGAGGAACAATCCTACTCCTAATGCATTGGAACAACCAACTGTACCAATCAACTAAGTGCAATATGGTCGTCACTGCCAATCTCTACTAGGGTGCTCTGTCACAACCAGAGATGGAGGAATTACCCCCAACCTCTGAAGGGGGAGTTCTGTGTAAATCCACTTACCTGCGGATACCTGTAAATCATCTTTTACCATTGAAATGTTCCTGGTCAACTGACCCTTTATAATAAAATGTTTAAAACACCATAATTTGATAAAATGAATTTATTTTTTATGGCAACGATCCACATTGCGATACCTTACACCAGAGAAATACTTTCGCATCACTTGTGTACACACTCAGAGATTCAATCTCTTTTGAAGAAAGAGTGCATACACAATGATGAACTAGTTCACCTTGGAGAAACTATAATACTGAGCCATTGGTTTATAATATTTAATTGCTAACTAATCACATGTATTATAAGAGGCACGAAAGAATGTCTCACTGGCGAAATAAAAATAGATTAAGAAGTTTTAATCTTGGCAATGCAATAAGGATCATAGCTATAAAATAAACACATGTAAGGGAAGCAAATAGGGAGTGGGGCCTTGTTTAAGGGATTCATTCTGTGACATATGTGTCGGCTGTTAACTTATTCTGTGAAGGTTTAAAATGTGATGTTTTGGAAGGAAGAACAATTAATATATGTGTTTGCATAAATAAAGACTAAGAAGAATAAAAAAAGTTGAAAATATAGCTATTCAGAAGGTTTATGAATTTGCTTTACTTTAATTGTTTCTGAAAACATAAATCTAGTTTAAGAAACAGTTGTATCTCTTATCCAATAGCTCTGTTAATGTATTACGACTCACATCAGAAGGGTAGTCGATGAAGGAGGCTATACCAGGCAGTTTCATCTCATACCAATATAGCAACAAACTCCTGCATTTGGAGTTTACTTTAGAAAAAAAGAGTTTGCAAAGTGGGCCAAACAACATGGCTCACAGTTATTAAACTGCTCTGTCTGTGATGTTTCCACAAGCATTGTGGATGCAGCATAGGTAGTGAAATCCCAGCATCAGGAAGGGATTTTAAAATATAGTGGGCAGACGGCCACCATGGGAAGTGGATACCAGGGAAGATCTTTGATTGTTGTGGAGAAGCAGGACTCAGTGTCCTAGTCTACATTTGGAAAGGAGGAGGAGCCCAGGGACACGCCTGCGCCACATGCACTCAAAAGCGCTTCTTGCCTCTCGTGGCGCGGGAGATCTTGAGTTGTTGTGGAGCAGTGGGACTTGGTTTCCCAGTCTACATTTGGAGAGGAGGAGCAGCCCAGGGTCACGCGTGCGCTCAAAAGTGCTGCTTGCCTCCCGCGGTGTGGGACGTTGCCGGGCAAACCCGGGGCCAAGGCGGGCCCGTCAGAGCCCGGACAAGATTGGGCTGGGCCCCACCTCTTAGTTCTGTGCCTCAAGTGCTCTCAACTACCTCCACATATCCCTGCTCAGCCATCAAGCAGAGGGGTGAGACTCCGGTGCTCTCAAGGATTGAATCAGCTTCTTTTATCTATCCTGGAACAAGGTGAGCCCGTTGGGGGCATTATCATTGTGGAATTTGTGGTCATTGTGGTCATTACATAGTTAGGGGAGCAAGAGGTCTAAGAGGTTTACATCACCACCCTTTTTGTACATGGTGTGCCAGCATGTTTTGACTCCGTTGCTGCCTGCACCTGTGTGCTGTGTGAGTCCAGCCAAGCCACAGGTTGCCTTGTCTCATGGGATTTTATTGTGTTTACAAAGACCCTTCCCTCGCTTAGTTAGACCAAATGGGGAAAGGAAAGACAACTGCCAAAATCCATGCTGCACCAGCAATCATGACTATGGATCGCTTCTTGCAGAGAGCAGCAGGATCCTTGATATGGAAATCGAGCAGGTGGCTCGCTGGCTCTCACGCTACCCGGCAAACCAGCTGCACCCTTGCTCTGCTAGTCCTGCAAGTGGTTGGGTATCCTGATTGTGCCCCCCCCCAAATTTGTGGAACTGTGGACAGATCCTTCAGTACCCCTCTAATCAGGACCCAGGCCAAAGCAGGAGAGCTGAAATCCAGACCGGTGGGGGGAGGGAGCAAGGCACAGGCTTGTGCCTGGTTGTGGGTCGCCCACTATCAATTCAGCAGAAACTCAACTGGACGGCCAGGAAGGTCGAGGGCAGCAGAGGGTTTGGACTCAGAGCCAAGCGTAAGTGCTTTTTGTTAGGGGCCGGGGCAAGCGACCCAGAGTGGACACCTCAACATCTTACAACCCTGGAACAGCACCTCCTTCAAAAGATGAGCTGGCAGCCATGCTGGAAGATTGTGGGGCTCCCTTTTGGATGGACTGGATTCCAAAGGGAGCTCTCTTATTGGTCCCAACATAATAAGATGGCCAGCAACACAGCCAACACTGTCCAAATGGCTCCATCAGCCAGTGGTGGAAATATGGGCAAATGCCAGTCTGTTCTGCGATCTGTAACTGGAGACACGCCCTCTTTCACATGAGAGCATCGTCCCCCCCCACCGTCTCCCTGCCCCGGTCCGCCCGCTCCCACCTTTAAAGGAAGGCTCACATGTGGGGGCATTAGCCATGGTGTCCATTAGGATAAACGCTAGCCGAGATAACAACACGACCACCAGGAGAGAGTATGGTGGACAAGGGGTTTCTATCTCTATATCTGGGTAGCCGGGTATGCAGTCTAAAGGCCCAAACACCATTTATTTATCACTAGAAGCAACACCGTATGTTGTGGTCCTGGGCTATATGCCTGTGTTAAAGACTGGCTCCACAGAAGATTTTTATCAGTTAAAAAATAAAGTCTTGCATTGGCTGGATAATAACACAATACTGGGATATAGAGTGGAGAGGCATATAATCATGGTCCGGAGGGTAGCCTGGATTGGAGGATCCAAAAAGAGCAGTGGTGGTGACTGTGTAATAATCAACTTTAATCGGCCACATGTGGCAGAGAGAATTCTTCACGAAGTTAGACTTCGCACTATTACTGGCCCTGTTACTTCCGTCATGGCCCTTCCCCTGGGCTATTTTTACAGACCCCCATCCATGAGCCAAAGTTTTTAGGTACCCCAGGAGACCATTCTGCATGGCTATCCGGGAGTGGCATCAGGCTCCCTCACCAGTCCAAGTCTTCAATGCCTTTGCACCCTTGGCTCCTTGATAATTGTGATTGACTGGAAGGGTCAGTAACCACGATCTCCATGGTCCATTCTCTGTAACTGGACTTTCTGCATCAGTTGGAACAAGGCAACCCCAGACCTTATTCCAGGGACACCAATCATAATAACCTCATCTCCTGGAACATAGCCAAATTAGTGAGCAAGTTTATGGTTTCAGAGTGGCGCTCTTTTGTCCAAATATTTGACACTGTTTGCTTGCAGGAGACTGAGGCTATCAACAGCTCCTTTTTTTTCTGGAAGGGTATAAGTCCTTTATCATGCCCGTAACCCCCTCGAGGGCTGGCCGACTGAAGGGGGGTCTCACAGTTTATGTCTCACTTAGATTAAAAGGTGATATTGTTGAACTGAACACAGATAATCTCTGCCTGCAGGCCTTGCTATTTTCCAGGGGGGTTAGCAGATTACTGCTCTTAATTTTTTATAATGCTATCTCATCCCTACCAGAGGTTTGTAATATATTGTGTTTGGGCACCTTCTGACTAGTTTTAATGTTTCTTCTCAGCATACCCCCAATATTGTTTTGGTGGGAGAGTTCAATGTCCATCTTTATGGGGATAACAAACGCAGGGCATAGGAGGTTCCCCCTGTCCTCACCATTCTGGAGTGCATTTTGTACATAGTGCCTATGCGGACAATTTAAATACCCTGGTATGCAACGTTCACCTCCAGTCAACGATAGGCAAACTGGACCCAGTACAGA
Organism: Lissotriton vulgaris; assembly: GCF_964263255.1. Lineage (NCBI taxonomy): Eukaryota > Metazoa > Chordata > Amphibia > Caudata > Salamandridae > Lissotriton > Lissotriton vulgaris. The sequence continues at coordinate 1,245,633,447 of NC_141687.1, read as the reverse complement.
GGAAAGAGATTAAATCCCATTGGGGGGAATAATATAATCTAACCGTCATACAATCAGCATTCCACATGTAAACCAGGTATTCCACCTTTCCAACTCACTTATCCACCATACAGAAGATTGAACCATATGAAGCTAGGAATAACAATAAACACAATTTTTTTTAAATTACACGATCATTTATTAATCATAAAAAACCCTATTGTCAGTAAAATAGACCACACAGTCAATGTACATTATATCTCAAAGTTAATTAAACAAACTTTGTTTAAAAGTTGTCATACAATACACATTAAAAAAGAGAGTGAAGATAACATAGACAAATACAATGTGTCTTCGGAATTTACACATCCGTCATGTGACGATGTCTGAAGCATTGAGCTCTATTTTCACTGTACAGTGCCTTATTCCTTTGGGTTAAAGGGGGCCCAGTACAGAGGGCCATTACTCCCACTTTTAAGGGGCATGGCAGTGATTCTTTTATTGATTTTATCCTAATCTCCAACCCTCTTTTTTATCTGGTATCTGACTTTTTGATTAAACCAAGTATTCACAGTGATCATGATCGCTTATGTCTCAAAGCAAGTTGGCCCTCTTTGGGCTTGAAGAAGGAGAGTGGGGGAGTAGGTGAACTACAGCCAACAGACGGGGCAGAAGGCTTAAATGGGTGCAGATTATCTCTGGTTTTCTTCACGAGTCTCTCCTAGCCAAATGTCAGTACGAGATCCAGACCTTTCTGGCTGCACAGCTGCAGCCTGACGTGACAATTCTCAATGCTTTTGAATCCATATCTCGTTCTATTACCAAGTTAATGACGGTCCCCTCTTCCAATAGCCACCGAGGTAGGGCACCAAGATCATTTGACTCAGCATGATTGCGTGCTGCCGGGAGGCTTGAGGAGGATCTGCATGCCGCCCCTAGAAATAGAAGCCTGTTAGACCTCTCAGAGCGCAGTATACAGTTGCCCTCAGAAAACGTAAAGAAACCTTGAAGGAGGATTCTTGGTGTAAGCTCAAGGATGCTAGCACAATCAGGAGTAGCACCAAGTTCTGGAGAATTACTAACAGCCCTTTTCTGGGAGAAGAGTCAGCAAAAGCTATGGACACACACATCACAGAGAATGACTGGGTCAGCCACTTTGAGGATATGTTTGGGAACACTTTGGTTCAGAACTCGTCCTTTGAGGTGGATATCGAAAGTTCAGCACTGACAGTCTCGGAGAGAGAAGTTAAGCAAGGAATAATGGGTATGACACATAATAAGGCACTTGGACCAGATGGGTAGGGGTGCTTAAAACTGTTATCAATGCGACTGGTATATGTTGCCCCCCGTCATCTTGGGCCACTTCTATCTGTCTCCGTTTTTAAAAAGGGGAACAGAGATAGCACCCATTGTTATACACCCATCTCCCTGTTTGACTCTGTGGTTAAAGAGGTCGGCGGATCCTGTTGCATAGGCTATCCAGTTGGGCCCTAGAGAACGACATCCTGTGAGATGCCCAATATGGTTTCTCCCCTGGCCATTCAATGATTGAGCAATGCCTGTACCTCTTCATGATAATGAACAAGTATACAGAGCCCAGGTCTGGAATGATCTTTTTGGCCTTTATGGACCTCTCCTCTGCACTTGATTGCATAAACGTGTGCAAGTTGTGGCAGACCTTGCTCTCCCTAGGGGTGGACAGGGACATAGTTCTCTTCTTAAGATCTCCATCAAGACATCAAAGGCGCCTGTTCCCATCAAGAGTGGGGTCTGCCAGGGTTGCATACTGGCTCCCTTCTTTTTTAACATAAACATTAATACTCTGAAGAGGAGCCTCCTGGAGGCCAAGGTGGACTTTCCCCAGGCGGGACAGCGTGGTCTTCCAGTCCTGTTCTATGCAGACAACTCCGTCTTAAAGGCCAGGACTGAAAGGGGAGTGCAAATGCTTTTAAATTCCTTCGTTCAGTTCATGGGGGGAGCAGGACTTGAAGGTTAACAACTCCAAGTCTGTTATCATGAAAGTAGGGGCCCGCCCCAGTAGGCCATATACCTTTAAGTTAGGGTCCCCACTTGTCCCAAGATCAAGTGTTTTCTCATACCTGAGGGTGTTGATAGATGAAAAATGAAATGGGGCTCAACTCACCCATAAGAAAAAAATGACCTCTCTAGGAAGTCTGTTGCCATATTCAAATTTGCTTCCAGACTGGAAAAAATACCGATGGGGGCCTTATTAAAGCTTTACAGGGTCAAGTGTATCTCAAAGGCTCTATATGGTAGTGAAATATGGGGATATACTACCACAGATGACCTTCAAACCGTGGAAAATACGTTTTTGAGACAAATTTGGTCCGGTCCTAAGGGTACCCCCTCTTTCACGTTACATGAGGAGTTTGGTATGACATACATCACTAACCTGATGGCAGTACACCCTATGTCTCTCTTGTTAAAAATCTGGGCTGGCAAGGCGGTAACACTGAATAAAGTGATTTTAAAAGAGTGGTTGGCCCTCAATCATGCCTCCCGTGTGCCATGACTCAAATACTTTGAAGAGAGTTTGAAGAGCTTGGGGAGAGGAGATCTTTTCATCACCCCATATCTGATGAATAAGAGGGAGTTGAACCTCCTAAAGGCGGCCTTCTTTGCGATGCAGAATGTGTTAAGGGAAGAGGAGGAGCTTTTGAAGCCCAGTGTACATCGCTTCATCATGCTAAAAACCAACCAGATGGTGGAGCCGTAATTACTGGGGTTCATAAACTCATTTGACAGATTTTTATTGACCAGGTTTCGGTAGAAACCTTTTTCACCTCCATTATTATTATTATGTATTACAGCTTTTATGATACCCCTTGAAAGTCCTACTAAATCCTGATTCTGAAAAGGTCAACTTCAGGCTAGTGCGACCTGCTTTTATCTTTTTACAAATGCTCACGGGTAGCACCGTTTTTAATGTGCACAGCTTTTTAAAATCTGCCATCAGGCTTAGGTCCAGTTTTGATTAACTTGCTTGCCCACTTACACCTTTTATGTCACCATGCACTTTATATTATTATGCTCACCTGTTTGATTATTTTACATTGTATGAGTTGTGACTCATTGTGCTAACTTTGAGCTTTTGTACTACTGTATTTAAAAAACTTTTTTAGCACAAGTTATTATCTAATTTGGTATGTCCCTGTAAAGACTGTTTTTTTCATAATTTGATCATGTGCTTATATGGTTTTAATGCAAAAAGAAGAATTGATGGACAGAATGCAGAACAATGTCATATATTCACCCCAGTACAGAGATCTGGGCCTAAATCCATTGCTTCTTTGCTCACCATGCCATTCCAGTTTGGACCCAGCCATATGCAAATCAGTCTTGACCCTGCGCCCAATGGGAACAGTCCAGCCAAACTGCCAGGCCAGGTCCTCCCTGGACTGGAAACAAGCATCCTAGGACCGGTTTCGGGCTTTCATGCTTTTATGCTTGTTTCCGGTCCAGGGAGGACCTGGCTTGGCAGTTCGGTCTGGAATATTCCCATGAGGCACAGGGTTAAGACTGATTTGCATATGGCTGGGTCTAAACTGGGTTGGCATGGAGAGCAAAAGAACAATGATTTTAACCCTGGTCTCTTGACTGGGAGTGAATGTATGATTTATTCAGCATTCCATCCATCATTTGTTTGCCTAGCACTTTTCACCCTAAGTGGGATGGGTATGCCCAAACGTGGGTCCCTTGCTCACTGTGCCACTGGATTCAAGCTAGCCTGGCTGATGAAGGGTCATACCCAGACACCGGTACCAGGATGCTTCTTTTCGGTCCAGGGAGGACCTGGCTTGGCAGTTTGGTCTGGACTGTTCCCATAAGGCGCAGGGTCAAGACTGATTTGCATATGGCTGGGTCTAAAATTGGGTGGCATGGTGAGTAAAAGAATGATGGGTTTAACCCTGATCTCTTGACTGGGGTTGAATGTATGATTTATTCAGCATTCTATCCATCATTTGCTTGTGTAGCACATTTATGGTTTTAATACCTGAAACAGAATAAAGATAATTTTGTATACCAGGGCCTCCGCTGACCTAGCTGGCTGGATGCAGGATGCCAGGCGAGGTTTAAATCTCCATCCAAAAACAATGCTGCAACCCTGAATTATTTTGATGCATGATTATTTTAGGAAAAAGTTTTTTGGCAATCCTTAAACCCAACAACGTAGTTTCTATTAGTTGGTAAAATGGATGAATTATCGGAAAAGTTTCTGCCGAATACCATTAGATGAATTTCATTTATGTTCAAAAAGTATTTTATTCAACGTTTACTGCCCCCTGCTGAAAGCGTCTAAGTGCTGGTGAATGAAAGAGTTGGAGACAATGTGGGCACTGAGAAATCTGCAAATGGAGACTATGCTACCAACCCCTGATGTACCAGCCTGGCACTCGTTGTTCATTCACTAGGTGACACAGCAACAGTGCAATGATTTTCAGTGCCGTATTAATTTGCCTGCTAACGCTCCTTTTGCGCTTATAAAAAGCATCTCTCAGGCTTTTTGCACTAGCTTGCACCACCATTACATGGTGCCCTAAGGCTGAAGCCATCCTTTGTTGAATACATTTTAAAAAGATGTAAAATAGACATACCTACTCTCTGCCAATTCACACCTCCATGTTACACAGACAGGTTATTTACGTGGGCATTCATTGTGAAAAGTACTTTAAAATGATGAATGTGTAAGTTCCATATTAATGAAAGATGAATTATAAAAAGATATATTGCACTACAGTGCACTTGCCTCTGTGGTTGTGTAGAAGCGGCCCATTTTAGGGGAATATCGCAAAACAGGTCATAAACATGCAATATAAATTGGTTGAACGTCTACTGAGAAGTAACTTTGAATGAGACATATTTGTTTTAATGTTGAGTGATCTGAACTACTAAGCATCTTTAACTCACCACTTTCTGGCTGTTCTCAGACACCTGCAACAACCACTCTATGTCTAGACTCTTCGGTCCCAGCAGGCTCATGCGGTGCTGGCAAGGCAGCGTCACGTTCTCCTCCGCCACCTTTTTGATCGCGGTTTGGGCTGCGCCAACCCATACACAACTGAAAACTGAATCAAAAAAAGTTGTATTAAAGAGGCGTTCAGAACATCAGTGAGCAACTGTGGACACGAGGAGACACATTACATGCACTTTGCATTGGGACAAAAAACAAGGGAAAACCAATTTGCTGCTTGTGCACTGACATTGGAGCAAAGAAATGGTGACACCGTCACTATTGCAGAAAGGTGTTTGCGCCATGGCAAAAATTAGGAAATGGATTGGGAAATCAGTGCAAAGCTATGTGTATACATCGCCTCACTTGTGTCATTTTTGTCTCAAACATACATTCTTATTCATATAGAGCCATATTACACACAATAGGAGAAAATTAAGGGGCATATTTCTAAGCAATAGCGATAATTATCGCTATTGCTTGGTTAGAGGCAAAGATTTACCGCAGAGCTGCGGCGATTTTTATCGCAGATAAACCTTGGTATTACCAAGGTTTATCGCAAATGCGATAAAAATCGGCTGCAATGCATGAATATCGCTGAAAAGTCAGCGATATTCATGCATTACCTAGCTAATGCTCTTAGCCATGTTATCCACCTCCCATTGGCTAACATGGCTAAGAACTGCTCAGGGCAGGTGTTAGCTTTTGGAGATATTCGCGCTTACCGCGAATATCTCCAAAAGTTGGTAATAGGAGATAGCGATGTTAGCAACTGTTTCCAGTCGCCAACATCTTTGCACGCCCACTTTGCATGTCATTAGTGATAAATATCACTGACATGCAAAGTGGGGCCCAAGATGGTCGCTATCTCCTACTAGCTGTCGCTAACTGGTGTTAGCGACAGCTAGGTAATAGGGAGAAAATTTTATCTCTGCTTTCTTGGCTTTTAAAGCCAAAAAAGCGGAGATAAACCACCTTGATAATATGCCCCTAATTTCCTTAACTTCTTATGTAAACGCATAAAAAAAAATATGTAATCAGTTTATGACATGTTTGATGCGGTGCACAGAGCATATGTTGATATCTCTAGTGGATATGCTCCGAAAATAATGTAAAACAATTTTCTCCCCTTCGTTTTTTTGGCTTTGCACAAACCTTCTGCCACCCAGTACCTCATGTCTGATCTGCGAGTAAAGAGTGTGGCCATTGTCCGCCGTAGATAGTAAAATATAAGCAATGCAGAAGATCTTGTTTTGCAAGTACATGAATTGCACAGGATTTTTCTGACCTCCAAGTGAAATAGAAATGTGCTTGCTAGATCTACCGCCTTAGACTGGTTTTTAGGAGTTCTATGGCAAACCAAAAAGACGATGGCCTTGAGAAGCCCAGCCTAGTGAGTGTAGAACAGCCCAGTTTTGAATTGTATAACCAGTCTGAATTCCTTAACTGCTATTTAAAAAAAAGAACTTTAAAACATATGGACAAGTAAGATGCAATTTTTACATAATCTCCTGAAAACTTCTGTAAAAGCAAATATTTATAAATATAAAAATATTCTACGTGCAATCTTTTAAACTACACACGCTGTTTTTGTGTCTATGGGCTGCTACTTTACTTTTTGCAAACATATATTGGATTAAAGAAATAGATTCTGGCGCTAACTAGAGTGCAATTAATAAGGAATACAATTGTCCTTATTTACGTGCATTTTTAATCCCAAAGAGAATTAGAAAAAAGTCTACCAAAACTAAATGGGACAGGTTGCATGACTGATTTTGATTACTTTTGTTATTAGATCCTAGTGTCCCTCACACACATTTTTTCTCAATAGCCACAAAATGTGGTAAACAATGTTGGCTTTCTGCTGAGGAACTTTCTTTTTTAAATTATTCTGGCAACTGTCTCTATTTAACTTTCCTGGTTGAAAACGACCAGCAGAGGTCAGTAGAATACCAGAATCACTTTAGCATTCTCTAGATTCCAGTCCATAGAAATTGTCTTCCATGAGCACCCGTAGACAATAATATTTTATTTAAATCTTGTATTTTCAGTGATATAACCCCCGAAGGCCCTGATTTTATATTAAAAACAGCGCTTTGGACTATACCATTTCCTGCTGAAGGGCAACATCTCTCTCCATGTGTTCCCATACCTGGCATGTCACGCAGTTTGGTGCTTACTTTCCCTCCATATTAAAGAACCGTAGATGTTTCAGCACCCAGGCTAATGTGCTGCATAGCTAAATACATATAAGGTCCCAAAAGCAAGACTGATTGCATTGCAAATGCTTGTTGTATTATGCACAAGGATTCTGTAATATCTCTGGAATGGAACATCTTTCGAATTATGATAAAAGATGTTTACAAAAAGCGCTCCTATTATATTTTGTTATGCTTTAGCCGCAGTTAAAACTTTTCAGGTATTAGATGGACCTGAGGTGTTGTGTCTTTGAACTGTGTAAGGAAGAACTGAGAAATTGTGCTGCAATAGGACGATGAAGCCTATATGGAAGGGTGATGGAATATTAAAACTGTGGAGTAATCGTTTGGATTTTGGAGAGGCAAATGATACGAGGGATATCTCGAGTTGTATGATAAAGATTAAAGCACATCATTTTCTGACAGAAAGTCTTATAACAATTTGTCCTATATATATTTTATTACACATACTAGTAATCGAATCAATAGTGAATTCTTGAATTAATAAAAATAATATACCACAGTCAATTATTAAACAGATATCAGAATGGGGTTGTTGACTTCAAAATGACATAAATTGAATATAAATATGAAATATCCCACAATGGTTTCTAAAATCAGTCAATTAATTTATTCGGTTATCAAAACAATCAAAGCAAACAATAACAATACTTCATGATCACAGCAACAAAAACACAGTTTGTGTGAACATTGAGGTTTAAAATTAGGCACGTGATTGTACCACCTCAATTGCTTTGTGTAAAAACAAATGTTAAAGGATTAAAAGAAAGCACAGACCAAGGAAGCACACACATAACATCTCCTTAAAATAGCCATAAAATGCGCTCTATCATCTAGGTTGTGACAACCGCTAGCTCATCATATGTGCAACATGCGTGCAAAAGCTAAGACTAGTATACAACATGAGCATCATATTATTAAAAACAGTACAAAATATGTCTAAATTAATCATGCAGATCAAACGACTAGCTAAAGTGCAAAGTCATAAGAGTGCAAATAGTACGTTCAATGCCAAAGTAGTATAACAGTACAAATTCATAAAGTGCATGAGCTATGAGAAGCTGAGAAAAGGCATATCTATTTCAAGAACAGAAAACATGTTGCCGGACAAATATTAAGTTATTTCTAATTACTCCGCAACCACTGTTGCTAAAATAAGTATGGCGGGAACTTACTTCCCTTGTGCCAGACATTTAGCAGGAAACGTCTCACAGCAAATACAATTGGGCCTAAAGTGTCTGTTTTCAGAATTCTCAGGGCAACCAAATATCGAGAGATCCACAGATTTGAGCACACTGGGTGTATCCACTTGCCACGAAGACCATGGTACACCGGGCAGAAGAACAAAATAAATTCCTATGACTCCGGAGCCAATCCACAAGCTGCACACAAGTCAATGGACTCTCCTGTACTCCATCTGTTTGTGTTTTCAAGGGTAAATTAACCAATCTGAAACAGACATACAAGCTCTTGGCTAGTGGGGGTGCAATTACATTTAAGAATTGGTCAAAATGAGGATTGATCTTAACCTCAAAGAATTTCTTGGTTAAATGCCCGTTTTCCCCATTCTTCATGTATTGTTCACAAACAAATGCCCAATAACGGGATTTTAGACCAACGGTCTCAGTCTTTCAGCCACTCCCAGGGTCATCCCGTAATATAATTAGGCCTAACTTTGTAAACAAACTTAATGCAAACTTGAGCCATGGGAACTTTCAGAGCGTTAGTCGCGTTCAGAAATTCCCTTAAATAATCCCAATAGTCAATACGCTCTGGAATGGACCACAAACAAATCCAATAAATTAAGGGCTTCAGTTTGCAACACATCAGAAATTCTATTGATTCCTATATCGAAGAAAAGGGGAACAAGTGGGTTTCTAAGTAGATCAGAATTAATGGGATCTAGAAATGCTGTTCTCTGCTATAGAGAGCTTCTTGAGATCAGCATAGCCCAATATTTCAGCTCCAAAGAGAGCAGTGCTTTGAGCCTTGGCACGATAATCTTCAAGAGCAGGGGAAACTGAGGGGGAACGGGTTCTGTTGTGCAATCCTAAGATTGCTTTAGATCTCTGTTGTACTAACGAAAAGCTCATGTTTAGTTCGGGGTTTCCACTTGAACTTATTGGTTACTTTGACCTCTAGATAATCAAAACATTGGACCAGGATTTCATTGTCTGCCCTCGCAGAGCAGTTCTAACTGCTCCAGCCCCAATACCATGTAGTTCGTTTTTGATACATTTAGGCCAAGGCCTCTACTATTGCAAAACCCAACAAACGTATCAATTAAATTCTGAAGGCCCACTGGGGTGTTGGATATGAGAAGCGAGTCATCCGCAAAAAGAAGTATTGGAATCTTGTTACCATTTAAGACAGGTGAGTCATTCCCGCAGGCCATAATTCATTTACTGCATCATTGATATACAACGTCAACAAAGTGGGGGCCAGGATGCACCCCTGACATACCCCTGTGATATTGTATTGAGATGCTGGCTGGAATGGCACATCTCTGTGATGCACTGTACATTCCAGCATGATGTCACCCCTGTAGAATCATTGACAGTTGGTCTAGCTGTGTCTGGCAAGAACATCGTTTGGGGTCTTTCTCCTATCTAATAAATCCCACCCTCGTCGCCAAAATTGTTATACTAAAATGCATGAAGACAACAGATGTATATCTTGAGATTGGATTTATTAGATAGGAGAAAGACCCCAAATTATGTTCTTGCCAGACACACCCGCATAAGATAGGAATGCGATCGGTCAGTTCACCTTGGCTGTCCCAACGAACTTGGGCATAGCTCCTTTCATGCAATTTGGCAATAATATTAATCAGGTTCCCAGGAACTACCGTCTAGCCTAAAACTCTCCATAGTTTCCCTTGCGGGACAAGATCGAATGCAGCTCATAAATCTATCAAGTCTACATACAATCTTTGTTTATTCAGCAATGCATACTTCTATTACAGGATGGAAAATCCAAACACCTGATCAGAGGTACTAGTATTTGCTCAAATGCCGGCTAGAAGCAGAGACAATTTGTAATGCTCATCTACCCAGTTTAGAAACTTGTCAAGGGCCTGTGTTGCAAAAATCTTCTGTAAATTGTCAATGAGGCTGATGATCCTATAGTGAGATAGACAGGAGATTGATGCAGCTGATCCACTCTTAGGGCTATGATTTAAACAAATCACCAGGTATTTTGTCAGGACAGGGAGCGTTTGCTGATTTGAGATGAATTATAGCAGTTGAGGTATCCACTAGGCAAAAGATATTACACTGTCCTCCAGCGCAACTGCAGTTTGGGTGACACTGGGAAGAGTTACTGGCTTTAAGCATGGGGATGGTTTGTCGGACTCAGTATGAGCATACAGCGTTGAGAAATGTATAATCCACCTGATAGACTGTATATGGTGATGATCGGTGCTGTCTGTGCTACCTTGGAATAGTATATAGCAAAAAGCTCTGATAACATTCAATATGTCAATGTGTAATACGTCTTGCCAGTTGTTGTCGGCCCTGTCACTTCTGGCTCTTGTGAGTGCCATTTTATAGTTTTGCCTGGCCTCTGCAATCTAGGGACATAGACACTTTTTGACAGCCATCATAAACAATCATTTGGCTAATTTACATTCAGAATTGAACCATGACTTTTGCTTTGCAAAAGATATTTTCTTATGGTCAACCTTTTTATATAGGAGACCTCGTAGTTTATTAAAAAGCCATACATGACTATCTAAAATATGAATATGTGCATCAGGGAGACCTTCAAAGTCAGCCAGATAGTCAATATATCAATAATAGGTCTCTGAATATAGTGGATCAGACAGCACTTGTGGCCAGGCGACACTCCTGTGATTATTCACCAGGATAGGTGCTGCTACCACGTTGTGACAGGTAGTCAAAACCCCTCTGAAAGCATCACCAGATAAGGTCTTAATCAGAGAGTTATGGTCACTATCCATATAGCTTTCACTTTCCATATCATCAAGCAGAGCCACAGTCTTACGTAAAAGAGGACATAATCAATGACGCTTGTATAAGAGTCCCTTTTAAAAGTGGAAGCCCTTTCAAAATCAATCAGATCGAGTGCATCCGTTACAAGCTCTTAGGCCCCAGCAAACAATCAGTGATGCTAACTGGAGGGCTATTTTGTAAAAATAGATGTTGGAGTTTACCAGCTAATTGGGGTTTATTCTGTTATTCATCCTCCTGTTCTACTAGTGCATTGATGTAAAGTGAAAGGTCAAATGATACATTGAAATCTCCTGCCACTATTACCTTTAAATGTTGTTGATGCAATTCAATTAGCTAATCAAAATTGACCAAAACAGATGAATCATGACTAGCAGGCGCTGACCTCGCATAAACATTCAGGGCCTAATTACAATGTTGTGCGGACTTAAGTCCGCCCAACATCTTTTCAGTTTTTGGACCGACCGACCTCCTGCCAGCGGTTCGACCAACCAATTAGGATGCGACCGAGCACTGTTCGGTCACACTCCTATTCTTTACAATGGGAACATGCATTCCGACTGGAATGCATGTTCTCATTGTGAAACAAAGAGGTGCAGTTCATCCCTGCACCCCGTGGCAGGCACCTTAAGGGTTCCAGTTGGCCCCCCATGCACCTTCGACTTCCGCCAGCCTTTCTGTGTCGGAAAGGCCGTCACATAAGGGCTGTCGGTATTTGACATTGTAATTGCTCGAGCGGAAAGAGTCGCTCTTAGGATTACTGAAATCATTCCGGCTAGTGGACGGGCTCTCCATCATAATGGGTCGGGCGGAAAGGAATCTGACTGTCTGATTACGATGTGTTAGAAATCGCTCTGATCGTTGGTCGGAGCCATTTCCTAACGCATTGTATTCAGCCCCTAAATAGTACAACATTCAAACCTGAGGATAATCCCCAATAAATCAGGAAAATCAACCATCAGCGATGGACAGAAACTGGGGCTTGGCATCCGCACTATAAGATGTAAAGTCATTATTCACTGCCCACGTTTCTTGGAACATACATATGTCATGATCACCTATATAAAAAATCCATTCAGTATAATTTCGATTTAATCCCTGCCAAATTCCAGGATATAATGGAAAACCCATCATGCATACCACACAAGAATTTAGGCGGAGGGACTGAAGCCAATTGAAATGAAATGAAATGAAATGAAATGAAATGAAAATGTGACTTATAGAGCGCTGCAGCTGCCCTGAGGCGTCCAGGTGCTTGAAACAGAAGAAGCCCTCATGAGGTTACTTTATTAGGCATTAAACAGTAGGGTTTTTAGCTGTTTACGAAAGGTAGTCAGGTTGGGGTTGTTCCTCAGCTGCAGAGGGAGGGAGTTCCAGAGTTTGGAAAATTGCTCTGTTGGTGCCAGACCAGGACACCCTGTGCTAAGTATAGTCAACCCCCTGGAGACATTGTGTTATCACTTCTATTGTTGCCAATTATACAAGCTTGAGTTGCAATATTACTCCCAATACAGTCAACGATCAAGAATGAACAAGCCAACTGCCCAGATTAATCGATTGACATTAGGCTCAATTCTTCCAATCCTGCAATGTTTCCCTTTGAAGTGAGGCTGGGTTCTGAAAGGAGCCTCAGATTGTTAGGAGTGTCTTGGGTTGTCGGAGGGTAGAGTCTTAGCCTTTTTTCTGGCGAAATGGGAAGTGTGAAGTTCGAAATTGATGAGGCCTTCAACCAACATTATTGCTTAGGATACAAAAACATAATCGGAGCTTGCAGAACCCATATTGCAACGTCTGGCATACCCAATATCAGGTCTTACTATGGATAAGCATTTACGGTTGGTCTTAAGCCCGTGTGTGACTTTATTGTTCAGAGACTCAGTATCTTCAAATACGCCAGAGGCAAGTTTGGGTACCAGAGTCAAATAGACCACCCTTCCCGAATTTACACCAAAGTCCCCCAGGAACGATGGGTGGTATTGATCTGGTTGCTTAATAGCATGGGCTGCTCTAGCCCCAGCAAAGAACCACAGGTCGAAGTAATGAGCAGCAGAGCGTCTCTGTCTGTTGAGGCGGTCTATTGGCCTATTGGCCTAAAATTGATCTTTGTGATCGACCAAATGCTGATGTGTACGTGGGTCTGTTCCCTGGAAATGTAGGCCCAGTGAGGGCTTAGTACATGAGGGCATCACCTGGCTAGTAGTTGCGGACATTTATTCCATGGGTGTGTGGATGTAACTGTGCCGAAGCCAAGGCGCCAGTGGACTTGCCAGCAGTGAGGATTCTAGGGATGGAGATTCATCCTGCGCCACCACATTCCCCCGCCGGCATGTACATTTGCAGGAACAATTGACAGTAATATTGTTTATAATGTTTGTAAGCAATTCAAATCTTCCGGTAAATTTGAAGTTGGGCACTTCAGATCATCCAGCTTGCGATGTTGTGAGAATGGATCGCCAGTGTTTACAGATGCCAGAGAGATAAAAGCAGATAAGTCAGTGAATTCACTGTTAGGTGAGCTAAAGGCTGATCTGGAATCGCAGTTGGAATCTGAGGACTTACCTCAGTGGCAGCTAATGAGAGTACCTATTGCAGCATGGGATATTGGGAATAATGTCGATTTTGGGAGACAGCAGCAAACAATTGGACATTGGCAGTGAATCCCTGATGGGGCAGCCGCCATAGTTCCAACTTCGACTTTGGCTTCAGCAGCAAGAACTTCAGAGGCAATAGATGTCCCCAGAGCAGTTTCATGCAAGCGGCCCTCACTGTTGTAGACACCATTTTTTATACTGTTACTTTTCTCTCTCCTGAACAGTTGGGCACTTTTGCATGACCGATTTTATCTCTGGAGTTAGCTGGGTTCTTTAAAAAAAATTCTCAACTTCCTCAATTAAGTGATCAATATCGTCCAATGGGAAGGTTCTACCAGCATTCCTGTCAGAACCAGCACCAAAGGTTTGCTTGTTTTTTTAAGGTTAACTGGAGCTTTGGTTATTTCAGATGCTTTCCGATTTACTATATGGAAGCTGATTACACAGCACCCATGAGGTCCGGGTATGCACTTAAAGGCCTTTCTGAGAACGGTTAACAGGGTATGGTGGAGGGTATTTCAACAACAAAGTGAAGAAGAAAGTAGTAAATGCAAAGAAGAGAGGAGATGCAGATGAACTTATGAGGTTCCCACAACTGGTCATCAGTGGGGCTACAAGAACTCCGGTGCAGGAGAGCAGGCTCCGCCCGGCTGCTTCTGGGCAATGACAGGCATGCGCCAGGGTGCGCCCAGTGTGCGTCCCATGCTACCGGAGAGAAGTGGGCCTCTTCTGGGCGATGATGGGTGAAGATGGGCCCACTCTTGGCCCAGGAATGTGCCTGGGTGCGCCCAGTGTGCGGCCAATGCTACCAGAGAGAAGCGGGCCTCTTCTGGGCGATGATGGGTGAAGAAGGGCCCGCTCTTGGCCTGGGCATGCGCCTGGGTGCGCCCCGTGTGCGCCCCATGCTACCGGAGAGTAGCGGGCCTCTTCTGGGCGATGATGGGTCAAGATGGGCCCGCTCTTAGCCCGGGCATGCGCCTGGGTGCGCCCCGTGTGCGACCCATGCTACCGGAGAGAAGCGGGCCTCTTCTGGGCGATGACGGGTGAAGACGGGCCCGCTCTTGGCCTGGCATGCGCCCGGGTGCGCCCAGTGCGAGGGAGGGAAGGGGCATCTTCAAGAGCCCGACCGGCGCTGCAGTGCCCTCCCCAGCTCCTCCTCTACTCTCAGGGTACTCTGGGGCATGCAGGCCGCCCCTGTCTCCGATCCTGAAGATACTCATTTGTGAAGTCATTGTGTTTGTATTTCTTTTGTAACACTACAATCCTTGTTATTTGCAATGACATCAACCTGAGCCATAATCCAGGCCCACTGAAATGAAACAATTCTGCATCTCCTCTATTTTATGTGTAATTATAGATTTGCCGCAATTTCCTCATATTCCATAATCCGCTGCTTACTTTGCAGATTTATTGATCAATTGTCCATGTAAAAGTCAACAAAAATAGTTTACAAACACAATCTGTAGACCTAATAACAGAGCAGTTGGTAAGGCTGGGTGGGAGGCTAACTTATTGTGCATTAATGGCCTTGATGATGACTGTGCGAGGAAATTCCTACCTCTTCACCAAGCCTGCTTGTGAAGGGGTAAGAATTATGCGTTGTGCAGACTTAAATGCATCTGGTTATTACCTGCTTCTATGAAGAGCACACACCCTGTATACATTTAGGTAGGTCAGAGCAGCCAGGATTTAAAAGGTTAAAAGCCCCCTCTAATGAGTGGAACAAGCAGATTTTAGTACAGTAATGGAAAACCTATGGCACTTATTTCACCGGATAAGTTCCAGGCTTCAGGGTGTTGGCTTCCTTAAATACCAGATCGACCCCTGGGGCCCTCCTAGTCTTGGCCTTATCCCAAGAGCCCCCACCTGAAGCATGGGCTTGATGTGAGAGGGGCCCTAGTTGTAGGACAGTCGGACACATGACATGAGTGAATGAATGAGGTGCTGCGAATAACCTCTAGCGACACTTTGATTCTAGAGGACCGATCCAACCTCAACAGCGCCGGATTGGTGGCTCAGTAGAACGAAGCGTCCACTCCCGGGGCCTTGTTTATAAAGGCCTTGCGTCAGTTTTGCGCCGCCGGTGCGTCACTTTTTGTGACGCACCAGCGGTGTAAAAAATGCGCCTTGTTGCGCCATATTTAAAAAGTGACGCATCTAGGTAGATGCGTCACTTTTTAAACCCCTGCGCCACATTATACCTGCGTCAGGTATAATGTATGCAGAGGGGGCGTTCCCCCGCAAAAAGCCTCGTAATAGTGACGCAGTGAAATCTATGAGATTTCACTGCGTCACTTTTAGGACGCTATTGCGTCAAAATCTTGCGTCAAAATCTTGCGCCTGCCTCACAGCAGGCGTAAGACTGACACAAGCCCTTTCACATGGGGCTTTCCCCATGTGAAAGGACGCATTGCTGGAGTTGCGTCACTTTTGTGACACACACCAGCAATGCGTCACTTTTGCGCTTACAGATACGTCAGAAATACTGACGTATCTGTAACTCCTTGCGACATGATGCGTCATACATTAAATATGACGCATCAGGAATGTCGCAAGGAGTGCGCAGTGAAAAGTGACGCACCGCTGTTTTCACGCAGCGATCCGTCACTTTTCATAAATGAGGCCCCTGGGATCTGTGTGCCCTCATAGTCCCAGGTTTGAATCCCAAGGCCTATTCCGCCTTTCATCCTTCCAATGCTAATACAATGTATGCCATTGAGTTGAGTATTAATAAAGATCTGTTGTTCAGCACCAAGATGCCCTAAGAGATGAAGGGTCTTTTTTTACAAACACACGTTTAAAGATGAGCAGGAGTGATCCAGAGAGCAGCATAGAAAGTCTGAAAAGCAAACTCAGCAAGGCAGACTTGAATACTAAGAAGCAGTCATTGGATTCACCTGCTGACGCTGAGAGAAGGCGATAGGTTTTCCATCTCCCAGGTGAGTAGCGCGTGTGTAACCAGATAGCCGGGCTCATGTGACAGGACATTTAGAGGCCACTGTATAGTCGGCGGCCTGACTCCCGTATTCACCAAGACATTGCTGATTATGAAACACATTTGGGTGCCCAAAGTTTGCTTCTATAGGAAGTGTAAGGGTATGTTTTTTGCACAAGAGAAAAAAAGATGCTCTTCGCGCAGTTGAGAGGCTGGAACACAATGAACAGATAAGGCGTGTAATCTAAGCTCTGTGTGTGTCTGAACGTGAAACACTTGCTGGTCAGGTATATCAAGCCTATGTGAATGGGCGCATTATACTCCACTGACCACCCTCGGAACGGTACTAACACATTTTCCCATAGACACAGAATAGAACACACCCTTTGAAACATCAGGCTGCAAGTGCCCTGGAGTAAAACACACCAAAGACTTGGAAGAAACGGACAGCGGGGTGGACCAGGTAATCGCCAAGGCTTGAAAGGCTCAGTCATGGCCGCACTGGCCGTACTGGGCACTGGGCGTTTCCCCGGGAGGCTGGAAGGCTGGGAGCCGGTTCTGCAGCAGTGGGGGCCAGTTGTGTTACAGGGATGTGTTTTGAAGTGGTGTTGCAATATCGGTCCCCAGTAACAAAATCAGCAGTGCTTTACACGTGCACCCCATGATCCCTACCCTGAGTACTTGTCTGACGAAATTGCCTGGACTGCTTTGAATTCCCAGTCTTACCACGGGCCCGGGTGACCAGCAGATGCTTTGCTAGTGGGGGTGGACTGAACCAGATTCTCAATGGGCCTTGTAAATGCATAGCTGGCCAGCAAACACTACTAGCATTGCTGGTGCAACTCAGATTCTTGGCATGGCTTGCTGGCCAACAGACACTCTGCCGTGGTGGTAAGGCACACCACCACTCTCACCTTATTCACACTCCTCTCTCAGAAGCAGGCACTTGTCAGCAGTCTATAGACTGAGAGGGAAAAGAACTAGGCATACTGATTCCAAGCTGCCCCGTTTTAGGTCCTTCTTGTTGATATAGCCATGGGTTGTTGTTAATTACAGATGCAATAACCCAAATACCAGATTACAAAGAGAAAGTGTGGGGCATGATGAGCTCCCTACCCTTACCTGGGACAGCTTAAGACCACTGAGTTACCGATGTAGCTATGACGCAGTATGTGTCTGAGAAAGGAAGGAAAGTGTTGTTTTTCCATATGCAAAAAAAGAAGAATTCGCGGTTTAGTGCTTCTTTTTTGCTGGAAAGACATTTTTTGATTTACAATGCATGACTGGTCATGTAGGGTAGCACTCTTCAAAGAAAGGGGCATAGTGAGGATGGATTGTTTCTTGAAAACCTAATTGAGATATACATTGAACTGTAATAGACGAATACGTCTCTTTGCAAAGCGTGGTGTTACCACACGGTAGGTAACAACGCAGTCGTTACAACAACTGCGTTGCATGACTTTACATCGCAAGTCATTTTCTAAGACTTGCGCTAGATGGTGCGCTGGACTTAGGAATAGTATAAATTACTATTCCTACTCCTGTTAGCGCAACAGCTAGGAATGTGTTGGATTTAAAATCCAACACATTCCCTGGTGTTGCACGCCACCTGGCGCAACGACTTGCGATGTAAAGCCACGCGTAGTAACAGCAGGGGCATTGTAATGTCCGCGTTGATTTAGCCCTTAGGAGCAGTGAGTTCACTATGACCATCCCTTACACTTCCCACAGCTCCCTCATGCCAGTAGTCAACACCAATCATGAGATTTACCTACCCTATCAGTAAAAAAAAGGTTTCGAAAAACAACTCCCAGATAAACAGACTCGTTCCTGAGGCTTTTTTTCAACTCCTATTATAGCGGCAGGTCAACAAAAAAACTTGCTTCCTCCTCAATAGGCAATTGAGGTAAAAAGTGGCTACAAGGGATTTCGTTTATCTATTGACTTGTGATCAATTTATGAGTTAGTTAACAAAGATCTAACTGTAAAGTATCCATAGGATAACAGCGAAACTTTTCTTTAGTGGAAACAATCAATGATAGGTAAGGAATAAGGGAAGAAACACACAGAGGAATGATTTTATCTGAAATATATTGTATTGAATAAATCAACAAATGCATAAACGGGGATATGATAGACAAATCAATAAATGCAAAAAATATTATGGACAGATGTATGTACTAATCAACAGGTCAGTTCATAACAGTTCATCAACTCCTTAAATTCATGGACAATAACCAAGTCAGACAATGTACGATGGTTAATTCTTGATGCAGGTGAATTGCTTTTGGAGATGATGGAGAAAAAACGGTACATAACTTGGAGATGGAGAGGGAATTGTCTCACCTGGTGACCAGGGGAGACTTGACTGAGTAATGAGAACTGTTGCATTTGTTCTTGTCCTTGTATCCTATCTCGTGTCAGGGTCTGGACACCCTCACAGGTGATTAGCCACGCTCTACAAATTCATATAACATAACATATCTGGGTACAGCTGAGATCATAGACCTCTGGGATGCCCCCGGGTCATCATACTAGTCGTGTAGGATTACTAGACAGTTCGTTCTGTCATAATCTATGGCGTTCTGCCATCTGATTTGGGATCTAGCTTCAATAATTTCTAATCCCAGGTAAGTACAGCAGGTGTTCTGCCTGTTTGGGTTCGAAGTAGACATCATTTTTTGTCCTTCTGCTTGGACGTCTGCGCAACTCTGCTTTCCAGCACTGCAAGGATGCAAACTGGACAGCCTCCTATTAAAAGAAAACCCTTCCCTTGGCTATAATGAGGGCTGGTCCATGAACCCACAGTTCTATGTATCTGTCCTTGGCCTGGGCATTAGTGCCAATAAGAATGTTTTTGTTTTGAATAGATTTGCTGTTTGAATCCACCTACTCCTGTGTTCTGTGACTGAAACCCAAACGTGTGCAAGGCCAAACAAGGTTGTGTCATGTGATAAAAGGAGGCACTCACCTAATGTAGGACGTGTATGCTATGTTTGAGGGAATATCGTACTGCGATGTTCTGGTGTGAGGTTTACGCGATGCAAGTGATTTAATTAAAGTAATTTAATTTGTGCATTTTTCAAAATTTCCACCCAATCACGTTTAGGGAGCCCAGCCCCTAGACCAAGCACCCACTTCTCCTTTAGTGTCCCCAGACTCGTTCAGTGCATTTTTCTGACTGTCTTATAAAGGAATGGCACTACATAACGTTACAGTTGCGGCAGGCATGGCTCACAGGTGGGGGATGGGTGCAGGGTCGCACGGGGTGGGGGAGACAGTTGAGTGGTCACAACGGAAGAGGGGTCATGCGAGGAGGGAGAGTTTAAATAATAAACATTTATATAAACATACCTTTCTCGGGTCCCTCGGTTTCACAGCTCCAGCTCCGGCTCCTGTTATCCTGCCTTCCCAGAAACAGGAAGCATGCAGTCTCCCTCCCCTCCCTTAAGCGAATCACAACGCTGCAATGGCAGATTTGTGATTGGTTGGGATGCCGACCACACAGGCGTCTATGGGGAGGCCACCATGTAGGCTTCATGCAGCCTACATGGAGAAAAGGGAGAGTGCCAGGGCCGACCAAACAGTCAGAGTCCGCAGCATTGGGCAAGCAACGCTCCTCCACCCACATGGAGGATCCGCCCCTGTATTGTTACCCCACTAGTGTTAATGTTTTCATAAGCCTCCTTCTTCATGAATAAATAAAACATATCCAAACTAGAACTGCAGTGTTTATGACCGTCCAATACTTCTAACAATTAGTCACAGCATTTAAAAGCACAATGTAATATAAGCATAAAATATATTGAAACCACTTAATAGTTCTATATGCATAGTCTCTCATTGGTTGTGCTATCTATACTCTCTCTCTCTATCTATCTATCTATCTATCTATCTATCTATCTATCTATCTATCTATCTATCTATCTATATATATATATATATATATATTTATATATATATATATGTTATATATATGTATATATATATATATATATATATATATATATTACCTACTGGTATATATAGTTAGGATTTTTTTCCTATGGGATTCTTGAAAATTCTATGTCGAATAACTTTGGCTTATGAGGACAGAATTGGCTGAAATTTTCAGGAAAATGGAACATTTTGTTTCTGAGCAGCCCCTGAAAATTTGGGGGGGTTTCGTCAAGGGGGGGCCGAGAAAAAAGGGGGGTCCCAAAACGTGTTTTTCCCATGCAATTTTCCATAGGGCGGTTGGCCTCACTTTTAGCCTGAACGGCTGAATGGATTTACACCAAACTTGGCAAAATTGTAGGGACTGGTAGCCCGATGTGCCTTTGCTATGTCTCAAGATATAGGCTCCAGTGGTTTTTACGAAAATTAACTTTGAAAAATATATATTAGGCTACATTGGGCTATATATATGTTGGAGCCCAAATGTAGCCCAATGTAGCCCAATGTAGCCCAATGTAGCCCAAAGATGGCCACCAGAGACAAAAAAAAACAAATGTAGCCCAAATATCAGCCAGATGTAGCCCAACTATAGCCCAATGACAGATTGTCCCAGAGTGTTCTAAAGAACAACTAAAGTGCTAACAGTCCTACTTATTACAAAGGTATGGCACACCTGAAGCCATCTTGATTGGAATAAAGTGGTAACTCTTAAAACATTTAATTTAAAAAGGAACAAAATGAGGGGGTTCATTTTGCCATAGAAAGTATGATTAGCGAATATATGACGAAATCCCGCATACCATCAGTCCGCAAAAAAAAAAACGTGCATGTACTATTAGGCCGCAAATTAAAATAACGAAAACTTTTAGAACGAATATGCCTTTAGCATACACTAAACAACTAAACTACCCTAAACCCTAAAACACTACCCCCAGCATGACCCTACACTACGCAAACACTACAACACTACCCTAAACCCTAAAACACTACCCCCAGCATGACCCTACACTACACAAACACTACAACACAACCCTAAACCCTAAAACACTACCCCCAGCATGACCCTACACTACGCAAACACTACAACACAACCCTAAACCCTAAAACACTACCCCCAGCATGACCCTACACTACGCAAACACTACAACACTAACCTAAATCCTAAAACACTACCCCCAGCATGACCCTACACTACGCAAACACTACAACACTACCCAAAACCCTAAAACACTACACCCCAGCATGACCCTACACTACGCAAACACTACAACACTACCCTAAACCCTAAAACACTACCCCCAGCATGACCCTACACTACGCAAACACTACAACACTACCCAAAACCCTAAAACACTACACCCCAGCATGACCCTACACTACGCAAACACTACAACACTACCCTAAACCCTAAAACACTACCCCCAGCATGACCCTACACTACGCAAACACTACAACACTACCCTAAACCCTAAAACACTACCCTCAGCATGACCCTACACTACGCAAACACTACAACACTACCCAAAACCCTAAAACACTACCCCCAGCATGACCCTACACTACGCAAACACTACAACACTACCCAAAATCCTAAAACACTACCCCCAGCATGACCCTACACTACGCAAACACTACAACACTACCCAAAACCCTAAAACACTACACCCCAGCATGACCCTACACTAAGCAAACACTACAACACTACCCTAAACCCTAAAACACTACCCCCAGCATGACCCTACACTACGCAAACACTACAACACTACCCAAAACCCTAAAACACTACCCCCAGCATGACCCTACACTACGCAAACACTACAACACTACCCTAAACCCTAAAACACTACCCCCAGCATGACCCTACACTACGCAAACACTACAACACTACCCTAAACCCTAAAACACTACCCCCAGCATGACCCTACACTACGCCAACACTACAACACTACCCTAAACCCTAAAACACTACCCCCAGCATGACCCTACACTACGCCAACACTACAACACTACCCAAAACCCTAAAACACTACCCCCCAGCATGACCCTACACTACGCCAACACTACAACACTACCCAAAACCCTAAAACACTACCCCCAGCATGACCCTACACTACGCAAACACTACAACACTACCCAAAACCCTAAAACACTACACCCCAGCATGACCCTACACTACGCAAACACTACAACACTACCCAAAACTTTAAAACACTACCCCCAGCATGACCCTACACTACGCAAACACTACAACACTACCCTAAACCCTAAAATACTACACCCCAGCATGACCCTACACTACGCAAACACTACAACACTACCCAAAACCCTAAAACACTACCCCCAGCATGACCCTACACTACGCAAACACTACAACACTACCCAAAACCCTAAAACACTACACCCCAGCATGACCCTACACTACGCAAACACTACAACACTACCCTAAACCCTAAAACACTACCCCCAGCATGACCCTACACTACACAAACACTACAACACAACCCTAAACCCTAAAACACTACCCCCAGCATGACCCTACACTACGCAAACACTACAACACAACCCTAAACCCTAAAACACTACCCCCAGCATGACCCTACACTACGCAAACACTACAACACTAACCTAAATCCTAAAACACTACCCCCAGCATGACCCTACACTACGCAAACACTACAACACTACCCAAAACCCTAAAACACTACACCCCAGCATGACCCTACACTACGCAAACACTACAACACTACCCTAAACCCTAAAACACTACCCCCAGCATGACCCTACACTACGCAAACACTACAACACTACCCAAAACCCTAAAACACTACACCCCAGCATGACCCTACACTACGCAAACACTACAACACTACCCTAAACCCTAAAACACTACCCCCAGCATGACCCTACACTACGCAAACACTACAACACTACCCTAAACCCTAAAACACTACCCTCAGCATGACCCTACACTACGCAAACACTACAACACTACCCAAAACCCTAAAACACTACCCCCAGCATGACCCTACACTACGCAAACACTACAACACTACCCAAAACCCTAAAACACTACCCCCAGCATGACCCTACACTACGCAAACACTACAACACTACCCAAAACCCTAAAACACTACCCCCAGCATGACCCTACACTACGCAAACACTACAACACTACCCAAAACCCTAAAACACTACACTAAACAACCACCACAACTCTACACTACACTAACACAACACTACACTACACAACACTACACTACACTACACAATCACTAACCCACGAAAAAATTAACACAAACCCACTTACCTCTCTCGTCATCGTGGTTTTCACAACGCAAATGCATTTACCATACATGCCTTTAAAACGTAATTCTTTGTAAAGGCATGCGCGATAAATGCACATGCGTTTTGAAAAAATGCGGGATAATGGTATGCGAGCTCAATGACCTTGCGGGATAATGGTATGCGGACTGAAAGTCTGCGGGATAAAAAATGCGGGAAAATGGCTGCAAACCATGATTAGCAGCAGACTTCCCTGGTGAGCACTAGCTTTACTACAGTGATCTAATGAGCAACTAGAGTGCTAACATTCAGAATTTATGGCAAATATGTGACACATCTGAATGCCTTCTTGATAGAACCAAAGTAAACAAGCATTGAAAATGCAATAGATCTCGCCCTCGTTTAAGTTAAATCCATTCTGTTTGTAAAGAGGTGGCTTTTTAGCTTTGCTTTTATTAGTGTTTTTAAAACTTTCATGTAAATAACATGCATATGTATGCATATATGTATATGTATGCATGCATTTATATTTATATAGATATGCAGATTACATATGTTTATATATGTATATTACCTACTGGCGATAGCCAGTGGGTATATATAGTTAGGATTTTTTCTCTATGGGATTTCTGAAAATTCTATGTCTAATAACTTTGGCGTTTGTGGACGGAATTGGCTGAAATTTTCAGGAAAATGGCACATTTTTTTTCTGAGCAGCCCCTGAAAATTTGGTGGGGTTTTGTCAAGGGGGGGCCGAGAACAAAGGGGGGTCCCAAAACGCGTTTTTCCCATTCATTTTTCCATAGGGCGGTTGGACTCACTTTTAGCTCGAACGGCTGAATAGATTTACATGAAACTTGGCAAAATTGTAGATATGGTTTGCCCGACGTGCCTTTGCTATGTCTCAATATATGTGCTCCAGTGGATTTTGAGAAATT
This sequence comes from Lissotriton vulgaris, assembly GCF_964263255.1. Classification (NCBI taxonomy): domain Eukaryota; kingdom Metazoa; phylum Chordata; class Amphibia; order Caudata; family Salamandridae; genus Lissotriton; species Lissotriton vulgaris. Next base: position 1,245,608,624 of record NC_141687.1, on the reverse strand, counting down.
AACGTTTAAAAAAATATATATCTGTGACAGCGCTCCGGTTAGCGCCCCGGTTCGTGTACCTGACGCGTAACGGAACTTCGCGAAGCGAATCTGATTGGCTCTCCGGTGTCTGTCAACATTCTAAACAAACCGGAGCGGCCGCCATCTTGTCTCTCGGTACGATCGAGAGACAAGATGTGGTGAAAAACGAAGGGGGAAATGAAGGAAAGGGGGCAAGGTAGACCACTCCTGACCCCCTAGGATTGATGAGGGGGATATTAAAGTGCCCCGCGGGGCAAAAAATTTTGCGATTTTACGCCGTAGAGGCGCGTCCCGGTACGCGAACCGGGCAGCTCACCGGGCAGCTAACCGGGCAGCTAACCGGCAGCGTAGCTGTCAACATTGTAAACAGTCCGGAGCGGCCGCCATCTTGTCTCTCGGTAGGTTCGAGAGACAAGATGTGGTGAAAAAAGAAGGGGGAAATGAAGGAAAGGGGGCAAGGTAAACCCCTCCTGACCCCCTAGGATTGATGAGGGGGATATTAAAGTCCCCCGCGATTTTTCGCGGTAGAGGCGCTTCCCGGTACGCGAACCGGGCAGCTAACCGGCAGCGTAACGGGAGTCCGCCATCTTGTGTTTTTGGAGCGTCCGGTTCGCGTACCGGGTAGCGTCCCGGTAAGCGTAACAAGGGGAAAACCAAGAGAAACAGTAAAAAAAAAATTAAGGGAATAGATTTCCAGCAAACTTGGCAAAATTGTAGGGACTGTTTGTTTGATGTGCCTTTGCAAGGCCTCAAGATACTTGCACGTGTGGATTTTGTCTAATTAAGGTTAAAAAAAATATATATATCTGTAAGCGTGCTCCGGCACGCTTACGTTACGGGTTTTGTTTGCGCTGCAGAACCGATACGTCACGGTTATGCGACGCGTCATGAGGCGTCTCACGTGGCTACGTGATACGTCACGTAATAAAGAATATATTTTACAGCTATAGATATTAGCTTTTAAAAAACCAATGAAATTCACTGAAAAAACCATAGGTTATAGACCATATATAGTTAGGAATTTGCATTTACAAAACCTTGAAAATTCACTGAAAAAACCATAGGTTAGAGACCATATATAGTTAGCTGGACATTTTATTGACATAAAACCAATGAAATTCCATATATAGTTAGTTGCACTAACTATATATCGCGCACCCGCAATCCACTGCTGATGATGTCACATATTACATCATTCATGACATGGTCAGTGACATCACTGATGACATCACTGATGACATCTCAAATGACATCACTGATGACATCACTGATGACATCTCAAATGACATCAGTGATGACATCATGACACACCAATACCAGTTACTACATACGCACTCACTGATTCCTACGTCTACACACACATTCACTCATTCACCCATACAATCACTCATGCATACAGTCACTCATTATTACAACACTATCATATGCACTCATACACCTATGCAGACACTCACACACTGCCACTCATCCACTCAGTTACTCACACACCTAGTCAGTCCTGTAAAGAATCAATCACACTTCCATTTCCTCATCTATACAGTTAAACACAGAACACCATACTTCAGTGACATCACTGATGACATCACTGATAACATCTCAAATGACATCACTGATGACATCTCAAATGACATCACTGATGACATCATGACACACCAATACCAGTTACTACATACGCACTCACTGATTCCTACGTCTACACACACATTCACTCATTCACCCATACAATCACTCATACATACAGTCACTCATTATTACAACACTATCATATGCACTCATACACCTAGTCAGTCCTGTGAAGAATCAATCACACTTCGATTTCCTCATCTATACAGTTAAACACAGAACACCATACTTTTCACACATATACTAACACATACTTACTCTCTTATACAATCACTGATACAAGTACACATTGATATACACAGAGTCACACACCTCCCAGCCAGCCACACACACACTCAGTCTTCCATACATCCACTCATTCTTCAATATGTAAAACATATTTAAACTTTACAAAAACACACAGACACTAGATGATGTCATCAGTGATGTCATTTGAGATGTCATCAGTGATGTCATCAGTGATGTCATTTGAGATGTCATCAGTGATGTCATCAGTGATGTCACTGACCATGTCATGAATGATGTAATATGTGACATCATCAGCAGTGGATTGCGGGTGCGCGATATATAGTTAGTGCAACTAACTATATATGGAATTTCATTGGTTTTATGTCAATAAAATGTCCAGCTAACTATATATGGTCTCTAACCTATGGTTTTTTCAGTGAATTTTCAAGGTTTTGTAAATGCAAATTCCTAACTATATATGGTCTATAACCTATGGTTTTTTCAGTGAATATATATATATATATATATATATATATATATATATATATATATATATATATATATATATATATATATATATATATTACCTACTGGCGTTCGCCAGTAGGTATATATAGTTAGGATTATTTGTCTATGGAACTTTTGAAAATTCTATGTCTAATAACTTTGGCGTTTGTGGACGGAATCGGCTGAAATTTTCAGGAAAATGGCACATTTTGTTTCTGAGCAGCCCTTGAAAATTTGGGGGGGTTTCCTCAAGGGGGGGCCGAGAAAAAAGGGGGGTCCCAAAACGCGTTTTTCCCATGTTAATTTCCATAGGGCGGTTGGCCTCACTTTTAGCTCGAACGGCTGAATGGATTTGCACGAAACTTGGCAAAATTGTAGGGACTGTTAGCCCGATGTGCCTTTGCTATGTCTCAAGATATGTGCTCCAGTGGATTTTGAGAAATTAACATTCAAACAAGATATATATCTGTAACAGCGCTCCGGGCTGCGCTCCGGTCCGCTTACTTTTCGCGAAACGGAACTTTGCGATGCGAAGCTGATTGGCTCCCCGGTGTCTGTCAACATTCTAAACAGTCCGGAGCGGCCGCCATCTTATCTCTCGGTAGGATCGAGAGAGAAGAAGAGGTGAAAAACGAAGGGGGAATTTAATGAAAGGGGGCAAGGTATACCCCTCTTGACCCCCTAGGAATGTTGTTGGGGTTATTAAAGGGTCCCGTGGGGAAAATAAAAAAATATATATTTTTCACGGTAGAAGCGCTTCCCGGGCCGCGAACTGGGCCGCAAACTGGTAGCGAAACGGGAATTCGCCATTTTGTGCTTCGTTTTAATTAAATTACTAGGTATAAGGGGATGCGGGAGACGTATCCTAATCCCTTATGTTTTCTGAGGGTGGCTGAGGAGGCTCATATATGTTGATATATGTCTTCCAGCGGCTGTGCGTGTGCCATCTTGTCTCTCAAGGCTGATTGAGAGTTTGTAGAAAAATGGCTTCAGATTTTCCACATACTACTCTTCAACATTCTTCCTAAATGTAACAATGTGAGACTCACTAGGAGAACGGCTGTTTATCTTTCCTTTCAAAATGCTGCCAACAATATTTTCTGAATGGAAGACACCATCTTGTAGCATAAAGGGCCGAAATGGGTTCTGGTCTGGCCGATGGTTGGTGGAGACATTTTGACTATATCTTGGACCTGCCCGGCCTCGCCCAAAATGGCGCCGGTATAAATGGGACTCGTAACTCCTTGTTGTGTACTGGTTGAACAACCTTGATATCACGAGATATGAATGCAGTTTTGATGCTCATGGCGGGCGGGGACGAGAATTGATTGAATATTTTGACATCCCTATTGATATTAAGTTCTGATGTGTTATTGATTACTGTAGTATTGAAAGTTCGAATTAACGTCACCCATGGTACTTGCCCGCAAATGTATATCTAGAAATTTTTTTTGTAACTGGCCCTGTCGTAATTTAATTACAAAATGTACGTCCACCGATTCCGCAACTGTTAGACACCTTAGTTCTTGCAACCTAATGGCCCGCTCGTTACGTTCCTCTATAATGTAAATGTCTCCTCATCATATACGATTTCAGTTTGCTCCGTGGCCGGCCCACGTGGTTATAGGCCCGTATTTGTATACTGACATTTTCACAATAAAGGTTTTTAAAACAAAACATGGTAGTAGTATTTACATTGGTAAAGTTTTTACTTTTAGTCACTGTTTTCGAATCAGTAAAAGGCAAGTGAAATAAAGCAGTCCAATTACATGACGGATAAAAGGTATAATACGTAGGAATGCAGTAAAGATAAATGGTCAAGGGCAGTTGTGTTTTCCACTCCTGCAACATAAAGTGATCGATAAGAATCTGATAATCAGGCGTATCGGCGACTAAGACAGCAGGCCGAGTCTCTTTTACTTAACGGCTCCGTCATGGAACGAAGAAACGCCCTTTTTCTCGAAAAAGGAATATATTTTACTTGCAGGACAGTTGTAAATTTTCCGGGAAAGTACATTAGCCTGGAATATTATAACATATATGTTTAAAAAAAAAAGTTCGAAATCAATAAAAAGCGTATTTTTTAGGTCATATGACCAAGCTTTTCATTATTAAAATAACAAAAGTAAAATGAACCAATAAAAAGTTTTATTAACAAGTCACATGACCTGTTATGCTTACGTTAAGCGCTGCGCGCCGCGCCCCGGATCACTTCCGTTTGCGCTAACGCGGTGTGTCATATAACGCATTACGCGACAACGTAGGTCAAGAATATAGTCAAAATGTCTCCACCAACCAGCGTTCGGAACACAACCCCTTTCAGCAGTCCAAAAAGTTCTGTTAAATGACAACAGAGGGGACAGGCAACAAGAACCATCAGTCAAAGAGGGGAGGGCAAGTTCTTCTCTACCGGGTCATGTTGGGGCGCTACCGGAACTGATCGAATTGGTAGTCTACAGTGTTTCTGGATGTTTCAGACTAAAGCTGGCGTCAGCATGAGAGCACTACCATCTCGTAGGTCCGTCGTGGCCATTCCACGAGCAAACATGGCAGCCGCTCCCCACCAGAAGCCTGCGGGAGTCGGGGGCCCCCAAGACTTTTGTAGAATCTTCACGGCTGAGGGGACGCTTTCGAGAATGGGACCCAAGCCCTATCAGGGAAGCGTCCGAGTTCCAAGGTGTCCCAGGGCCATTTTAGTGGACCACGCCCAAATCTGAAGAGCCGGCCGCCATTTTGAGAGTCCTGTGGCAGTCGCTTATCGTTGCATCGCAAGAGCGGGAGCAACTCAACTACATGGTGAGCGAGACGCTGTAGTCGCAAGAGCGGGCGGTAAACAGCTGAATGGCGGAAGAGGAACAGTGTAGCAAAAGCAGGTGGAATGGCAACTAAAACGGTAAAGGGGCGCCCCACTACAGCGTGTCTTCAGGTCAAACGGATTGTGGGACAAGGTCCAGAATAGAAGAGTCATCAAAAGGCAAAAAGTTCCGCCGGACCCCGGGAGCCGGCCGCCTATGTCGGGGGCGATCTCAGGCTAAACCGGTGCTATAAGACTTGGGGAGGGGGTCGGAGCCAAGCGTCTTCTCCGAGTCCGTGCCATCACACCGCCCCTCGGGGGCCTCCGTCAAGCGGTTTAGGGAGGTACCATATCACATTGTTTTCAAATGCAGTCAGGTCCACAAACGACCCTCACTTACTTTGAGAATAGTGAAGCTGCAGTAGGTGGAAATAAGCTTCAGACAGTGTTACAAGCGCTGCTCAGAACTCTGAACTATGGCACCCAACATCCAGAACTTATGCCATTTGAGAATGGCAGTGACATCGAAGCAACTCAGGGACCAAATTTAGTTCGCCTAAAAAAGTTGTGAAGATTCATGAAAATTCTGTTACTTTAGAGAATGGTGAAAAATGGCATTTAAGTCGTTTAGCTCCGGCACAGCATCAGCATAAGCAAGTTTCTTTGGAAAACACAAAGAAATCTTATGGGCATTTTTGGTGTTTTGATGATACTAATGCTGATATCTCAGATTCTGTTCTAAATCCTGTTGACAATTCTAAAGAGGATAGTAATTGCATTCATGATGAACCTTCTTCTGCAAATGTTAATGATAATTGTATTCCTGTTAACCAAGATCAAGATCCTGTCCCTGTTCAGAAGTCTTCTTTTGGTAGATCTGTCAAAAGACCTGAGAAGTACAAAGAATTTTTGGTGTATAAATAATTTTTTTGTAATTTCTTTTTTGTTGTTAAAAAAAAACCAAAGAGGGGAAGATATGTAGTATGTTAGTTTATTATTTATTATATAGCTGTAAGTATCTCTTTCCCTTTAAGACTTGTGTATCCTTTGAATGCTGTCATGTTCCACATTCTAGTCATGTTGTCATTGAATGTTCTTGTTCTGAATATTACTGTTGGTCAGTTTCCTGTTGGCTGAGGATCTAACCAGACGTGCTTTATTACCTGTGAATAAATCCTCTGGAAACCTTTTATTATTGGATTCATTTCTTCACCTAAATACTACAATCCACTGGGCCAAAAGATATTACACTGTCCTCCAGCGCACCTGCATTTTGTGTGACCCTGGGAAGAGTTACTGGCCTTAAGCATGGGGATGGTTTGTCGGACTCAGTATGAGCATACAGCGTTGAGAAATGTGTAACCCATCTGTTAGGCTGTATATGGTGATGATCGGTGCTGTCTGTGCTACCTTGAAATAGTATATAGCAAAAAGCTCTGCTAACATTCAAAAAGTCAGTGTGTAATAGGTCTTGCCAGTTGTTGTCGGCCCTGTCACTTCTGGCTCTTGTGAGTGCCATTTTATCGTTTTGCTTGGCCTCTGCAATCTAGGAACTACAGCCTAATTCATGAAGCTGAATTCGGCTCGCAAAGGGCCAGATTCTGAGAATCTGGCCCTTTGCGAGTGAGATTTTTGCATTTGGGATTCATCATCCCAAATGCAAAAATCGGTAATTGCGTTTTCGCAAATTTGCAATGGATTACATTTAAGGAATCTCTATTTGAGATTCCTTAAATGCAATTCATCATCCATTTAAAAATTGCGAAATCGCAATTTCGGGCCGCTATTTACCGCGAGGTCAAACCTCGTGGTAAATAGCGATAACTCAGAAAAATGCTTTTAAAAGCATTTTTCTGAGTTGCATGTAGCACACACACATGTCCTTTGGACATGTGTGTGCGCAACCCCTGTTCATATTAGCATTTAAGGGGTGCTACAGGGTGTCCTTTGGACGCCCCTGGCACCCTTTCAATCGCTATCTTATTTGCGATTAGCTAATTGCTAATCGCAAATAAGGAATACTCCCCATTCATTCCTATGGGCAAAAGGCCATATATATATATCATACACCCCCCCCCCCCACACACACACAGTCATTTTTTGCTTTCTTGATAACTTTGGTGCCATTTGACTAATCTGCATGAAACATTGCAAAATGTTCAGTCTCTTTGGCTAGGTCATGAAAAGTGTGTGTGATCCCTCAAGCTGGGGCCAAGAAATGGGGGTTTCTAAAAAGTGCCACTTCCTTTATAATTCCTGTAGGAAATGTTGCTCTCTTGAACAGGAAAAAACGTCTGAACAAAATTGCATCAAATGCGGCTCAAAGTTAAAACCTTATTTAGAAAGCGTGTTTTTTTATGAATTGGTGCTAATCCGTTCAGTTGTTTTTTGAGAAATTAGCATTTAAAGTGGGGTTTGATTTGGGCAGGAAGGAGTTAACACCCCATAAAAGATAGAGATCTCTTTACTGTTGGATACTGTGGTACTCCCACAATACCAGAAAATTCTAAATATAGTCACTTCTGATTCCCTAAGAAAGATGTCACTCCCATTCACCGTTTTAGTACATCTGGTCACAAGAAGGTTTCACAGATCCTGAACAATCTAGTTGACTGGCTGCAATATTAGAGAAAATGTTGCAACTGCCATTGTAGGGCTCGAGGACTTGATATATGAGTTCATAAAAAAAGTTTAGGGAGGGCGTGTAAGGGGGCATGGTGAGCACACCTTGACCACCAAGCACATATGGGGTTATGAGATACCAAAAGGACCCTTCAGTTAAGTTAAAATACAATTTTTAAAAAGGTTAACCCTGGTACCGAGTTGCACTTGCTGTTCAACATAGGAGCCTCTCTACGTACGGCAGATCCTGCCACTGGAAGTGCAATATCCAAAACAATTTTTTTTTTAACTTAGAACAGTCTGGTCATAGACCAAATATCTCACAAAAGTTGGCAACACTTAGCAGAACATGGTTATTGGGCCCCCATTAGTATCCAAAAATCAAAAATCATTATTTGTTTCCTTCTTCCATCCTAGTAGGTAACTAGCACTGGGACAGACTCAGCTGTATGATGGAGTTCAATCAAGTATGAGCTGGTTAATTTCAGGGATCGAGATAAAATAAAAATACCGCAGGATAAAATTGAATGATGTTTCTTTTATTAGTAGGTACTCTGGGTATGGTTAAAAGGGAAATTACGGGATGTCTTTTAAAATGTATGATTCACACATACATTCATCTGTTGCCAACGTGTTTCGGCCCTTCTCAGTGCTCAATTGTGCCAGTAGCCTTCGTCAGGGCTGGGTAGACCCCTACCTAAAAAGCATCCATTCTCATATATTCATCTCATATAGTGGCATAATGATCACTAGCCTGTGTCAGTAGTGTGAGCTGATAAACCTATGACAAGTTTGAAGAAGGAGTTACCAAACAATGAGCTTAACATGTTCTGCACCATCATGTGTTCAAACACAAATGCACATGCAGTGTTTGAGGTCATTCCAAATTACAACAACACAGCAAAAATGAGACAACATGCGGCTAGGGCGGTCGATCTTGAACCTGGGGAACTGGGTTCGAGTCTCGGCAATGACGCTGAACATCCTGTGATTCTGGGCAAATCACTTAATCTCCCCATGCCTAACAAAAGTGAATGTGTCCTCATGTAATGCAACGGGAAACGTCGTTTACAATGCGGTGATAACATTGTGATGCTATTACATCGCGGTTTTCACAATGCAAGTCGTTACAACGACTTGCGCTAGATGGTGCTCTAGGACAAGGAATAGTATAATTTACTATCCAACTCTTTCCCTACTGGACTTAGATTGGAGTTGGAATAGTAAATTATACTACTCCTAAGTCCAACGCCCTCCAACGCAAGTCGTTGTAACGACTTGCGTTGTAAAAACCGTGCTATATTGTATCCCGCGATGTAAATGTATGCGTTGTAACGTCATACGTGCAATGCAACTGGTGCTATGTAAATTGCTCTGATACTCGATTCGGGTCGCGTTCGCGATATATAACACTATTTTGTGTATAAGGTGCAAGATACAGATGATCATATGGATACAGCGGAACATATATTGTGCCTTAGGCATAAAAACTTTAATGCCCTGTATGTATATGATCATAAATATGTAAGACAAGACACAGCATGAAACATGCCGAGTCATCTGTTTCCCTTCTTTTTATGGTGCATATAAGAACCACGGGGCTGGGAGACATTTCTTTTGCCCATATACTTAGCTGGAATGGACACACTCATCCTGTAAATAGCCTTAAAGCTCTTACACTTCATTACAAACAAGTAATTACTCTTAATTATTTGTAAATGAGCCCCGAAAACCACATATCATTGTGTAATGGCTGTCTTTGTAATACCTTCAGTTTTGTCAGAGTCATAGCCATTAACGAAAGGGATAATAGAGGTTGTGATGACCTGTTCATAAACAATTACACATGTATTCGGACTCATTCATCACACTGATATTTTAAAGTCTTTTAAAGTCTTGGTGGTTTTTAAATGAATGTTCTCCATGCGTAAATCAATTCTTCAATTCTTGACCTCCCACTTACTTTGTCATCGGAAGAGTGCTGTCAAAATAACCTATTTAGCCCTTATTTCACTGTAGTAAGCAGGCGGTATGAAATCATGTCCTGTTTTTAAAGGGAATACTCTGCTTGTTGCTTGTGCACTAGCTGTCATTGTGATGCATAGTTTCACATGACAACATGTGCCATTATCACTACAACTGCAGGGTTTCTTGGGGGCTGTAGTATCTTGGGCTGCTGTAGAGTGTCTATTGAGATGTGTTACCTTTGCAGATTGATTTATGTGTATTAAAATCGGTTCTCTTCTTTATTGTTGTATTTTTCAAATTAATTAAAGGGATATGTAGGTGGAGATAATATGTGAGTTGTCAATTCTGATGAATTGGCAATGGTCATAGACCAGATCCTTTGGCCAAATGTAATTGCAAAAGCAATACGCCATGTGCTGCAGGTAGGTTGGCTGTTTGTTGGTGGACTGGGGTGCAGGTCAGTTATGGGGGTAGTGTGCAGGGCTGGCCAGAGGTCAGGCCATGTGATCCACCCTCCAGTGCTCACAGCTGAAGCTGTGCACAGAGGAATTTTTCTGCCTTTTAGCAGTTGCACGTCCTGGCTCGACAACCCACGGCATCACATGGCTTAAAGCCAGATGCAATAGCACAGTTAGTCACTTGCAAGGGGTTGGGAGCAAGGCCTGGCTGGAGAGGTTGACTGCCAGTAGGGGTTGGGTGCCAGACCATGCACAGAGTGATGGTTGGGAATCTGTGGGGGTTGGGGTCAGGGCCGGGCCTGGGGCTAGGCCCTGCAAACAACCCCCACTGCGCATGTCAAAGGCTGTTCACAGCTGGGGTGGAGGATTGGCTTCTCATGTAGTGTTGAGTGTATGCTCAACTTAGAATATTATATATTTTTTAAATCCACAGATATTCACTGATAAAAATGAAGGTTAATATGATGTTATGGTAAGGTATGGTGATAAGATCTTAAGAATACTTTTAAAAAAACACACAAATTCACTGCGAAAAAGAAAAGTTAATGTTATATTATAATTAGGTGTTGAAATGAGATAAGATCTAACGTTTTAAAAAATGAAAGAACACTGACATTTGCTAGTAGTAGTTTAGTGAAATAACTATAGCATCACTCATAACATGTTAAATGACATGATTGATATCAATAATGACATCTCAAATGTGATTATTGGCTAAATCACTGATGACATCATCCATGATACTGCTATGCGCCTTAGTCCATAAATCTATATCTCATTAAAAAAAAAAGTGGTCACGTGTGACTGTGCACAGTGAAAGGTATAGGGTGCACTGTTTACTGATTCATAAGGTTTCGGGTCCAATTAGTATTCCATGTGCAACAAGGTGAGTTGAGGGCACCTGGTGCAGGTTGCAGATGCATGTTTCAAAGTAGGTTGTAGTATAAAGCCAAAGCCTGTTGCCAGAAATCTGTGAAAAAAGCTAAAATTTGTGTTCAGAATAGATTATCCACCAATGGGTGTATGGGCATGTACCATGTTAAATAGTTGTTATAGACGAATTGTATATAAAGTAGAGTTTATCCGGTGTGGATGTTTATTTCCAGAACGTCAATCAAGATTTTGAGGCACTGCACATTTTTTAATAATTTAGAATGTAGATATGACAAACTTAGATATGGTTTGAATGAATGAATGGATGGATGAATGAACGAATGAACGAACAAACGAATGTATGATGCATGGCTCTGGTGGTGTATTTTATAAAACTAAAGAGGGTTGTAGATAGGGCACGCTGAAGGTGTCTTGTCTTTGGCTAATACATACCTTTCAACTCACTAATTCAAAATTCCAGGTCATGTGGAGTCTTTAAGGGGTAATTCTACTGAGGTGAATAGAGAACAAACAATTTTTGGATGGTGTTCAAGGAGTAAAAAGTGGGTGACACCATTAAAATCTATGGAAATCTTTTTTTTGTTATGTGGATAAATGCTGGTAAAAAGCAGCTAAGATCCAACAAATGTGGGTGAGTTTACAGGTATGTTTTATGTGCCCTGCATATTGACAAATAGTATCGATGCATCCACCTCACCTTCAGAACACCCACCATCCACAGACACAGCACCTGCTCTCACGAAGAAACTGGATGACCAGCTCACCTCCTCACTTGGCAACTGTACCCAAACCACCACGGAAGACGACAACCCCAACACCGGAGCCCGAACTCTGCACAGATAGATCTCCGACAGCGCCAATACCATAGCCTCCCTCAAGAAGAAGAATGACACACACACCGAGAAAGACAGATGGTTTACCACTGAACTTCAAGAGACCAGACGCACAGGCAGCTACCACGAAAAGGCATGGAGGAACTTCAAACCCACAGAAGCCCACAACAACTTCAAAGACGCCTCCAACGCCCACCACCAACTCATCAGAAATACGAGGAAAACAGCGATTGAAGACAGAATCTCCACACACGCACACAACAGCAAAGAACTCTTCATCATCATCAAGGAGTTCGCCCAACCCACCAGCGAGTCTACTGACATTCCTCCCTCACAAGACCACTGCAACAAACTCAGCACCTTCTTCCACCACAAAATCACAAACATTTACGACATCTTCGACAAAGACAACCAACACACTGAACCCTCAACAGCCACCCACGACACCTTGAAGCCAATGATTGACATCTGGACAGCCCTCACCACAGAAGACACACTGAAGACGATGAAGTCAATCCACTCCGGGGCCCCCACGGACCCCTGCGCTCACCACATCTTCAACAGAGCTGCTGACACCATCGCACCCATGCTTCGCCACACCACCACCGCTCCCTTGTGAACACCTCTATCCCTGACGACTGGAAACATGCCAAGATCAACCCCCTCTTGAAGAAGCCCTCGGCGGACCCCACCAACCTAAAAAACTACTGACCCATCTCTGTGCTCCCATTCCCAGCGAAAGTCATCGAGAAAGCCATCAACAGCCAACTCACCACCTTCATCAAAGAGAACAACATGCTTGACTACTCCCAATCAGGCTTCAGAAAAAACCAGAGGACAGAACCTGCCCTCCTCGCCGCAACAGATGACATCCACTCCCTACTGGACAAAGAAGAAACAGTAGCCCTCATCCTCCTCGACCTCTCAGTGGCCTTCGACACAGTCTCCCACCACACACTAACATGCAGATTCCACGACGCAGGGATCCGGGACAAGGCCCTCGACTGGATCCACTCTTTCCTCTCTGGCAGAACACAGCGGGTCAGACTCCCTCCAGACCTCTCAGACCCTACACCAACCACCTGCAGAGTCACCCAGGGGTCTGTCCTCAGCCCACGCTCTTCAACGTCTACATGGCTCTGCTCGCCCCCATAGTCTGAACCCACGGACTCAACATTGTTTCATACACAGACGACACCCAACTCATCCTCTTCCTATCCAATGAACCCAACACAGCCAAACACAACTTTCAAGAAGGCATGGAAGCTGTTGCCAAATGGATGAAAAGCAGCTGCCTACAACTCAACACAGACAAAACAGAAGTACTCATCATGGGCCCACACCCTGATACCTGGAACGACACCTGGTGGCCCCCCACGCCCTCGGAAGCCCACCGACCCCCATGGACCACGGACGCAACCGTGGAATCATCCTGGACTCCAAGCTCAAAATGGACAGCCAGATCAACTCCACCATATCCTCCTGCTTCCACACCCTCCACCTCCTGTGTAAGACCTTGAAATGGATCTCCCTCGAGCACAGAAAGACCGTCACTCAGGCCCTCGTCACCAGCAGACTCTACTACGGCAACGCACTCTACGCCGGAATAAACAAAACCCTCAACTGCAAGCTACAAGACATCCAGAACGCTGCCGCAAGACTGGTCCTCAACCTGACAAGACATCTTCCAGCACCTGTGCACACTTCACTGGCTCCCCATTGAGACTAGAATCACCTTCAAGAGCCTCACCCACGCTGATAAAGCCCTCCACAACACCGGACTAGCATACCTGAACAGCCGACTGAAATTCCACTCTCCCCAAAGGACCCTACGATCAGCCCAGCACTCCTACGCCGTGGTCCCCCGCACCAGAAAGACGAGATCGGGAGGCCGCTCCTTCTCCTTCCTCGCAGCCAGACCATGGAACGCCCTACCGCTCCACCCCAGACAGACATCACTCCCCATCTTCACGAGAAACCTTAAAACTTGGCTCTTCGACAGACCCCCTCCTTGATGGACTGGAACCTGCACCTCCCCTCCTCCCCAGCGCCTTGAGACTTTCATGGGTGAGTAGTCACGCTTAAAAAACATGTGATTGATTGATTGATTAAGTCTATTATCAGTTGTTTGGTGCTAGAAATGGACACAGGTATAGCTTGCTGAATTACTTCCAGTCTACAAACTCCATAGCATACTGTCACAATAAGTTGAGGATGTCATAAGTGATATAATTTGAGACGTCATCAGTTATGTCATAAATAACATTATTTAACATGTCATGAGTAATGTAATGTATGACGTCACCATAAGCGGTGAAGGAAGAGGCGCAAGATATATTTAGTTCACCAAACCCAACCTACCTAAAGTGAGAAGGGCATATTATCAAGGGCCTTAATTCATGTGTTAGCGACCTTTTCCGGTTGCTAACGCTCGAATTAATTATCGCCCTATTATCAAAGCGTCGCTAACTCCGGTTAGCGATGCATTTCATGCGCTATTCATCGCCCCCACGCTGGGGGCGATGAATAACGCTAATTAGATGCAGGGTGGGCGTTCCCACGTCCAACCACATGTAAAATGTGGTTGGAGGTGGGATTGCCTTATTCACAAGGCAGGCCTTGGGAGAAGGAGACCTGCGATAAACATGTCTATCGCAGGTCTCCCAACGCCTGCTTTTAGTACGTGTTAGGCATTGCTAACATGAGGGGGTTGATCATAAAGCTGAATTCACCCCCCCATATCATCAAGGCACACATTAGCGCGTGAAAACAGCGCTTGTTTTCACGTGCTAATGAGATCTATCGAAGATTTCACATCGCCTGTTGGCTTTAGCGTTGAGAATACGCTGCTCACAGGCGATGTGAAATCGGCGATAGATTTTTCCACGTTATCAACGCTGTGCGATATTTTTTGCACAGCGTTGATAATATGCCCCACAGTTTATTTGTGTGTTTACACGTTAATTCTAATCCTATTTCAACACCTAACCATAACATCAATTTAACGCATGATTTTTTCAAGGTATAAAAATATACAATACACATGAGGTGTTTAATTTCACCAGAACAATTACTAAATAGTGCAGCTTGACAAAATAGCCACCAGGTGGCAGTAAAACGCCACGAATAATAAAGGATTGACTCCACGACCGTAGTTACAGTCCCAGAGGCTCTAACTGCTCCATATCGTAGAATCTGTCCTGAGACTTAGTACGAACAGTACGGAGGTGCAGAGGGAACATTCACGTATTTTTTTGTGTATCCTGCATAAAAAATAGTGGCAAACTACCCTTGCACTTCAAAGCCATCTTTTTGGCTCGACTTCCTTTCCCTTGGCACCCGTGCCTGACCTCAAAGTGCTCCTCTCCATTATAGAGAATCCTTTTCTCCATGACTTTGGAAGTGCCTTCCCAGTGTGTTCTGCCATTCATTGCAGTATTATCCTTCTACCTGTGTTTGGTACTCTTTTGTAACATGCACACGTCACTTTTCTCTTGTAACACACTGTTTGCTACCTCTTACATTTTGTTTGCTTTACTTGCACAAGTGCCACCATAGACTACGTAATGTTTTTTCTTGTGTTTGAGTGTCTGCCATATATTGCCGTATTATACCTCTACTTGTACTTTGTATGCTTTTGTAACCTGCACACATCACTTTTCCTCCTGTAATGCACCGTTTGCTACCTCTTGTATTTTGTTTGCTCACAATTGTCACTTTTGCCTAATGTAACGTAACGTTTGCTTTTGCAATTTGTTCACTTGTGACGTTCTCCTCATGTATCCGATCTGTTCCTTTTGTACAGCGCTCTGACACCTTCGGGTAAAGTCCGCGCTACATAAATACGCATAAAATAAATAAATAAATAAATAACACCCTCTTCTCGACACTAATCTCCACATCCCACTAGTGCTAACGCACCGATTGTCAGTACTGAGTGCCGTAAAAATACAATCAAACAAAACAAAAAACTAGAGCGGTGTACACGGTCTAGTTAGTCCCTCAAAGTGAAATAGTACAGCACGCGCTGCGGATGACTTTTATGTGGGGTTTTCAACGGATCGACACGTAAAGCAGCTGAGGCAGACGTACTTAGGGGCAGATTTATGAGGCTGTTGCGCCTCTTTGCGCCGCAATTGCGTCACTTTATTTGACGCAACTGCGGCGCAAACAATGCGCCCTATTTACAACGTGACGCATCTAGGAGATGCGTCACGTTGTAAAGCACTGCGCCATAAGGAGGCGTTCCTGCGCAGGGGGGGGCGTTCATGCGCAGGAACGCCTCCTGAAAGTGGCTGAGTGAAATCTATGAGATTTCACTCAGTCACTTTCAGGGCAATGCTGCGTCAAAACCCTGCGCCTGCTTGAAGCAGGCGTAGGTCTTGACGCAGCATTGTGCACATGGTGTACCCCGGAGCCTCGCTGGAGCTGCGTCGCGCTTGCAACGCAACTCCAGCAATGCGCCACATTTCCGGCACAGATGCGTCACGCAACTGTGCAGTTTTTGCACCATGGTGCGCCACATTATAAATGCGGAGCACCATGGGTGCCGTAGCTGTGGCGCACGTTAACTGGCGCATCCCTCGGGATGCGCCAGTTAACATAAATCTGCCCCTTAATGCGATGTATTTCAAAATCACAACACTTGATCGAGTGAGGTAGCTAGGATTCAGTGTAAGATCTCCCGCTCTAAGGGGCAGATTTATGTTAACTGGCGCATCCCGAGGGATGCGCCAGTTAACGTGCGCCACAGCTACGCCACCCATGGTGCAAAAACGGCACAGATGCGTGACGCATCTGTTCCGGAAATGTGGCGCATTACTGGAGTTGCGTCGCAAGCGCGACGCAGCTCCAGCAAGGCTCGGGGGTACACCATGTGCACAATGCTGCGTCAAGACCTACGCCTGCTTCAAGCAGGCGCAGGGTTTTGATGCAGCATTGCCCAGAAAGTGACTGAGTGAAATCTCATAGATTTCACTCAGCCACTTTCAGGAGGCGTTCCTGCGCAGGAACGCCCCCCCCCCGCCCCTGCACAGGAACGCCTCCTTATGGCGCAGTGCTTTACAACGTGACGCATCTACTAGATGCGTCACGTTGTAAATAGGGCGCATTGTTTGCGCCGCAGTTGCGTCAAATAAAGTGACGCAATTGCGGCGCAAAGAGGCGCAAAGAGGCGCAACGGCCTCATAAATCTGCCCCTAAGAACGTGAAATACACGCCAGGCCGCATCTCTTACCACACAACACTATCAACCCACATGCATACGTAAGGAATCCTGGAGAAAACTACTCGGTGATATATCTATGAACAATGATTCATTTTATTTTCTTGTGCTTGCCTTTTTTTGTATTCACGTTAAGTGAAAAGTACAGCTGTTCCTCAAAGGCGAAAATGGTATTCTATAGGGAGCGCCCAAGCTGGCAAAATGCTGTGGTTCCTGGAACACTGAGGATTGTCCCTGTATGGAAAACAGCACTCCTGGTTTTAATGTAATCCCTGCTGTGTGAACTGATTAAATGGTCCCCAGGCTCAGTGACCCTGTAGGCACAGGCACACTCAACACAGCAAATGTTGCTTGGCTGAACTGGTGATATGATCCACAAATAAAAACCACCATTAGGCTGATAGACAGTGGGTTCCTTTGGAACTGGTAGGCGTTGGGCCATTCGTTCCTGAGAACAGCCGAAGGGAGTCACATGGTTGATTTAGCTGTGGAGAAATAATGCTCTTGGGTACCAGACCAGACCCTTCAGCAGTGTAATATCTCAAGAGGTTCTTTCCAGAATGACCTGAAAGTCCTGTTGTGGAAAACTGTGATGCCAGAGAAATGGATGCGTGCACCCCGCTGCAAAATAATGTGATATTACTTTGGAAGGCCCCTAAATGGCACTGGAAATGTTTATTTATCCTGGCACTCTCAAATGTACAAGTCTTAGCATTTACTAAACGTTCTCAATGGCTGCCCTTACTTCCGGTCCGTCCATGTTTGTCTGACCTGGGGCTTCTACCTGCAGCTCAAGACCCTCTGAAGGACATAGACTGGTACTATTACCAGTGCTTTAAATGGGCCGGTATTCACCGCTCTGAGTACCGGCACTTCTCTGCTTCCAAGGAGGGTACCGGTTCTCATCAAAGGTAGGCTTATTGTTGGTGGTGCTCACGAGCACAAACGACTGTCTGACAGCCAAAGCGCCTCTAGCTCAAGCTGAGCCACCTCTAATCAATTCAGCTTCGCTCATCTGCATAACGTGCGTGGTGGATGTTCGTGGTGTTCCCCACCACGCTGTGTTTGACAGAGCAGGGTCCATTCAGGCCCTGAGCTGTCAATCACATTCACACCATGGTGTGCATTTGTGCACACACTCGAATCCAGGCATCCCGCTGACAGAGGCAATTAAGAAAGCCAAGGGAGATAAGGGATGTAAAATGGCCTTCATCCCACCTGAGTTTTTTGTGTGAGTGTCTGTCTGCTTGTGTCTGGGTGTTTGCCTACTTGTGTGCGCATGTTTGTGTGTGTGTGTGAAAGAAAAGAGAGTGAAAGAGGGAAATAATTCAGACACTAGGGAGGGATTTTAAAGGACATTCTTGGAATGCTTGTATGTCTTGTCCATAGCCCCGCCCCTAGCCACGCCCACTTGCTACACTCAGCTCATTTTTAGAGTACCTGCACTTATTTTTTTCCATTTAAAGCACTGACTATTACCTCCCCCCTCACTCCCTACAGTAGGGCAAAAGATTGATGTATCTCAAACAAACTTTCAAATGAAGAGGATAGAAAAGAGAGCATGAATCAGCCAGGGGGAGCAACCTCATATAATCCCATGTGAAACTGGGATGTGGAAAAAGGGGTCTGGCACTGAGGTGTAAATAACTAATGGAAAAGCCAGTGTCAATATCGCTTGAGCTAATGTCTAAATGCCCTAGGCTCATTGGCCTCATTTACTCTGCCAAAGTAATATTCAGAAGTGTACTGCTTGTCGGCATCCGTATATATCTCAATATAGAAAAGTGTGCTTGCTTAATACTCATTATCACAAAAACTATGGTAAATTGGATATTTAGGCACTGGTTCTGAGTTTGTCAGAATTCAGGTGCTTTTTATCGCACCAGATAAATATTCATAGCCGTGTTACGTTATTTGTGGGTTGTGATAAATAGCAGCTATTACGAGTTTCTGGGGACTAACGTGGATTTTGGTGCTTAGGGCAACACAACCTGCATAGTACAGTAAATAAAGCACACTCGTCCACTGTTAAAACTGCTGAAATTTAATGAAGGGTGAGTTATTTAATACACTAGGAATTCTGACCCCTCCTTAAATTGGATTTGTGCAGAGGTCGGAAAACACAGACTCACTCATAATCAGGGTCATAGGCACGGCAATGGAATTATGCAACAGGGGAGGATCCAAATATGCAACAGGCTTGACATAATTATCCCCCAAGAAGAGCCAAATTATGCAGCATAATGCAGTACATTTTTTAAAAGTGTTACCTGATTGTTTTGTAATTTTTACAGAAGGTAACACTGTCTGGGATAAGCGTTCACCTTATTAGTTGAGTTTCTGTATTTGAGTTTAACACTTTAATACAGAAATACACAACATAAAGATGACCAGTCTACCTTTGAGAAGGGTCTTCTGCTGTGCAGGAGCACGAAGCCTTGTTTTTAGTAACTTATTATCTAGTTGAGATAGAAATTATTTATTTTGCTAAAATCTGCAGATTATTCAGCAGATGATGTAATATGTTGCAAGTGTGGTAAATCCATATTTATATGGAAAATGTTGCAGCTACAGAATCATTTAAATCCAGTGGCCCTGGTGATAGTGTGTAAACAATACAGTATGCATTCATGGGCATTACACAGAAAGATTACTGGTGAATACATTTTTGTGTTAGATTCACCCCACATTTACCCTTCCACCCATGTGCACTTCTAAATAATAATGCAAATGTGGTAATAAATGACATGCTATAGTTTGCACATTTGCATACATGTTTTATGCCATATTTTCATGTATACGTGTTTAGAAAGGTATTTAACCAAACCAGAATGTAAAGGGTTAGGTTTGTGCAGAAAGGCTGAATCACACTGAAGAGGCCTCATGAGTATAGGGATAGTTGTTTCCCTGTGCAAAGTAATTTGTACATACAATTTTTTGTTCAGTTAACAGTGTTTTCTCATGTCAGTGTTGCTGTACTGTGGCAATGCCATTAAGTATAATGCGGTTACCCTGTGTCACTCAGAACCGGAGTATCCAGTTATGAGCTACAAACAGTTCTGTTGGGTGAGTAAAATCTCTTCAGGGGGATTTGTAAAATAATCTTTTTCATTAAACAATAAATATTCGATGGGCCTATAACAATCCCTCAGACATGTGTGAAACTTCTACTGACTCAATTAAAACACATCTTTAAAGAAATTGATATCTAAAAACCACTGACAAAATCCATTTATTCAAAGTATCGATATCTACGGAGACCGCCCCAGTAAAGATCTGAGAAGTTGACTTTAGGTCCTTAAAAAAGTTAGAAGAGTTCATCTTTAATCATTTCTGTGTCAGCTAAGAGGTGGGCTCGGTTTATGTCTTATTAAGAGATACATACCTCAAAATGGACTTCGTAATAGTGGTTCATACTAAATGGAATGGTATAGAAACTGTTAAATGATTTAAATGAGAGATAATGATATCTAGCCTATGCCCTGCCCAGTGACTAGGAAATAGAACACAATGAGACAGTTCAAATGCCTTTAATACACCCAAAATATTGAAGGATTGTAGATGTTTAGCACTGTCAAAATCGATTTTAGGTCACTTAGAATAGAGAGATTAAGAGTACTGTTTCACACACTGCATTTAATGCCACCTGTCACTCTCTCTAATGTTACAACTTGTACTCCGTCTTCTTTACCGATGAATGTAGGTGAAAAAGAGGCAGTGGCGGCTGTCACAAACAAAATGTGGTGGCGGGTGGGGAGAGTACGGGTGAGTGTTAGTAATAATAAAAAAAAGAACTTCCCTGGAGCCGCGAGCTACCTCCAGTGTTAGTCCTAGTTTCCTCTTCCTGGTCCCACCAGCCCCAGGGACAGACTCCCATGCAATCCCTAGCGCTGGGATTGGCCTGAACTGGCTGGAAAGACACTCCGCACAGATCAGGCAGTCTGTGGGGTTTATCTAGCAGTCGGGCTGGAGAAACCTAAGTGCGCATGTGTGTTTTGGTTGGCCTGAGACAGCTGGCCAAACACATATGCGCATGTAGGGAGTGCACAAGCACTCCTCTTACCCCCTTCCATGCAGCCCCACTGCCTGCACAAGCAGGCTCAGAGCCAGCAAGCAAAAAATAAAATGATGCTAGAAATGTTATTTTTCATTTGCTGGCTCTGCACCATTACAGAGGAGCCGCCCCTGAAAAGAGTCCCTCTGATCTAACTGCCCCATCTCCTTCCTTACCTTCTGGGTGCACAACAGAAGGTCAGTCGACTACAAGAGGATCTTTGGAAGTGAGTGTATGACACTTTTCCTCCACCCTCCATGTGCTGAGTTTGAAATATTACATGCAGGAGCTCTTATCCCTGCTTTCCCTTTCCATTCCGTCCCTCCTTTCACAGATGAGCTGCGGGCACAATGCTGACAGACCATTTTCCTCTTTTCCATGTAGGGGAAGAAACAGCAATGGGGAATCAGAGATTTAAACACAATGAGTCCTCACCGAAACGGACTACTGCCCACACCATATATCACCACATGGTAAAGTGACGTGTAAATATCTGAAACAGTGGGCGGGATTCACAAAAATGGATGGAGAAAAGTCCTTTCCTGAACACGGTACCTTTGATACAGAGGGATTAGGGAATTTGCAAAAGAATTAAGTTAATCGTACATAGAGACAGAATTAAGGCCAAAGAGTAGCAGTTGTTTTTAAAATTATATAGGGAGACCAATATGCACAAACATGAATCCCACGTCTATGGTATAAAAAAATACACAGGAAAAGCTGGAATACCAGAAAAATCACGTGAGGGTCAGTATTAGGGCTTGTGCTCCTACTACTTCGCCTACTCCCTATTAATTCCCCCAGGTAAGATAAAAGGAAAGAGAAAAAGAGTGGGAACCCAAAAACGGAGAATTTGCTGGATGTTTTTGCCCTGCTGGCCAATGGGGTTTCAGTGACAACCACAGATTCTTCTGAAAACCGAGCATTACCTGCAAAATTGATGGCACAAAGAGCAAAAGGAGTGCCGCAGTGTGAGTGAGTGACAGTAAGTAATACAACAAGCATTTGCAATGCAATAGGTCTCGCATTTACGCGAGTTTGACCTATTGGCGTTGTAAATGACAATGGCTTTTATTTATGTTTCAAAAAGCAAAACATAAATAAAAGGCAATGTCATTTACAATAAAAAAAAGCTCAAACCCACGTTAATGCGAGACCTATTGCATTGCAAATGCGCCAATGTATGAAGAGGGATGGAAAGCCCCCATAAATAGACTTATTTTATATATACGTTTGTGGAATCCCCAATTGAAAGCTAAAAAATATGATAATTTGTGTTATAAATTGCCACAAGTTTCAGCTTTTAAAACGTAGGTCGTTTGACGGCACGTGACGGAGACGAAAAATAGTCTGAGAATAAAGGGGCATATTACCAAGGGCATTATTGCTGCATTAGCAGGACTTTTTCCCGCTAATGCGGCGATAATTTTATCGCCCTATTACCAAGCTGTCGCTAACACCAGTTAGCGACAGCTTGTAGGTGATAGCGGGCATTTAGGGGCCCACTTTGCATATCTGCGATAATTATCGCTAATGACATGCAAAGTGGGCGTGCCAAAATGTTAGCGACTGAAAAATAGTTGCTAACATCTCTAACTCCTATTAACAACTTTTGGAAATATTCGCGCTAAGCGCGAATATCTCCAAAAGCTAACGCCTGCTAAAAGCAGTTCTTAGCCATGTTATCCAATGGAAGGTGGATAACATGGCTAAGAGCATTGTCACGATAATGCATGAATATCGCTGATTTTTCAGCAATATTCATGCATTTCGCAGGATTTTTACCGCTTTTGAGATAAACCTTGATAATATCAAGGTATCTCAGCGGTAAAAATCCTCGGTGCTCGGCGATATTTTGTTCCCGCTAACCAAGCAATAGCGATAATTATCCCTATTGCTTGGTAATATGCCCCAAAGTTGTTGAAAAGGGATGTTGGAACGACAAGGTAAAATCTCACAATTGTTTTAGCAGTTTAGAACTACACGCTTTAAACTTTATTTCTATCTCATTGTTTAAGTATCAGGTTCCTAACCTACAATACAAAATGCAATACATTTACTGCTTTTATTTTGTTCACGTTTGAGACAGACAATTTCAGCACCACAAGGTCTAAACAGACACATTAGTCTTGTTAACATAGAAATATGTTAGCCTTCCAGTTATTGCTTCTCTCTGACACTCTGCACCGCTCTGTCCTCAACAGTGCTCTCGTTGCTCTTTGGTGCGGGACATTCTGGCCTTAAATGAATCTTGTACCACTGCTACAGGTGGCGCTCTGGCGCCCACGGTTCAGTCTCGTTGCCCGTGCAATGGGGGTGTGTCTACATCTCGCTGATGACAAATACAGCAGCTGAGATTACGGTGGCAGGCGAGGGAAACTCATCGGATTGTAAGAGACAGCTGGCCAGTGTAGGGGGCTAGAAGAGTAGCGACAGGGAAGACCTCAGCGCACACACACCGAAATTCTGTCATTAGAACTGAGGCGCTCTCCTGCACAGAAACCTCGAACAGAGTACCTCTTAATTCAGATACCCGTTTCCAAAGAGACCATAACACACTCTCTTAGAAAAGAGACACCTGCATAGAGAGACCACCAGACACAATCACCTTCTTACAAAGAGACACTCCTTATCAAACCCGGCTCAGAGACGACTAAGGCTTGCAAAGAACCCTTAGTAAATACCCCTGATAAAAGACAGCTCAGTCAAGAAAGTCCCCCCAGCATTGATACCCTCTGCACAGTGAGACCCTCCCTAACAGAGACATAATCGAACAGTTTGAGACCACAACAGATTATAACCCAAAACACAAACACAGCACCGCCTCTTAGAATTCTGAACGGAGATACCCACCTCCCCGCTCCAGTAGAGAGAGGCA
Organism: Lissotriton vulgaris; assembly: GCF_964263255.1. Lineage (NCBI taxonomy): Eukaryota > Metazoa > Chordata > Amphibia > Caudata > Salamandridae > Lissotriton > Lissotriton vulgaris. The sequence continues at coordinate 1,245,584,520 of NC_141687.1, read as the reverse complement.
AACCTCCCTGGGATCTGCAGTGGAGAAACAGTAAAAACCGGCAGCTCCCATTAAGAGAGATCAGGATACTCACTGTGATGAACTGCCGAGAGGTTTACCCGAACATGGAGCGCAGGGACGCATTTGTGATCATGCAGAGAGATATAGTGCACTGATCAGAGAAACAGCCTGGTCCCAGGGCCCTGACAATGGCCTGAGAGAGAGACCCGGGTAACACTGGGAGAAAATGCCGAGCGACACCCTGGGGAATCCCCAGAGACCCCGGGGAATACACACGCAATCTGCACCATTTGGATGTACTGGAAGAAACTGCACACCGAGACTTTAAGCAGCCCTGAAGCATGATCTCCTATCAGGACTTCGTCCAGGGCAATTCATTGCGACATTGGCAAAGTTAGAATACACAAGAAGAAACCAGTGGTGTGTGCGCACCACCGAGGATCGGGGGCGAGGGAGCGCGGCAGAGAGGCGAACGCGCGCTGCTGCGCATAATAGACATCGATGGGAATGGGCGGAGCAAAGGCAGGACATGCGCCAGCTTTTGCCCAATTGCGTGCCTTATTTTTTTTCTTAAAACACGCTAAAGCCAATGGCAGCCAGCGAAATCAAAACCACACGCACAAGCGTGTGGTCAGCTTTCAGAACCCCTTACATGAGGTCTCGCGCTGCACGGACATTGCTGCGGACTGCAACGCTAGGTGCGAGACCTAAAAAGCACGTGGATAATTAAGCAAGACACAGACTCCACTGTTCTGAAGAGGTCTAGACATAAAATGTGCATTCGCTGCCAGTTGAGGTCAGAGATCCCCTTGAGCACAGTCCCAGCATTATTCAAGAAAACCTATAAAGGACAGCCTATAGATTGGCTAGGAGAGTCTTCCCCTCTCCTCACTCTAACAATGTTATCCGGGAGCTGTAGGTGCTACCTTTTTGTGTAGGGATAGTTACTCAATGTGAGAAGTCAGCTGATGGCATTATGTATTAGGTGGCAAACTAAGAGGCTAGAGGAATTAGTAACCATTACCAACCAGGAATTAGTAACCAATACCAACCACCTTGTGGCTTTGCAGGAGAAAAAGAAACAGAATGTTGAGTCTAAACTGATGTCTTTGAAATTGCAGAACATGAAGCAAAGTGTAAAAGGAGGGAGCCAAGAGGGAGATGGAAGAGCAGGAAGAGGCAATGAAAGTTGGAGAGAAGCCCTGAGTACAGGAGGGTCATGTTATGAATGTGGTCGACTGGGACATTGGAGAAGAGGGTGTCCCCATCCTGTTTCAAATGTATCAGGCCTTGCTGACCCACTCAAACTTAACCAAATGTACACAGAACTCTTACTCTGAAATATAGGAAAATAAAAAAAAACATATGAGTTTCCTTCATTATCTGCCTCTGCGTAGCCCATTGACGCAGCTGGTATTTCAAACCAGTGTGTTCCCCAGTACAATTCTAACTCTGTCCCCCCTCCCCCTTGGTCCCATTACTGATAATCAAGCTTCCTTACTAAGTCCTTCTGCTCTAGCCAATCTGATGGGTTGGGATATACTCTGAAACTCAACTGAATAGTGTTCTGTAGCTCTGATGATATCTACCTCAACATGCCCCAGCATGTCACCAATGAGGTGATGGCATTCCGCTAAGAAAATGGCAATGGTCAATCTTTTGCAAAGAGCGCTGAAATGCAATCCGACTTAACCAATTTACTTTCCCAGGTGCATTCCACATTGTTATCCATAGGGGCCAATAATGAGGGATTCATGTCCTCAATGGAACTAGTGGAAATCAAGATCAATCCACAAAAGAAACTGCCACAAACCCCTCGTACCCACATAACATGTGGAAATTCACTCTTCCTTTCAAACTCCCTCTTACCTTTCGATATTCTTTCCATGATATTCTTGTAGATCAGGATTCAGGGGGTCGATATCCAGCAGTACAACTTAATTCTTCCTAATCCTTCAGTCTCTCTGATTCTGCCTCTCACACCCCCTCTCAGTCTACCTTTCTCACTCGTGCTCCAATTAATGCTGCCATGAGCATATCATTTAAGGCTGCCTCTCACACTTTTTGGCCTCCCCTTCGGCTGTGGATCCTGCCGAGAGGTACCGACGGAGAGAGCGGGGCCTCATTCTCCGAGCCGTTGCCGGGTGAGGTGAGGCTTGACTCCCACACATTGCTGGGGACTGCATCCTCTATCAGCAATTGGTTCAAGAGGATACGGTAGGATGGTCTAATTGACCACATTTACTGTTGACAGACTTATTTTGGTCTGACACCTCACTTTTTCTTTGCACTATCAATAGAGTTTATCTTTGCAGTAGCAATTTCTATACTAATGGCCCTGAAGAATGCCGGTGTAGTGTCACCTTATGGCAGAAACATGTTGGACTTATCAACCACACAGCAAAGTAGACAGTGATTTTGTCACACTGTTTTGCACCCTTTTTTAATATGACGTCCAGGTGAATAATAATAAAGGGATCTTTCTTTTGCCTTGACCGTCATTTTTATGTCACTCACTTATTTTTCACTGCACTGCACTGTACCAGCACCGCCAGTGTCGTGGACACTTCCATCTTGTGAACCACAATAGTGTGATATCTAGCCAATTCATCTGGGCATGGATACACCAATTGGGTTCTAGATGTCCTACATGACGAGGCTCCGCCAAAAGGGTGGGCTGATAGGATCTCTATCGTATATCTAATGTCTTTCGACCACTTGGGTCTGGTTCAGTGCAGTACCAGTGCTTAGTTTTTTCACTGAAGACCTTGAGGACTTAGCTTCTTTTTTCAGACCTTCAAGTTCTTTTTGTTCTTTATAGTTCTAATAGGGGTTTTGGACTTGGATGGTCTATAAATATATTCCCCTTGACCCTCCTTTAATAGTTGTTTTTCTGCCTCTCACACTCACCCTATTTCTCTCTCTCTCAAATGGTGCTTCTCATTCTCCCTCTAATGCTGCCATTCAAATCGCCTCACATAATGTCATTCTCATTTCTTCTAGGACTGCCTCACTTTTCATGTGGTGTTACTAGGCACGCTCCCCTTATGCTGATTGCTACTCACACTCTCAAATGCTGGCTGTCCACCTAGTGCCCACATTTTAATGTTGCCTCTTACGCTAGTTCTGAAGTTGCTCTTACAATCCCTCTCACAGTGCCTCGCACACTTCCTCTGCAGCCTCAGTTTGCAGCCTCTCTCACTCTCTTTGATACTCCAGCACTCAGCATCTATTTTGAGCGTGCATCCATGATGTTCCCTCTTTTTGGCACATCTTGGCAGGGATTTAAACCAATTTTATTTCTGTCTTCCAAAGAGCTGGCCGAGGGTTTCGGTGTGAAACGCCCCCCCTCCTCCCCCCCCCATCCCATCCCATAATTGGATACATCAGCCTCCCGCCTTCATTCATCATTTGGCAGCTGTAATTTAAAACATATTGGTTTCTCCAGTGTTCATAGCTTGCATATTTCTGGTCACGTTCCTCCCCTAAACTCGAATATAGACAGGGTATAGATTCTACATAGAGTGACATCTTATAAAAACATATTCCAGAGAGTTTGTCTCACAGACATTTTTCTGAGGCGTGCGTGCTAGGAAAGGGAAAGGTCATCAAGTCCCAGGAGCTGAAACGTGCCAACAGCCATTTTGTTTTACTTGGTTTGGGCCTGCTGCTGACGCCCTCCCAGCCTTGTGACTTCAGTCACCCCAGGGACTCGCTTGCACTTAAAACAAACAGCGCATGGCAGCTCTGCACAGACTTCTAGCCAGAGTTCAAGGAAACTAATCATTTGCATGTGCTGTGGATGTCTTGAGGGGCAAGTTCAACAACACCCTGTAGACCCGCCCCCAATCCCACTACACACTTCGCTGGCTGCAGCCTAGCTTTCTGCACAGGATGAAAGTAATCAGAGCATGAGTCAGGGTACACGAGGGTGAACGCCATCCACCCTGCCAAGAATTTGGGCCCCACTGAATTATATGCTGAACTTGTCCTGGTGTAATTTCCAAACACCGGGACACTTTCAGCAGCATCTGCACGTTGTCTGCTTTCCATCTTCAACAAGCAACACTGTGCAGTCCAGGGACTGGGTTTTCTTATTTAAGACCCATAACAAAGGCCTAATTTGAGGGTTATCAGGCCTCCTTTTGTTCAAGTCTCTTGGCTGGGAGCAGTCAGGAGCCTCACACCTGATGCCAAGGAAGCGGAGGGAAAACAAAGGCTGACACCTTGTTAGCACTTCACACATACTTAAGAGAGGCAGCTTTTTACTTTGTTCAGTCCCTTTTTAGGAGATATGCATGCACTGTAAGAATGTCAGATGTGGTGTTCTTGCATTTATATAGAGCTTACTAAACCAGAGGAGGCGTTGAAATAATTAAAGTACCTCTATTTTTTCTTATATAGCCCCACTGTTCCCAATGCAGGGTGTCAGAGCGCTTTACATCAACACGTGCATATTACATGTCCAATAACTTAAATACGTTTGTAAATGAATGTACAGGATGTGTTACATCAAACTGAGGGACTGCAAGGTTCAGAAGTCACATATCATCTTCCATAGCTCACAGGGCTATTATCCTCGCAATGAGCTCAAACATACATATGATAAATCTGCTAAACATATATGTGAGGGCTTTAAATATGATGCCACTTCCTGTAAAGTTGTGGCTTGTGATGCCACTTTCTATGATGTCAATTACTGTGATGGCATTTCTTATATCATGCGTCGTGATGTAGCGTTCCATGATGTCACTTGCATACTGCCTAACTGGGTTAGTCCCCCTACTTCTTTTTTTAGGACTTGTGCCCTGTATATAATATTATGTGTAGAGTTCAGTCAGCATATCGGACCTTGCGATTTTTGTAGGCACAAAAAGCACCCGGTGTTAATCGTCACTGTATGGTCCGGTTTTACCATGTGGTGGGATTTGTGACCGACAATGTTTTGATCGACAACTCGAGGAATGACACTGTTATGGTTTCACCACAATTTTTGCAGTTACTGGCCAGTTTCTCATCCATCAATTTACTCGAGATCTGTGCAACTTGTGTGCTTTTCAGACTCCAGATTAGGGTGTAAACACTCTGTGTTGTACGCCAGAGTTACAGCAAGACTCATGATGAGCCCACACATGACTGTTGCTTTTATCTCCATCCTCCAAAAGGAGCTTGTGCATTGTCCTGTTTGGACTGCAGCAGTCTCCGGTTTCCTGGTCTTTCCGAGTTCTTGGTTCACAAATTACAACAGCTTTAAGACACAGTCCATAAGCTTGCCTGCAACCTCAATTGCTCTGACTTGCGGTGAAAAAACATATTGTGTTCAAAACTCTTTACAGTGATCCACCAGTGGTGTAACGCAGAACGACTAGGCCAGCAGAATGTGATGAGGCCCCATCAAGTCTCAAATCACACACACTCATTGGCTTTAATCTCAATGGGGCCGCCGTGAAGGGTTGGGGGCTCCTTTGAAGGACTGTGGGACCATTTCAGCAAGGGGGCTGCAGGGGTTTGTGCTACACCCATGTGACCCACTGGTCCTGCTACAGAACAGGTCCAATGATTTTGTCACTCCACCTGCTGCCCTATGTGATTGCAAGGTTTGTGCAATCTTGTTCTCTTTTGATGGTAAAGTCTTGAAGTTGCGGGAAATACGCGGGTTATTTACCCCACCTGATAAATACCATTAACCTGTGGTGAGATATTAACCATATGTTGTACATACCGCAGATTCCACGTTTTCAACTAGCAAATGAGGCATAACATGCAAAGTTGTGCATTTAGCACACCAAGGGACATATTACAAACGAGTAGCGATATTTATCGATAACGAGGCTTTGCAACGCTGAGATAACTTGCTATTAGCAACTGAGATTTTAGCCCGGTGATTCTAGCCTAAGGGCATTTATTATCGAGACAAGTATGATCAAAAATTCACATCGTGCTAATTAAATGATGTTCACAACTACACACATAGTATAGATGTAGTACATGCTGAGATGTCAGCCCGGCAATTTTTTCTTCGCCATATGATTTAGATGGGGGTATTTGAAATTATTTGGAGTGGGCCATGTAAAGCTTTGATATTTTGGTTCTCCGTGAAGCCAGATGCAGATTGAACTACAAGCGCCATCTTTGTGACACAATTCTGTAGTTCCTTAGATATTTCCCATCAAGCACGGGGCCGATTGCGCGCTGAACTACATACGCCATTTCTATGACGTCATTGTGTAGTGGCGCGGTTCGGCGGGTTACTACGTTCGGCTCGCCCACAACAAAATACTCCAAAATACTCCGCTGAGCTGGATATCAACACAAACAGAGAGCCGATATTTTGAAAATGTTGCTACACAGAAGGTGAGCGACCGTTTGAGACACTAGTCACGAGTGAGAGTAATAATACACTTGTGACTCTATGATATTTATAGGAGCCTCCAATCCGGGGGGTCGGTGCCTCCCCCTAGACTCAAAAGAAGTCTCGAGGTACCGACGGAGAGGTATGCTTAATTTACACATTTGTCAGAGATATGGTTGTTTACATGGGTATACCGCCATTATGCGAATAAGACTCCTGTTTAAACTATCTATGACTACTGACATTTACATTTAAACTGTGTAAATCTCCTGAAGATACCCTTACAAGTACTTAGGCAGAGTCCATATTATTTATAAGACTTGTTAGAGGTAAAGCTGTTTTCATCCTAGAACCACAGTATATTGTGAAATCTTAGTTGCATTGGGTGCTGTATGATAGACCAGTAGTTATCGTGGATAGATTGCCGTCTGGACACTTATAGCTAATAAATAGATATTTGAGCTGATGGTCTCATGTGGTAATTGATTAATTTTGAGCTCCATGGTTCCACTTCTTGCATTTCTCTGTTTTATTTTACTGTTTACAGAGCGGGGCCTCAATACCCTGAGCATGGTCCAGGAGAGGTGAGGTCCAGTCCCCGGTCAAGCTGGGTGAGCAAATTTTAGTTTATTACATTTGTATGTACATTCACCAAAAGGGAATTAAACAAGGAACTTGAAACTTATATATTGTTTATTTTTATTTATTATAGATGCCATTTGCATCCCTTGATGTGGAGGATCAGATTTATTATGGTTTCACTTATTCACAGCAAGTATTCTCTAGTATAGATGTGTTAATTTTCACTTATAGTTCACTAACTTATGCAGTAGCAATTGTAGGAGAGCTGAGGCCCTGAAGAAAGCCTAGGGATGATTAGCCCGCTTACCTGAAACATGTCGGCCCTTTTTTGGCAGTTATTTGTTTAAACTGCGTTTTGCACTGTTCTGTTTTTAATTAGGGGGTTGTGTCCGCACTCTTAATAAAAGTTTTTTATGTTGGGGCACACTACCTTATTTTAATTCACCACTCACTGTTTTTTCTTGCACTGCTCCCACTCCCCTTTTTCTCAGTGGTTAATCAAAATATTGCTCACTTTACTTTTCTAGAGTGAATTTGGGTGGGATCCATCCTTGCACATACTGGCGTGGTGTGCTCTATGATCAAGAGACTCACCATCCCCTGAGCTGGCTGACCAAATGATAAAATTGATCACCTTGAAGAGTTGATGGTTACCCAGATTCTGTCACAGGCTGATCCCTACCATATACCATGTAGAGACTCAGGTTCCTTTTGTTTGAGTTCCCTATTCTGTGTGATATAGGCAACACTCCACTAGAAGGAGAGTGTTTTTTGATTTGCCTGAATTGAGGCATTTAGACCCCCGGTTCGTTGTGTTGTTTAGAATCTAGTAATTGGGGATGTGAATTCGGGCTGGTCTTAAATTTTTTTTTTTTTCCCTATGACATCCTTATCTCTTTGTTGTTACGGTAGTCTTTTAATTGCACCTTTAACAAGCATTGGCATAGCCAATAGGTCTCGCCTTTGGGACCTCATAAGTGTTTAGTTATACAGCACAATATCCTTGGTGCAACAACATTAACTGTTGCATGGTTAAACACTTATAAGTTCCCAAAGGCGAGACCTATTGGCTATGCCAATGCTTGTTTTTGCTGTTATGATTCAATATGATAATTTCATGATGAATTTATGTTAGCATCCCTTACTAAATGAGGCAGTCTGCTTCTTTTTTACTACACGTGTCAGTTGAGTATGCCATTGTTCCCAGGGTGAAACACCTTCCTTTTACTGATTGAAGTTTGCCTTCTATAGGCGATTGCACAGTGACTTCGGAATGAAACTGCTGAAAGCTTGATGGATGAATATTGAGACAAACTAGTGCAATTTCCAATCTGAACGTTGTGATTCCAAACTTAAGTATTATACCAGGTTGTTGCACCTATGCTTCCCACTGTAAGTTGAACTGTAAGTCCAATTTCGGCAATTTCAGCTGATAGGTACTGCAAACATTTCTACATTTATCAAATGGTTTAATTTCATCATTATTTTATGTCTGTGTTCTGAATGAATAGTGGACTAAATAGTCATTTAGGTACTTCTGTTGGGTATGCTTCTATCAGTGCCTGTTTCTATGTTGACCCTTCTGGTTGCTGTGGAATCGATACAAAGATGATCCCCTCATAACAAATCATGCAATAATCAATCATCCACTGTTTAGAGAGGAACATGTTATTAGAATTCTTAAAAAATGAGAAGAGTAAAACTGATGGTATTCAACTGGTAAATATGAATCAATAGCCCACTATTTAAAAAAAAAAGTATATATATGTATTAAACATTAAACAGATGCTTCAAATAGAAACAATACGATGTGCAGGTTGGGTAGTTTACAATGTACAAATTACACCATAAGTTCCTCAATGCTTTGCTACCAATAGCCTGCTAGTACAATCCGTATGATCTAGGGTACACTTGGCTCATGCGACCCCTTTAGTAGCCTCGAGCCACCTCACATACCACTGCCCATTAGCTCCTATATTTCGCCCAGGCTCCCCATATCGTATCCCATTTGCGTGGGCAGCCCCTGCTCTGCAATAGCCCACTATTAAACAGAAAATCTAGACACCTATCAAATTTCTTTCAGTCAAACTCACTGAAAAACAACAGATATTGTTTTTGCAATTAGGATCTGATTAAATAAAAAATAATTCAGGAGATATATCAATGTCATGAACATATTCTAAATAAATACATTTCCTCAATACAACAGATTATTAAAAGCAAGATGGATATCGAAGTAGAAATTGCAATTCAGGACGGCATAGCAGAACAAGATGAGAAATCTAAAGAGAGGGTGTGCTGGACATGCTTTGTGGTGTTGCAGTTAAAACTATCATGGCTGGTTGGAAATGTGGTTGTGGTGTCGCAGTTAAAACCATCATGGCTGGTTGGAAATGTGGTTGTGGTGTCGCAGTTAAAACCATCATGGCTGGTTGGAAATGTTCTCATTATTCTTTTATTGTCATATCATCACGCTTATGCAATATTTTATAAAATGCTTCCTCAAGACAAAGTGTCTTCAATCAATCAAAAATACTTTATTTCGGCTATTACAGCCATAAAAGCACACTAAAATTTACAACACATTAAAATCCAAATCAAGAAGTAAGTACAAAGTCATGAAGAACACTGGATTATGGACATAATAGTTTAAGAAACCCCCCGTAGTAAGGTAGGGATGCAAAAATCATCATTATGGGAAAATCAAACAATTAAAACATACATTAAGACTATAATTTAAGCTAAAAGTATATAAAAAGAAGTGATTCACATACAATACTTTAGTAAAGACCAGGATCGAAATGCCAGCACGTTAGCAGGTAATTCTATCTCTCACATAGATTATCCAACAAATACCTGCATTTACAGGCTTAGTTATTACTGGATAAATGATCACAGCAAAGAATGAGTAGGAGCTGGTATTACTTATTATCATATCAAGTTTTTTTGTAAGTGCCAACGTTTGCACCACATAGCAAACAGAAATTTCGAAATTGCAACAAGATAAACAGGGTTAGTATCAGATTTTAGGATCCTAAAAAATTCAGAATAGTTCCTAATACCCAGGTTTCTGCAAAGTTGTATAACCCACTTGGACCTAGCCTACTTATATGCAGAGCATAAGAACATAACATGAATTTCTGTTTCATCCTCCATTAGGCATCCAGGGCATAGGCGGTGGGATGCGCCCGCCCACTTGTTAGGTAGAGCGTGTAGCGGGAGCGTATCATATCTGATTTGCAAAAACAACTTCTTAGCTAGTGGCGGTTGAATTAAGTCCAACACCGGCTCAAATTTATATTGGAATTTAAAATCCAAGAACCCATAGGTTAGACTTAAAGGATTGGCTGCCTGTAAAATGCTTGCTAATTTATATTCTTTCACTGCACTAGCTAAAGAGTTTTTTGAGATAGCTAGGCAGGATTCCTCAGGTGTGGTCCATAGATCCTCCCTTCCGATGGCACAAAAAGAATCCCTAACAAAAGACAGCCAGGGTATGCTACCAGCCCCCAGAGTTGACATTACCACTTTTAGTTCCTCCCTGTAGTGGCCTAGCTCTGGTATACTCCACAGCCATCGCCAATATAGCAATAGCCGTGAGGAGACTAGGTCCGCAATTGGGAGGATATCCAAGCCCAACCTTAGAGGTACTAGTGGTGTACTTTTAGGCAGGGTCAAAGTTTGTCTTATAAAATTATTTTCAGTTACAGTAGGGACATTAGATGGACTATGCCCCCACAATTCTGCCCCGTATAGAGTTGCTGCCCTAGCTTGGACTTTGTAGATTTCTAGCGGCGGGCTTATAACCTTTAAAACACAGCTCTTATGGACTTTTAAAATCCCCCCAGTAGCCTGAATTAACTTTAGGTTGGCCTTATTGATTTGAGGTCCCAACCCTATTTTATCATTTAAAGTGAGACCTAAATAGTCGAAGATAGGAACCCTCTCCAAGGGACAATCATCCATTCTTGGATGTGGGCAATTTATGGAGTTAGCGTTAAAGACCATATATTTTGTCTTCTTAATGTTTACCACCAAGTTCCTCTTTTTGCAAAACTGACTGAATTCTTTTAAGACACGCTGCATGCCCATTGGTGATTTCGAGAGGAGCAGGGTGTCATCCGCAAACATTAATGCAGGAAATTTAAGGTGTGCTAGTTTTGGAGGGTCTATGTCCTTAACGGCAAGTAGATCTTCAACTAACCCGTTAAGGAAGAGGGAAAAGAGGGTTGGTGCAAGTACACAGCCCTGCCTTACCCCCTTGCCAACAGAGAAAGGAGCTGTTAGTTGCCCATTTTTGCCAAACCTTACTCTAGCAAATGTTCCCTTGTGGAGGCGTTTGAGCTGGTAACATAGATATGGTGGAGCACCCATGTCTAGCATGATACCCCGCAGATGATCACGGTTCACCGTATCAAACACTGATTTCAAGTCCACGAAGGTAAGGTACAGACTCCCTCCATCCAGCACTACATGCTTCCAATAGATCAGCTGTAACCTAAACAGCTGATCTAGGGTTGAGGTTTTAACTCTAAAACCGGCTTGCAGCGGAGTCAGGACATCAAGGTTTTCCATCCATTCCTGGAGTCTTCCCAGTAACACTCTAGCAAATATTTTTTGTGTTACATCAATTAGGCTAATTGGCCTATAGTTTGAAGGCTCAATGGGGGACCCTTTCTTGTAGATAGGGATAATCTCTGCACCAGTCCACGTAGAGGGGGGTGATAGGCCATAGAGAATTGCATTAAATAATGTTTGCAGGTATGGAGCCCACACAACCTATTCATTTTTATACAGGTCTCTGGGGATTCTTTCTAACCCGGTGCTTTATTTGGTAATAACTTGGCTAAGGCAGATAGTACGTCAGCCATATGCAATGGGGTATATCCCATAGAGGATCAGGAGTTAGGCAACACACAGTGATCTCACTCGCACTCGATCCACTACATGGGCTTGAATATAAATCCTTAAAATAAAGGCTTCATTCTTCCTCAACAATATTAGGCTCGAAAGAAGTCCTACCCTTAGTTTTCCCAGTGTGGACTAGATTCCAAAAGCCTCTAATATCTTTTAAGCCCAAAGCATTCTTAGTAGCCTGCCTTCTATCCATTCTGATTTTGCTTGTAATTTTTTTTCTCGTAAAGTAGGCCCTAGCTTCCCTAATGCGCGTGCTATAACCCCCCTTCAGACATGACAGCAGGGCTCTTTTAGCATTCCTACACATCCTATTATACCAGGGGTTAGTACCGCTGCAGTGATTACACTTAGCAGACCTGCTGCTATAAAAAAAAGCCCGCCAGGATTGTCACCATATCCTGGTGGATTTTCCCTATATCGTTACCAGGTTCTAAATTAACAGAATTTCCGAATACGAGGCTTGCCTTTTCTAAGAGTGGAATAATACTATTATACATTTCTGACATGCGTCTCCCTCATTCAGCAACAACTAAATTATTTAAGTGGGGGTTATCAAGACCTAGTTCTGTTTCTACCAATTGGAAGTCTAACAGTACGACCAAAGGATTATGGTCACTTCACGTGGATCGACACTATGCCAGATTTCAACACCTAATAGAATGTAATCAATTATTGATATCTGGCCAGGTCTCTCAAAAGTGGAATGCCATGGACCATCATCAGGGAACGGACCATTACAAGCCCTCAGAGAATAAGTAAATGTAAATGTCATGGTACTTATAGAGCACACTGTCACCAGAAGGTCACCTTGCTGTGTCGCCTATTTGGCTTCCTGGCGCTGATACTCATACCGTTGTGGAACCCCTCCTGGCTTTCCTTGTGAAGTGTCCACTCCTGGGCACCCCCAGGGTGAAGCCAGGCATCCTTAGCGCTGTTGGGGCCGGTGTGGAGGCTAAGCAAGCTATTGCCCAGAGTTGCAGCGTGGGGCCCGTGATTAGAATAGGCACCGAGGCGAGAATTAACAGGTCCGAGGAAATTGAGCCCGAGACACCACTGAGGCGGGAATCGAACCCTGGTCCCTGGCCAGAACTCTGCATCAGGGTCTGCCGCTCTAACCATTGAGCCACACTCCTCCACCAAGTGAGGGTAAGAGAGGTCAGTTGAAAAACAAGAGGGGTCCACCCCCTTATCGGATATGCATTAGATACTGGGATTGACCATATTGAATCCTCTTCACTAGTAATAGGTTTTGTAAGACCATTGAGAGGTTCAAAAGGGCAGTTGAAATCCCTGCCAATGAAAAAGAACGCATTCCCCGAGAGTGAGTAAAGGAGGCTTGCCAAACAATCTAACGTCGGGGATGTTCCACCATACTGAACTGGCCGAGAATAAACATTAATAATGGCCAATTTTGGGAGATTTCTGTGAGTCAGAAGAATGCATAAAATGTCAGGTGAGTGGGTTTCTATTCTCTTTATCGTGCATCTTAAGTGGATTCCCACCCATGTACATAGACCCCTGAGGGTCTGCCCCTTGGGCCCTTCCCCGCCACTACGCAAACGCAATACACCGCAAAGCCTACTCTATAAGGTGTGCTTAGGGCCCAGGTTTCTTGGAAAAGGCAAATGTCAGGAGAGTCAATGTAATCACCCCAATCGGGCAGATCTAATTTAGCGGCAAGGCCCGCAATATTCAAAGACAAAATCCTAAGTCCACTTAATTGCATTACCAACCCACTGTCAACAATTACCTCTGAATCTCGACTATCAATAGCTTCAGGGGATTCAAACCTGTCGGTGGGAAGAGCTCATTTTTGGGGACAAAATCCTCCCTCACAAATTACAGAATTGTTGCTTGTAACAACAGTTAATTTACCCACCTCCTCACCTACACTAGCTGTAAAAGTTTTGCCACTTTCAATAAACTCCGCATCACCACTTGGCACAGGATGTTGGTTTGTTACCCCAACCCCCAATCTCAAGCTATTATCACACATCTGTTTGATCGGAGACAATGGGGAGGAGTCAATAGGGGTCAGTCAATCCACAAGATCTAGTACACTAAATCTATTACTAAGTTGAATACATGGTGGAAAAAAGTACCATCCAACCCTTCTCTGTTGCTGGCAATAGCAGGCTGGACACTCCTACCCCAGCTCTTTCCTTGATAGCCGGGTTTAACCATATGATTTAGGGGAAAATAGAAGTAACTTAAATCAAAAGTCTGGATGGTAGATCTCATATTATTATACAAAACCCCACAAACATATTCCACCACCCGACTATCTCTAAAATTGATAACAATACAATCACCAGTTATGTCTTTGGGTCTACGTCCTACCCAGCTCACTCTGCGAGCAAACAGAATTTGACTTTGGACATTTGGCGGGAGGGGTCTGTGTTTGTTCAGCCAGTGAATCATTTTATTCCTTAATTCAATATAGGATTCGACTCCACCAGTTCCCAGTTCTGGATCCCCAGTCAAAACAACAACATAAGGTGAAAAGTCAGGGGGTAAATTAATGTGAGGAAGTATGTTCTTAGCGTCCTTGCCATTATATTTTCCCCTAGACACTCCATTTGGCCTTTGCATTTGACCCTCTCCCAACAATTGTTGAACATCTCTTTCACCCTGATAGGCATCCGATATTCGCTGTACCTCTGGGCCAGCAGCGGTACTAGAACCCGCTACTTCATTCATACACGATGTGGAATCCATTGAGTTTGGAACATGAATGTCAGTCAATATTGGGTTAGTAACTGAAGTACCCAGTGATCCATTCTTCCCAGGTTCATGATCTTGGCCACTTTTCACCAACTTGCTCTGAATACATTCCAACCCTGATGTAGTCCGCTCTTCAAACTTTGCCAACCTATCCTCAATTCTCAATAGTCTTTCTAATAAAGGCTGTAAGGACGATGAAATAAGGCCACCCACTTTTAACCAAATACTCTCTTCCCACTGGGGCAATAATAATAATAATAATAATAAGGGAGTTTTATAAAGCGCCTGGTTACGCCCAGATGGCGTGTCTCTACGCTAAGACAGAAGTACTCCTGCAGACTGGACCGCAGAGTCTGCTCGGCTACCGTGTATATAGGTATGTTTTTAGCTTCTTCCTGAAGCTGGGTTCAGATGGCTCCAGGCGAAGGTCCAGGGGTAAGGCATTCCAGCTCTTCGCCGCAATGAACCCACGTTGGCGACCATACTCATAGTGTTTGGTGCAGGGGGCTTCACCTGGGGTGTTTCTATGCATATTGGCGCTGAATTCGCCAAATCGCCGGCCTTATTCAGTTTTGGGATCTTTGGATTTTTCCCCCTCTGCACAGCACCACCGCGCTTCCTCTTAGGTGTCGCTCCCTGTGTATGCTCCAGATGTTGAGACAACTCTTTAAGAGCTGGCACAGTAGATGTAGCTGTGCCACTATCAGGGTTTGGCAGAAGATTATGTGTAGATAACTCCGGGTGGCAGAACTCTTCAACCAAGGGAGTATGTCCTATTACCTGGGGTATTTGACTGTTATTATGACTCAAAGACCCATATTCGCTATCTGTATGTGTAAGACGCTCCGGTGTACGTGCTTTCATCAGTCCCCCCAGTGAAGAACGTTTGGCAAAAACTGGATCCTGTGACAGACGGCGTTCCGTAATTGCTATCTCATGCTCCAACACTGACGTAGCCCTTGTAATAAACTGATCGAGAGTCCCGGCTACATACCCACCCGTTGGCACTTTCTTCCCCTTCCCTTCATGCCCAGACATAGCTAGCTGAATATAGTGCTGTATAAATCAATGGCACTTTAACAATACTAAAAAAGCAACAGTCAACCTTTAGATACGACGAAGTTAGAGGGGGGGCCGGCCTGACCTCCTCCGATCTCCAACGAGCTCAAACGGGCCCACCCTTGGCCCGGGCTTTGCCCGGCGTGCGCCCGCACGTGTTCCATGCAGCGGGTACCGCGAGGAGTTTTGAAGTGTCAGCAGGGAGGGGCTGAAGCACCACAGGTGCGAGAGGCGAAGGCTCCTGGGACCAGTAGTCTGTCCCGCGGTCCAACCAGCAAGCAAGTCTCCCTCAGCAGAGCGATATTTTATTAATATGACCTTTCACAAAATAAGGTATGGAGTTGGTATACACAGAGAAGAGACTCAGAAAGGCACCTTATGGGGACAGGACAAGGAAAAAAGAATCCCAATCACCAATCCTAATCACCAAATCAATCCTGTGCCACAGTGCCTCTGGATACCAAAATGTCCTTTTTAATGCTGGTATCGTAATGCATCAGCTCCGGTTTTTACATCAACATCACTGCTTAGAATGATGGCAGGCACCTGGGGGCAGGCACGCACAGCAAAATCTGCTGCTCAGTCCGCCAGCAGTCTGCTCCCCCTCACCCACCACAGGGTTCAGACGCTGAGGAAGGAGCTCTCAGGGGCCGGTGCACACAGTTCAAACTGGCGTCAGCATTCCTCCATTCCGACCGAAGCCGCAGCAGCAGAGAACCTGAAACACCAGGCAGGCAGGAGCGAGGACGCCGTCAGAAGCGGAGGAGCCAAAGAGCGCACCAAAGCAGTTCAAAGATAGAACCGCTTTCGCCACAATCACCGTAGACGTACTTGTTCAACAGAGATATCAGGAATGCCGCCTTGCTGCATGCCGAGTGCGATCCACCATTGCTGTCTTCAATTAACGAATCTTAAGTATACCTAGTAACCTAATGTGTCATTCCTGCTCTAGGCAGTGCTGGGGTCTCCTGGTGTTGTTGCTCTCCTATTGCACCCAGACTATGCTGGAGAATGTCAAGTCCCTTCACATCTGACCGAGGATGCCTGCAGACAAAAGCTCCGTTGTTGATAATGAATAGAGCGGAAAGTTCGCCCAGATTCTTGTGGTGATTTAGGAACAAGCTGTGAAGATTAACCAGACCACATATTGCCCAAAGGTGCCACATTTCTGTAACAGGCGCTGGAGGCGGGTCGCGCTTACGTGATAGCCCAAGCGGCCAGGTATGTCAATTGGGTCGGTTTGCCACGTTTCCTGTAAGGCTATAATTGCATAGGAGTCCCAATTGGAGGCTTTGCCGTTTTTGTTCATGATGTCTTTAGCACCCGCAATATTCCAAGAAAGAATGTTTATGACATGAATTGCAGTGTTGGTTGACTTACTGGCCATTTAATTTGGGAGTAGCAATTGTGACTGAAGATGCTCGTGGTCTGCTGCTCCAGCTCCCCTTGCTCCTTGTAGGACCGAGTGCGTGGTCGACTCCTTGGTGGTAAGTTTACGCTCTTGGTCTGTCTTCTTAGGAGAGGAGATGGGTACGCTGCCTTGACTATTTCCTTCAAGAGGATTCCCCATTCGTTAAATTTAGCCATATCTGAGAGGATGTGGGTTACCATTCCAGCCTCTTCAACGCAAACCTTTTACAGGCACCGGAGGACGAAGTCAACATCAATGCTGCAAATGAAATCTGGAACGTCTTGCCGCAGGCTATTCCCCAGGTAGTGAAGAAGGACAAGGAGGGTAAACAACTCATGTGGGACCTCGAAAACCTCAGTCTCCGATCACTAAATGGAAGAACCAATCAAGATAACCCCCTTCAAAGACCTACATCGGCCACAAATCCTGTTCGGTACTGGACTATACATTCGGTACTCTACCCCTGCTCAGTCAAATACAAAACTTTCACATCATCTGTTCCCTGGACAGCGATCACTCTAAACAACATCTTGAGATGGCGACGGAAATACCCGAACTCGAACTAGCTCCCATGTTACCAGGCAACCTTACGACGACCAATTTGAAGTGGCTCAAGTGGACAAGTGAATCCCTTCCACAAATAGCCAATGACGTTAAAAAACTATTATAAGACCTCCTGACTGAGAATGCCCTGAGTCCGGTCATTTGGAATAATTACTTGATGCAGCTCTCTAGGACCAACTCAAGCAACATAACAAGATCCTCTGCTAAACTTGGGAACCCATTCAATAGATCAGCACTACCTTTAAAGAGACACCTGAAAAAACTCATACGTCAGGCACACGGACACACCAAAAATGCTAGTGTTTGGTCAGCCGTACGCAAGGTCAGGACCCAATATAAGAAATTAATATGGACCGAAAAACAAACCCTCCAAAATGAGTTCTGGTCCAAATTATTGCACATCATCAAAAGAGCCGACTCGCGGGCCTTCTGGCTGCAAGTTAACTCTGTAAACTGGACAGCCCAACCAATAGGCATGGCCTGCATAACCGAATCCCAATGGTCCCAACACCTAACGGATACATTCTCAATCAACAACACGAGTGCAGCTACCATCTTGCCTCTCGAAGCAACAGATAACACAGTGCGGGAAGTCACTGCCTCAGTCCACCAAGGGACCAGTGCAATGGGAAATGGTCCAATAGCTTCATGGCCCAGACATGATGGCGAACAAAGTATTTTAAAAATAATTGGGAAAAGCAGGCAAGACAGCGCCCCAGGCCCTAACGGCGTTCCATAAGCCATCTACAAGACTGACCCGCAGTATTGGGCTAGCAAGTTCAAGTTCAATCTTTATTATGTTTTGGAACTCCTTAGAGGTCCACATAAGAAAAGAGTACAATACAAAAATACCATTCACAGTGAGGGTAGACAAATCATAGCAATTACTAGAACACAAAGTGACACATTGATAGGCATGCCAATATTCAAAAGATTTCTAAAAAACATTTAAAAAAATTATAAATATAGAAGCAAAATCTCTCATTAGGGGGACTATGTAAGGCACTCATAAAATAATTCACATTTACAATGCCCATTTGCAGTCATATTTGTCTTAACCATTTGCTGCGATAAGGACGCAGCGCTGGGCATATAAAGAGTACATGTATTCGATCTTGAATAGATTGATGACAGAAATTGCAAATTGCAGATACTCCATACCATTTAAACAAAAGATTATTTAGGGGTAACAAGCCTTGTCTCAATAAAAACCAAAATCTCCGAATACCATGAGGTAAATTCCAAGTAACGTAGGGTTGGATGGATTTTCTTGCGAAGGAATCGGTAAGAAAATTAACACCCTTCTTAGCAAAGATTGAAGTAAAGTCTAGTCTATAGCTAAGATCCCAAGTAGCTTCTTTCAGGACAGACTTTAGCTGGGATACAGGAAGAGAAAAGAGAGTACTCTCTTCCAGCTGCAAGAGGGATATAGCTTTTCTAAAGTTGTTAACAATTAGGGAGTGTTCCCCTAGACTTCCCAGTAGTTCAGTCTTTAGGAGGAACCTCATAGTCCCCTCTTCTCCCCTGGCTATGCTTGCGACCCAACGTACCACGGCTGCCAGGCCCTCACCCAGCTGCTGCGCAAGCCAAACTCAAGTCTGCAAGCTGTCAGCTTACTGTTTCGAACAGTAACAAACAAAGGCAGTATTCCTGAGAGCTGGAGGGGAGCTATTATATCTCCAATCTATAAAGGCGGCGAGTGCAAGGATCCAAATAACTATCGCCTGATTGCTCTCCTCGACGCAGAATCAAAATATTATGCGTCACTGATACAAGCGGACCTGGCTGAATGGTCGGAAACAAACAGTAAAATACCATTGAACCAAACCGGCTGCCGGCGCGGCATGGGTACAACGACAAATGCCATGGTCCTAAGCCTTATTGCTGAAAAAAGTCTACAGAACTCCCATGATCTTCATACCTGTTTTGTAGACTTTAAAGCGGCATTTGACCGTATCAAAAGGCAAATGCTTTGGGCAAAATTAAAACACCAGGGCCTACCGGACTCAATTCTCTCGCCCATTATTAACCTCTACACTGAAACCTGGATGCAGGTAAAAGTCGACAATGGGCGACGTCTGACCAGGAAGATCTACACTGTTGATGGACTAAAGCAAGGGTGCGTCCTGGCCCCACACCTATTTAACTTATTTATGAGCGATCTGGCAGAAAGCCTAGACAAGGTTAACGCACATCCTCCTAAGTTAGGCACCCTTCGCCTAACGCACTTATCGTACGCGGACGATGTGGTACTCCTGAGCCAGACAAGAATCGGCGTGCAACTTCTGTTAGACGACTTGTCCGCCTATACAAAAAGGAACCTGTTAACCATAAACATTAAGAAAACAAAGACAATGTTCATATCACGACGACGCAAAAATCCGCCAATTTTTCGAATAAACAACGACCAGCTGGAATCCGTCAATGACTATAAATATCTGTGGGTACACCTAGACAAGCATTTAAACTTCCTGGGGCATTTCAAATCCATGGAAAGAAAGGGGGCAGCATTATTGCATGCCTTCAGCAACTTGGCAGCTGAGCTAAAGGGCCCTCTTGTCTCCCCCCTGCTAATTGCAATGAAAGCCAAATTACTGCCTACAATAGCGTACGGGAGCATTCTGCACCATGGGAAAAGCGCCACCCTCCTGGAGAAAATACAAACTAAAGTCTATAAGCGGGTCTTCTTCTTACCGAATAACTCTTCCCCAGCACAAGTCCGACTTGAATTTGGTCTACAATCTCACGTCTTACTAAAAAAATATGAGGCCATTAAATTCTGGTACTATGCCTGGAGGAATAAGGAGAACAAAATGAATGGTGCACTTTGGGGAGCGATCCAGACAAGCCCGAACTCTGAGCACTCAAAATATCTAAAGCTCTCACTAGAGGAAACTGAGCTCGGAGCACTGTGGGAAACAAAACTCCCAGCCCCTTCATTTAACCAGGTAGTCAAAAGGACTGCCAAGAAGCACTCGTTCCTCAACAACAAAATCATTTTTAGTACCCGGTCTCACGCCTGGATGACTATTAAATCGTACACAAGGCCAGCGCCAGCCTCTTATCTAGACACTGCATTCTCGTTGAACCTTAAACATAAATTTCTCCATTTTAGGCTGGGCACTTTACCCACACGACTAGACCAACCTAGAAATGTGATCTCTGCGGTGCAGGTAACCAAGACTTTATATATATAGTCTGTCTGTATCTGCACAGCTATGTACTATGGACGGAGCCACTGGCTTAAGGACAAACTCAACGAACTAGGAGTCCTTACCTGCCGGTCCACGATAGTCCAGGCTTTATGCTCAGTGGAGGCCCAACTGATCTGTAGATTAGTATAATTTCTGGACAGCTTCGCGGAGAAAACAAGGCACGCTGCCGCTTGCCGGACCCCCATTGAGACTTAGACCATTGTTGATAGATAAATCTGTATCGCAGCAAATCCTGCTATGACTGGTCGGACTCCTTGTATCGCAAACCTTTCTTGTAACGCAAACCTTTCTTTTAATTCCTTTCCTTTTCCTTTTCCTATTTATTTCCTTGTTAATATTTTAAGAATTCTGTTTTAAATGCTGTAGTATGCCACAAATTGTAATGTTTTATTTAACCCAACAATAAAGAATTTACTTACTGTAACAGGCGTTGCTCAATTTTTCCAATACTTACATTAAAAGGAGAACCTAAAAATGGGGAATTAAGTGCTAATACCCAGTAAATCCTTTGTTAAACAAGACAATTCCATCAAGGGTCTATCCCGGCCGTTAGCCCCTGCACACGGCTGCAGTGCAGAAAGCCCGAGCGGCCCAGTAGAGCGCGAGACACAGGAGGGCCGAGAGGGGTCAAAGGGACACCACTGCGGAAGTTGCATCTTATCTCAGGAGGCGAGGGACTGCGCGTGACTCTTGCATCTGAGAGTTAACTCCAACAGCAGTTGAGACATTGGGAGAGAAGACTTGCGGCAATCGCGGCACCTGCGCTTTACTTTAACATGGTTAAATGTAAAGCACCGGTGCCGCTATTGCACAAAAGTAAAGAAATAAAAAAAGCATTTATTTCTTTACTTTTGCTAGAATCGTGGCACCCGCGCTTTACTTTTAACATGGTGAAATTAAAGCGCGGGTGCCGCGATTCTAGCAAAAGTAAAGAAATACATGTTTTTTTTATTTCTTTACTTTTGTGCAATTGCGGCAATCGCGGCACCGGTGCTTTACATTTAACCATGTTAAAGTAAAGCACGGGTGCCGCGATTGCACAAAAGTAAAGAAATTAAAAAAACATGTATTTCTTTACTTTTGCTAGAATCGCGGCACCCACGCTTTACTTTTAACATGGCGCAAGTGAATGGCGGGTGCCGCGATTGAGCACTGTTGAGCAAAAGTAAACAAAGCTGGCGGCTGCGTCCTGCTACAGTCAGCTGTGCACGTCACGCGCGCGCTTGTGCGCGTGATAGTAAGCTGGTCGCCGGGAAAGTAGCACTTTTCAAAGCAGCTACTAAATGTCTGGCCAGACCAGCGCATGCATTGGATCAGGCCAAGACCTAAACATGGAGGGTGTTACAAAGCATGACATGTTCAGAATGACAACAGTCAATGTAGATGTGTAAGCCATGATATTCACAGCAAGAACAAATCAAGATTGCCCTAAAGACCATTATGTGTAAGCATCTTTAAAGACGTCTTGTGACATCTTTGACTAAGAGTCAGCTGTGAAGGTTGTGATCGCAAGGGTAGTGTGGGGGGAGAGATAGTAAGGGGGAAGAGGGCAAACAATAAATCTATTTGGGATAGCGAGGGCAGGGGTACAGTGTCCACTGGGGCAGCCACCCCATGGTCTCAGAGTGCAGGGCAGGGGTTGGTAGGGCCAGACGAGGACACAGTGCTTATATACCTCTACAGTCATTCAAATAGGTGAATTACTTTCAACCACGGTGCAGTAAAACAAGGCAAACAGGTAATTAAGAGTTGCCATCTGGCTGTAAGGAATATGCTACTTACCAGTATGCATCTGTTCTTGGCATAGAGGGCTGCAGAGTGATACATTTATGAATAGATCGCCATCTGGTGTTGGGCTCGGATGATTGCACTTGTTTTTCTCTTGGAGAAGTCTTTTGTCGTCACGAGACTGGTGACTCCTCCTTTGGGTGCTAGTGCGCATGGGCATCGGCTCCATCCTTAGATTGTTTTGCGATAGTAGGGTTAGATGGAGTAGTATGATAGAATACAGATAGAAATGGCCATGTAAGTGTATCTAAATAAGATAGTGTTGGAACAGACACAGGTTTCCGGGGAGGCTGGGAGGGCATGTACCACTCTGCAGCCCTCTATGCCAAGAACAGATGCATACTGGTAAGTAGCATATTCCGTTCGAGGCATATGGGCTGCAGATGGTACATTTATGAATAGACTATACAGCAGTTATCTCCCTAGGGGTGGTCACCAGTGTCTGTTGCAACAGTCTGAAATAAAGTTTTTAGTACAGCTTGTCCCACTCTAGCCTGTTGTGTTGCCTGCACATCGACACAGTAGTGTTTTGTGATGGTATGCGGTGTAACCCAGGTAGCTGCTTTGCATATGTCATCTAGAGGAATGTTTCCTAAGAATGCCATAGATGCTCCTAGTTTACGTGTAGAGTGAGCTCTAGGAGGAACAGTTAATGTCCTTTTTGCTTTTAAGTAACATATTTGTATACATTTTACAATCCACCTGGCAATGCCTGCTTTAGAGATTGGATTGCCCTTATGTGTAGGAGAAAACGCTACAAATAGTTGTTTTGTCTTTCTGAAAGTTTGTGTTCTTTCTATGTAGTACAATATCGGCCTTTTGACATCTAACTTTCTGCTACCATCTGTGGTTTTGGAAAGAAGACTGGTAGTTCCACTGGCTGATTGATGTGGAATGCTGAAATTACTTTAGGCAAGAATTTTGGGTTTGTTCTAAGAACCACTTTATTTTGGTGTAGCTGCAGGAATGGTTCTTGTATTGTGAATGCTTGCAATTCACTTACTCTTCTGAGTGAAGTAATAGCTATAAGAAAAGCCACCTTCCATGTGAGGAATTGTATTTCACACCTATGCATAGGTTCGAAAGGTGGTCCCATTAGTCTGGTAGGTACTATGTTGAGATTCCAGACTGGGGAAGGCGGTAGTCTTGGTGGAATGACTCTTTTGAGGCCTTCCATGAAAGCTTTTATTGCTGGCACTTTAAACAGGGAAAGATGTTGTCTGTTTTGCAGGTACGCTGCTGTAGCTGCAAGATGTACTCTAATAGAGGTGTAAGCAAGGTTACATTGCTGCAAGTGCAGTAAATAGCAAATAATCTCTTTAGTGGATGCGTCCAGAGGGTTGATGTTGTTACTGTTACAGTATACAGCAAACCTTTTCTACTTTGCTGCATAGCATGCTCTGGTGGTAGGACGTATTGCTTGCTTAATTATTTCCATACAGTTTGGAGGTAAATCTAAGTATCCAAATTCTATGACCTCAGGAGCCAGATCGCTAGGTTCAATTGTTTGGGATCTGGGTGCATTATTTCTCCATGGTTCTGTGTAAGGTGCATGGGTAATATTCTTAACTTTTGATGTGGCACCTGTGAGAGTTGCAGTAGTGTGGTGAACCACGGCTGTCTTGCCCACGTGGGTGCTACTAGTATCATTGTCATTGAATGTTGTTGCAGTTTTCGAACCACTAATGGAATTAGCGGGAGAGGGGGAAAAGCGTAAGCAAATTTGTTGGACCAATTTATCCATAACGCATTGCCCTGGGACAGGTGGTGTGGGTACCTGGATGCGAAGGTTTGGCATTTTGCGTTCTGATGAGTGGCAAAGAGATCTACCTCTGGTTGTCCCCATCTTTGGAAGAATGGCTGCAGTATTTGGTTGTGCAGTTCCCATTCGTGTATTTGTTCTGACTCTCTGCTTAGAATGTCTGCTATCTGATTTTGAACTCCTGGTAGGTGTTCGGCTAACAGATAGATCTTTTGAGGAATGGCCCATCTCCAAATGTCCTGCGCTAGTCTGGATAGTTGGAGAGAGTGTGTCCCCCCCTGTTTTTGAATATAATACATTGCAGTCATGTTGTCTGTTCTGATCAGGACTGCTTTGTTGAGGATTTGCATTTGAAAAGCTTTTAATGCTAGAAATACTGCTAGTAGTTCCAGATAATTGATGTGCAGTCTTTTTTGCTGTACACTCCATTTTCCCTGCACTGTATATTTCTCCATATGCCCTCCCCATCCGGTGAGCGATGCATCCGCTGTTAGTATCACTTGTGGAATCGGTTCTAGGAACGACTTCCCCTTGGAAATGTTTGTTGTGTTCCACCACTTCAGAGAGCGATGTGTGCGGTTGTCTACCAACACCAGATCTGTAATCTGACCTTGAGCCTGATTCCACTGTGTTGCTAGACATTCTTGCAGTGGACGCATTTGTAGTCTGGCATATGGTATTAGCAGTATGCAGGAGGACATCATCCCTAACAGCTGCATGAACACTCGAACTGTTAGTGAGTGTTGTGGTTTAAATCTTTGGATCAACGTGATCATTGTTTGGATCCTGATTGGATTGGGGTATACTTTGGCTCTTTCTGTGTCTATAGTAGCCCCTAGATATTGTTGAACTTTGTTTGGTTGTAGGTGGGATTTTGTGTAGTTCACCGTAAACCCTAGCTGGTGCAGCAATTGAATAGTCTTTTGTGTGTTTCGAAGACATTCTTCTTGTACTTGGCTTTTATTAGCCAATCGTCCAAGTAAGGGAAGACATGTATTTGTTGTCTTCTTAGGTGTGCTGCAACTACTGCTAGGGAAAACAGAACAGGGTGGCTAGACAGGAAAATTACCTAAACAATTTCCAGTCACGCAGTCAAAATGTACCACGTGGCCACAGGGTTTAAATCCCAAAATGAATTTATTTTCTTTAACTGAGATTTTCAAAGTTTCAAACACACAAGCACGAACAAAAAACTGTTATAACAGTGGATTCATGTGTACAATATCTACAAATATACAAGTTTACAAATGTACACTACTTACAACAATGAATCAAGCAAAACAAATAAGACAAATAAGCATGACACACCAAAAACAATGAAAAGAATTCAGTGAACGCAATAAATTTCAATTATCTACAGTGCAAAATTAGTGCATGAGGCAAATGTGCGACCAGTCCATAGGACTATGAAACCAAGGGACAGGCGGAGTGGGTGGAATAAAGTGCCTGCCTGTCTACCAAGGCCTGCTAGGCATTTTGTGAACACCCTTGGTGCTGTTGTGACCCCAAACGGAAGGACTTTGAACTGATAATGTTGTCCTTCTACTACTAACCTGAGGTATTTTTTGTGGGCTTTGTGAATTGGGATGTGAAAGTAAGCGTCTTTTAGATCCAGTGTAGAAAGAAAGTCCCCTTTCTTCAGTAAAGGAAGTACTTGTTGGAGTGTGACCATGTGGAAATGTTCCGAATTTATGTATGCATTGAGAGGTCTGAGGTCTAAAATTGGTCTTAGAGACCCGTCTTTTTTGGGAATTAGGAAGTATAGAGAGTATACTCCTGTCCCTTGCTGATGTTTTGGAACCTTCTCTATAGCATGCTTTTGTAGCAGTGATAGTACTTCCTGTTTTAACAATGTTAGATGATCTTGACTCATTGGACGCTGTCTGGGGGGGATGTTTGGTGGGGTAGCTGTGAGTTCTAGGCAATAACCATGTTGGATAATTTGTCTCACCTACTTGTCTGATGTGATGTTTTCCCAGACAGGTAGGAACTGTGATAGACGTCCCCCGACCGGTGTTATATGGTCTGGGGGGAGCTTTATGAAGTCACTGTTTTGGGGTTGGGGAGTTGCGGTTGTTGTTATTTCCGCGACCTCTACCCTTGTTGTTGTTACCTCTGTAACTGCCTCTTGAACTACCTCTGGGTGATGTTGGTGTAAAAGAGGTAGATTGCTGGCTTGTGCCTGTATTCTTTGACCCGCCTCTATAGGTGTACCTACGAAAGGAACCCCTTTGAGTTGGCTGTTGTAATGCTCCCATTGATTTAGCCGTTTCTGTGTCTTTTTTCATCTTTTCTAAAGTCTCATCTGTACCTGAGCCGAAAAGTGTTTTTTGATCAAAAGGTTGGTTCAATAAGGATGTTTGAACTTCTTGTTTGAACCCTGAGACCCTAAGCCATGCATGTCTTCTTAACATGATACTGGTGTTGATGGATCTTGCTGCAGTGTCTGCCGCGTCTAAGGCGCACTTAATGGAAGTGTTGGTTATTATCTTCCCTTCTTGTATGAGCTGGTCTGCCCTCTTTTGATGTTCCTTAGGGAGATGTGTAATGAGTTTGTCTAACTCATCATAATGCGCTTTATCATAGCGTGCAAGTAGCGCTTGTGTATTAGCTATGCGCCAGCTGTTTGCTGCTTGGGATGCTACTCTTTTGCCCGATGCATCTATTAACTTGGACTCCTTATCAGGAGGAGGAGCTTCTCCTGTAGATAATGAGTTTGCTCTTTTACGAGCGTTTGTGACTTCAAGCGAGTCCAGGGGTACCTGTCCCTTGATAAATATTGGGTCCTTTGGGGCTGCCTTATATTTTTTATCAATTCTTGGGTTTAATACCCTAGCCCTCACAGGGTCTTTGAATATGTCTGCTGTGTGATTGAGAAGACAGTTCAGCATAGATAGTGTTCCTGATGTTCTTTGTGCAGCAGGTAGCGTTTCTAAAAGGAAATCCTCTATTTGAGGTTTGCGTGTAAATCTACCTTATGGTATTTTGCTGCCCTATTAATAAGCTGTGCAAAACCTGTATTATCATCAGGTGGTGAAGGTTTTGAGGGGTATAATTCTGGGTCGATATCATCATCTGACCCTGCATTATAATTCTCCCATGGGTCTGCTTCATCTGGGACAGTGTTGTCATCCCCATGAAGTTCTCCCTCCCCTGTATCACTGTCTACATCTGTTTGAGGTGTAGATGGTCTTGGTGTAGAAGGTGGAGGAATAGCTGGCATAGTGTGAGGAAGAGGAGAAGAGGGTGTGTCTCTAGGTTGAGGAGAAAGGGGAGGAGTTGTATTTGTCCCCATTGTTCTCTTTTTAGGAGGAAGAGCTTTGTCATCTAGCTGTTCATTCTTCCTCTTTTTAGGTAATTTTGTCACCACTTTGCCAGTTTGCGGATCGATAAACAAAGTCTTTTGTTTTGGATCTGTCTGCTGCTCCTGTGTCGGTACCAAAGTTTTTGGTTCCGAAAGGTGCCTTTGCTTCTGATCGTCAATGTTCTGTGTTTTCGGCACCGAGAATTTGCTCGATTCCGATTTTTTCGGTGTTGAGTAAGTCTTCGACGTCGAAGCATGTTTCGGTTTCGACATGGAATGTTTCGACTGCGAGCTTTCCTTTGTATGGAGCTTCGGTGTCGATGTCGACCGTTTCTTTGATCCGACATGGTGGGAGGCCGAGTGTTTCGGTTTCGGTTTTGTTGCCGGGCCCGAAGGCGGGGCGTCGGAAACTTTCTTCGGTAGTCTGACCGGGCTCGAAGGCGGGGTCGGTACCACACAGGGTCAGTTTTTCGGTGAGGGGATGTCGTCACTCACGGTTTGTTGAGCGTTGATTTCTTCGACATCAGACTCGTCCACTTCCGACCCCGACTCGTCCTTATCTTCCTCTTCGTCTTCGGGGTGCTGGGCCTCGAACAGCTCCAGGATTGCCTCCGACTGCATTCTCGATACCTCGTGTCTTCGGGCTCGACGGTTTCTAATCATCGACTTGGAGGAGAAT
Organism: Lissotriton vulgaris; assembly: GCF_964263255.1. Classification (NCBI taxonomy): domain Eukaryota; kingdom Metazoa; phylum Chordata; class Amphibia; order Caudata; family Salamandridae; genus Lissotriton; species Lissotriton vulgaris. Next base: position 1,245,556,163 of record NC_141687.1, on the reverse strand, counting down.
GCTGCGCAGGCTTCGCAGTCCCTGGATTTGTGTTCAGGTGATAGGCAAAGACTGCACACCTCGTGTAGGTCCTTGTGTGGGAACTTAGCACTACACGTTGGACATCTCTTAAATGGAGTCCTTTCTATGGACTCCGGGCTGGACTACGTCGAGAAAGGCCTCCCGGTCTCGTCGACGTAGAAGAAAATGTTTATTGTTGGAGTCGAAACGCGTCGGAATGGAAATGAAATCGCGTTCGATAACAATACCGTCGAATTGGAAAGGGAATACGCACCGAAATATCACTTTTTCTCGAAGTCGATCCAGAGCGCTTCGACCCTCATCCGAACCCGATGGCGGAAAAAAACAATCTAAGGATGGAGCCGATGCCCATGCGCACTAGCACCCAAAGGAGGAGTCACCAGTCTCGTGACGACAAAAGACTTCTCCAAGAGAAAAACAAGTGCCACCAGATGGCGATCTATTCATAAATGTACCATCTGCAGCCCATATGCCTTGAACACTATTTTCTGAGGGAGTGAGTTTAAGGATAATCTTATCTAATACCAGAGTTTGCCAAAATCTCTTAAACCACAGAGATACAGTGGTGGTGGTGGGGTTGGAGGGAGTGGGTTATGGGCGGGCTCTAAATTGCAATAATTTGCTTGGCTGCTCCTGACATGTGATAGATCACTGCCTGGTCCATTCATGCTATGGCTTCCATGTCTAAGGGTTGTATGACTAAGAGTAAACTTGATGGCTGTGTAGAGATGAAGTAGTCTAGTTGCCTTTAATGTGGCCTGAGATATTTTTCAAAATAGATATATAACTGATCAGGGCCACCATACATGGGTGAATGTTCCTGTGGTATGATAAAGTGCAATCATAGCCCTGATGCTGTCAAAGATTGTACTTAGTTTAGCAGGAAGTAGCACTAATAAACCCTCTTTTAAGCTGTTTCCCTATAACAGACAGCTCTGTGGGTTTTTGGGGCTTGCTCTCCATATACTTACCCATTGTTTGTCTGGGACATTTACACCAATGCCCCATTCCCAGTGGAGCTGGAATGGCTGCTTGGTAATTGGTTTGGATTTTTGAAATATTCAATAGGTATAAGAGACGAGTCCCTTCAATCCCTCATATGTGCGGACCATTTGTTCAAATAGTGTGACGGGGTCTAATGACTGCAGAAGAATTGACTATGTGAAGGACCCAGTGTCTCAGCAGAAGGTATTAAAGGTATTGAAGGTGAATATTGTCTGTTACATGGGATTCTTATTTGCACCTTATGAATTATTTGATATTCTCCTCCCTGGAAAAAGTCTCTCAACATCGTGCAGACATACTCAGTCCTCTCTGAAAATGGCGATGGGATTGCCACTGGTGTAAAGTCTGGATTTCTGACTGCTATTTGATCCCATTCAGGTCAGCCTATTGTGTGCTCCTGTGAGACATTTCACATCTATGTATACCTATCCAAGGCTAATTACTGACTGGGAGAAGCCAGAGAGCCAATGCAAACGGGAACTTAATACAAGAAAAAGGCAACGTTTCAAAGGTTTTTATACTATTGTCATATTGTGATTAGTTAATCTAAGCAAGGTTGAGGCTGGTTTGACATTAGAGCACTTCCCTATAATGAAGTAAGGTTCTATAATTGAATGTATGTTCTGTCAGTGGGAACTGTGCCTGGCTATGAGGGAGCTGGGTGTCTCTATTCTCTGTTAGAATAAACTTAAGAGAACATTGATGTGGTTGAAGTGATCATTATTTATGACCACAACTAAATCCAGCCTCACCATTGAATCGGACTGCAGCACCGATAGTGCCATCCACTACAGTGGCAGTGCAAACCATTGAATTGGATTTTTTATAACTCTTAAAAATAGTTATTTCATTATTTTTCTAGCTGGTACCATTCCTGAGGTATTAGCATTTAATATCACCTCCCATTGTTTTTTATGTGCCAGACAGCCTTCCTAGAGTGAAAATAGCTTTCAGGTGCTAGTCACTGTAAGGATATGTTAGCATTACATTCCTACATGTCCTACTTTTATATACTATGCATGATGCCTTGTAGGTTACAAGTCCTAATCAGGAACGAATTGTTAATATTTAAAAGGGAGGTTTTTACCTGTCAAATGGGTTTATTTTGACGGGTTGAATTGCAGTTTTTATGCTGCTACAGTCTGACTACAATGGTAGGGCAGAAGCCATGTTTTCACTACCACTGTTGTTGATGGTACAATAGGTACTGCAGTCCACTAGTGGCATTGAACTTCCAGGCCCTGGGTACATTTTGTACCATATACTAGGGACAAGAAAATACACAATTAGAAATGTGCCAATTCCACTATGCTTAACTGGGAAGTACAGGCTACTGGTTAGCAGGGGTAAAGTGCATAAAGTGGTAAAGCCAGCAACATGATAGCGTACAGCAAAATTTGAAAAGTCCAGGGTGACCAGGCAGAAAAGGCTGATTTTCTACAGTGGGTTCCTTATTTGTAAACTGGGTCGGGAGATGAAGACCCTGTTGTCATAGGGGGCTCCCATCTCTGACATCCCATGCCTACCCAATGAATCTTTTACCACTTTTTCTGCTTTCAGGTGGTAAAACAGGGTTATCAGTTAAGGGAGCATAGGAAGAATACAGTATTGATATACCTGCCAATCTGCACAGGTACCACCAGATTTTTTTCGTGGTCACAACTGTATTTATTTCTTAGCTGATGTGTCTGATTGGACTGAATAAGCATGTCTGTGAGAAACTTTGTTCTATTTTGTCTGGTTCTACACCATTATTGGAATGGGGAGGGTCTGGCAAATACCAGTAGATAGCAAAGAAGGGTTACATTATCAGGAAGTATCTCTCTGGAACTGGTGCAACCAGCCTCTGTCAGCCAAAGACTGTGTCACTATGTCCCACCCCAGCCTGACATGCTTAACCATATAAATCAGTAAAAATTTGATATCAATACTACTCATATAGGGGAACTGGATGTTCAGTAAGACATAAAGGAGTTCGGGCATGACCAGCATTTTCAAAATGGAAAATCTGGTGGTCATGCCAATGGGAGATAAATCCATTTCATGATTGGTGCTTGCAAACTTGTCACTACTGGCTCACAATTGCCCCTGCGCACTATTTCCTTATTGTGGTGTATTTGGATTCCCAGGTTTATTATTGACTCCTCCCTCTATATTAGGGGACACTCTAGTTGTGGAGTTTGAGTTGCCTCTATCAGAGAATACATTTACGATTTGTCTCAATTTACTTTTATTCTTGAATAAGTCCCAAACCTGACCACCTACCAAAGAATTGGGAAGGCCAGGGCCATGTCCGAGTGATGCTGTGATACCCTACATGCCAACAACTCCATTGTGATCATGAATAAAGCAGAGACTGGGGGTAACCCTGCCAAGTGCCACCTTGCAAACACATGAGCTCTGACAGCAGGGAGTTTATACTTATGTTAGCCAAATGGGTGATATATAGCCATTTTATAAGTTTCAGAATATAGCACCTAGTCCCATTTGCTCCAGGACTGGGAACAGAAAGGGCCATTCAAGTGAATCAAATACTTTTATCACCAGCAGTCAAAGGTCTATGTGATGCTTTAAAGCAAAACGTGTGTGTAAATTAAACAATGTGAACCTCTGGGAATAAATCCTGTTTGGTCATGTAGGACCACCCCCTTAATCAGTGGTTTCAGGTGATTCTATATCACCCTGGCAAGCATTTCACAATCTAGGTGGGGGTCTTTCTGGTTTTAAGAATTGTAATTATTATTGCCTCACTTGTAAACCCTTCCAATCATATGTCATCACATTGATGCAAATTATACATTTTACATCCATATGGAAGATCATCGAGGCCACTCAAATACATCACAACCATCTCATAGAGCCTTCTGTTAATCAGTACCTTAGCTCAGTCTGTTAAGCTTTACTATCACTGCAATTAGACTGTTTTTGTCTTTTTGATATTTTGAGTCACTGGAAAGACATCTTGGTGCCAGCAAAGATCTGTGCCCGCCCATCAAATACAAAGGTAAGCCTTGCCGGGTATAGTATGGCATAGGTGATCCTTAGTCTTTGCAGCTGTTACTTAATCGGTGTGAAGGATTGTATTGCCTCTACCATCATGATGTTCCGGTAGAATTAGAGTCTGGAGCCTTTGTTTTGTATGTCTTCCATTTCATTTTCCATGCTCAACTCTGAATCTCTGTCCCTGCAGTTTGAAGCACGTGCTAGAATCGGCCAAAAGGCGTTCCGAGGATTGGCCTTGGAGCCAAAGATCTACGGGGCCCTTTCAATGAGGAATGTCGGGAAGAAACTTTCCTTACCAAACATGTTCACCATTAGGGATTCTACATTGGAGACCATATTTCCTGTGTTTGTCTATTTTGCCAATCCTACTATTGATAAGTTATTTCTCACAGAGAGAGCCTCCAAGTCCTCAGCTTTGTTCTTGACGACATCCTTGGTTTTATGCAGTTCAGAGATTTTATTTGCCTTGGTTGTAGTTAAGTCTTAAATGTCTGACATTTGCGATTGTTGTAACCTGCCTATCTAGTCTTTTGCTCATTCTGTCCATCCCAGTCGTAAGGCTATCTATTATATGATCATTTGAGTGGAGGCTGCAGGACACGTCTTCCAAAATACTTTTCACTTTAACCCTATGCGTCTCAGTTTCCGAGTCATTATGTATAGTCAGAACATTGTCAATGCCCCTGCACAATTTTCTTGCCAGCCTCTTTTTTGTCCGTTTTGCCCATGTTAATTTGTTTATATTAGTTGCAAGTAGCAGATCATATCCAGTGCAGTGATAGGACATATATGGACTACTTGGTGTTGGGTGCATTCAGGAACGACTGCGGCCTACTCCTCCAGGTGCGGAGGGGGCCACCGACATTAAGAGCCGCTTTCTGCCCTTACAGTCTTAAGCCTGCCTCTCTTATGGATGATGCAGCACATCCCTCACATTTGGACCCTCACCATACATTTGGACCCTCACCATCTGCATATGTTGGGTTAGAACTGAGCCTGCTGCAGTGGGCCAATTAAAGAACTTGGACTCCGATGCCTTCTCCTTTTTTCATTGGAACTGAAAGTCCAGTGAGTCAACTAAAGTCTAGATCATTTTGTATCCATAGCTTGCCCTTATCAATGGACTATTGTAGCAGGGTTTCCGTTCTCCCACAGAACTGTGCACAGAGATCTAGAACCTGGGTGAATTAGGGTGACCCAAAACTCACCTTAGTATCAGAAATCCCCTTACCGAGCTAGCTACAGTGTCTCATTGGTCATAACAAACTCCCAATGACTTAGACAAACCAGAACATGAACTTAGGGTACCTCAGGTATCGTGGAACACATGAACACTCTTTCGCTCTATAATCATTTCAAACCACAACGGGGAGTAAAAGAACACACGTGCAAGTTTGAAATATTTATTTTTCAATGCAAGGTTCTCAAACGCAGTATCTTATATAATACCAACATACATATTATAAAAATCAGAGTTATCAGCATAGTCACTAGTCCATTGTAAGCGAACGGTGATAGCATATTATAATGCAAAAATCTATAGAAATCTGTATCACCTATATTTCGCGCACCCTATTTAGCATACTATATTATATCTAAGAAGGTCTCATTTGGGTTTTAGCAGGGCGGGCCCATACCTCTAAATGTCAGCAGAAGAAGATCACATCATCAGCTACCAACTCTCTGCATGCGAAGCACCATCAAGTGTGTTTTTGCATTCTCGGTAACTCTATCTTAAACCCGCTTAGAGCCCAATTTTGGCAGCAACATTATTTGTGTTATGTCTAATGTGGTGCGAGGATCAGGCCTCCCAGCAACCTTGTGTTAGGTTATTCTTAGAGGGTGCAGTTCTCAGTGTGTAGACAGCGTACCAAGTGTACCAAGCACAACTGATATCAGAGCAATAACATATTATTCTCAAATAAATCACATCATTCGTCTAGGTTGAAAGCTACAATAACAATTATGTGTCATGTGCAAACTGAAACCGAAGAAAAAGATGTTGTTTAAACATTTAATAAACTCATGCTAACTTAACACAATATATAGAAAAGCAGTAACTATATGACACCCCCCCAATGATCCGAGGACGGTCAAGAAGAACAAGCCAATATTATAATAAAGGCATAACATGAAAGCAGAGTTCAACAATATTGAGCCAAGCTAAATGTATGTAGATGTATATAAAAATTAACAATACAAAATATGCATGAATGCCTATAGTGGCCAAACAAAAAATGCAATAAAAAGTCTTGAACTTGAGGCCCAGTAAAAAATCATAGGCCCAGAACATATAAAAGTCGAATGTTCGTACGAGAAAAGGCACCATTCAGAATTACTAAAAAGTCACGTGCCAGTATAGTGAAAGTCTCCAAAGCCACTCATGGGTGGATAGAATATGCAAAATAGGTAGCCACAGCTTCCAACATGAAATCACTGTCATCATCCGAAAACAGTTCAGCCATTCAATTAAGCAATGGGAAAAAACATACGTGCTCCTCCAGCACCGGACCCTCTAGCAACATCAGAGGACAACTCAGTGGGTTCTCAAGAACGCTATGTGCCAGAAACTCATGCGCCGCTGCGGGGATGTCCCACTGCCCCATTAGTCCATGCATCGCTGCCAAGGCCATAATCCTTTCGCCAGAACAAACCAACTCGTGAGCAACTACGGGGCCCATCAGGTGATTAAAATCGACGTCAGGAGATATCGGCAAGCAGAGACACAAATCAATGACCCATTCAAAATCGCAGCTCAGGCAATGAAACACAGGCTGGACACATGTGAAACAGGAAAATTGAAACGATAATCCAAATGCCGTGCTTAAAGTCGCAAGCGGCAGGGTGCCATAGTAATCAAGCATCCGGTTGCGAAACAATGTCAGAAGGGGCTGAGCGGCTTCTTGTGCAGGATGGGCATCCATGTTTTAGGAAGCAGAATAATATTAAAACGCCTGCAGCTAACGCCAGCAAAACAGGGAATCCGCCAAACAAGCTCGAAAATATTGAATGGAAGAAAGCAGGGATAACACCAAAAATCTTTTCAAATGTAGTCACGAGACCACTGCTAACCAATTTTAAAAAATGAGCCAAGCCAGGCGTGGAGGAGGCATTAAAGATTTGATGAACTAATTCGCAGAAATGAAACGGCAAGTCAGTATTTAAAAGTGCCTGCACCTCTGTGCGTGTGATAGCTATGTGAAGGACATAAGTTTCACGGGCCGAGCTCAGGGCCACTTCTTTTTGAGACAAAAGAGCCCTTATTCGGCTCATACCATTGAACTCCGCTCTCAAGGTTGGGATGCGTGGCCAGATGGAAACATCTGAATTCCCATGCATGAGTGGATATAACACGTTCTTGCAACACACCACACGTTCTGATACAGTAACCCCATAGGCGATACCGACCATTAACCCACAACACTCCTCGTTATTCAAAAGTAAATAACTACCGTTTGTCAATAAAGTGAATGTGGGAACTATTGCAGGAACTGGTGTGCCTTTTAAAACACAAGCTAAATTAGGCCGGTCCTGATTACAAGAACCATGCAACTGGATGTGTCTGCATATCAGTGAACGGTCAGGCGACTGTGTGCATTCTTCACCATTCAGATTCACCTCCTTTCCATCCTTCAGGCATGTGTACGTGTATGGTAAAGACCATGCTTCATGTAGGAAAGCACTGCCTAGTGGTTCATATCTCCCTATTGCAATATATTGCATACAGTTAGTAAATTTATACAAAGCAAATGGTAAAGTAATAACCCCATGGATAAGCCATGTAGCAGCAGCTGCCTCAGCTACAGAAAAGGGCAAAGATTCTAACTTTTCAATGTGCAACATAGAAAATGATGCATCCCGCATGGAAAGCATGCGCTGCTTGTCAGTCAAATTAAATGGGGCAAATAGGGATGACACGTTCATGTAACTCCAAGGAACGCGACCAGCTTTCAGAGTCTGTAGTGTCCATGCAAACTGCATCACAGAACGCAATTGATTTTGTCCATGGTACAATACAGATACTCAACCAATGAAGAGACAATATTGTTCAACGTGTAAATTCGGGAAGAAAGCATGTTAATACTGTTATCGACAACTGCAAGCACTTTTTCCAAATTTGCTTGGTCAATCGCCCTTAGGCGTTTAGCAGCCTCAATTTGTGAATATTTCCAAATTTCATTGTAAACCGCATAAATCCACAGTTTAGACCTTCCATTAGCCGGGCCTTTTATAAAATCATTTAAATCTACATTATCATTCAACTGAGACAGATGTAGTTTAACTGCAGCTAACGTGGAATGTTGTAACCAATTCTGACACAATTTCCCCACAGAGTAAGTAGTGACAGTATAATCAGTTTCAAAACATGGATCAGGTCTGACTTGTGTGAACCCTTCAGCCAAACCCAAAAAACGACGTTGGCAAGAATCAGCACTTCTTTGCCACATCAGCCAACCCTTTGGATCCAAACTGGATATATTAAAGGACGAATTGTGCAATAGAGCTTGTAACTCACGAATGGACAATTCAGTATAATTACCCCATCCTGAATATTCTTCCAATTCGGGAATAATTGGTGTATTTAATTTTTTAGAAGTAGCCAATCCAAAGCATGTTGTTTGGAAAATGGATGAATTTAGAAACAGCATGTGATTCGGGATGAGACATGCACGGTGCAAAGCCTCAGTGCCTTGTACCTGCCAATCTTTGGTACCCCAAACCAATTTAAGGTCAATTGTTCCTTTCCAAAACTCGTAGCCATCTACAGCTAATCTGTCTAGAAAGGACTTCGAATACAGCATCTTTGTATCGGTAAGTCTAACTTTGGACATGGACTTTTGTGTCATTTTAAAATAAAATAACTCAGGATTTGATTGATTAAAGTCTGTAAAATAAGTGTATTTTTTCAGAAATGTATTGGAGCTGCCTCCCAATGGAGCAGGGCAATGTTCCCACTGTGTGTAATTTACAGCAACCCTCCTGGAATTTGTCTTATGTAAAAAATGATTACCATAATATTGGAAACAAAACAAATCACCATAATTAATAGAATCTAAGTATAAATCCTCAGCATCAAAGGCAGCATAGTATTTCAAATCAGAGAATAATGCTTCTACGGCCTGAATATCCCAATCATCAGAACGTATATTTTGTTAATCACATCCCCCATGTTTACTCTAAGCACATTCGGAACATTAATCACTTCAGTGGGCCCATGTTTTTGAAATCTAACCGCATCCCACACAATCCCATCAAGGACAGGCCAAGCAGTAATGTTGACTGTATTCAAGTCTCGTTTCAGTCTGTGTGCTGAATGTGAAGAGGAAAGAGGGGCCAATGTTCCATTAAGGTACTGAATTCCTGTTCTTTCTTTAACATAGTGGCCATCGATCAGGCGGAAAAAATAAAACACAAAATCAATTGACATAAAAAGGTAAAATTAAAATGGAATCAACCAAATGTATGTCCAAGGGGGAATTAAAAAATGTTTTTTAAATAGAGTGGCATATTTTGCAATAGTTGAGGGTTTCTTTGAAAGTTCCGAAACAGAGTCAAAAGAGAATCTGGACTGGTCGGCCAAATGAGTCTGCAAATCTGGCATTGATAAATCAGCAGGATAGGTGTAGTTCAGCTCATCAATGTTAGTAACAGGAATAGTATTTAATAAAGGACTGGATATAGCAGGCATCTCGAGGGACACCTCCGTTTCTGCACCAGAAGTAATAGCCAGCACAGAATGCCTCACCATGGAAGGACAGGATACAGCCGGTGTCATGCTATGAAGAATCGGCCACCCTGTGTGTCTTGACATTGTCAATAGAGATAAATCTGTTTTCCTTACGACCTGGAAGTGGTGGTAATATGACTGTTCTCGTGCCATTCACTCCAAGAACTCGAACCGGTGCACGATATGAAGGACCAAATTCTTTCTTGTTATCGATCTTCTCTCAAACCAGTTCTCCAACTTGGGGTAGCCAGCCAACTACCGGGATCTGCAACGCATCATCTGATGTGGAGGGCAAATGTTCCTTTGCTAGACTGTCTCTGGTCTTTTGTAGATCCTGTAAAACATTGCAATGTTCATCTACGTCAAAGGCCGTGGCCTGGGCCTTGCAGTCTAGACCGTCGAGATCAGGGACGTACATCTTGATACCAAAGAGCATTTCGTATGGGGTCCGCCCACCCAGAGACCTTATAGGGAGATTATTAAGCGCACGCTGCACGCCATTGAGGTGGGCCAGCCAGTTTCTGCCAGTGCCTATAACACGAGCTGTCAAAGATTTCTTCAAGTCACGGTTCATTCGTTCAACTACACTATTTCCCTCGGGTCTGTACGGAGACGAAAACTTGACTTGGACCCCCAACGAAACCATAGCATCCTTATACGCCTTAGAGGCGAAAGCCGGACCCTGGTCCGAATGGAAGATACCACAGGCAAAAATCCCTACAAAGACTCGCAAATCCTTAATGACAGTCCGTGAATCAGCGCTCCGATGAGGCCAAACCCACACAAAGCGTGTGCATGAATCAACTGCTTCTAAGATATACTTATATGCAGTATCAGAAGAAAAAGGACCGCAGTGATCTAAATAAACGCACCCCAGTGGTTTATTAGAAATGTACAACTGTGTCTGAGGCGGACGCGCAGCAGTTGAAGGTTTAATCTGCTGGCAAATGTCACATTGAAGGACATAATCGCGCATCTGTTTGTACAGTCCCCGCCACCAGAACCTCTGTTGTAGCTGAGTTACAGTGGCCGAGACGCCCGCATGCGCAGACGCCACACCTTCATGAGCTGCTGTAATCAAAGAAGCCCTGCGATCCGAGTTGGGAATTAAACGTTCGCCAACTTCAGGAATTTTCACATAAGGAACCTTATCGGGACTTAAGTGGTATGTGTATTTAGAAGGGAACCCCGCAGGATATTTACTTCCCTTCTCAGTAGCAGCAACCGCTGCCAAGATGTCATCATCTATCTTACTTTACCTTGTGACTGCTGCAACTAAGTATTTTGATACTGCTGACTTCGCTGCTTCATCAGCAAGCGAATTTCCGACAGCGTGGACCCCCACGCGCTGATGGCCAAGAGTATGAATTACAAACACGAGTGGCAACTTCTCTTTGAGTTCTGCCACTCGGACCCAGATCATTTTATGTTTTATAGTGCTACCTTTGGAATCACGAAATTCATTCTGAATCCAAAAGAACAAGTTCTCATTGTAAGACTGGACACAGTAGTAAGAGTCACTTACGACCAAAGTCGTCACACTCGGATCTGCGTACTCCAATGCAAGCATCAGAGCACGAAGCTCAGCCAATTGTGCGGTGCAGTCTCCAAGCGTCTGCGTGTGCACGACACTGGCCTTGAACTCATAGTTCACCATGGCACCAACCACAATGGCGCAAGCGGAAACGTAGGCATGTTTAGAGCCATGCGCAACCTGCGCCGAACCATCAGTGTAAATGATGCTATGGAAATCCTCCAACGGCCGCATTGCTAAAGGAGCAGGATGAACAAATTCATACTGTAAGAACTCCTGCGACCGTAAAGTGGCGTCAAAAATAAACGTGACATCCTGGGATGACAAGGATGCGGGGTAACAACCAACATGCGTTTTCCCTGTGACAGTGCACGTTCCTTGAGAATCGCCATCTGCACAGCCGTCAAAGCTTTCTCCACAGTGGAAAAGCACAATTCAGCCGAAGTGTACAAGTGTGACTTGTAAGCCATAGGTACTGTATCTCCTTCATTAAAAGTTAGGTACGTGAAACCTACCGTCCCCGGGACAATTCTTATCACCAGGTTGGTCTGGTTATCACGAGTCTGTAAGTATTCAGAAGCGAGCAAATCAGCTTGCAATGACTGCAGAATAGCTGAATGCTCAGGCAGCCAGCATGATTTGGAAAAAGATGGTTGTATCAAAGCGTACAAAGGCTTGATACGCTGGGCATATTCCGGAATGTAAGTCCTTCCGAAATTCAAAAAGCCCAGTAAAGATTGTAATTTTTTCAGAGTTGTCGGAGAGCGCAACTGTGCGCACTTCTCCAGGAAGTGAGGAGCCAAGCCTTTTCCTTCATTAGTTAGTTCATAGCCTAGAAACAACACTGTGTATTCTGCAATGTGCGACTTTGCAAAATTAAACTTGTAACCCATGTCTGCAAAGTTACAAATAATACTGTTCACTCGACACAGATGCTCCCAAAGTTCGTCGTCTGTGAGATAGATATCATCCACATAGGAACAAGCATCAGGGTCGATCCTCTCCAACAGAGAGACAATGCATGCGGAAAATACGCCAGGACTATTCTTATAGCCCATTGGGAGACGTCTAAACATTTAATGCACTCCGCCGCATGTGAAAGAAGTCCATTGGGAACTTAGTCTGTCCAATGAATGGGCATAAAAACCATTGGAAATGTCAAGCGTGGTTTTGAACCGCTTACGCACAAGACTATTTACAAGGGCAGAGCCGTGAGTATTCTGTACTGCACAGTTACGGCAATGCGAGTTTAAATGCCGGTAATCCAAAACCAAACGGTAAGAGCCGTCCGGTTTGTTTACAGTAAAAAGGATCGCTGTGACTGAAGCTTTGGCTTCACGTTGTATGGGATATTGAGGTTGAAGCTGCGGCTGAGACCGTAAAGGAATTTCGTGGTTTGGGGACAATTTATCCCATCCACATTGATTGCGGTACACAACCGGTGCAAGCGCCAGAGCCCACTCTTCTGCAAAGTGCAGCGCTTCCACTCTCGAAACAGAGTTCGCGAAACTGGGGAGGATTACCTCCTCCCCTCTCGGAGCTGCGAGCACAAAAGGTGGGGCCAGTCAGCCTCCGAAAGCAAAATGTCATATGTAGACGAAAGATTTTCCCGAAATACCCCTTTAACGGTACGCTGTATGTCACCTTCAATTAACAGGACAATTTCAAAAAGTCTATCAGGGGGAGCAACTCTCGTATCTGCTGTTTCAATCACAACATAAGTGTCAGTCGCTGTCACCTTCAGTAGTGGACGGAGGGCCTCTCTCACTATGGTAATCTCCGCCGCGCTGTCCAGCAAGGTCAGAGCCCAAGTCAGATTCCGAAGCCTCGTTCTCACAATCTGGGGCATATCGATGCGCTGTCAAGGCTGCGACTTTCGTCTTGGCAAACTGCGGTCTCTGAGGCGTAGAGCCCTCCTGTTTGTCTGAACCGTTGCGCGGGCGGGGCTGACCACGTCCTTGCTGGCCACCCCGGCCCCTGCCGCCCCCTCCACCACCGGTTGACGGAGCCGGTGAGTCCTGAAAGGAACGAGGAGAGCGTTGGTCAGAAGCCTGAAAACGTTCAGGCGATTTAATCATCGCGCGGTCGCGCCAATCATAAACTCGTTCCGACTGCGCAGGCAACGGAGACGCAGAGCGCGAAACCTGTGTTTGTTGTTGTTGTTGTTGCTTACCCTGATTCTGTTTTTTAGGCCAATTTTGTTTTTTGGACTTGGGCTGAGCGTTTGCCTCCGAAGACTGTCCCTGGGGCTGCTTTTTCTCCTTATCAGAAAAAGTCTTAAGACCCTTGGCATTGCGGCCAACCATTTTATAAGCCGCCACAATTATCCTTGCTAACTGACGGGGTTTGTCCGCGTCGGGAATCAACGCCAAGGCGTTAGCCACCTGGAAGTTCACTGCATCCCCCTTGACATTCGCAAGGATCAGATCGCAAACCACCTCAAAGGAGCCACACAGGCGCATACCCAACTCAACCGCTGACTCCGGTCCGTGATCATCTTGAACACGTTTAAGGACCGCAGACAGGTTGGACATAGACGAGGAGCCAAAGCACCTCGAATAGACCTCTGCAAAAGTCTTACCTCATGTTTCACAGTCAACAAGTTCAGGAGCCAAATCTTTCGGCAAACTAAGCGTAAGAATCCGGTGTTTCTCACCAGGATTCGTATTAGGAAACACAGCATCCAGCTGGTCGAATTTCTCGGCAAGCCAGAAAGGAAAGTCATCCTTATCCTGGGGCTTCTTGCCCATTACGGAATTCACCATGACAGGACTGATTTTCAAACCAGCCTGACCTGCTTGAAGCTGCGCACCCCTAGGGGCTGCGCCTTGAACATTACGACTCGTGTAATGAACAAGTGCCCTAATCACTGCAACCGCGATCTCGTGAAGACATCGCAGGTCACCCACGTTACAAGTGGCGCGATTAGGGTGAGGAGTAAATCCAGCCAAAGCGGGCCATGGTGTGCCCGGAATGGACAAAGGACCTAACCTCGGAGCGGTTAAAGCGTGTGGTAGGGCGCCACCAAACCAAACTCCATGCTGCCAAACATCAATAGGTACTTCCTGCGCTCTGTACGGAGCATATGCAGCAGGTACAGCTGACGGAGTGTATGAGTGGAACACACCAGAATTTGCGTCCACTGCCGGAAACGTCACCCACGAATAAAACAGTTCGTACGGGTAAGCATGTTCTGCACTCACCACCAGAACCACAGCCAAGCCTTCCAAAGGGACATCATAAGCCCGTAAATGGTCCAGCACCGCAATGCGACTATGCAGCGGGATGTCTACAGCTTGTGCCATGACCGCACAGGAACGTGAAAGAAAAAAGATTACTTTGCAGCACAACTGGGTAGTAATTTAAGGGACCCGTTTTTAGATAGATTCAAGCTTGAAAAGACCTATTTCAAAAATAGGTAGGTTTTTCCGACACTGCCGTTTTCCGGAAACGGGAATGAAGGGGTTAAGGTTTGAATGATATACTACTCGAGTGTCATGATATAAGGCCAACAACCGTTGGGCGCCATGTAGCAGGGTTTCCGTTCTCCCACAGAACTGTGCACAGAGATCTAGAACCTGGGTGAATTAGGGTGACCCAAAACTCACCTTAGTATCAGAAATCCCCTTACCGAGCTAGCTACAGTGTCTCATTGGTCATAACAAACTCCCAATGACTTAGACAAACCAGAACATGAACTTAGGGTACCTCAGGTATCGTGGAACACATGAACACTCTTTCGCTCTATAATCATTTCAAACCACAACGGGGAGTAAAAGAACACACGTGCAAGTTTGAAATATTTATTTTTCAATGCAAGGTTCTCAAACGCGGTATCTTATATAATACCAACATACATATTATAAAAATCAGAGTTATCAGCATAGTCACTAGTCCATAGTAAGCGAACGGTGATAGCATATTATAATGCAAAAATCTATAGAAATCTGTATCACCTATATTTCGCGCAACTTATTTAGCATACTATATTATATCTAAGAAGGTCTCATTTGGGTTTTAGCGGGGCGGGCCCATACCTCTAAATGTCAGCAGAAGAAGATCACATCATCAGCTACCAACTCTCTGCATGCGAAGCACCATCAAGTGTGTTTTTGCATTCTCTGTAACTCTATCTTAAACCCGCTTAGAGCCCAATTTTGGCAGCAACATTATTTGTGTTATGTCTAATGTGGTGCGAGGATCAGGCCTCCCAGCAACCTTGTGTTAGGTTATTCTTAGAGGGTGCAGTTCTCAGTGTGCAGACAGCGTACCAAGTGTACCAAGCACAACTGATATCAGAGCAATAACATATTATTCTCAAATAAATCACATCATTCGACTAGGTTGAAAGCTGCAATAACAATTATGTGTCGTGTGCAAACTGAAACCGAAGAAAAAGATGTTGTTTAAACATTTAATAAACTCATGCTAACTTAACACAATATATAGAAAAGCAGTAACTATATGACACTATCATTTGATTCTAGGTCACCTCCCCCAACCCAGCTGGCTCACTTTTCTGTACAGGAAGGAGAGTATTCAAGTACACTAATAGAGAGTCACCTTTGTGTGTTCTACATCATTATTTACACTATGATGATTATTAAATTGACCTAGCAGTAACACGTTTGATGCTTAGAATGACACATAATGAATCATCTCATTGCATGGATTGATGTGTTTTACATGTGGAAAAGGTGCTATACTCAAGGTTATATTCAGTAGTGAATCAACACCTGGGTACGAAAGCTTGTATTCAGCAAAGACTATGTAAATGGAAAGAAATTACTTTTATACAACAGAATTTGCCTGATGAGTCCAACCCTCTTCGCCGAAGAGGTTTGAATTAGTATTTTCCTTATGTTGAATAGATGAAGAACGACACCCAAGAATCTATAGCTGTAATGATGTTAGCAGGTGTAACACATTTATTTATCTTCTATTTCCACACATCACCTAGACCTTGTGGGCACATGGTAGGGGCCCAGGTGCCATAACCTTCACGATGTCCCAGACCAGTTCAGGTTTCTAGGAGGACAGAAGCATGTCTCCTGACAACCATGATATGAAGGGTTTCTTAATAGATACCCTTCTTGTTCTAAATTTGATAAACTTCTTGGTAAACTTACTATAGTAAAATGTGTTAAACTACATAAGTTTTAATTATTGACTGATCTTCCTCTGAACACAGAATACATTTTCTACTTATGTAAAACAACTCTCCTTTACAAGTGCTTGAGGCGTGGCCATCGTAGACATAGGACCATGTCTTTGGGGAGTGGCAGCCACGTGATAAAGTATACCACCAAGTGTGGGTGAGGGTTTTTTTCCTTTTTAGGTCGAGCCTGAGTAGCACATGCGCAGCTCTGTGAGGAATGCTGTACTCGGGTATGGACTTTGAGCTCTGCCCACGCTCACTCCATATTGTTTATTGGCTTGTGTCATTGTTCTTTGTAAATATTGGCTTCTGATTTGTTGGTAGGATTATTAGTTCCTCCTTAGTACCTCCCTGTTTTCTGTTTTTACCTCCCATTAGGACTGGCTCTTTTACATGTGTCGTAACTCAGGAGCTTTCATTAGACATTTTGAGAACTACTTACCTAATTAATATAGACAGGACTCGTGGGTGCCACTAGCAGCGCACCATGCACGCTTTCACTGTGGCTTCCCTACAGCACACGTGGGACGCCGGCAATGGCGGCCACTTCTGTATATTAGCAATGCACCATGCACGCTTTCACTGTGGTCAACCCCCCAGCACTCGCAGGACGCCAGCAATGGCAGCCCCTTCTAGGTATTACCAGTGCACCATGCACGCGTTCACTGCGGTAATGCAATAGGTCTCGCATTTGTGAGAGTTTGAGCTACTGGCATTGTAAATGACAATGCCTTTCATTTATGTGTTGGTTTTTAAAACATAAATAAAAGGCAGCGGGCTAGATGTACGACCCTGACATTTTGCGACTCGAATATTGCGTCACTTTGCGACTCACAAAATGCAATGTACAACAGTGCCACAGACACTGTTAGCGATTCAAAATGAGGTCACAAATTGCATGCCTCATCAATATTCATGAGGCAAGCGCAATTTGCGACCCCATTGGGAATGGCTAGCACTCCCAGGGATGGTAGCCTACTGGGGTCTGCAGACCACCATGTCTTAGACTGCTTTTTAAATAAAGCAGTTTTCTTTTTTTTAAATGCTGCCTGTTTTCAAGTCAAGTCAAGTCAAAAAGCTTTATTTCGATAAAATTCCATTATCATAAAAGCAAGTTAAAAAAATTGGAAGTTAATAATAGAATAGATAACACATTTCCAGTTAATAGCAAAGAATATAACATTTACTAGAATTAATATTGTTTAAAAAAGATTAAACAGAGTATTTAAGCTTTCTGGCTCGAATAGCCCAAGCCCAGGATAAAAATTTTGCTAGGGCACAGGCATAGGGTACATAGCTATCCGAAACAAGTATCCTAATTGCCACATCATGGCTCCTGGTTCCCAGTTGCCGGCACAAGTTCTTCAGCCACGCCCTTCTTGGATTGGCATATTCCTTGCAGACAAATAAGAAATGGGCTAATGTCTCTGAGTGGGCTAAACATGATGGGCACAAGTCAGTTTTGTCAGTACAGGATTTCCATGTTTTAGTAAAAGTATTCAATGGCAAGGTACCCGTTCTAAATTTAAAATACAAAGCGCGGGCAAACGGTTTCCCAATTATATCTAGGCAGGGTTCTCGCCTAGGACAGTCTTTAAACATTAAAAAATCCTCTGTGAGCCTACCAACGGATGTGCTAGAATGCCTTTGGGAGCAAATCCAATCCCGGTAAAGGTTTTTAAGTACTTGTTTTGGAGGAGATGTTCTGCTTGACCAGGAGTCCAATAGGCCCAAGTTCGACAATGAGGTTTTCATGTCTGTCAGCCATTTGACTCTGGCCCAATGTGGTGACGCCATTATCTCTTCCAGGCCTCTGGCGTAGGCACTAAGTTCCTCTACCCGCCAAATACGGGCCCATAATAGGAGAGGACGGAATTTTGCAATTTCGCCGATCTGGGTACATCCAAGGTCCAAAAATAAAGGAAAAAGTGGGGTACTTTGAGGGAGGGACATTAATTGTCTACAGAAATTGTTCTCAGATTTTTGTAAAGCTTGAGAAGATGCAAAGCCCCAAAGTTCAGCTCCATATAGTGCAGAGCTGACACCCTTGGCAGCGTAGATCTCTAGGACTGTTCCTATTGGTTTGAACGAACTGGAACGTTGCTCCCTCAATAGGGCATCTGTGATCCTTTTATGGTTCAGCAGCATCTTATCTAGATGGAGAGTCCAATCCATTTTGTCTGAAATACGTATCCCTAAATAATCAAATGCTTTAACCCTTTCCAGGGACTCGGTATTTAAGGTAGGGGGACGCACTTGCTGTTTGGGGGGATTAAGGACAAGATATTTTGTTTTATTGGTGTTTATAACCAAGCCCCGGTCAGTACAAAAGGTTTGGAAATTGTCCAAGAGTTTCTGTAGTCCCATAGGGGTCTTAGAGATTAGGAGCGTGTCGTCCGCGAAGAGGAGGGTCGGTATGCGAACCCCCACCAGGGATGGTTCGTCAGATGGTGATTTGAGTAAGTGCTCAACCACCCCATTGATGTACAAAGAGAAAAGGGTGGGAGCCAGAACACATCCCTGGCGGACCCCTCTCTCGACCGGAATACAGCCCGTTTTCTCCCCTCCAGAGCCCCACCTAATTTGGGCAAAGCTGTCCTGATGGAGCCTGACCAATAGGGATAGAAGATACTCTGGAAGCCCCATGTTGGCCAGAACCTTCCACAGCAAGTCCCTGGGGACAAGGTCAAAGGCAGTCTTTAAATCGATGAATGCGAGATAAAGACTGCCCTTGCCTATCACTACCACCTTCCAGTATATCATCATAAGCCTGAAGGCCTGCTCTATCGTTCCAGTGCCTACTCTAAAACCGGCCTGAAAGTCGGTAAGTATTTTGTTTTCATCTACCCAGTTGAGTATCCTGAGTAGAATAACTTTACCAACAACTTTTTGGCTTACATCTAGTAAGCTAATCGGCCTATAATTGGACGGATCATCCCTAGGGCCTTTCTTGTGGATGGGAACCACCTCTGCCCCCTTCCAAGACACTGGAATTGGGGCACCCCTACAGATGGCAAGAAGGAGGGAGTGGATTAATTTGCCCCAATTAACACCATCGGATTTTAGCAGGTCCCCGGGGATGCCATCTGGTCCTGCGGCTTTTTGTGGAATGATGGAGTTAATAGCATATTCTACTTCCTTCAGTGTAAAATCAGGATCGCTAGGGAGAAGAATATAACTAGTGTAGGGAGAGGGTTGGAAGGACCCTCTTCCATTCAGGTCGTTATGGCAGGAATAAAGTTTGGAAAAGTGAGCCTCCCATACCTGGCCCGAAATACAGCAGGTTACAAGGTCGCTGTCCGGTCTATTTCTTGCCCTTATGGTATCCCAGAAGGATTTAGAGTCTTTTTTCATACTGGCTTCCTTAAGGGTTAGCCAGTAGGCATCCTCCCACTCTCTTTTAGCTACCTGCAGGGCCTTTTTATGGTCTCTTCTGGCAATTTGGATTAGTGGGGGGGACTTCCCTTTGACTGCCTCTATAAGGCGTGATTTGGCCTTCCTGCAGATTGCCGAATACCAATCATGTTTGCCTTTAGGTTTAGGTTTCTGTTTCCCTGAGGGCAGTTGTACCCAAAAGAGGTCCCCAATGGTTTTTACTGCAGCTTCAAAGGTAGCGGTGACCTTGTCTGCTGCTATAGATAAATCAATAGAGCCAATTTCAGCCTGCGAGCCCTTAACCACTTCGTCTATTGTGGATAGTTTGTCGGTGTTACACATAAACTTACTCCACTTTAGACGCCTGCCACAAGTGGCAACAGTAATCCCCTGCGGGCGGCTCAAAGAGACTGGCAATACTTCAATGTGCCAAGGATTTTTTAAGTATAAGGAGAGTGGGTTGTGGTCGCTCTCTATGGTATTTGTAATAACCATGTCGATAACATGGCTCCCGGGGCCCCTATCCAGCAGAATATAGTCAATCCGTGTGCATTGACCAACTCTGTTAAATGTGGGAGCACCCAGGAGGTCAGATCGAGTGCGACCATTCGCAGCTCTTAATCCAAATTCCAATGTGAGTGCATTTAGATGGATTGCACTGCGAGTCCAACGCTTGATGGGTGGGATAGAGAGGGTAGGGATACCCCATCTACTATCCTCTTCTCCTAGGTCTGATATCCCTTCTAGGGGGAGTGGTTCATACGTACAGTTAAAATCCCCTGCTACTAGGATATGTCTAAGTCCACTCTGCTCTCCCAGCTGAGCCTCAAGCTCCATCATTGTGGGTGAAATACACCCATTTTTTGTTCCCCTGATATAGACATTATAAAGGTCAACGGTTATACTTCCCCGTAAGCCCAATAGGGAAACACCAAGTATATCCGGGGTTCCTGCCTTCTTAGTAATTATCCTGCAGTTGAGCAGGATACTTATCCATATAATTAGCCCCCCCGATGGCCACCCCTTCCCTGTCCTGGATTTTACTGCTGGTGTGAAAAAGGTGACAAACCCCGCCCGGTGCAGTGGTTCAGTGGCCCATGTCTCTTGGAATATACAGATTTTATGGGTATCAACCAAGGCATTCCACTCCGGGAGTCCTAGTTTCCTTGAGATCCCAGCCAGGTTCCAACTAAGGATTTTTAGCTCACCATGTGCTGAGTTTCCATCTGGAATCACAGTACAATGGGGGTTAGATGAAACTACACTGTCCCTAATTAATGTAGGTGATGGCACCTCTAAGTTTGTAGGGGGAGATGTGCCCAGCACTTCGTCCTTCATGGCGATATTGGCATGAGGGAGGTTAATATCTAAACCTCCCTTAGGAGGAAGTCAATCAACCTCATCCAGCACACAGTACCTATTTGGATGGGCAAACTGTGTGTAGGAGGGGTTAAAGGACATAGATGAAGATGGATCCTGCCATGGCTGTTGCCATCGATGATTAGAAATGAGCGGTGGCTGAGGAGGTAGTTGCCACTGCTGGGAGGGTTGAAAAAAAGGTGGTAGGGGGTGGAAAGGTTGTTGCCACTGAGGGCCAGCGTGGTGCGGGACAAAAGGTGGAAAGTTAGGCGGCTGCTGCCAGTGGTTAGGGGCATATTGAGGGGGACATACAGGCCCTTGATTACTTGGAAAAGTTGGCCGGTGGAAGTTGGGTCTTGTCGAGTTGGGGAGGAAGTGAGACAAGGGGAGTGGTTTGATCTGGGTGGCAGGATCGCTATTAGGTGCATTACAAATAAAAGTCGCAGCCCCCACATCCCTGAAATTAACAGTAATTACATCCCCTGGTATTGTTTTCTTACTCCTACCCACCCAATCCCCTCTACGTACAGTGAGAATTTCCCCACTCATACTACTAGGTAGTGGTTTATGTATTTGGAGCCACTGGGCACATTTATTTCTTAACTCTACATAGGTCTCTTTAACTCCTTCCTTCAGTGGGGGGACAGCAGTCAACACTACCACAAAAGGAGAAACTTCTGGTGGCAGACTAATAGACTTATAGCGGGTCTGCCTCGGCTTAGGGGTTTCAGAGTTATTAGTAGAGTGAGAGGCTAGGGTATTCGTAGGTTTCCCTTTGGGATCCGTGGTTTGGAAGGTGTTAGATTTAGTACCAACGGCTGATTGCTGCACGGATAAAGGATTGCTCACCGCTTTTGTGTTGGAAATAGATAGCGGCTGAGCAGGGTTGTTCCCTGAATGGGGAGAATGTAATGCAGCTTGGTCCTTGGAAGATAGGAAAATGTTCGCTTTATCAGTTGTGGGCTTGGTGACCTTGACTATTGGTTGGGGGTTGGGTGGTAGTTCTCTGTGCCCTTGATGCTGAACAGGCCCAAGCTCATTAATCTTGTTGGGCCATTTAGTATTAATGAGCGATGTTAGCCTATCGAGTTTGGAAATCAAGGGTTTGATTTGGGCCGCTATTGTAGCTTCCAGATCGTGCTTGAGATCCGTGACCATGTTTTCGACCCAACATGGAATGCCAGACGCTGTGTGTGGAGTAGGTGTTACCAAATTATGGTTACTAACTTTGGCTTTGGTCTTCTCCTTAGGTTTAGGCTCCTTAGTTTTGGAATTAGTCACTACTTTAGTTGGGATAAAAGTAACCTTTCCCCTGGAATCACTAGGCACGTGAGGGGTCGACTTGGCAGTTAGCCCATCCAGGCCCGGCTCCGTCTCTCTGGGTGTCCGACAGGCTTCTAGATCTGGGGTCGCCTCCAGATCCACAAAGGACGGGTCCGACTCCGAACAGGTAACTGACAAGTCGACAGCATTCGGTACTGTAACAGCGCCTATAGTGGTCAAGGGCAAGGGCAAAGAGCAGTTGTTCGAAACTTGCTGAGAAGGTGAATTTGCATTTGCAAGGGAGCCCAGGGAGGAGCGCTTGGCATGCATGAGGTCCAGGGAGACTCTTTTCTCAAGGAGTACAATGCTTTTGTCAATTGTCTCATTTACCCGTGAGATGAAAAGGTCAATGGGACCAGTCACTTGTGCTACCTCCGTAGCTTTTTTGGTACAGCTTCTTGTTTTGTGCCGCATGTTTGGCGTTGGCAATGAAAATGCTATACCAGATATTGAATGACTGTGGCCTCAGAGAAGGCTAAGTGACAGTCGGCCTACCTGGATGGTGGGTTCAGGGCAATGAGACAGGGATTCGGGGCCTGGGCCGTCCTCTGCCGTCCTTGAACGGCCTTAAACGGCCCGCTCTTTGCCCGGTCTTCGCCCCGGCCGTTGCCCCGCACGCGTCCCGCGTGCGCGTTACCCACGCAAGTTATAAAGGCAGGACAGGAGGAGGGGGCGGGAAGAGGACCAGCTGCGGCCGATCCACGCCGCTCGGAACGCTGGTCCTCGCAGTCCCGCCTCTACCCCTGTTAGCAAGCTGGCAAAGTCAAAAGGACGCGTTGGTGCACAATGCACAATAAGGATGCAGGAATTACTTTCTCCCCAAAGAGTCTTGCCTACGAGCGGCCCCCGCGAAGCGGGGGCCGCGAGGCGTGGCAGGAAGGTCGGGCAGCAGCACTCAGGGACAGCGCTTCCTCGTGTAAGGGCTCACAGGGTTCACTCGCTCCACAGAGATTTTGAAGGGAGGAGGAGGGGGCGGGAAGAGGACCAGCTGCGGCCGATCCACGCCGCTCGGAACGCTGGTCCTCGCAGTCCCGCCTCTACCCCTGTTAGCAAGCTGGCAAAGTCAAAAGGACGCGTTGGTGCACAATGCACAATAAGGATGCAGGAATTACTTTCTCCCCAAAGAGTCTTGCCTACGAGCGGCACCCGCGAAGCGGGGGCCGCGAGGCGTGGCAGGAAGGTCGGGCAGCAGCACTCAGGGACAGCGCTTCCTCGTGTAAGGGCTCACCTGCCAACCATGATACCTGCCTGTTTTCCTTAAAGGAAAGAAAAACTTTTCAGTTTTATTTTTTAAGGGCAGGCAGTGGTCCCTGAGACCACTGCCTGCTCTTAAAACATATTTTCTCCCATTTGCGAGTGCAAAAAAGGGTCGTACATCTGGCCCAGTGTCATTTTCAATGCCAATAGTTCAAACTCTCGCAAATGCGAGACCTATTGCATTGCAAGTGCTTGTTTAAAGTAGATACATAGTCCCATCCATAGGGGCATGATCACCTAAGATTATATCTTTTTAGTCTAATAGCCTTTAAGCAGGTCTAAAGTGAGTTATGAAACTAGTTTTGGGATAATACACCCCTAGTCTACAATTAGGTTGCCTCTCTCATCATTGTTGTGAAATATTATCCCACCTTGTGATGTGCGGTCCTCTACTTCCAGTACGTATTCCCTCCCCTTTGCTCCACTTCATAAGTATATGTTACCCTGATTCATTTCTTACTTCCTTTTTCGTCTGCGGTGCAGTTTTTAATTCCTTTTCCTCTCTGCTCTGCCTCCTTTTCGCAGTGTCAGCAACTTCAATTCAAAGAACCAACACATCAGTAACGAGATGTTAACTTGTAGTTTTAGGGTTCACTTATGGGTGGCACCAAAAGGCTGTCACAGGCCTGAAAATTCGACATTTTTCAGTGTGTGTGGAGTACTCAAGAAGGCAAAATTTTATTTTACCTGGAGTGTTGAGAAATTGCACTGTTGCTGCTGGCTCTGCTAAATCAATAATCTGGGCCCTAGAATAATTTGTATTTGTATAAGTACTTCCTGCTGTAGGTATTATATTATGGTGTCCCTGAAAATTTCCATCTGTTTTGGAAAGGATGAAAACTGAGTAGACCACACTAAAACCGTGTGACCTTATATTTACCATTAGTGTGTGTGCAGGGGGCTTCATAACCCACTGAACAATCACTTCAGCCTATTACACATTTGGAATTGCATTGTTATAACATTGAAAGACACTTTGAAATTGTTGATAGGTTTCCAGTAAAATAAAATACCATAGTCTCTAATGGGCCTCTCAATTTTATTAAAAACTGTATCCATATGTCAGAACTTTAACGGGGACATAACCTAGCACACCGGAAGCAAGTACTCCTGACCCCGGACGTCAGTGAGATTTCAGTTAAAATCAGAATGTACGGCTCTGCAAGAAATCCCCACACAGCACCCACCCGGTGCACCCCTCCCGCGCGCACTCCCAGTGGAGGACACAAATATGTTATATAAGACAGAAGAAACACAAATGTCATCCTTGGATGAGATGTGAGGCCTGGAGCCGGCCTCATGGATCCCAACTACAGCCTCTCTCACGCGGGGAGTCATTTTAATGTCACAACACTTTAATGTCAATTCCTCGGTAATGTCACTGCCTCTGATTCACTTGGATTGCGCCGATTCTGGTCATTCGCTCCCAGAGGAGCTTTTATCTTCCGCGCGCGCTCGACGCCTCGCGCTCAGATCTGCAGCGTGGATTGGACAGCGCTGAGAAAAGAGATGGCTGCGCTCCAAGGAAAAAGAAATCGTTGTGCCTGCACGGCCCTGGTCGATTGAGTGTTCTAGATACCTACTGTGCTCTGGCCTTCTGACTATACATATATATAAGGGTGGCCTGACCAATGGCCAGCTGCTTTCGTGGATGCCACGAAATTCCCGCCTATCCGATGCCCATCACTCGCCGCCCCTCCATGAACTGGATCGCTTAACGTATTGTTATGCATATTTGACAAGCAGAAATAGACATGTTCGGAAGTTTATTGCTACCCAAACTCAATGGTACTCATTTGCCCATAGATGGATAAAAGGGACCTCCCAGGATTGGACCCTATGACCCCCAAAGTCAAACACAGATTCCTGAGCCACGGGGCCCAGCTCTACCTTTGGTTAAGCCTGTGAAATGCTGGTCCTGCAAAGAGTGGTTTTCTATATTGGAAACGTACGTGTTGACAGTTCATTGTAGCTTAAGACAATAGCACTCAGATGCGATTCAGAACCTTTACATTATATTCAGAATAGTTGCCACTTTACTACCTCTTTCTGTGGGTACATTCCCTCTCTGGGGCGATGAGATGGCAGTAATCCAAACACATGGTTAGGTAGTGCCATAAACTGGTTTCAGTTATGTAGTGGTTGGTAACTCACACAACACACGCCACAACTCTCGTCATCGGCCATGCTCCAAAAAAACAATTTCGCAACGAAACAGAAACAAACAAGCATTGGAAATGCAATAGGTCTCGGATTTATTTGAGTTAGAGCTAATAGCATTGTGAATGCTAATGTCTTTTAGCCATGTGTTATGGAGTGTATGCATGTGGTGTGTAGTGGAATTATGTGGGTTGGATTGGAATTGTAGCAATGGTGGCATGCTGCGCTTTAGATGAATATGTTTAAAAGTAAAGTGCACCATACTGCGATTGCTATAATAGGTAATTGTGGATGCGTTAACAATTGATGTGTGCACTGATGGCTGGTGGTGTGTGTGCCTGTAGAAATTGTGCACTGATGGCTGGTGGTGTGTGTGCCTGGTGGAAGCGTGCACTGCCGGCTGGAGGTGTGTGTGCCTGGTGGAAGCGTGCACCGACGGCTGGTGGTGTGTGTGCCTGGTAAAAGCGTGCACAGACGGCTGGTGGTGTGTGTGCCTGGTGAAAGTGTACAAAGACGGCTGGTGGTGTGTGCCTGGTGAAAGCGTGCACTGACGGCTGGTGAAAGTGTGCCTGGTGAAAGTGTGCGCTGGTGGTGTGTGTATTTGGTGAAAGCGTGCACTGATGGCTGGTGGTGTGTGTGTGTTTGGTGAAAGCCCGCACTGACGTCTGGTGGTGTGTGCCTGGTGGAAGCCTGCACTGACGGCTGGTGGTGTTTGTGCCCGGTGAAAGCGTGCACTGATGGCTGGTGGTGTTTGTGCCCGGTGAAAGCGTGCACTGAAGGCTGGTGGTGTGTGGTTGTGTGTGTGGCTGTGTGTGTGGCTACGTGTGTGGTGGTGAATGTGTGGTGGTGAGTGTGTGGTGTTGACTCTGTGGTGGTGTGTGTGTGGTGGTGAGTGTGTGGTGGTGAGTGGTGATGAGTGTGTGGTGGTGAGAGTGTGGTGTGAGAGTGTTTGTGTGGTGGTGTGTATGTGTGTGTGGTCTTATGTGTGTGGTCTTATGTGTGTGGTGTTATGTGTGTGATGGACTTAGTTCGGGTTTTCGTACCCTGCACACTCACACACTGCCCCTACATACTCACACAATGCCCCTACACACTCACACAATGCGCACCCTACACACTCACACACTGCTCACCCTGCACACTCACACACTGCTCACCCTGCACACTCAGACACTGTTCACCCTGCACACTCACACAATGTTCACCCTGCACACTCACACACTGCTCACCCTACACACACACACACACACACACTGCTCACCCTACACACTCTCACACTGCTCACCCTGCACAATCACACACTGTATGTATGTATGTATGTATGTATGTGTCTTGTAAAGCGCACTGTTGCCCTGAGGCATCCTGGCGCTATAGACCACTGGGGAACCCATCCTGGCTTTCCCTGTGAGATGGTCCCTCCTGGGTATCTCCAAGGTGATACCAGGCATCCCCGGCATTGGTGGGGGGCCGTTGTGGATATGAGGCAAGCTAATGCCCAGAGTTGCCGAGTGTGATCCCTGGTTAGAGTAGGCACCGAGGCGAGAATTATCGAGTCCGCTGACCCTGGTTCAGGGCCCTTCCGCGTCGGGAATTGAACCCTGGTCCCGGGACGTCCTCTGCTTCCGGGTCTGCCGCCTCTAACCAGTGAGCCACACCACTCCACCCTACACACTCACAGACTGTTCACCCTACACACTCACACAATGTTCACCCTGCACACTCACACACTGCTCACCCTACACACTCACACAATGTTCACCCTGCACGCTCACACACTGTTAACCCTGCATACTCATACACTGCTCACCCTGCATGCTCACAAACTGCTCACCCTGCACGCTCACACACTGCTCACCCTACACACTCACACACTGATCACCCTACGTAATGCGAAAAGACCAAGCTCTGCCCTTTGGCCTGTGTTGTAATCGTACAGTAGGTTGTGAGTAGTTGCGCTAGATTGGTTGGGGCGTCCCCTCCTTGCTGCTCCCCTCACAGAGGCCTCCATGAAGCTCCCAAGACACGTGTTCAGCTGTTCTTTGTTTAAGCTCCTGTGTGTCAGTGCACCGTGTAAGTGCACAAAGATACTCTGCTCTCTCTGGAACACTCACACTGCTGAGTCTCTCTCAATCTGCAGTCACTGTCACTCTGCAGTCACTCTCACTCTGCAGTCACTTTCACTCTGCTATCACTCTGCAGTCACTCTCACTCTGCAGTCACTTTCACTCTGCTATCACTCATGCTGTCACTCTCACTCTGCTGTCACTCATGCTGTCACTCTCACTCTGCAGTCACTCTCACTCTGCTGTCACTCATGCTGTCCCTCTCACTTTGCTGTCACTCATGCTGTCACTCTCACTATGCTGTCACTCACTCTGCAGTCACTCTCACTTTGCAGTCACTCTCACTCTGCAGTCTCTCACTCTGCAGTCACTCTTACTCTGCAGTCACTCTCACTCATACTGTCACTCTCACTCTGCTGTCACTCATGTTGTCACTTTCACTCTGCTGTCACTCGTGCTGTCACTCTCACTCTGCTGTCAATCATGCTGTCACTCTCACTCTGTTGTCACTCTCACTCTACTGTCACTCATGCTGTCACTCTCACCCTGCTGTCACTCTCACTCTGCTGTCACTCATGCTGTCACTCTCACTCTGCTGTCACTCATGCTGTCACTCTCACTCTGCTGTCACTCTCACCCTGCTGTCACTCTCACTCTGCTGTCACTCATTCTGTAACTCTCACTCTGCAGTTACTCTCACTCTGCAGTCACTCTCACTCTGCAGTTACTCTCACTCTGCAGTCACTCTCACTCTGCAGTCATTCTCACTCTGCTGTCACTCTCACTCTGCTGTCACTCATGCAGTCATTCTCACTCTGCAGTCACTCTCACTCCGCTGTCATGCTCACTCTGCTGTCACGCTCACTCTGCTGTCACTCTCACTCTGCAGTCACTCTCACTCTGCTGTCACTCTCACTCTGCTGTCACTCATGCGGTCACTCTCACTCTGCTGTCACTCTTGATGTCACTCTCACTCTGCTGTCACTATCACCCTGCTGTCACTCATGCTGTCACTCTCACTCTGCTGTCACTCTCACTCTGCTGTCACTCATGCTGTCACTCTCATTCTGATGACACTCTCACTCAGCTGTCACTCTCACTCTGCTGTCACTCATGCTGTCACTCTCACTCTGCAGTCACTCTCACTCTGCAGTCACTCTCACTCTGCAGTCACTCTCACTCTGCTGTCACTCTCACTCTGCTGTCACTCATGCTGTCACTCTCACTCTGCTGTCACTCATGCTGTCACTCTCACTCTGCAGTCACTCTCACTCTGCAGTCACTCTCACTCTGCAGTCACTCATGTTGTCACTCTGCAGTCACTCATGCTGTCACTCTCACTCTGCTGTCACTCTCACTTTGCTGTCACTCTCACTCTGCTGTCACTCATACAGTCACTCTCACTCTGCTGTCACTCATGCTGTCACTCTCACTCTGCTGTCACTCATGCAGTCACTCTCACTCTGCAGTCACTCTCACTCTGCAGTCACTCTCACTCTGCTGTCACGTTCACTCTGCTGTCACGCTCACTCTGCTGTCACTCTCACTCTGCAGTCACTCTCACTGCTGTCACTCTCACTCTGCTGTCACTCATGCTGTCACTCTCGCTCTGCTGTCACTCTCACTCTACTTTCACTCATGCTGTCACTCTCACTCTGTGGTCACTCTCACTCTGCTGTCACTCTCACTCTGCTGTCACTCATGCTGTCACTCTCACTCTGCAGTCACTCTCACTCTGCAGTCACTCTCACTATGCTGTCACTCATGCTGTCACTCTCACTCTGCTGTCACTCATGCAGTCACTCTCACTCTGCAGTCACTCTCACTCTGCAGTCACTCTCACTCTGCTGTCACGTTCACTCTGCTGTCACGCTCACTCTGCTGTCACTCTCACTCTGCAGTCACTCTCACTGCTGTCACTCTCACTCTGCTGTCACTCATGCTGTCACTCTCGCTCTGCTGTCACTCTCACTCTACTTTCACTCATGCTGTCACTCTCACTCTGCGGTCACTCTCACTCTGCTGTCACTCTCACTCTGCTGTCACTCATGCTGTCACTCTCACTCTGCAGTCACTCTCACTCTGCAGTCACTCTCACTCTGCAGTCACTCTCACTATGCTGTCACTCATGCTGTCACTCTCACTCTGCTGTCACTCATGCTGTCATTCTCCCTCTGCTCATCCAGTATTCCTGCGCTATTCCGATTCTGGCATTGCTGGGTGTTTTTAACCATCTGATCTGGTTAAAAAATAAATGAAAAAAACACCCCAACAGAATACATGGAAACTATAGCATGTGTATAGAACACACAGCGAGTGCTACAGAGGAGACCGCTTGTGATGTACCAGGGGCGAGGGTACAGAGGCATTCAACGAGCACGACTCTTATGAGTACTACAAGAGGCCCTGGGTGAAGACAGAGTTCTGAAGTAAGAAACGACAGGTGAAACAGCCCTAAACGCCCTCCGCTCCTGTGCCATCTCTGCCACCCCTCCCCGCCTCACCCGACGCAGCAGATAAAGGGACGGGGGCCGCACGTCAGCCCTGGAGAGGGAGCCGGTCCCTGTGTGCGGACATAAGAGACTGCTGGGTGAGGAGCTCTTTATCTGTGGAGATCCGCAGCTCGGGGAAATCAGAGCATGAAACAAAGGGTGGAAAGTGTGGGCTGGGGAGAGGAGCATCGGAGGACGGAGAGGAGCAGAAGAGGGCGATGAGGAGCAGAAGAGCGCTGGCGCCGGGAGGACAGGGAGTGCAGAGTGCGTGGAGTAGAGTGCGGCCGCACAGAGGTAGAGCGGGGGAGAGTCTGGAGAAAGAGAAGATGAGGTGGAGAAAACAAAGGGGGGAGAGAGAGAGAGTGTGTGTGTGCAGTCGAAGTGTGTAGTAAATAGGTCCACGCTTGAAGGTAGTTTTCATGTAGTTTTATTGAGCAGATAAGTTAAGTCAGGTACAAGCTCAACAGGAGACTTAAGGGACCTAAGGGAGACCATTGGGAGACCCCACCAGGAGCTCCTATCCAGGTGCTGTGCAAGTGCGGCAGAGGGAATACGGAGGCACGGGATGTTACGGGCAATTTGGGACACAAACCCAGATATGCGAGGGGCACAGAGACAAAAGCAACACACCAGATAAACATAATTGCTTATTATGCTTATCCAATTCAGTGATCGTTGCTGCTCGCCAAGCAAAGGTCTTCAAAAGGATAATCTCCAAGTTCAGTATGCCAAAGCCTGTCATCAGGTTTAACAGCCCAGCCACGCCCCTGCTCCCACCAGGACTCCTGCTACAGTGCCTTGAGTACGGCACAGACTGCAGAGGCTAGAGCCGTCAGCAATCTCCAAAACCAACAAGCGAGGTTTACAGCTTAAGTAACTCTCCTAAAAAAAAAAAGCCCGCGAGTGGTGCGCGCAGTTCTGGATCTCCCTTCCTGCAGAGCTGAGGTCGGTCACCTCCTACGCACTTTTTAGGAAACGGCTGAAGACATGGCTGCTCTCTCAGGCATATAATGACTAGGCTTTCTCTCTGATGCTGCATTACTTCCCACCCTAGCGCCAAGAAACCGTTGATGAACGTGCACTTGAAGAACCTTCTAACATAACATAACATGTATATACATATATATATATATATTAATATATTTATATTTATATTTATTTATAAAGTTTTATCTAGTGCGAACATGATGCATAAGGTTATCAGAGCACTTTACAAATATGTGGGAAGGAAGGTAATAAATTGCAGTCACAGCATTAATACGAATAACCAACATAACACTTACAAAACAAGGTGGTCAATAGAAAGTAATACAATAAGTGGTACATAGTAAGCAAGAGGAAGACAAATTATAGGCTAAATAAGAGTATCACCCAGTGCAGGTCGTATGGTTATAAGAACAATGACTTAGAGCAGATGATCCAAAGCCATTTAAGGTAAGAACTTGTTCATAAAAAATCCTTTAACTTCCAATTTGAAAGCAACCGTGGAAGAGATTCTGCGTACTTCTGGTGGAAGAGATTTCCAGATCTTCTGGGGCAGAGCCAGAGAATGCACGGTGACACGTTCACTTTTTGAGAAAGATCTGTGGTTTCAGGAGGAAAGAGTTAGCACTTCTTGAGGGTCTACCCTCTCCTGATAGTTCTAGCTTTTGCAATAGATAGCTTGGGGTTTTAAGATGGAGGGCTTTGTGAGGCAGGCAGGCAATCTTTAACTGAATTTGTGCTTTGTAGAGCAACCACTTAAGGGATTTTAGAACTGGGGATATGTGGGCACTTCTTTTGGTACTCGTAGCCAGTCTGGCAGCAGCGTTCAATGATGCCCTTAGTGGGGCCAAGGTATATTTGGAGAGGTCACAGAGCGTGGCACTGCCATAATCTAGTCTCGGCAAAACAAGCGCTTGGACTAACTACACACATACATACACACACACACATATTTATATGTATTACATACTGACAGTCACCAGTAGGTAGTTATAGTTAGGATCATGTTTCCATACGATAAGCGTTGTTTGACGTACCTATAGCTTTATCCCCCCCTTAGACGAATCTTCATAAAATTTTACAAAGGTAATGACCGGATTATTCTAGTTGTGTGTGGCAAGTTTTGGGGTGATCCATCAAGTGGAGCCAGAGAAAAAGGGGGTCAAAAAAGGGTGTTTTTCATGTTAAACTCAATATGAGTTTTGAACACGACTTAAGCCAAAACTGCTGGACAGAATGACACTAAATTTGTCAGAAAGGTAGATTTTGTTCCATAGATCACCCTTTTTAGGTCTAGTGCCCAGCGTTGCAGTGCGCAGCATTGCTCGCGCAGCAAGAGACTTCTTGTCGGGGGTCTCAAAACTAACCTAGGAATGTGCGTGTGCTTTTTCTTTTGTCCCACGCTCTTGGCCTTTGCGTGCATCTTTTTAACAAAGACAGCACGCAATTGGCCAAAGGCAGGCGCATTGCTCCGCCTATGGCCTATTGGCGGCGGTTACCTGGATGGCCGCCATGTGGTTTTAATTATCATGCCCAGACACAGGCGCGATGATTGATACCAGGTGTCTCCTGTGACGCGGGCATGCGCACCACTTGCAGGCTTGTTCTTTTTTGGATCCATTTCACAGGGAAGCAACTAAATGAAAGAAGGAAAGAGAGGTTGTGAACCGTTTCTTTAAGTTACAGTTTTCAGTAATTCATTTCATAGGCACTCTTTGTTCCCCTCAGCACTTTTGCAGGAAGTAGGAACAGTTCTTTATTGATTATTTGTTGGGATGTAAGCCAGTGGATGATTGAATCGCAGTGCACCGGTGTACGTAGCCCTTTTCAAGTACTGTGAGTACAAGTGACACGATGACTTGGACACGATGAGTACCATGAGGGAATTGTCCCTGACTCATTGAGCACTGGTAATAGAAAGTACAGTGAGCACCTGTCAACCAGTAGCTTCCTGCTCCGAATGTATTGAGAACCAGCAGTGCCCTGGCCCAAAACTCTGACCTCCAAGCTGCAGCGTCAGGGTGATTTCATGCAGCAAACTACCTCAAAAACTGTGAGTTCCAACAACATACTGGTGCCGACACAGTGAGTATTAGCAGTACAATGACCGCAGACTCTGAGTACTGTGTTGCACAGTCATTACATGCATGGAATTGTTCCAAAAGTGGTACTGCTGCCCTGCTCGTGGACAGTGAGTTCCAGCAGTGATTGCCCCTGACCACCGGCTCTGAGCACCATGCAGCACATGCACAGTCATTACATGCAAAGAACTGCCCCAAACAGCGAGTGCTGCCCTTTGCACTCACCCTGAGTGTAGGAAGCACACTGCTCCTGCCACAGTGAAGGGCAGGCAGGCGGTGTCATTTTCTATGTGTATGAGTACCTGGCGCAGCCTTAGTGCTCACTGTATTTCGCAAGTTCAATAAGAATACTGTTCCGTACACAGTGAGTACCAGCAGTACACTGACTTCAGGCTCTGAGTACTACGCTACACAATAATTAAATGTACATTCATCACGAAAACCCTTCTCGTGCACAGTGAGTTCCAAAAAAGCGCTCGTCCGAGTCCAGTGAGTACCAGCGGTACACCGAACACCACGCTGCAGACACACAGTAATTTCATGCAGAGAACTGTGTCAAAACACAAGTACTGCCGTTCGCACACAATTCTTCTCTGTACACAATGAGTACCAGCAGTACACTGACACCAGACTCTGAGTACATGCAGCAAAGTCGTCACTGCTCTTCTTGTGCACAGTGAGTTCCAGCGCCCTACTGCCCCAGACACGGTGAGTACCAGCAGCAACCTCTCCCAGACTCCATGTGTCACCCAACCCAGGCAAGGTGCTCTCTTGCAGCAACTCCTCAAGCATAGCCAGTACAAGACAGCCATGCTGTGGCGCAGTGAGTAAAAGCAACTGCTCCAGATATCTTGTGTGCACAGCACCATGCACCAGGCACAGCAAAACGTGGCGCCAAATGCAGTGAGCAGCACCAGAACCCACACAGACTCAGAGTTTGGCTGTGAGCTGACACAGTGACTACCAGCACTGTCCCAGGCACAGCGGCGGTACCAACAGCGCAGGTGCAATGAGGATTAAACCACCCTGCTGCCGAAGTCGCCTAGATTTGCAGCATTAAGACTCCTGCCTGCCAGTGCTTACCTGCAGCAATCTCCCCATAAAGAACGCCAATTGAACACCATCAATATAGTGAATACTGCAGTGACAAGCCGCACTCTGACCTAGATGCGCCAATCAGCCGCCCCTGGCCCTGAGGCACTGGAGTAGGGTTGGTTGATGTTATACTCGGAGGACGGAAGGAGTGCAGGCTATCAAGCTAAGATAAAGTTTTGTGATGCAGGATAAGTGCACACAAAGTGCCACGTATGAGGGTCGTTGCACGTGTGTTGAAGGGTTGATGTGGTCCGACTGTGTAAGGTGTATCTTTAACAACGTGCTTTTTTAAAGTGGGTGTATTTTTCAAATTGTATTTTCTCCGTCTGCAAGTTATTGTTTATCTGTGTTTACTGCTGTTTATTGTGCTTCTGTATTTTGTGTGTTTGTGTGTATATGGGTACGGTTTGTTGTGCTAAATGTGCCCATGCCCTGAGCATCAAGTTACCTACTTAGAAATGTTTGATAACTTCACTAAGTAGTGGATTTGTAATCTTAGCTTGAACAGATGTTGGAGCTGAACCCCATTATTTTACTGCACCCCAAATTTACCTTCGGCGACTTGGCTAAGGCACCCTTAATCTTGCGATAAATCACCACCTGTTTTGACACCAGGCCCAAAAAATTAGCAGCATAAGTACATATTGACTGGGTCCCCTTATTAACTGCGTTGTAGGCCAATGAAAAATGTGTTTTATTACAAAATCTCAAATAAGTGATACGGAAATTAGAGTGCAATGCCAAAAAGGCTTAGTTACATAGTCTGATATGAGAATTACTCAACTTCTAATAAGCAGTAAAAATCATAAAGTCCGGACTGTCAGGTTTGCAAAGAATATTGACAGCATCTCTAGATAAAACAAGCATTTGCAATGCAATAGGTCTTGCATTTGCACAAGTTTAAGCTATTGGCATTGTAAATGACAATGCCTTTTATTTATGCTTTAAAAAGTAAAACTAAAATAAAAGGCATTGTTATTTGCAATGTCAATAGCTCAAACTTGCGTAAATGCGAGACCTATTGCATTGCAAATGCTTGTTGTTATTTGGTGTAAATCGGGTCAGTATTTTGAGAGTTATTTAAAAAAATCCAAAGTGGGATTCCTAGGGATGCAGATCCTTCGGGACGCCTATTCGGAGCTTCGCGAACCCACACCCCAATAGCAGTGCTGCAATTTGGCTGGCCGCAAACTGTGTAGAAATTTGCACAGTCCCAGGGGATGGAAATAAAGCTTAAAAACTGCATAAGAGGTCAGGGTAGGGGTACCCTGGCCCTATGGTTGTATTGTAGAGGTGTTTCAGGGACCCCTTATGAGTTTACATTGACACCAACCCCTTTTTTCACGTAGTTGGAGTCATGGACACATCGCAACACTCAGTGCGGCACCCACATTAATGCAGGCACTCACAGACTCACTCAGGGACTCACACATGCGCTCAAGGATGCATATAATATGTCACGTGTTTTACATTTTAAGGCAGCTCCACTCATTACATGGCAAAGAATGAACATACATATTAATGCCTTGTGTGGGTTATTGATTATCATATGTAAACGGATTTATGAATCGAAGTAAATGTTCACTGATGAGTTTAGCTGCTGCATTCGGTCAGCAGAGAAAAAAGATGATTACTTGACTCATGCACTACTCACATACTCACTCAGACCCTCATGCAATCACTCACGGAACCAATCATATTCTCACAGAATCACACTCAGACCCACTGAGAGACTCATGCACCCACTTACAGATCCATTCAGAACTTATGCACCAACTCACAAACACATTGAGAGATTCACACACCCACTCACATACCCACTTAGAGGTTCATGCACCCACTCACAGACCCACTCAGAGACCCACGCACAAGATCAGAGAACCACTCAGACATTTAAGCACCCACTGATAGATCCAGTCACAGACTCATACACCCACTCAGACATGTATGCACCCACTCACAGACCCACTCAGAGACTCACACACACACTCACAGAACCACTCATACATTTATGCACCCACTCAAAGATCCACTCAAAGGCTCATGCACCCACCCACATACCACTCATATACTCACTCACAGACCCATTCAGACTCTTATGCACCCACTCACAGACCCGACTCAGACACTCATGCTCCTACTCACATACCCACTCAGACACATAGGCACCCACTCACATACCCACTCAGAGACTCATGCAACCACTCATAGATTCAGTCCCAGACTCATGCCCCCACTCACATACCCAGTCAGAGACATGCATCCACTTACAGACCTACTCAAAGATTCATGCACACACTCATAGATCCACTCATACACTTATGTACCCACTCAAGTATCCACTCAGAGAATAATGCACCCACTCACAAACCCACTCAGAGACTCAGAGACCCACTCACAGACCCATTCAGCCAATCACACACTCACTCACAAAAGTTAAAGGTTACAGTTAGGAAATAAAATGTAAAAAACCTTCAAAATTTGCTGTACAAAAAGCAAAGGTTACAGGACGTTATAGTTAGGAAATGGAATGGAAATCTTTTTTTAATTTCACTGAAAAAACAAAGGTTAAAGGGACGTTATAGTTAGGAAATATAATTAAAAAACCTTAGAAATTCACTGCAAAAACCAAAGGTTACAGAGGCATCATAGCTGGGCTCAGATTTCACACTTACAAAACCATAGAAGTGTAGCCGTTATAGTTACCTGAGCTAGATCTAACTTACATCCCCGCAATACACTTCTTTTGACCTCATATATATTGCATAACTCAAGACATAGTCTCATATATATATATATATATATATTCACTGAAAAAACCATAGGTTAGAGACCATATATAGTTAGCTGGACATTTTATTGACATAAAACCAATGAAATTCCATATATAGTTAGTTGCACTAACTATATATCGCGCACCCGCAATCCACTGCTGATGATGTCACATATTACATCATTCATGACATGGTCAGTGACATCACTGATGACATCACTGATGACATCTCAAATGACATCACTGATGACATCACTGATGACATCTCAAATGACATCACTGATAACATCATCTAGTGTCTGTGTGTTTTTGTAAAGTTTAATTATGTTTTACATATTGAAGAATGAGTGGATGTATGGAAGACTGAGTGTGTGTGTGGCTGACTGGGAGGTGTGTGACTCTGTGCATATCAATGTGTACTTGTATCAGTGATTGTATAAGAGAGTAAGTATGTGTTAGTATATGTGTGAAAAGTATGGTGTTCTGTGTTTAACTGTATAGATGAGGAAATCGAAGTGTGATTGATTCTTCACAGGACTAACTAGGTGTATGAGTGCATATG
Organism: Lissotriton vulgaris; assembly: GCF_964263255.1. NCBI lineage: Eukaryota > Metazoa > Chordata > Amphibia > Caudata > Salamandridae > Lissotriton > Lissotriton vulgaris. The sequence goes on along the minus strand of NC_141687.1, from coordinate 1,245,518,190 downwards.
ATAGTCTTGTAATAATGAGTGACTGTATGTATGAGTGATTGTATGGGTGAATGAGTGAATGTGTGTGTAGACGTAGGAATCAGTGAGTGCGTATGTAGTAACTGGTATTGGTGTGTCATGATGTCATCAGTGATGTCATTTGAGATGTCATCAGTGATGTCATTTGAGATGTCATCAGTGATGTCATCAGTGATGTCACTGAAGTATGGTGTTCTGTGTTTAACTGTATAGATGAGGAAATGGAAGTGTGATTGATTCTTTACAGGACTGACTAGATGTGTGAGTAACTCCATGGATGAGTGGCAGTGTGTGAGTGTCTGCATAGGTGTATGAGTGCATATGATAGTGTTGTAATAATGAGTGACTGTATGTATGAGTGATTGTATGGGTGAATGAGTGAATGTGTGTGTAGACGTAGGAATCAGTGAGTGTGTATGTAGTAACTGGTATTGGTGTGTCATGATGTCATCAGTGATGTCATTTGAGATGTCATCAGTGATGTCATTTGAGATGTCATCAGTGATGTCATCAGTGATGTCACTGACCATGTCATGAATGATGTAATATGTGACATCATCAGCAGTGGATTGCGGGTGCGCGATATATAGTTAGTGCAACTAACTATATATGGAATTTCATTGGTTTTATGTCAATAAAATGTCCAGCTAACTATATATGGTCTCTAACCTATGGTTTTTTCCGTGAATTTTCAAGGTTTTGTAAATGCAAATTCCTAACTATATATGGTCTATAACCTATGGTATTTTCAGTGAATTTCATTGGTTTTTTAAAAGCTAATATCTATAGCTGTAAAATATATTCTTTATTACGTGACGTATCACGTAGCCACGTGAGACGCCTCATGACGCGTCGCATAACCGTGACGTATCGGCTCTGCAGCGCAAACAAAACCCGTAACGTAAGCGTGCCGGAGCACGCTTACAGATATATATATTTTTTTTAACCTTAATTAGACAAAATCCACACGTGCACATATCTTGAGGCCTTGCAAAGGCACATCAAACAAACAGTCCCTACAATTTTGTCAAGTTTGCTGGAAATCTATTCCCTTAATTTTTTTTTCACTGTTTCTCTTGGTTTTCCCCTTGTTACGCTTACCGGGACGCTACCCGGTACACGAACCGGACGCTCCAAAAACAAAAGATGGCGGACTCCCGTTACGCTGCCGGTTAGCTGCCCGGTTCGCGTACCGGGAAGCGCCTCTACCGCGAAAAATCGCGGGGGACTTCAATATCCCCCTCATCAATCCTAGGGGGTCAGGAGGGGTTTACCTTGCCCCCTTTCCTTCATTTCCCCCTTCTTTTTTCACCACATCTTGTCTCTCGAACCTACCGAGAGACAAGATGGCGGCCGCTCCGGACTGTTTACAATGTTGACAGCTGCGCTGCCGGTTAGCTGCCCGGTTAGCTGCCAGGTGAGCTGCCCGGTTCGCGTACCGGGACGCGCCTCTACGGCGTAAAATCGCAAAAAAATTATTTTTATTTTTTTTGCCCCGCGGGGCACTTTAATATCCCCCTCATCAATCCTAGGGGGTCAGGAGGGGTCTACCTTGCCCCCTTTCCTTCATTTCCCCCTTCGTTTTTCACCACATCTTGTCTCTCGATCGTACCGAGAGACAAGATGGCGGCCGCTACGGACTGTTTAGAATGTTGACAGACACCGGAGAGCCAATCAGCTTCGCTTCGCGAAGTTCCGTTACGCGTCAGGTACGCAAACCGGGGCGCTAACCGGAGCGCTGTCACAGATATATATATTTTTTTAAACGTTAATTTCTCAAAATCCACTGGAGCACATATATTGAGACATAGCAAAGGCCCGTCGGGCAAACCATATCTACAATTTTGCCAAGTTTCATGTAAATCTATTCAGCCGTTCGAGCTAAAAGTGAGTCCAACCGCCCTATGGAAAAATGAATGGGAAAAACGTGTTTTGGGACCCCCCTTGTTTCTCGACCCCCCCTTGACGAAACCCCCCCAAATTTTAAGGGGCTGCTAAGAAACAAAACGTGCCATTTTCCTGAAAATCTCAGCCAATTCCGTCCACAAACGCCAAAGTTATTAGACATAGAATTTTCAGAAATCCCATAGAGAAAAAATCCTAACTATATATACCCACTGGCTATCGCCAGTAGGTAATATACATATATAAACATATATAATCTGCATATCTATATAAATATAAATGCATGCATACATATACATATATGCATACATATGCATGTTATTTACATGAAAGTTTTAAAAACACTAATAAAAGCAAAGCTAAAAAGCCACCTCATTACAAACAGAATGGCTTTAACTTAAACGAGGGCGAGATCTATTGCATTTTCAATGCTTGTTTACTTTGGTTCTATCAAGAAGGCATTCAGATGTTTCACACATTTGCCATAAATTCTGAATGTTAGCACTCTAGTTGCTCATTAGATCACTGTAGTAAAGCTAGTGCTCACCAGGGAAGTCTGCTGCTAATCATGGTTTGCAGCCATTTTCCAGCATTTTTTATGCCGCAGACTTTCAGTCCGCATACCATTATCCCGCAAGGTCATTGACCTCGCATACCATTATCCCGCATTTTTTCAAAACGCATGTGCATTTATCGCGCATGCCTTTACAAAGAATTACGTTTTAAAGGCATGTATGGTAAATGCATTTGCGTTGTGAAAACCACGATGACGAGAGAGGTAAGTGGGTTTGTGTTAATTTTTTCGTGGGTTAGTGATTGTGTAGTGTAGTGTAGTGTTGTGTAGTGTAGTGTTGTGTTAGTGTAGTGTAGAGTTGTGATGGTTGTTTAGTGTAGGGTCATGCTGGGGGTAGTGTTTTAGGGTTTAGGGTTGTGTTGTAGTGTTTGCGTAGTGTAGGGTCATGCTGAGGGTAGTGTTTTAGGGTTTAGGGTAGTGTTGTAGTGTTTGCGTAGTGTAGGGTCATGCTGGGGGTAGTGTTTTAGGGTTTAGGGTTGTGTTGTAGTGTTTGCGTAGTGTAGGGTCATGTTGGGGTGTAGTGTTTTAGGGTTTTGGGTAGTGTTGTAGTGTTTGCGTAGTGAAGGGTCATGCTGGGGGTAGTGTTTTAGGGTTTTGGGTAGTGTTGTAGTGTTTGCGTAGTGTAGGGTCATGCTGGGGGTAGTGTTTTAGGGTTTTGGGTAGTGTTGTAGTGTTTGCGTAGTGTAGGGTCATGCTGGGGGGTAGTGTTTTAGGGTTTTGGGTAGTGTTGTAGTGTTTGCGTAGTGTAGGGTCATGCTGGGGGTAGTGTTTTAGGGTTTTGGGTAGTGTTGTAGTGTTTGCGTAGTGTAGGGTCATGCTGGGGGTAGTGTTTTAGGGTTTAGGGTAGTGTTGTAGTGTTTGCGTAGTGTAGGGTCATGCTGGGGGTAGTGTTTTAGGGTTTAGGGTAGTGTTGTAGTGTTTGCGTAGTGTAGGGTCATGCTGGGGGTAGTGTTTTAGGGTTTTGGGTAGTGTTGCAGTGTTTGCGTAGTGCAGGGTCATGCTGGGGTGTAGTGTTTTAGGGTTTTGGGTAGTGTTGCAGTGTTTGCGTAGTGTAGGGTCATGCTGGGGGTAGTGTTTTAGGGTTTAGGGTAGTGTTGTAGTGTTTGCGTAGTGTAGGGTCATGCTGGGGTGTAGTGTTTTAGGGTTTTGGGTAGTGTTGTAGTGTTTGCGTAGTGTGGGGTCATGCTGGGGGTAGTGTTTTAGGGTTTTGGGTAGTGTTGTAGTGTTTGCGTAGTGTAGGGTCATGCTGGGGGTAGTGTTTTAGGGTTTAGGGTAGTGTTGTAGTGTTTGCGTAGTGTAGGGTCATGCTGGGGGTAGTGTTTTAGGGTTTAGGGTTGTGTTGTAGTGTTTGCGTAGTGTAGGGTCATGCTGGGGGTAGTGTTTTAGGGTTTAGGGTAGTGTTGTAGTGTTTGCGTAGTGTAGGGTCATGCTGGGGTGTAGTGTTTTAGGGTTTTGGGTAGTGTTGTAGTGTTTGCGTAGTGGAGGGTCATGCTGGGGGTAGTGTTTTAGGGTTTTGGGTAGTGTTGTAGTGTTTGCGTAGTGTAGGGTCATGCTGGGGGTAGTGTTTTAGGGTTTTGGGTAGTGTTGTAGTGTTTGCGTAGTGTAGGGTCATGCTGGGGGTAGTGTTTTAGGGTTTAGGGTAGTGTTGTAGTGTTTGCGTAGTGTAGGGTCATGCTGGGGGTAGTGTTTTAGGGTTTAGGGTAGTGTTGTAGTGTTTGCGTAGTGTAGGGTCATGCTGGGGGTAGTGTTTTAGGGTTTAGGGTTGTGTTGTAGTGTTTGTGTAGTGTAGGGTCATGCTGGGGGTAGTGTTTTAGGGTTTAGGGTAGTGTTGTAGTGTTTGCGTAGTGTAGGGTCATGCTGGGGTGTAGTGTTTTAGGGTTTTGGGTAGTGTTGTAGTGTTTGCGTAGTGTAGGGTCATGCTGGGGGTAGTGTTTTAGGGTTTAGGGTAGTGTTGTACTGTTTGTGTAGTGTAGGGTCATGCTGGGGGTAGTGTTTTAGGGTTTAGGGTAGTTTAGTTGTTTAGTGTATGCTAAAGGCATATTCGTTCTAAAAGTTTTCGTTATTTTAATTTGCGGCCTAATAGTACATGCAGGATTTTTTTTGCAGACTGATGGTATGCGGGATTTCGTCATATATTCGCTAATCATACTTTCTATGGCAAAATGAACCCCCTCATTTTGTTCCTTTTTAAATTAAATGTTTTAAGAGTTACCACTTTATTCCAATCAAGATGGCTTCAGGTGTGCCATACCTTTGTAATAAGTAGGACTGTTAGCACTCTAGTTGTTCTTTAGAACACTCTGGGACATTCTGTAATTGGGCTATAGTTGGGCTACATCTGGCTGATATTTGGGCTACATTTGTTTTTTTTGTCTCTGGTGGCCATCTTTGGGCTACATTGGGCTACATTGGGCTACATTGGGCTACATTTGGGCTCCAACATATATATAGCCCAAAGTAGCCCAATATATATTTTTCAAAGTTAATTTTCGTAAAAACCACTGGAGCCTATATCTTGAGACATAGCAAAGGCACATCGGGCTACCAGCCCCTACAATTTTGCCAAGTTTGGTGTAAATCCATTCAGCCGTTCAGGCTAAAAGTGAGGCCAACCGCCCTATGGAAAATTGCATGGGAAAAACACGTTTTGGGACCCCCCTTTTTTCTCGGCCCCCCCTTGATGAAACCCCCCCAAATTTTCAGGGGCTGCTCAGAAACAAAATGTTCCATTTTCCTGAAAATTTCAGCCAATTCTGTCCTCAAACGCCAAAGTTATTCGACATAGAATTTTCAAAAAACCCATAGGAAAAAAATCCTAACTATATATACCTACTGGCTATCGCCAGTAGGTAATATATATATATATATATATATATATGCAAAAAAGGAGAGAACTCTGGGTTGTTTATACAGCAAAGTCTTTAAGCATAGGACTAGTACAGTGCTGTCCTTGCAAAAGACTTTGTCATTTTCTATCTCGGCTTGGATAGCACTGTGCTAATCCTATGCTTAAAAACTTTGATAGAAAGACAGACATTTGAGGTGAGCAGATCTAGAGTTTCGCTGGTGTTGAGAGTGCTCTAACAGGGGCTGCTTTCCACCTAAACTTGAGAACTACCCAGAGTTCTCTCCTTTTTTGCATAATTTATGCGTCACTCTATGCCTGAAAGGGTTTTGTTTTGATATATATATATATTCACTGAAAAAACCATTGGTTATAGACCATATATAGTTAGGGATTAGCATTTACAAAACCTTATTTTACTCGCACAAAACCATTGAAATTCGCATATATAGTTAGTTGCACTAACTATATATCGCGCACCCGCAATCCACTGCTGATCATGTCACATATTACATCATTCATGACTTGGTCAGTGACATCACTGATGACATCACTGATGACATCTCAAATGACATCACTGATGACATCACTGATGACATCATCCAGTGACTGTGTGTTTCTGTAAAGTTTAAATATGTTTTACATATTGAAGAATGAGTAGATGTAGAAGTGTCTGGATGAAGGATTTAGTAGGTGCATGACTGACTGTATGAGTGAGTGATTAAATGTGTCTCACTGAGTGCATGGGTTAGTGACTAAACTGTCTTAATTTGTGCATCATTATGTCTGTTGTTCTGTAAACTGCTGCATGTGTTGATCAGTAGCTATATGAGTAACTATATGGGTTATTGATTGATTGTTGAAGTATTTGTATGGGAGACTGAGTGTGTGTGTGGCTGGCTGGGAGATGTGTGACTCTGTGCATATCAATGTGTTCTTGTATCAATGATTGTATAAGAGAGTAAGTATGTGTTAGTATATGTTTGAAAATGTAAGGTACTCTATGTTTAACTGTATTGATTAGAAAATGGAAGTGTGATTGATTCTTTACAGGACTGACTAGGTGTGTGAGTAACTCCATGGATGAGTGGCAGAGTGTGAGTGTCTGTATTGGTGTATGAGTGCATATGATAGTGTTGTAAAGATGAGTGATTGTATGTATGAATGATTGTATGGGTGAATGAGTGAATCTGTGTGCAGACATAGGAATCAGTGAGTGCGTATGTAGTAACTAGTATTGGTGTGTCAATGGTTTAAAAAATTATATTCTGTATTTTACACTGGATGTAACAGAGGTTATATTAAAGTGTGAGGAGATGCATTGTATTGTCACATGAATGATATCATCAGTGATGTCATCAGTGATGTCATTTGAGATGTCATCAGTGATGTCATCAGTGATGTCATCAGCGATGTCACTGACCATGTCATGAATGATGTAATATGTGACATGATCAGCAGTGGATTGCGGGTGCGCGATATATAGTTAGTGCAACTAACTATATATGCGAATTTCAATGGTTTTGTACGAGTAAAATAAGGTTTTGTAAATGCTAATCCCTAACTATATATGGTCTATAACCAATGGTTTTTTCAGTGAATTTTCAAGGTTTTGTAAATGCTAATTCCTAACTATATATGGTCTATAACCTATGGTTTTTTCAGTGAATTTAAATGGTTTTTTAATAGCAAATATGAAAAGCTTTAAAATGTCAAGTACGTGATAGATAAAAACATTTTTGTGTTTAAGCACGCTGATGTGCTTTGAACGCTGCCCCCCCCATCTCTTTTCTTTTAGGAGTATTCTCTCTTTGCAGATAGTGAAGGGTAGGTAATGCAGGCCTTTGCCCCCGTTGTAATCCGTCGTGCCTGTTTCTCTCTCCATTTCATTGATTATTATCCAAGCATTTACTGTTTTAGAATTGGTTCTCTTTGGTTCATTCTCTATTTACAAACAAGCACAGAGTCGCAATACTCTGTTTAGTCTTTGCAGATAGTGAAAAATCATTTAAAAAAACAAAAGGAATCAAGCAAAATCAGTAGGCCACTAATGGGATCTCTTTTTGACCTCGCTAAAATAGAAACATTAGGAACAACCCCTCATGAGAAATACGAAACTAGTGACATGAACTGAGCTCGACACCATGATGGCTGCAAGACAGCTCGGCTCCGCCACCCACCCCGCCCAAAATAACGACAAACCCTATGCAAATATTATAAATATATACAACACACCAGCAAAGTAACAGGGTAAAACGTTTTATTAAATAACTATTTACATGGCAGCCTGCTGCAACATCCATCACTATTCCTGTCGAGGTAGCATAGCTGGCGGCTTAGGGGTGGAGAACCGTTGTGCAAATTTCCCGGGGACGACACCATGTGCAAAGACTCGTCCCCAGTACATCCAGAGCTGATGTCCGACAAGTTGTGTGTGAGGATGCCTTGCTGATGCCGCCACCCCCACCACCACCTTTTTGTTGCCTGATCCGGCTAGCTCAATCGATCAAGCATGAGACTCATGCACTCTGATCTCCTTGGCCTCAGTCAAGCATCAATAGTAACATTTTCATACGTGAGTGTAGGTTCATTGTTTTCCATCCACAGACTAAAAGCCTGGAGTGGAAGTGAAAGAACCATAACTAGGTAACAAGGAAGGCAGACGCTGTGGGAAGGACTCTGGATATGGTATGTTCCTTGGTCCCTGAGTTACTTCGATGTCACTGCCTTGCACAAATGGCATAAGTCCTGGATGTTGGGTGCCATAGTTGAGGGTTCCGAGCAGCGCTTGTAACACTGTCTGAAGTTTATTTGCACCTGCTGCAGCTTCACTATTCTCAAAGTAAGTGGGGGCTGTTTGTGGACCTGACTGCATTGAGGCCCCCGAGGGGCGGTGTGATGGCGCCGACCCCCTCCCCAAGTCTTGTTGCCCTGGTATGGCCTGAGATCGCCCCCGACATAGGCGGCCGGCTCCCGGGGTCAAGCAGAACTTTTTGCCTTTTGGTGACTCTTCCATTCTGAACATTGTCCCACAATCCGTTTGACCTGAAGACACGTCCTGCGGTACCCTAGTCCGACCATCACATATTCCTGCGCCAGGAGACGGCGTGGGGTGCACTGGAAGGGAGAGGCGGCGCGAACGAGCCTCCCCCACCTCCCCAGGTGGAGGTTTCTCAGGTACACCCCAGCGCTTCACGCAACCAGCTGAGTTGCGCCCGCTCTTGCGGCTACAGCGTCTCGCTCACCATCTAGTTGAGTTGCGCCCACTTTTGCGATGCAGCGATAGGCGGCTGCCACAGGACTCTCAAAATGGCGGCCGGCACTTCGGATTTGGGCCTGGTCCACTAAAATGGCCCTGGGACACCTTGGAACTCGGACGCTTGTCTGCTAGGGCTTGGGCCCCATTCTCGAAAGAGTCCCCTCAGCCTTGAAGATTTTACAAAAGTCACCGGGGCCCCCGACTCCCGCAGACTTCCGGTGGCGAGCGACTGCCATGATTGCTCGCGGAATGGCCACGACGTAGCCACGGGGTGCTCTCATGCTGACGCCAGCTTCAATCTGAAACATCCAGAAACACTGTAGACTACCAATTCGATCAGTTCCGGTGGAGCCTCAACGTGACCCGGTAGAGAAGAACTTGCCCTCCCCTCTTTGATTGATAGTTCTTGTTGCCTGTCCCTTCTCTTGTCATTTAAAAGAACTTTTTGGTCTGCTGAAAGGGGTTGTGTTCCGACCGCTGGTTGGTGGAGACATTTTGACTATATTCTGGACCTGCGTTGTCGCGTAATGCGTCATATGACACGCCGCGTTAGCGCACCCGGAAGTGCTCCGGTGCGCGAGGCGCAGCTTCCCGGAAACGATCCAGAGCGCGGCGCGCAGCGCGTAACGTAAGCATAACAGGTCATGTGACTTGTTAATAAAACTTTTCATTGGTTCATTTTACTTTTGTTATTCTAATGATGAAAGGCTTGGTAATATGACCTAAAAATAACACTTTTCATTGCTTTCGAACATTTTTTTTCCCAAATGATGAAAGCCCCACCTTTTTTTTCTCACTCTGACTTGTAAAGCAAAGGACCCAGACGCATTTACAGTTTATCACTAACAATGTTCCAGGCTAATGTATTTTCCCGGGAAATTTACAACTGTCCTGCAAGTAAAATATTCCTTTTTCGAGAAAAAGGGCATTGCTTCGTCCCATGAGGGAGCCGTTGAGCAAAAGAGGCTCGGCCTGCTGTCTTAGTCGCTGATAGGCATGAATATCGGATTCTTATCGATCACTTTATGTTGCAGGAGTAGAAAACACAACAGCCCTTGACCATTTATCTTTACTGCGTTCCTGCGTATTATACCTTTTAACCGTCATGTAATCGGGCTGCTTTATTTCACTTGCCTTTTACTGATTCGAAAACAGTGGCTATTATTCAAAACTATACCAAAAAAGGTAGTACTACCATGTTTTGTTTGAAAAACCTTTATTGTGAAAATGTCAGTATACAAATACGGGCCTATAACCACGTGGGCCGGCCACGGAGCAAACTGGAATCGTATATGATGAGGGGACATTTACACTGTAGAAGAATGTAACGGGCGGGCCATTAGGTTGCAAGAACTAAGGTGTCTAACAGTTGCGGAATCGGTGGACGTACATTTTATAATTAAAGTACGACAGGGCCAGTGACAATAAAATTATCTACATATACATTTGCGGGCAAGTACCATGGGTGACGTTAATTCGATCTTTCAATAGTACAGTAATCAATAACACATCAGAACTTAATATCAATAGGGATGTCCAAATGTTCAATCAGTACTCGTCCCCGCCCGCCATGTGCTTCAAAACTGCATACGTATCTCGTGATATCAAGGTTGGGCAACCAGTACACAACAAGGAGTTACGAGTCCCATTTATACCGGCGCCATTTTGGGCGAGGCCGGGCAGGTCCAGGATATAGTCAAAATGTCTCCACCAACAAGCGGTCGGACCAGAACCCCTTTCGGCAGTCCAAAAAGGTTCCGTTAAATGACAACAGAAGAGATAGGCAACAAGAACAATCAGTCAAAAGAGGGGACGCTTTCGTGAATGGGGCCCATGCCCTAGCAGGCAAGCGTCCGAGTTCCAAGGTGTCCCAGGGTTATTTTAGTGGACCAGGCCCAAATCCAAAGAGCCGGCCGCCATTTTGAAAGTCTTGTTGCAGCCGCCTTTCGCTGCACCGCAAGAGTAAGCGCAATTCAGCTGGATGGTGGGCGAGACGCTGTAGCCGCAAGAGCGGGCGCAACTCAGCTGGATGGGGGGTGAGGCACTGTGCCGCAAGAGCGGGCGCAATGCATCTGGAAGGCGAGTGAAACGCTAAGGGGCGCCCCACTGCAGATGAGGTGCCTCCACCTGGGGAGGCGAGAGAGGCCCGTTTGCGCCGCCTCCCCCCCCCCGGGCACCCCACGCCGTCTTTCGGCGCAGCATTGTAGGAGAGCCACACCAGTGAAACTTGCTGGACACCACCTCGGTGCCATCCGGATCTCGGCGCGTTCGAGTCACTGTACCGCAAGAGTAACCGAAACTCAGCTGGATGGCGGGTGAGTCGCTGTACCGCAAGAGCGGGCGGAACTCAGCTGGATGGCGGGTGAGTCACTGTACCGCAAGAGTTGGAGAAACTCAGCTGGATGGCGGGTGAGTCGCTGTACCGCAAGAGCGGGCGGAACTCAGCTGGATGGCGGGTGACTCGCTGTACCGCAAGAGCGGGCACAACTCTCCTGAACGGCGAGTGAAACGGCAAAGGGCGCCACACTGCACATGAGGTGCCTCCACCTAGGGAGGGGGGAGAGGCCAATTTGCACTGCCTCCCCCCCCCCCCGGGCACCCCACGCCGTCTTTCGGCGCAGCATTGTAGGATAGCCACACCAGTGTGGCAACTTGCTGGACACCACCTCAGTGCCATCCGGATCTCGACGCGTTGTGCTGCCTTCGGCCTATTCGCACATCGGCCCGCTACTGACGCCGCCTCACAGGCCAACGGATTTTGTAGGCTTTTTATAGCCCAAAGCCGCATAACAGGTCATGTGACTTGTTTATAAAACTTTTCATTGGTTCATTTTACTTTTGGTTTCCTAATGATGAAATGCTTGATCATATGACCTAAAAATAACACTTTTCATTGGAATAAAACATTTTTTTTTTCCCAAACGATGAAAGCCCCACCTTTTTTTTTCTCACTCAACAATCCAAAAAGGTTCCGTTTGATGACAACAGAGGGGACAGGCAACAAGAACCATCACTCAAAAAAGGGGAGGGCAAGTTCTTCCCTACCGGGTCACGTTGGGGCTCCACCGGAACTCATCGAATTGATAGTCTACAGTGTTTCTGGATGTTTCAGACTGAAGCTTCAGCATGAGAGCACCACCATCTCATAGCTCCGTCGTGGCCATTCCGCAAGCAATCATGGCAGCCGCTCCCCACCGGAAGCCTGCGGGAGTCAGGGGCCCCGATGACTTTTGTTGAATCTTCAAGGCTGAGGGGACGCTTTCGAGAATGGGGCCCAAGCCCTAGTAGGCAAATGTCCGAGTTCAAATGTGTCCCAGGGCCATTTTAGTGGACCAGGCCCAAATTCGAAGAGCTGGCGCCATTTTAAGAGTCCTGTAGCAGCCAGCAAGAGTGGGCGCAATTCTACTGGATGGTGGACGAGACGCTGTAGCCGCAAGAGCGGGCGGTAAACAGCTGAATGGCGGATGAGGCACAGTGCAGCAAAAGCGGGCGGAAAACTGCTGATTGGTGACTGAAACGGTAAAAGGGCGCCCCACTACAGCAGACGAGCCTCCACCTGGGGAGGCCCGTTCACGCCGCCTCCCCCCCCCCCCCGGGGCGCCCCACGCCGTTTTTCGGTGCAGCATTGTAGGATGCCAAGACCAGTGCGGCAAGTAAAGGACATCACCTGGGTGCCATCCAGATCTCGGCGCGTTGTGCTGCCTTCGGACTATTCGCACAACAGACCGCTACTGACGGGGCACAGTGCAGCAAAAGCGGGCGGAAAACCGCTGAATGGCAAGTGAAACGCTAAAGGGGCGCCCCACTACAGCAGACGAGCCTCCACCTGGGGAGGCCCGTTCACGCCGCCTCCCCCCCCCCACGGGGCGCCCCACGCCGTTTTTCGGTGCAGCATTGTAGGATGCCAAAACCAGTGCGGCAAGTAGAGGACATCACCTGGGTGCCGTCCAGATCTCGGCGCGTTGTGCTGCCTTCGGACTATTCGCACAACAGACCGCTACTGACCATTGTTGCTTTTGTTTAAAAAAATTTTTTTTAACGTGTTTACTGTTTGTGATGCGTTGTATATATTTATAAGTTATTAAAGTGTTATAATCCTACTACTTTGTTGGAGTGCTATATATTTTTAATGTGACACATAATTGTGAAGACTTTGATGTACAAAAAGGCATCCCTGGAATCTTCCGCTTCAGGCTCGGTCCCACACACCCTCACAGTGAGAATCCCCTCCCCAATCACAATACAGGATCGTTATCAGATAGTAGGAACGCGTGTGGTGTGACGGATCTCATAAGGTGGGGGCCTTGATCTACTGTAACTCCTTTGAAGAGGTGTGATTCTTTACAGTTGAGGCCATAAACTACATCCGCAGGGCTAGGTGATAGCCTGGGACCGGCCTGGACAATCAGACACAAAGGAAGAGGAGTGTCAGAGGGTGCGGTAGTGAATAGGGTGAAAGGGAGGTGTCGGGCGGGCACAGGGTGTGGTTCTCAGGGAAGAGCAGCGCAGATGGGGGGAGGTTTATGGCCCATGCATAAGACAGAGAGGGGGGGTGACCAGTGCGTGGGGGAGATGCTTGCGAGGGTGGGGAGCCATGCTGAGGATCGGCGGCGTGCAGAGAGTGGGTCTGCTCAAGGCATCTAAAATGGCTGCCGTGCACGACAAAAGTGTGGCATTGGAAAAAAAGCAAGATGGCGCAGACAATGTTTATCAATACGAATTAATTTATAACAATTATTTTTAACAATATATTTACTCGCAGTGTAAAAATGGCGGTCAACACTTCCTGATTTCCTTTGAATCGAACGTTAACAGACGTCACGATCGGCGGCGTGCAGAGAGTGGGTCTGGTCAAGGCATCTAAAATGGCTGCAGTGCACGACAAAAATGTGCCATTGGATAAAAAGCAAGATAGAGCAGACAATGTTTATCAATACGGATTAATTTATAACAATTATTTTTAACAATATATTTACTCGCAGTGTCAAAATGGCGGTCAACACTTCCTGATTTCCTTCGAATCGAACGTTAACAGACGTCACGCAGCAAAAAAAAACAAAAAAAATAAAACGCTCACGCGCAGCCGCTGGAAGACAAGTATCAACATATATGAGCATCCTCAGCCACACTCAGAAAACATAGGGGGTCAGGATACGTCTCCCGTACCCCCTTATACCCATTTCTCACATTGTTTTTCCTCCATCTTGTAATTTAATTAAAACGAAACACAAAATGGCGAATTCCCGTTTCGCGTCCCAATTCGCTACCCGGTTCGCGAACCGGAAAGCGCTTCTACCGCAAAAAAATCAATTTTTTTTTATTTTCCCCACGGGACCCTTTAATAACCCCAACATCATTCCTAGGGGGTCAAGAAGGGTCTACCTTGCCCCCTTTCATTAAATTCCCCCTTCGTTTTTCTCCTCTTCTTGTCTCTCGATCCTACCGAGAGACAAGATGGCGGCCGCTCCGGACTGTTTAGAATGTTGACAGACACGGGAGAGCCAATCAGCTTCGCTTCGCAAACTCCGTTATGCGAAAAGTTCGCGAACCGGAGCGCTACCCAGGACGCTGTCACAGATATATCTGTTTTTTATAACGTTAATTTCTCAAAATCCACTGGAGCACATATATTGAGACCCAGCAAAGGCACATCGGGCTAACAGTCCCTACAATTTTGCCAAGTTTCGTGCAAATCCATTCAGCCGTTCGAGCTAAAAGTGAGGCCAAACGCCCTATGGAAATTAACATGGGAAAAACGCGTTTTGGGACCCCCCTTTTTTCTCGGCCCCCCCTTGACGAAACCCCCCCCAAATTTTCAGGGGCTGCTCAGAAACAAAATGTGCCATTTTCCTGAAAATTTCAGCCGATTCCGTCCACAAACGCCAAAGGTATTAGACATAGAATTTCAAATGAGATGTTATCAGTGATTTCATCAGTGATGTCATTTGAGATGTCATCAGTGATGTCACCAGTGATGTCATTTGAAATGTCATCAGTGATGTCATTTGAGATGTCATCAGTGATGTCATCAGTGATGTCACTGACCATGTCATGAATGATGTAATATGTGACATCATCAGCAGTGGATTGCGGGTGCGCGATATATAGTTATTGCAACTAACTATATATGCGAATTTCTATGGTTTTGTGCGAGTAAATTAAGGTTTTGTAAATGCTAATCCCTAACTATATATGGTCTATAACCAATGGTTTTTTCAGTGAATTTTCAAGGTTTTGTAAATGCAAATTCCTAACTATATATGGTCTATAACCTATGGGTTTTTCAGTGAATATATATATATATACCCATATTACCTACTGGCAGTCGCCAGTAGGTAGTTATAGTTAGGGCCTATTTTGCATAAGAAGAGCGTTTTTTGATTTGCCAATATCTTTGTCGCCGTTTGACGAATCTTGCGAAATTTTCAAAACTAGTGGCCTGCTCCAGTCAGCTCCTGTCTTGAACGTTTCAGTGTGATTCGTCAAGTGGAGTCGAGAAAAAAGGGGGTCCCAAAACGCTTTTTCTCCATGTTAATTTCCATAGGAAACTTTAGACAAAGCTACAGAGCGAACTGCTGAACGGAATTACACCAAATTTGGTAAAAGGTGGCTCTTGGTTCAGAAAGCGTTTTTTTAAAGTGGTGTAAATCCGTTTAGTAGTTCCTGAGAAATAAAAAAAATATATCGATATCTTGTGACCGCGGTGTATCTGCAAACCCTCCTGATCACAAGCTGACTTCTGATTGGCTGCCAACACTTCAAACCAGAAAGTGTTAGCAGCCACCTGAACCGAGTCACAAGAAAACAGTAAAAAAAAGATAAAAAAAGAAAAGGGTGTAGGGTAGAAACACCCTGACCCCCTAGGCCTGGTGAGTGGGCCAAAAAAGGCATTTTTTAAAAATGTTGGTGAGATTCGTGTATGGTACGCGAATCACACCAAATTTGTTTTAAGAAAAATGAAGTGCTTCTCCTGTGCTTTGCTTTTTTAAGCCCCCTGGTGGGCCAGGTCCTGGGCCAATATTTAATTATTATGCGGCCCCTGCAGCCCTGAGGACTCCTCCCTGGGGCATTTCTATATATTATGTGTGGGGGCCTCTCGGGCCCCCCAAGCTCCGGGGACCTCCACACCCCAAGGACTTACATTTTAATAAAGAAGTGTGGGGGGGCTCCTGCCCCTCCCCACACTGCCCCAGGCACCACCACCTCTCTGGAGCTTTAAACCAAAGCCCTTCATGGCCCTGGGGTCCGCCATCACCCAGGGCCAGCTCCAGCAATGTCCTGGGGTGTCCACCCCTGGGACAATGCAGTTTGCTATGAAAGGGTGCTCCCGCCCTGCAATAGCAAACACTACTTTGCTTCATTCGGCCCTTTTCCCAACACTCTGCAAACGCACCTCTTGGCGCACTGCTGGTAGGGTGATGAGGTCCTCTTGTGTCCTGAGGACCTCAGGACTAAAGTGGACTTCATCCCCCAAGCAGCAGCAGCAGTGCACCAGGGGGTGCATTTGCAGAGTGGTGTAAAGAGGGTGTGTGGATTTTGTCTATTCTCAGCAATCCAGCTGTGTGGGGTTCACTAGAGGTAACAGGAGGTCTAATTGGCCCTCAGGGATCCCCAGGAGGCAAGGGGACTTCATTCCCCCAACCAAGAGTGCACCAGGAGGTGCGTTTGCAGAGTGGTGGGCACTTTACTGCTGAGGGACTTTGGGGGCCAAGAAGCCCTTCTGGTACCTCCTGTCAGTGCTCTGCAGCGGAATTCCTGAGCACTGGTTTGAGGCTCAGCCCCCTTTCTCCACCACTCTGTAAACTCGACTACTAGTTAAAGAAGCATTTGCAATGTAATAGGTCTCATATTCGCGAAAGGTAGGGCTATTGACATTGTAAATGTAAAAGTTTTCTACAAATGTTTTTTGGAGTAGAGTGGATGTATGTTGTGTGTACTTGAATTATGTGGTATGTTGTGCAGTGAAATTATGTGGATAGAAAGTATGTGGTATTTAGTGTATAGGAATTGTGTGTTATGAGAGTAATTATGTGGTATGGTAGTCTGTGTTGTGGAGTGGTAACCTCAGGTTTAGTCTTCCTCGCTTCCATAGAAGCTAAACTATAAACTCAATGAGCAAAAAAAGAAGGAACCTTCTAGGAGCACTACTGGACCTGCTCGAAGGTATGAGCAGGGCCACTAGAAATATGTGACTGTTCGGCTGCACCGATTTTCACATAATTAGACATTTTCTGCAATTGCCACATAATCGATCATCTGCTGCATAATCTGCAAATTTGAACAAAAAAAACCTTGTTTCTAGCTCAAACTGCTCAAACATTACAATAAATGCAGCAACAAGTGTTACAGTGTGGTGGAAGGCCCTTTGCAAACCTGAAATGGCCACCTGTTACTTGTTGCTAAATGTGGGTATTAAATTAGTACTAATGGTGCGCAAACCATTCTTGTTTTTTCTGTGCGTCTCTTTCCTCTTTCTCATTTCTCTTGCTTTTTTGTGCACCTTTCTTCCTGTTTCTGAACTTCTCTTGCCTCTTTCTGCACATCTCCTCTACTCTCTGCACCTCCCTTCTTTCTGTACCTCTCTTGCCACTTTCTGCACCTCTTGCTTCTTTCTGCACCTCTCTTGCCTCTTTGTGCACTTCTCTTTCTTTTTTCTGCACCTCGCATGCTTCTTTCTGTACTTGTCTTCTTCTTTCTGTAACTCTCTTGTCTCTTTCTGCACTTTTCTTGCCTCTTTCTGCACCCCTCTTGTCTCTTTTTGCACCTCTGTGGCTTGTTTCAGCACTTCTCTTGTTTCTTTTCTGTACCTCTCTTGCTTTTTTCTGCACCCCTCTTGCCTCTTTCTGCAACCTTCTTCCCTCTTTGTACACCTCTCTTGCCTCTTTCTGCACCTATCTTGCCTCTTTATGCACCCCGGTATGCACCTGTTACAACGCATTTTTTACAACGCACTACTGTTACAACGCATCTATTACAACGCAGATACTGTTACAACTCATGTTTTTACAACGCATTTTTTTACAACGCAGGTACCTTTACAACGCATACCATTACAACGTAAGTATTGGTAAGTATATAATTATATTTTAAATGTTATAGGTTTGGGGTAAAGGGGTATTTTTAGGGGTTAGGGTCAGTTTTGGGTTTTAGGGTAAAGGGGTATTTTTAGGGTTCAGGGTCAGTTTTCCGTTTTTGGGTAAAGGGGTATTTTTAGGGTTCAGGGTCAGTTTTGGGTTTTAGGGTAAAGGGGTATTTTTAGGGTTTAGGGTCAGTTTTTAGTTTTTGGGTAAAGGGGTATTTTTAGGGTTAAGGGTCAGTTTTTAGTTTTTGGGGTAAAGGGGTATTTTTAGGGTTCAGGGTCAGTTTTCAGTTTTTGGGTAAAGGGGTATTTTTAGGGTTCAGGGTCAGTTTTTAGTTTTTGGGGTAAAGGGGTATTTTTAGGGTTCAGGGTCAGTTTTCAGTTTTTGGGTAAAGGGGTATTTTTAGGGTTCAGGGTCAGTTTTTAGTTTTTGGGTAAAGGGGTATTTTTAGGGTTCAGGGTCAGTTTTTAGTTTTTGGGTAAAGGGGTATTTTTAGGGTTCAGGGTCAGTTTTTAGTTTTTGGGTAAAGGGGTATTTTTAGGGTTCAGGGTCAGTTTTTAGTTTTTGGGTAAAGGGGTATTTTTAGGGTTTAGGGTCAGTTTTCAGTTTTTGGGTAAAGGGGTATTTTTAGGGTTCAGGGTCAGTTTTTAGTTTTTGGGGTACAGGGGTATTTTTAGGGTTCAGGGTCAGTTTTCAGTTTTTGGGTAAAGGGGTATTTTTAGGGTTCAGGGTCAGTTTTTAGTTTTTGGGGTACAGGGGTACAGGGTAAAAATAAATTAAAATTAATTTTAAATTAAATTAATTAATTGAAAATAAATTAAATTAAATTACATTAAATTTTTTGGGGGGTTGAGGGTCAGTTTTGAGTTTTTGGGGTACAGGGGTACATGGTAAAAATAAAGTAAAATTTATTTTAAATTAAATTAATTAATTGAAATTAAATTAAATTAAATTTACTTCAATTTATTTTTGGGGTTGAGGGTCAGTTTTGAGTTTTTGGGGTACAGGGGTACATGGTAAAAATAAAGTAAAATTAATTTTAAATTAAATTAATTTATTGAAATTAAATTAAATTAAATTACATTAAATTATATATTTTAAAATTAATTTACGATTATAATATTAATATTAATATATACTTACCAATACTTACGTTGTAATGGTATGCGTTGTAAAGGTACCTGCGTTGTAAAAAAATGCGTTGTAAATACATGAGTTGTAACAGTATTCGCGTTGTAAAAGATGCGTTGTAACGGTATGCGTTGTTACAGTCCGCGTTGTAACATCATATATCCATGCACCCCTATTCCCTCTTTCTGTACCTATTTTGCCTGTTTCTGCTACTCTCTTGCCTCTCTCTGTACTTCTCTTACCTCTTTCTGCCCCTCTGTTGCACACATTCACCCATATAGCCACTCTCACACTCACTCACTCACTCACTCACTCAACCATACTGTCCCTTACAGACACACTCATGAACCCATACACCCAGGGATTCACCCACTCATACATCCATGCAATGCAGGGAGTCACACAGCCTCTTACTCACCCCTACAGACACTCAGGCACCCATACAGGTACTCAGACAACTAAGCAATAACCCATATAGACACTCATGTACCTACTCACCAATCCATGCAGCCAGTTACACACCAACTGACAGACTGATACACACATTTACACAGATTAGTCACTCACACATACATTCATTAAGACATGTTTAATCACTCACTCATAGTCAGTCACACAACCAAGAAATCATCCATACGACACTCATACACCCATTTATTATTCGACTACACCCTTGGCGTATATATAAATAAATATAGCTTGACTCCCGAAAAGCGTAGATTTATCTCGTCATTAAATAACATGGACTTTTCGTAATCTACCCTGGAGTGCCGGATGATTTATTATTGTGGAAATAAATCTTATATCGAATATATATACATATATATCTATATATATATATATATATATATATATATATATATTACCTACTGGCGTTCGCCAGTAGGTATATATAGTTAGGATTTTTTCCCTATGGGATTTTTGAAAATTCTATGTCTAATAACTTTGGCGTTTGTGGACGGAATCGGCTGAAATTTTCAGGAAAATGGCACATTTTGTTTTTGAGCAGCCCCTGAAAATTTGGTGGGGTTTCGTCAAGGGGGGGCCGAGAAAAAAGGGGGGTCCCAAAACGCGTTTTTCCCATTCATTTTTCCATAGGGCGGTTGGACTCACTTTTAGCTCGAACGGCTGAATGGATTTGCACGAAACTTGGCAAAATTGTAGGGACTGTTAGCCCGATGTGCCTTTGCTAGGTCTCAATATATGTGCTCCAGTAGTTTTTGAGAAATTAACGTTCAAAACAAGATATATATCTGTAACAGCGCTCCGGGCAGCGATCCGGTCCGCTTACTTTTCGCGAAACGGAACTTTGCGCGCAGAAAGCTGATTGGCTCTCCGGTGTCTGTCAACATTCTAAACAGTCCGGAGCGGCCGCCATCTTATCTCTCGGTAGGATCGAGAGAGAAGAAGAGGTGAAAAACGTAGGGGGAATTTATTGAAAGGGGGCAAGGTATACCCCTCTTGACCCCCTAGGAATGTTGTTGGGGTTATTAAAGGGTCCCGTGGGGAAAATAAAAAAAAAATGATTTTTCACGGTAGAAGCGCTTCACGGGCCGCGAACTGGGCCGCAAACTGGTAGCGAAACGAGAATTCGCCATTTTGTGCTTCGTTTTAATTGTTTAGAGACAAAAATTATCGCCGCACATCGGCCACAATGCATGAATATCGCTGAAAAGTCAGCGATATTCATGCATTATCCAGCAAATGCTCTTAGCCATGTTATCCACCTTCCATTGGATAACATGGCTAAAAACTGCTCTGTGCGTGAGCTTTTTTTTTTTTTTTTTTGCTGCGTGACGTGTGTTAACGTTCGATTCGATGGAAATCAGGAAGTGTTGACCACCATTTTGTCACTGCGAGTAAATATTTTGTTATAAATGAATCCTTATTGATAAACATTGTCTGCGCCATCTTGCGTTTTTGTCCAATGCCACAATTTTGTCGTGCACGGCAGCCATTTTAGATGCCTTGACCAGGGCCACTCTCTGCACGCCGCCGATCCTCAGCATGGCTCCCCACCCTCGCAAGCATCTCCCCCACGCACTGGTCACCCCCGCTCTTTCTCTCATGCATGGGCCATATACTTCCCCCCATCTGCGCTGCTCTTCTCTGAGAATCACACCCTGTGCCCGCCCGACACCTCCCGTTCACCCTATTCACTACCGCACCCTCTGACACTCCTCTTCCTCTGTGTCCGATTGTCCAGGCCGGACCTAGGCTATCACCTAGCCCTGCGGATGTAGTTTATGGCCCCAGCTGTAGAGTATCCAGACATGCCAACCCTCCCGATTCAGGCGTGAGACTACTGATTTCAGTGCTAGTCTCCCGCCTTCCGATTCCTGCAAGCAAAAACCCGGGGGCATATTACCAACAACTAGCGATAATTTTTGTCTCTAACTTGTTTAGAGACAAAAATTATCGCCGCACATCGGCGAATTTTATCGCACATAAACTTTGCTATTAGCAAGGTTTATCGCAAATGCGATAAAAAACGGTCGCAATGCATGAATATCGTTGAAAAGTCCGCGATATTCATGCATTATCCAGCAAATGCTCTTAGCCATGTTATCCACTTCCCATTGGATAACATGGCTATATACTTCCCCCCATCTGCGCTGCTCTTCTCTGAGAATCACACCCTGTGCCCGCCCGACACCTCCCTTTCACCCTATTCACTACCGCACCCTCTGACACTCCTCTTCCTCTGTGTCCGATTGTCCAGGCCGGACCTAGGCTATCACCTAGCCCTGCGGATGTAGTTTATGGCCCCAGCTGTAGAGTATCCAGACATGCCAACCCTCCCGATTCAGGCGTGAGACTACTGATTTCAGTGCTAGTCTCCCGCCTCCCGATTCCTGCAAGCAAAAACCCGGGGGCATATTACCAACAACTAGCGATAATTTTTGTCTCTAACTTGTTTAGAGACAAAAATTATCGCCGCACATCGGCGAATTTTATCGCACATAAACCTTGCTATTAGCAAGGTTTATCGCAAATGCGATAAAAAACGGCCGCAATGCATGAATATCGTTGAAAAGTCAGCGATATTCATGCATTATCCAGCAAATGCTCTTAGCCATGTTATCCACTTCCCATTGGATAACATGGCTAAAACTGCTTAGGGCAGGTGTTAGGTTTTGGAGATATTCGCGCTTAGCGCGAATATCTCCAAAAGTTGGTAATAGGAGATAGCGATGGTTAGGGACTGTTTCCAGTCGCTAAAATCTTGGCACGCCCACTTTGCATGTCATTAGTGATAAATATCACTGATATGCAAAGCGGGGCCCAAGATGGTCGCTATCTCCTTTTAGCTGTCACTAACTGGTGTTAGCGACAGCTTGGTAATAGGGAGATAATTTTATCTCTTTTTTTTTGGGCTTTTAAAGCCCAAAAAGCGGAAATAAATCCCCTTGATAATATGCCCCATGATTTCTCGGGGGTTTCAGCTGACAGGGCTTGGTATTGTGTTACGTGCTCATTTTTCCAGGAAACGTCAGAGGGTCGATGCAGGGGTTCTAGAAGGGGTGATAAACCATTTAAGCCTCATGAACAAGCGCATGGTCTTTTAAAGATTTGTGAAGTACTCGGGGCGGCGGTGTGTGTGTGCCCTCTTTCAGGAGCGGGCGGGGGGGGCACTGCCAGCAACTTGCCAGGCCAGGCAGTGTTCAACACGTGCATCACCCTTTCTCTGCCTGCTATTGCGCTCCATGCTTCGGAAAGGTAAGAAAAAGAACGTGCATTTGAGTTTGAAATGTCCGATCTTGTAGCAGTACACTTGCAAAGCCCACACATGACAATAACCCGATTCAAGGCCCCATTCACCCGATTTTTTAAACATATATAGCACTCCAACAAAGTTAGATTTTAAAACTTTATTAACATTTAACTATAATGAACGGAACAAAAACTGTAAAAACATTTAAACATTTTTCACCCAAAAAAGCAACAATGGTCAGAAGCTGTCTTTTGTGCGAATAGTCCCAAGGCAGCACAACGTGCAGAGTTCTGGACGGCACCCAGGTGATGTCGCCTGGGTGCCGCACTGGTTTTGGGATCCTACAATGCTGCTCCGAAAATTGGCGTGGGGCGTCCCGGGTGGGGCGGGGGGAGGCCTCGTCAGTAGCGGTCTGTTGTGCGAATAGTCCCAAGGCAGCAGAACGCGCTGAGATGTTGATGGCACCCAGGTGATGTCCAGTAAACTGCCGCACTGGTTTTGGTATCCTACAATGCTGCTCCGAAAATTTGCGTGCGGCGGCCCGGGGGGGGGGGGGGGGGCGTGGGGGAGGCGGCGTGAACGGGCCTCCCCAGGTGGCGGCCATCCAGCTGAGTTGCGCCCGCTCTTGCGGCTACAGCGTCTCGCTCACCATGTTGTTGAGTTGCTCCCACTCTTGCAGTGCAGCGATAGGCGCCTGCCACATGACTCTCAAAATGGCGGACGGCTCTTCGGTTTTGGGCCTGGTCCACTGAAATGGCCCTGGGACACCTTGGAACTCGGACGCTTGCCTGCTAGGGCTTGGGCTCCATTCTCGAAAAGCGTCCCCTCAGCCGTGAAGATTCTACAAAAGTCTTGGGGGCCCCCGACTCCCGCAGGCTTCCGGTGGGGAGCGGCTGCCATGATTGCTCGCGGAATGACCACGACGGAGCCACGAGATGGTGGTGCTCTCATGCTGACGCCAGCTTCAGTCTGAATGATCCAGAAACAAGGTGGGGCTTTCATCGTTTGGGAAAAAAAAATTTTCTAAACCAATGAAAAGTGTTATTTTTAGGTCATATGACCAAGCCTTCCATCTTTAGGAAACCAAAAGTAAAATGATCCAATGAAAAGTTTTATAAACAAGTCACATGACCTGTTATGCGGCATAGGGCTACAAAAAGCGTAGAAAATCCGTTGGCACGTGAGGCGGCGTCAGTAGCGGACCGATGTGCGAATAGGCCGAAGGCAGCACAACGCGCCGAGATCCGGATGGCACCGAGTTAGTGTCCAGCAAGTTGCTGCACTGGTGTGGCTATCCTACAATGCTGCGCCGAAAGACGGCGTGTCCAGCTGAGTTGCGGTCACTCTTGCGGTACAGTGACTCGAACGCGCCGAGATCCGGATGGCACCGAGGTGGTGTCCAGCAAATTGCCGCACTGGTGTGGCCATCCTACAATGCTGCGCCGAAAGACGGCGTGTCCAGCTGAGTTGCGGTCACTCTTGCGGTACAGTGACTCGAACGCGCCGAGATCCGGATGGCACCGAGGTGGTGTCCAGCAAATTGCCGCACTGGTGTGGCCATCCTACAATGCTGCGCCGAAAGACGGCGTGTCCAGCTGAGTTGCGGTCACTCTTGCGGTACAGTGAGTCGAACGTGCCGAGATCCGGATGGCACCGAGGTTGTGTCCAGCAAGTTGCCGCACTGGTGTGGCCATCCTACAATGCTGCGCCGAAAGTCGGCGTGGGGTGCCCCGTTGGCTTATGAGGTGATGTCAGTAGTGGACCGATGTGTGAATAGGTCGGAACCAGCACAAGGCGCCAAGATCCGAATGGCAAGTCCTGGATGTTGAGTGCCATAGTTGAGAGTTCTGAGCAGTGCTTGTAAGACTGTCTGAAGCTTATTTGCACCTGCTGCAGCTTCACTATTGCCCGAGGTGGTGTCCAGCAAATTGCCGCACTGGTGTGGCCATCCTACAATGCTGCGCCGAAAGACGGCGTGTCCAGCTGAGTTCCGGTCACTTTTGCGGTACAGTGACTCGAACACGCCGAGATCCGGATGGCACCGAGGTGGTGTCCAGCGAGTTGCCGCACTGGTGTGGCCATCCTACAATGCTGCGCCGAAAGTCGGCGTGGGGTGCCCCGTTGGCTTATGAGGTGATGTCAGTAGTGGACCGATGTGTGAATAGGTCGGAACCAGCACAAGGCGCCAAGATCCGAATGGCAAGTCCTGGATGTTGAGTGCAATAGTTGAGAGTTCTGAGCAGTGCTTGTAAGACTGTCTGAAGCTTATTTGCACCTGCTGCAGCTTCACTATTGCCCTGGTGTGGCCAAAGGTCGCACATGACATAGGCGGCCGGCTCCCGAGGTCCGGCGGAACTTTTTTCCTTTTCCTTTCTGCTTCTTTTCCTACAATCCGTTTCATCTGAAGACACGACCAGGTCCCTGAATGTGTGCAGGGGGACGCTATTGATTGAATGAAAATGGCGGCTTGTCACAAAGCTGACTCAAGCGTTGCTGTTGATGCTATACAGACAAAAATTGGTTTTCAGTTTGTACATTCTTCAGGATTTTTTTTTCTATCCAGGTCTGATTGAGAGTTTGTAGAAAAATGGCTTCAGATTTTCCACATACTACTCTTCAACATTCTTCCTAAATGAAACAATGTGAAACTCACTAGGAGAACGGCTGTTTCTGTTTCCTTTCAAAATGCTGCCAACAATATTTTCTGAATGGAAGACACCATCTTGTAGCATAAAGGGCCGAAAGGGGTTCTGGGCTGGCCGATGGTTGGTGGAGACATTTTGACTATATCTTGGACCTGCCCGGACTCGCCCAAAATGGCGCCGGTATAAATGGGACTCGTAACTCCTTGCCCGCAAATGTATATCTAGAAAATGTTATTGTAAGTGGCCCTGTCTTATTTTAATTACAAAATGTACGTCCACCGATTCCGCAACTGTTAGACACCTTAGTTCTTGCAACCTAATGGCCCGCTCGTTACGTTCCTCTACAGTGTAAATGTCTCCTCATCATATGCGATTTCAGTTTGCTCCGTGGCCGGCCCACGTGGTTATAGGCCCGTATTTGTATACTGACATTTTCACAATAAAGGTTTTTAAAACAAAACACGGTAGTAGTATTTACATTGGTAAAGTTTTTACTTTTAGTCACTGTTTTCGAATCAGTAAAAGGCAAGTGAAATAAAGCAGTCCAATTACATGACTGATAAAAGGTATAATATGTAGGAACGCAGTAAAGATAAATGGTCAAGGGCAGTTGTGTTTTCCACTCCTGCAACATAAAGTGATCGATAAGAATCTGATAATCAGGCGTATCGGCGACTAAGACAGCAGGCCGAGTATCTTTTACTCAACGGCTCCGTCATGGAACGAAGAAACGCCCTTTTTCTCGAAAAAGGAATATATTTTACTTGCAGGACAGTTGTACATTTTCCGGGAAAGTACATTAGCCTGGAATATTATAACATATGTTTTAAAAAAAATAATGTTCGAAAACAATAAAAAGCGTAATTTTTAGGTCATATGACCAAGCTTTTCATCATTAAAATAACAAAAGTAAAATGAACCAATGAAAAGTTTTATTAACAAGTCACATGACCTGTTATGCTTACGTTACGCGCTGCGCGCCGCGCCTCGGATCACTTCCGGGTGCGCTAACGCGGCGTGTCATATAACGCATTACGCGACAACGTAGGTCAAGAATATAGTCAAAATGTCTCCACCAACCAGCATTCGGAACACAACCCCTTTCAGTAGTCCAAAAAGTTCTGTTAAATGACAACAGAGGGGACAGGCAACAAGAACCATCAGTCAAAGAGGGGAGGGCAAGTTCTTCTCTTCCGGGTCATGTTGGGGCGCTACCGGAACTGATCGAATTGGTAGTCTACAGTGTTTCTGGATGTTTCAGACTAAAGCTGGCGTCAGCATGAGAGCACTTCCATCTCGTAGCTCCGTCGTGGCCATTCCACGAGCAGACATGGCAGCCGCTCCCCACCAGAAGCCTGCGGGAGTCAGAGGCCCCCAAGACTTTTGTAGAATCTTCACGGCTGAGGGGACGCTTTCGAGAATGGGACCCAAGCCCTAGCAGACAAGCGTCCGAGTTCAAAGGTGTCCCAGGGCCATTTCAGTGGACCAGGCCCAAAACCGAAGAGCCGGCCGCCATTTTGAGAGTCCTGTGGCAGCCGCCTATCGCTGCACCGCAAGAGTGGGAGCAACTCAACTACATGATGAGCGAGACGCTGTAGTCGCAAGAGCGGGCGGTAAACAGCTGAATGGCGGAAGAGGCACAGTGTAGCAAAAGCGGGCGGAATGGCAACTGAAACGGTAAAGGGGCGCCCCACTACAGCTTGTCTTCAGGTCAAACGGATTGTGGGACAAGGTCCAGAATTGAAGAGTCATCAAAAGGCAAAAAGTTCTGCCGGACCCCGGGAGCCGGCCGCCTATGTCGGGGGCGATCTCAGGCTATACCAGTGCTATAAGACTTGGGGAGGGTGTCGGAGCCAAGCGTCTTCTCTGAGTCCGTGCCATCACACCGTCCCTCGGGGGCCTCCGTCAAGCGGTTTAGGGAGGTACCATATAACATTGTTTTCAAATGCAGTCAGGTCCACAAACGACCCTCACTTACTTTGAGAATAGTGAAGCTGCAGTAGGTGGAAATAAGCTTCAGACAGTCTTACAAGCACTGCTTTTGTAAACATTTTTTGTTTTTTTTGTATTTTTGCACAGTTTTATATATTTTTTTTTGTTTTTGATGGAGGGGAAACAACAAAGCACAGGCATTGAAAAAGGCTCAAACTCAGAACTCTGAACTATGGCACCCAACATCCAGGAGCTTGCCATCCGGATCTTGGAGCCTTGTGCTGCTTTCGACCTATTCACACATCGGTCCACTACTGACATCATCTTATAAACCAACGTTATGTAAATAGTTTTTTAATAAAATGTTTTACCCTGTTTCTTTGCTGGTGTGTTGTCTATATTTTTAATATTTGCATAGGGTTTGTCGTTATTTTGTGCGGGATGGGTGATGGAGCCGAGCTGTCTTGCAGCCCTCATGGTGTGGAGCTCAGTTCATCTCACTATTTTCGTATTTCTCATGAAGGGTTGTTTATAATATTTCTATTTTAGCGAGGTCAAAAAAAGATCCAATTAGTGGCGTACTGATTTTGCTCGATTACTTTTATTTTTTTACACGATTTTTCCCGATCTGCAAAGACTAAACAGAGTATTGCGACTTTGTGCTTGTTTGTAAATAGAGAATGAACCAAAGAGAATCAATTGTAAAACAGTAAATGCTTGGATAATAATCAATCAAATGGAGAGACAAGCAGGCACGACGGATTACAACGGGGGCAAAGGCCTGCGTTAACTACCGTTTACTATCTGCAAAGAGAGAGTACTACTAAGAGAAAAGAGGGGAGGGGGGGCAGCGTTCAAAGCACATCAGCGTGCATAAATACGAAAATGTTTTTATCTATCACGTACTTGACATTTTAAAGCTTTTCATATTTGCTATTAAAAAACCAATGAAATTCACAGAAAAAACCATAGGTTATAGTGGATATATAGTTAGGAATTTGCATTTACAAAACCTTGAAAATTCAATGAAAAAACCATTGGTTTTAGGCCATATATAGTTAGGGATTTGCATTTACAAAACCTTATTTTACTCGCATAAAACCATTGAAATTCCATATATAGTTATAAGCGCTAACTATATATCGCGCACCCGCAATCCACTGCTGATGATGTCACATATTACATCATTCATGACATGGTTAGTGACATCACTGATGACATCACTGATGACATCTCAAATGACATCACTGATGACATCACTGAAAACATCTCATTTGACATGACTGATAACATCACTGATGATATCATTCATGTGATAATACCATGAACCTCTTCAGACTCTAATATAACCTTAGATACAATCAGTGTAAACAGACAGTCACAGACTGTCACTCATCCATGGAGTTACTCACACACCTAGTCAGTTATGCCAAAAATCAATCACACCTCCATTTTCTCAACTATACAGTTATACACACCTTACTTATTCAAACATATACTAACACATATTTACTTTACTCTCTTATACAATCTCTGATACATGTTCACAATGATCCATACAGCCACTCACACATTTACTGGCTCTTATGCACAGTTATTTATAGATGTCAACTCTCACATGTACTGTGTTTTACATATGTACTTAATTTGACATGTAGCACTGAGATATCCATTCACTCACTAATACACTCATGCACAGTCAACCGCCCATACAGCTGTTTGCACATGCACTTTTGAATCTATACATATAGTGAATCAACTACTCACACATCTATGTACAGAGTCACACACCTCCCAGCCACCCATACACACACACTCAGTTTCCCATACAAATACTTGGACAACCAATC
Organism: Lissotriton vulgaris; assembly: GCF_964263255.1. Classification (NCBI taxonomy): domain Eukaryota; kingdom Metazoa; phylum Chordata; class Amphibia; order Caudata; family Salamandridae; genus Lissotriton; species Lissotriton vulgaris. Next base: position 1,245,489,236 of record NC_141687.1, on the reverse strand, counting down.
AATAACCCATACAGTTACTCATATAGCTACTGATCAACATATGCAGCAGTTTGTAGAACAACAGATATAATGATGCACAAATTAAAACAGTTTAGTCACTAACCCATGCACTCAGTGAGACACATTTAATCACTCACTCAATCAGTCAGTCATGCACCTAGTAAATCCTTCATCCAGACACTTATATATCCACTCATTCTTCAATATGTAAAACATATTTTAACTTTACAGAAACATACAGTCACTGGATGTTGTCATCAGTGATGTCATCAGTGATGTCATTTGAGATGTCATCAGTGATGTCATCAGTGATGTCACTAACCATGTCATGAATGATGTAATATGTGACATCATCAGCAGTGGATTGCGGGTGCGCGATATATAGTTAGCGCTTATAACTATATATGGAATTTCAATGGTTTTATGCGAGTAAAATAAGGTTTTGTAAATGCAAATCCCTAACTATATATGGCCTAAAACCAATGGTTTTTTCATTGAATATATATATATATATAATGACATTCTTAAACTTTTTATTCACAGGATGGTGTCATCAATGATGTCATCAGTAATGTCATTTGAGATTTCAACAGTGATGTCACTGACCATGTCATGAGTGATGTAATATATGACGCCCCTATCACATCAGTCGGAAAGCCTTGAATGGACTGTGCTTGAGAAGGTACACTTACATCCTAGAGGAGGCAATCTGTCAGCTTCAATTAATTTAAGGAATGTAAGTGGATACATTAATTAAACACAGTCGCCTTGGGTTTGAACAAAATGGAGAGACCCATAAACAGATGGGTCAATAAAGGAATAGATAAGACCAGATCCTTATGATGTTGACCAGTATTTGTGCCCACCTCCTGAGGTGGGATGTAGGCTTAATAGGTTTCCCCCTATATCCCAATTGTACTGTGTCCAGTGCTCAATCACAGGGGGAATGTGTGTCCACATCGTCTAGTTTTAAATACATTATTTAATCCTCGTGACCTTGACTCATATGGTTGCCTTCTTTCAGTTTTGATGTGGACTGAATTCCCATCCCTAGTGCACAATCTGTCTAGTGCTTCATCACCATGGGAGTATGTGTCCACAGCCCTAATCCAAAGTAAAACATTTTTGTATTGAAAAGAACGTCCAACACACACTGCAATGTTGTTGCATTTTGTTGTTCATAAAATGTTTTATGAATACTTAGCCGACTTGAACCATATGTAACACACGAGGGAAGATGCATATGATTGAAATGTTGTTAATCGGAATACAATGATTTTATGCCTATGTTGCAAAAAATGTTTATTGCCCTGTTTGAGCAATTACGTCGAATATGTGTAGTACTTCCACTTAGATTCCAGGCATAACCAAGGCCCATTATTCAGCTGGTGAATTGAGATATAGAATGAAAAGGGAACCGGATAGTCTGTTTTACCTTTAATCTCCACACTGACCTTGCCGGTTCTAGCTGCTGCAGAAGCCCCGTGCACGCCAGATAGAACACGTTTCATCCACGCACCACTTTGCATATAAGCGAGCGAGTCGGTGGCTGCAAACAGAGAGTACAGATTTCTGCCATCAGCTTGCAGCATCTAAGGTATGTCCCTATGAGAGGAAAGCACATCCTAGCTTTTCACTACAATTTACCCCTTTCTAGCACACTAAGATTCGGTTCCTTTGTCCACTGCTACCGCATTGCCATGATTCATTTGTACCTCCGTGGGTGGCACATTAACCGCGCCTGACCACTCGAGCCATCACGATATCCTATGATCAGCTCTATTCAGTAAATAAGGTATGTTCTGTTCTTGTACTCACGAGGCAATTAAACAACGCTTGTCCTCACAAGAACCTTACATTCAGGACACGTTCCTCTTGTCCACAGATTTAAATTTCATGATTTGTTTTGTGGGGCCGTCTGGGTTCGCCATTTAAATAAGAGGCATAACCAACCTTTTTCTTATTGCTAGGAGCACAGGATACCTGGTTTCCATCCTGTTACCAGGTATGCTTTCCACTAATGTAAATACATTCGAGTTACATGGTCATTCCACCTTCATACCATCACTCAGTCCTCCGCATTAATCTCTAACTCTAGGAGCCGGATTCAATCCGCTACATACACCCGGTTGGACTCTCCTCAACCCTGGTTTTCCCTTTATCCTAAGGCTTTAGGAATCTCATGTCCTTCGGATTTTCTGAAGAAGTAGTGAGGTTCCACATGTCCATGCATGTTTTTAAATAGAGATATGAGCAGTTTTGACAATACCCCATTAATGCTCCTGTCAGGGTCGAAATGTCAACAGTTTATCTGTCCATACTTCAATAGGTCTCCTAGCTTACAAATCATTGTGCTATAATTCTTGAGTCTGCGATACTGTTTATAACAAAATTGGTCTCCTTTTTCAAAATTTCTCATTTGTAAATACATATTCATTGCTGATTGTGTCACTTATTTGTATAATACACCGATTCCGCCACCTTGTCACTTTATCCACTATGTCACTGTATTTCACCTTCATGTGCGCCGCTCCATTAATTGTATTACCAGACAGCCTTTTTTAATGGTAATTTTGCACTTCGAACCAAAAAATGTTGAAAACTCAAGTAAAAATACTCTTTTCAATTCTTTTAAGTCATAACTAACTTTGTTTTTTGGTTTTTGTTCTAGCGTTTTTTCCCAGATTCATTTCTTTATTTTACATAAATGAGTATAACCAAAAAATGAAATTGCATGATCTAACAATACCAATTGTTGTTTGTATCATATATGCCAAGGTTCTGAGGGATACTGTGTTGCCCATTGCTCTTCATAATATGTGACTTCATCAGTCGTGCATTGCGGGGGTGCGATTCATAGTTAGCTCAGCTAACTATAACGGAGGAATATCTCTTGTTTTGTACGAGTAAATGTCAGCCTAACTATAACGTCCCTGAAACCTGTGTTTTTTTCAGTGAATGAATATATAGTTTATATATACACACACACACACACATATATATATATATATATATATATATATATATATATATGTTAGAGCAAATGTCCCTTGCTAGAGGAGGAGCGGCCGATCAGCTGGTGCCGGTGCCGAGTCAAGGACAAGACTCGTAAAACTTTCCAAAGCAATTGAAATGATACACCGCACTCTTCTAGGTTTTGATTAAGCTTCTTTAATCCATCAAGGAAAAACTTCCTCACCTACGCGTTTCAAACAGATTACTGTTCTTGTGCACGGTAGTTCCGTGAACAAGAACAGTAATCTGTTTGAAACGCGTAGGTGAGGAAGTTTTTCCTTGATGGATTAAAGAAGCTTAATCAAAACCTAGAAGAGTGCGGTGTATCATTTCAATTGCTTTGGAAATATATATATATATATATATATATATATACACACACACACACACACACAAACACTTACACATATACATCATTTTGTCTACTTCTAGTATAAATAATCTATGGAAAATAACTTAAAAGTGGATTTAGAGCCCATTCTAAGACTATGAAGTGGGACAGCTCCTGAAATTGGCCTTCTGTCTAACATATTCTTCAGTACTTTAGCCATATGTTCCTTTACCCTCTTCCACCTATGTCTGCAGAGACCTGTTTGTACCCTGCAGGTCACAGATTCTAATCCCAGTCAGAAACTGAAATGGGTGAATGCACATTATGTGTGTTTGTCCGTCAGGTCACAGATACTGACCGAAGCAAAGAATATTTATGCGTGATATATTTATTACATTGTCCAATCATTGTGAGATAATGCAGTGCGTTAATGTAGTTACTGCAGAGATGTAAATTGCTTGTTACAGGTTCCCATTCTATTAAAATAATACCCTCCAAGTGCTGCACAGTGTAAAACATCTCTGACTTGTGGATACATTTGAAAAATTCTCCCATTTTTGGATTTGCGTACAATACTGAATTGTGTAGTTGGACCAAATATTTATGCATTGTTACCTGTGGGTGAAAGGCTAACAAAATAGCTACAGACTATTTCATATTTTTACACTGTATCTCGGGCCCCACCCCATGGTGACCTGGCCCACTGCGCACTGGATCACAGTTGACATACTTTTTCTAAGAACTTTGTGTGCTTATTATAGTAAAAGATCACTTTCGTATGCTGCGAACCACTGGTGAAGCTTCACAGAACGGGATTGCCATTTAGAGTAACAGAATTACTTGGAGAGTAATTCGCTGCTGAGAAGGACATTGTGATGTCCTGTGACAAGACGTCAATGAGCATTCCAGAGAGGTCGGTTGGGCTGATCAGCGGAGCAGGCTGGGGTGTTTTGAACAAAGTTATGACCTGAACTGGCTCCACAGACATCCTGTGCATTAATATGGAACACTTTAAAGAAATCCTCTAAAACTAATCCTCCCACTGCATGAAATTTCTGTTTCACAGGAATTATGTCATAGTCAAGTTGAGACTAAGCCTCCCACTGCATGAACTCTCTATTTCACAGGAATGATGTCATAGCAAAGCTGAGACTAGGCTTTACAGTGGATGAAATCCCCGTTTCACAGCAATGAAGTCATAGTCAATCTGAGACTAGGCTTTCCACTGGAAGAAATCTGCATTTCAAAGGAATGATCTCACAGTCAAGCTGAGAGACTAGGCTTCACACTGGGTACAATCTGATTTTCACAGGAAATACATCATATCGACGAAATGACCATCTATGCCTGGTTTTTTGTGCAATGCATGCAATGTTCATGTGTGTCTCAGAATATTACTGATTACCAGGAACTGAGAAAACCTTCACAAAAACAACATTTAGCATACTAGCATTTATCTCCTGATGACAGGTTGGAGAACGCCTTCATTGCTAGGTCATATTTGCAAGGCACAATTAAAGACTGAAGAGAAGACAGGTTAATGAGAAAAACCTTTCAAGGTTCAAGATGGAGAGTCGAAAGCTAACTGCACTTTACAAAGGCCAATAGGCAGGAAGCGGCATAGCAGGTCAAGCTTCACTTCTGGCATTTCACCTGCTTCGTTAATAATGGAATTCTACTCATGGCACTTCAAAATGGAGACTTTGAAACGCACTACAAGGCATTCTGACATTTTCAAATACTTTACAGATGTAACGCTCCTAAAGCCTGTGATCTTCTACCAAGGAGACTTGTATTCTATATAGCAAAGAACAAGGATAAAAAATACTGCAGTATTTTTAAAATTGTTGATAGGATTCAATTTCTCAAAGGTTTATCCTATGCAATAGTGGATCATTTAGAATATTTCAAAGAATAATGATCACTCTTGGAAGAAGGTTATGACTAGTTCCTAAAAATGGCTATAGACCTTGTCAACACGCTGTCTCCCCTCCAAAGAGTTTGTGTGATTTGTAATGTGTTCCGTTTGCAAGGTAGCAACATTACGCCATCGCTTCGTGGTGGCACCAATTTACAGCAATGGCATGAATATTGAAATTTTTAATCAATGTATGGTGAGTTTTGAAGGGCAATATGCTGTTTTGCTTGGAGCACTGAAAATGTTTGTCCCATTCCTGTCTGCTTGTGCATCTGTGTGAATACGTTTCTTTTTTATTTACACTTGGAAATAAGCATGATAACGAGTTTTGCAAAGCAATTTTGTCTGAACCTAGTAAAATGGGATACCATCATCATCACCAAATTGTGTTTGGTCATCCAGATTATTAAAGTGCAAAGGCGTACAATACAGTATGTTTGGTAATACAGAGATTTTCATGTTACGTATTTTAGGACAATTGATAGCAACAGCTAACTTGGTGAAACCAGAGTAGAAAAAGACAGAAAACAAGTAAGTAAAAGTATTCCGACAAGGTAAAATCAAGAAGTCAATACATACAAATGTCCATGTCTGTAGAATAAAAATCTAGAAATACATTTAAACATTTTAAAAGTATAAAAGTCCAACCTCTTTTATCTTTGAGATAGGTTTATCAAATAAAATCTCGGATCTAGAGCAACAATTCATATCAAATTCTATTTTACTGGAGCCATATAACATAAGAAATGGGGGCTAGATGAGAAAAAAATAGTATTAAAGGGGACACAGTTTTGGTGCAAATAGGAAAAATAGAGCCATAAAAGGTACATAAAGTGCTGATGCATAACGTACAAAAATACAATATTGCACAAGTTCTCAATAATTTAGGCCTAAATCCAATATTTGTTTTTTCCAAAGATGTCAAACTTAAGCTAAGTGCTTATGGAGTTTGGATTAGTATTTAATCTGAGGGTGTATTTAGTTAATTTTTAGCATTGCCTCCTAATAAACCACATTCTCGCCAGGAATTTGGCCAATGCACATACTACTAATGGCCTTGTATCTGTTCTAAGGATGTGCAGTGTTTCTAAATGACATTGGGTTCCCAGTTGTCTAAAGGCAGGGGATAGCCATTTAGATTTTGGGTTTTTATATAATGGACTTACAAAGAGAATATGCTTGGTCATCTCCTCAGTCTCAAAGCAGCATGGACAGTGACGTAGTGTGGCAGAAGAGCCCCTGTTCCATGATGCTGTGAACGATTTCAAGGGGAAGCATCCAAACCTTAACTGGATATATAACTTTCTCTCTTGAGGGATAGTAATAAAATCCAAATAAGCACCATACAGCTTAAACTCCTTAAATGCTATCATGGGGCGGCCTCCTAATGCACTCAATTCCAATAATAAGACTTAACCCACTCTCTACTAGGCAGTAAGCTGGCATCTGTCACTTTCCACAGGTTCCTCAGACCTATCGCAGAGAGCGATGTTGTGATGTTACTGAACCAGCGATACCATTTTTTATTCTCTGTATTGAAATGGCCTTGGTATATTTAAAATAATGGTAAGTTAAATCACATGGTTTCACAAATACAATGGAAATAGAGGTGCATATTGTATGTAAAGTTTGGACAATGTGAAACTACAATGAGATTCTAGTCTTCAGTAAAGTTAGTAGTTAATTGTTATAATTGATCCAGATGCTTTACGTTTGTGTTGATTTTCATTCCTAATTTAGCCTCTGTGATGGAGGGGAATCAAGGGAATGCGTATTATTCTATTGTTGTGTGTCCTAGTATACAGTTTTATAGCTTGGCCATAGTGTTTCTGGCGAATACAGTTGTTCGTAATTTGCATCGTACTTGTAGAGGGTGGAAGACTGGGTCTGGTGGGAAGAGATCAGTACAATTTAGTTTGGAAGGGCAAGCAGTATAGCAGAGAAGCAGATGTCAACTGACATGGCTTCCAGGTATTAAGGTATGAAATAAGCCTGTTATGCAAGCCATACTTATTTTATTGATGACTCGCTTGCTATGTCTTGTCAATAAAAACAAGTACATTTAGACATTTTTATTTGTAATTACAGAGTTCCATCATTCAGATTATGTGCGTAATGAAAGTTTACAGATTTTATTGGTTTCTGCATGTGTGTATAGTAGAAGCAGGTCTTTATCCTCTTTGCAGCTGTAACATAGTATTTCGTCTTTGCAGATGATATGACAGATGTGTTGCTCAGAGACACCATAATTTTTAGGTCATCCTTAGGAGCATGTGATGTGTTTATTTTCTCTGTGTTACAGCAAGTCTTCACTTCCTGTTGATAGTGAGATCCTACTCTATTTTATACTCTGAGGTTCAAGTGGAGAATAGCCACGTTTTAGCATCCTTCTAAATTTTAGGTGATTTACGGTAGTCAGTATCAATGCTAGGAGTGAATTCCAGAGTTTGAAAGTTTGAAGAAGGATGCAACACCTACAGTTTTCTTCTTATATGGCAGAATAATTAATTGAGGTGCCAGTCTGGATCATAGTGGCCTTTTCTGGGAGTATTCTGAGTTTCATCTGTAAAAATATTGGTCCTTTCCATTTATTGTCTTTTACGTTATGGACAGTTGTTTGGACGGAGATCTTCTGGCAACAGGCAGTCTGTGCAGAGCCTTCAGAGCTGGTGAGATGTGGTTGTGAATCTTAATTATATTGAGTAGTCTCATACTAGATAATATTGATACTCAGTGATATCGCCTATTGGAATAGCCATGCAATGGTATGATGAGTGAAGTAGTTGCCTGGCCCTTCACGAGGAATCCAAGATGAAGGAAGATTTGTCAAAGTGCCCTCATGGTGTGAAATGTGGATTAGGTCAATTGGTTGACTTGTGGAATCATGGAGAAGGCAGAATACATAATAATACCCATAATAATACTCAAGTTCTATACTTCAAAGTAGTTTGTTGATGGTGTGCCTACTTCTTCAGGCCAATTTGTTATTGAGTTATATGTTTTATTTTCCCTGTATTTTAGGATTCCTGTTTTAAAGTGCTGAGCTTGCAGTGACTCTATCAATGACTGGTTAGTGGCTTTGAGGTAGCCATCTAATTTTGAGAGCCTAAGGCCAGTTGGTTTATCAAGGTTGAGGGGTATTGGTACTGTCAGTTTAGTTGTAGCATATGAGATTGAAAGAACTGATGAGTTATGTGAGTGGTTTCATGTAGATATTGAACAAAGCAGTGAGATAATTAATCTTTGCTTACCTCCTCACACATTCTTGTCAGAGAACGGAGGTGACAGATATAATGCTTAACATGTCTTTAAGGTAGTAGTCAATCCAGTCAAGGATATTTCCTTTGATACTTATATCATTTAGGGCCTGATTACGAGTGTGGTGGACAGGGTTACTCCACCACAAACACAATGGAGATCCCCTACGCCAAATTACAATTCTATTATATCCTATGGAACTTGTAATATGGCAGATGGGAATATTAGTTACGTTTGTGACGGAGTATCCCATCCGCCAAGATCCACATCAGTCCCTTAGCCTTCTGAGTAACTGTCCAAGAGAATCTGGGAGCCAGTCATACTTTGTCCACTTTCATTTTTCAGGTTGTCCCAAATGGAGATTAAGTTTGATTCAGTGCTTCTTCCTGGACTGAAACCTGTTTGGGGGACAGATAGTAGACTGGTGTTTTTGCGATCTGGGAGAAGGCAGTACTTTTTTTAAGTTTTCAAACGAATGGTCCATTGCAAATTGGTCTGTACCTGCTGAATTCTTTTGAGTCTGAGTTTTCTTGTTTAGTGAAGACTGTATGTATGGTGCTCTGTGTTCTGAAGGAAACATGTCTGTAGTTAAGGATTTGATTATATTCACTCTTGGGATTGCTGCAATACTGAAGCAGGTAAGAGACTTTTTCTAAAATCATTGAGGGGCAAGTCTCAGACAATGTGCTAGATGGACCACTTGGAGAACGACAGATTGACTCTGTTTTTATGCAATGAGCTTCCTTTGCTTTAAACTGTATGTTTTTACATTCTATTTTATAGATATTCTTCTAGTGTTTTAGCTGGGAAAAAATGGAGTATGCCCCACCATCCAAACTCACAATTTCTCTCCCTCATTTAGAAGGGGGAAGCAACCACAAAGCTTGAGCTAGCTTTGAATGGGAACCTGTGACCTGGTGGCCTTTCTCCCTTGGGACAGGAAGTCCTAGTTATGCTGGCTATACACCAAGGGAACTGTCACTTGATTTTCTTGCCCAAGCCGTACAAGCACAGGGAGAAAACTGTGTGTGCTTTGTGGCCATTTTTGTTTCCAAAACAAACTGACATAAGTCTCTTCACAGCACTTTACATGAAGTGTGCAATCCTTTCTTTCACTTCTCTGTGTGTAGCATTTGATATCTTTCCTATCACTGCATTTTTGTGAAGTATGATATCTTTGCTTTTACTGCATTGCTGTTGAAATATTAGAACTTTCCTTGCACATGTGAAGTGTGATATCATCCTTTTATTTCTCTGTAAGTGAAGTGTGATATTTTTTCCTTTCACTGCATTGTACTTGACATTTCAGCTACCTCCCTAGACCAGTACAGTGTGTGAAATTTCAATTCTCATCTTAGCACAGTAGAGCTTTATAATACATGATATCCTGGAATCCCTGTGTAAAAGTCTGTTTCCTATTTTCCTTATTACAGGTGACCTGTGACACACCCAGTCACCTGCAGTACAGATATGATGTGGCCCCTCAACTGTAATAACTTATTACAGTTGACTTCCTATGTCACAATGCCTGCTGCCAAAGACAGCGGCCAAGGGGAATGGCAGGTCATGGAGCAAAACTGAAGTGTCAGTTTCCAAAGCGAAAATAAAAGGAATCTTTTCCTTCTTTACTCTGTTTTTCTAGATGAACAATGATAAGTAGAAAGGAGAGATTTATGTCAACATGTTTATTTATTCCATGCCTTAGGTAATTATTGAAAGGAAAGGATTTCTCAGCATGTTTCTGCACCTTCCATTCTGCGCTACAGCGTTTTTTAAATCTGACTTGTATTAAACTGATGCTAATATCTTCTTGCAATAGACAGATAACTGCTTTCTTTTTTTCTATTTTAAATATTTGTATTGACATTTTTTAAATAGACACCATTTCCCCCCACTCCTCACCCCAACAACTCAGAAGGAGCGCAAAGGATATCATTCTCCTTTCAATTCATTAAACTCACACAGCAACAACATATTTGATTCGCATATCATATATTCAAATCTTGCAACAGATATGAGATCCTTTAACAAAACCAAAATCAACCAAAGACAGACAAAGTTATCAATCCCAACTGTCAAAATTATGCTACCAAATTTAAGACCTTACCCAATACCCCTCCACGAATACCTCTATTGCTGCTGTGTCCATGTTGAAAGAGGGACCCATATCTTCAAGTCTCTTTCACTTGCCTTTTGGCCCTTTAAGACCTTACCCGATACCCCTCCACGAATACCTCTATTGCTGCTGTGTCCATGTTGAAAGAGGGACCCATATCTTCAAGTCTCTTTCACTTACCTTTTGGCCCTTCTGCTGATATAAAGTAGTTTCAATATTATGTATGGTGAAAAGTCGTGCCAACCACTGCCTAAAACAAGCATTGGAAATGCAATAGGTCTCGCATTAGGAAAGTTTGAGCTATTGGTATTGTAAATGACACTTTTTTTATTTATGTGTTAGTTTTGAAAGTAGCAAAATTAATAGCTTTGTCAGTTACAATGTCAATAGTTTTAACTTTTGCAAATGTGACACCTATAGCATTTGTAATGCAATGTGTGTTGTATTTACGTGTCTTAGATGTATTGATATTACAAATAACAATGGCTTTTAATTTTGCGAATAATTAATACTTAAATAAAAGTTATTGTAATTTATAATGGCAATAGCTTAAACGTTTGTAAATAACTTTTGTGAAGATTATGTTCAGTGTATTTTATTGTGACGACAATCCAAGAACATTGCATTTGCACCTACACACACACACAGAACCACACACATGTAGATGTGGTGGTGGTGGATCTGGGGGATATGGTGGTGGTGGATGTGGTGGTGGATATGGTGGTGGTGGTGGATGTGGTGGTGATGGGGGTGGATGTGGTGGTGGATGTGGTGGTGGTGGTGGATGTGGTGGTGGTGGTGGAGGTGGTCGATGTGGTGGTGGTGGATGTGGTGGTGGTGGTGGATGTGGTGGTGGTGGTGGAGGTGGTCGATGTGGTGGTGATGTGGTGGATGTGGTGGTGGTGGATGTGGTGGTTGTGGATGTGGTGAAAGTGGTGGTGGAAGTGATGGTGGTGGGTGTGGTGGATGTGGTGGTGGTGGATGCGGTGGTGGATGAGGTGGTGGATGAGGTGGTGGATGTGGTGGTGGATGTGGTGGTGGATGTGGTGGTGGTGGATGCGGTGATGGATGTGGTGGTGGTGGTGGATGTGGTGGTGGATGTGGTGGTGGTGTTGGATGTGGTGGTGATGGATGCGGTGGAAGTGGTGTATGTGGTGGTGGATGTGGTGATGGTGGTGGATGCGGTGGATGTGGTGGTGGTGGATGCGGTGGTGGTGGAAGTGGTGGTGGATGTGGTGATGGTGGATGTGGTGGTGGATGTGGCGGTGGTGGATGTGGTGGTGGTGGATGTGGTGGTGGATGTGGTGGTGGATGTCATGGTGGATGTGGAGGTGATGGTGGATGTGGTGGTGGATGTGGTGGTGGATGTGATGGTGGATGTGATGGTGGATGTGGTGTTGATGGTGGATGTGGTGGTGGATGCGGTGGATGCGGTGGTGGTGGATGTGGTGATGGTGAATGCGGTGGTGGATGCAGTGGTGGTGGTGGTGGTGGATGGGGTGGTGGTGGATGTGGTGGTGGTGGATTCGGTGGTGGTGGATGTGGTGGTGGTGGATGTGGATGTGGTGGTGGATGTGGCGGTGGATGTCATGGTGGATGTGGAGGTGATGGTGGATGTGATGGTGGATGTGGTGGTGGTGGTGGTGGTGGTGGATGTGGTGGTGATGGTGGATGTGGTGGTGGTGGATGCGGTGGATGTGGTGATGGTGGATGCGTTGGTGGTGGTGGATGTGGTGGTGGTGGTGGATGGGGTGGTGGTGGTGGTGGATGGGGTGGTGGATGTAGTGGTGGTGGGTGTGTTGGATGTGGTGGTGGATGTGGTGGTGGATGTGGTGGTGATGGTGGATGCGGTGGTGGTGGATGCGGTGGATGTGGTGATGGTGGATGCAGTGGTGGTGGTGGATGCAGTAGTGGTGGTGGTGGTGGATGGGGTGGTGGAAGTGGTGGTGATGGCGGATGCGGTGGTGGTGGATGCGGTGGATGTGGTGATGGTGGATGCAGTGGTGGTGGTGGATGCAGTAGTGGTGGTGGTGGTGGATGGGGTGGTGGTTGTGGTGGATGTGGTGGGGGATGTAGTGGTGGTGGGTGTGGTGGTGGTGGTGGATGCAGTGGTGGTGGATGTGGTGGACTTGGTGGTGGTGGATGTGGTGGATGTGGTGGTTGGTGGATGTGGTGGTGGATGTGGCGGTGGATGTCATGGTGGATGTGGAGGTGATGGTGGATGTGATGGTGGATGTGGTGGTGGTGGTGGATGTGATGGTGGATGTGGTGGTGATGGTGGATGTGGTGGTGGATGCAGTGGTGGTGGATGCGGTGGATGCGGTGATGGTGGATGCGGTGGTGGTGGTGGATGCGGTGGTGGTGGTGGTGGTGGATGGGGTGGTGGATGTAGTGGTGGTGGGTGTGGTGGATGTGGTGGTGGATGTGGTGGTGGATGTGGTGGTGTTGGTGGATGCGGTGGTGGTGGATGCGGTGGATGTGGTGATGGTGGATGCGGTGGTGGTGGTGGATGCGGCGTTTCAACCCGTCAAACAGCTAGTACTTGTGGTTTAGAACAACAGACATATGAACTTCGATTATTTCAAAAGCCTATTTCCAACATGAAAATATTACCTTGTCTGACACCGACTCTTCTCACTGTGGTAAGTGTAATGCCGATAGTTAAACAGTGAACAACACAAAGTACCCAAACCACAGTGACTCAATACGTTTTTTTGATACAGGGTAAGAAACCAATTTATTGTCGCTTCCCTAGACACCATTATTTTGTGTCAATCATTTTGTATTTTTTATATTTTCAAAGAATTGCTGACAGAAAAAGACATTGATTGCAAATATTTACAAGGCTAAACAAACTTTAACAAACATTAAAGGCAAAGACTATTTACACATTTAGAAACCATTATGTCACACATTAGAAAGTATTCTCACATCAGACATTAAATAAAACAATTATTGAAAAAAGAGAATACAAACATTTTTATCACAAACAACAAAAAAATTGCAAACACTGAATGAGAGAAACTAGGGGTTGGGAGGTAAGAATATAAGTGATTAAATGACTTATATATATTTTAATGCTGGACCAGCCGGTCCTAGCTTTTGTACAACAATGATACTTTGTATTTCCCAAACAACACTGCCGACGCGTTTCTAGACCAGACTGGAGTCACTGGTCTGTCATCAGGGCTGTATGTGTCTTGTATCTGTAGGATACAAAAGCAATGTTTTGCTTAGTCTAGTGTGTGGGCTCCTTATTCCCATGAAGTAGCTATAATGACGGTGTGCGCTACATACCAAGGCTGCTCAATGTAGAATTTCAGAGGGGGTCTTTTGGAGGTCCGTTTAAATGAATAGCGTGGCCGAACAGAGAAGCCTAGAAAGATTTTAAGGATGTTTTTTAATTACATGATTGATTCATTCATTGTGCTAGTGGCTGAGTCAGTTTGGGGAAGTGAAAGCGTACCTTTTACTTTGGGTAGTGCCGAGTGCTGGCAGGATCCATTAGGAGCGGCGTAACCATCAATTTTGATTCTGAGATATGAGAGAGAATGACATTCAGAGGCTTGGCGGCGTGCAAATGGTCTTTCACACTTGCTTGGACAATTCAAAGAAAGGTTGCCTACCTTGATTTAATCTCTCTTTTGGCATGAAAGGGGTTGTTAATTTCAGCTTTCTAAAGGGAAAAACAAAGCGCGATCTTAGTGGGATGTTCTTGCTAGTTCAGCGCTAGGCGAGCGCGTGTTAGTGCAGGGGGAACAAATACCTGTAGCTGGAGCTGCTGCTCTGTGCTGCTGGATTTGAATTTCTCTCAGTAAAGATGGCCGCCGCCATTTCCTGTTTGTTATATGCAGAAACTGTGCTGATGCATTATGGGGCATGTAGTCCCATAAATCCCAATTATTTAAACATTTTTTAATTATTGTCACAAAAATCATGAGTGGGTGCTGGGCATATTATCGTCAACACCTTATCGTAGTTTGGAAGTCATGGGTACATCACTCCCAAATATTTGATGTATTGTTTGTTTTAAAGCAAAGAATGACTCTGCTAGGATGTGCTAGCGTTTTGGGCGGCTTCTCGGGGCCAGGGACCTATTCTCATGAGATAGAGGACCAAGACCAGCGGGCAAACCAGGGATGTCTAACCGGTGCAAATCAGGACAGATGTAATTAGATATGCGCTATCTCAGATAGGTTATTCAAACCAGTCTGTGCACTGTTAAATTTTAAAATCAGATACGCTTCTTTTTGTAACAGAACGCGCTCGACGTCATGGCATTTTGACCTGGAATTCATAGTGTACGGAACAGACCATTTGAATTCTTGTTCATTGTGGGACTTCTCGCAGAAATGCTCCACCATTGGAGCAGACATCACCTTTTTCTTAATTCGCGATCTGTGCTGGCTTATTCTTTGGTTGACTTGCTGACTGGTTTTTCCAATGTAAATTAATTGGCACGGACATAGAATCATGTACACAACGTTCTTTGTTCTGCAATTTTGAAAATTCTGTGTGCTTCCACTTGATTGCATGATGTACCAACTCGTCGCCTTCTATTGTGCTGGAGCAGGCAACGCAGTTACCACACTTGTGGTGGCCCTCGATAGGCTTGAGATTTCATTGCGCCAATAAGTCGCTCTTGGGCTTAGGAATAACCACATCAGCTCGGATGAGTTCCTGGCCAATGCTGCGATTTTTTCTGTAGGCAAAAATGGGTTTGGGGAACGGGCAGCTCAACCCCTCCAAAAAATGCCAATTCCTTAATACAGCCTGTCTTAGTTTGTGTGTGTCCGGGCAGAAGGTGGTGACGCACACAAGTTTCTCCAAAGGTGCGCGCTGTTTGGTTTGTAATAAACATTCTCTCGGCGTGTATTTGGCACGCTTAAGAGAATGTTTAAGGAGCTTCCGTGGATAACCACGCTCTTGCATATCACAGCAAAATGCTTGGGCATGCAGCTCATAGTCTTGTATTTCTGAGCAATTCCGTCTTATTCTTAATGATTGCCCATAGGGTAAATTAGCTTTTAGACTGCGGGATGTGCACTCCTGTGGTGTAAAATCGTGCTTCTGTCGGTGTCTTTCCTGAACAATGATGAAACCAACCGACCGTCCACACACCTCATTTCAATATCCAAAAAAGTCATCCGGCTAGGGCTATTTTCTATCGAGAATTTTATATCTCTGTGCCTAGTGTTAAGCCATCCGTGAAAGGCCATTAAATCGGTCTGGCTTCCCTGCCACAGGAGCCAGACGTCGTCTATGTACCTGTACCACTGTAGTATTTGATGATAGTTAAACAGCGCGCAGGCTCCTGTGATTATTGTTGAGCACGTTTGGCCCACACCTTATCAATAAAATACACAAGAGTGTCGCGGCTGACCAACTGCCCGACACAACAGTAAGGGCACATAGTTAACTGGCTCTCGGAGTGTCAGCTAGTCTTGGATATTTTAACCGAATGGGTAAAGTTACACCACAAGTCCCGACGTGCTAATTATAGACTTAAAAGTCCGAAATTGTTATGCATGGTTTTAGAAGCTGCAGCTCACTGTCAGGAGATGCCGGCCCCAGACCAATGGTGACCAACTTCGGACCACAAGAGGCACATTCTTATGGTTTCAAGTTTTCCACATTGGATACATTTGCATATCATGAATTTGAATAGGATAACTCGCATTATGCCTCCGGTGTTCAGAAATCCGTGTGGTTACTCCGAATACTCCGGTTTCCCGGCTCCATGTGAATGGTAAAGGGTTGGAGGTTTGCAGAATCCAGTGTAACTAGTAAACTAAGCACTGGAGTCTGACCGGTTGCTTTGAAAATAGTAAAATAAGTGCTGGAGACAGATTTCAGTGTAAGTGATAAGCTAAGTGTTGGAATGTGAACATTTTCCATAAGTGACTTAGGGCATTGCTGTGGGGAGGAGAAATGCGACATGGCGGGCAGGGGAGGGTGTGGAGCGGGGGTGTGGGAGGAGGGAGAGCGATGCGGCGTTCCAACCCGTCAATAAAATACACCGAGAGTGTCGTGGCTGACCAACTGCCCGACACAACAGTAAGGGCACATAGTTAACTGGCTCTCGGAGTGTCAGCTAGTCTTGGATATTTTAACCGAATGGGTAAAGTAACACCACAAGTCCCGACGTGCTAATTATAGACTTAAAAGTCCGAAATTGTTATGCATGGTTTTAGAAGCTGTAGCTCACATTCAGGAGAGGGAGAGCAGATTAAGGAGAGCGGGAGGAGGCAGCGAATAGTTAAAAGAACAGCGAGCCAAGACGGAGGGCATTGCTGTGGGGAGGGGGGAGGAGAAATGCGACATGGCAGGCAGGTGATCATTTGAATCTATTTTATGAGTCAAGCATTGTCCGCATCCGTTCCCTGCAGGGTGGACAATGTACTCTAAAGAGCGGTATAGGAACGTTTCAGAATGGCGGTGGTCCTTTGTATATATCTAACCTAAAGGATGCAAACCAATGTCCAATTAAAGCTCTTGAAATCTATTTCAAAGGTTGCTATATGCACTGTAACAGTTGGTCCAGATAGTAATCTTGGTGCCTTGGCGCACAGTCTAATCAGCAAACGTAACAAACATTCACACCATAAAACATGACCTCATCTAAATTAATAACACAACTGTTTGCTAATGACATGGGAATGTAAAGTGCTATCATGTGTTTGAATCTCTACTAGGGCCGACGAAGCTCGGCATCCTTCTGAGTTCGATTAACTCAAATGCATTAAATTGGACTATGGCGAAGATCTTATTTCCAGCTTTATAACGCTGTAGGAGCAAGCACAAAGGGGGAGGGTGCATAACACGAGAACATCAGACCACATAAGGGCTTGTGCAGATATGTAGGACCCTCACCGCTCCTAGAGCAGCGAAGGGCGGTGAGGCAGATGGACATATACATGGTGCCCGCGGAGGCAGCACACACAGCCTGGTGACACCATGGTTGTGTGCTAATAATGCTCGCTGCAGCCACACTCCGTGCCTAGAATTCCTGCTGTGTTTCCTCGGCTCACGCCACTACTTTAGCACACAGACCAGTATTTTTAAACCAATCAGGGGAGAAAGATTTTGGGTAAATGCTACCTTTTATTAGCAGCCTAAATAAAGAATGTCAAGTGCTACTGTATTTCTTCTATGTCTATTCTGCAACAGGCGGTCTTAGGTTACTGGAACGGAAGGGAAGGAGGGCAGCAAGTGAGAGACACGAGGGAGGTGGAAAAGGATTCAAAGAACGAGTTATCCAAGTGAAAGACAAGGGCACTGGGGTGGCGGGATATGGAGGAAGAGAAAGATGGGTTTGAAGTGACGGGAAGATGGTTGGAGTATTTAGAAGGGAGAAAAAGAAGTATGAGGGACAGAGCGAAACAAGGAGAAACACGAGAGGCGGCCTGCGGCCGTCAAAGTGAAAGTACGGCCGGCTGAGGGCATTGCTGTGGGGAGGGGGGATGAGAAATGCGACACGGCGGGCAGGGGAGGGGGCGGAGCGGGGAGAGCGGCATGAGGGTGTGAAGCAGCAGGGGAGGAGTGCTGCTGGCGATTGACTGGCGATTTGATGATGTGCACGCGCATTTTAGGTCAATGCGCTTGCGCATTGACCTAAAAGCGCATGGGCACAGCATCAAATCGCCAGTCTATCGCCAGTCTAGGTAAAGCTTATTTAAGCCCCTATATATCTTCGCTCCCGCTCAATGCGCATGCGCATTGAGATAGGTCGCTCGACCTAAAAAGGGAGTTTAGAGTATAGCCAGGCGTAGGGGATACACAAGCGAAACACAATCAAGGCAATAAACAAAAATGCCAGAGCACTTTTAGTGATCCTTTCTTCCTGAACCTCCAACATAATCAACTGAGGCGAAAACACAAATTGCATTTTGAGTTTCCTACTAAATAAATCAGATGAATCATAAATAATTGTGACCAGGGCAGGACAACCAGCAAACATTTGAATTGGGTCTGCCCCAAAGAGGTGACATCTTGGGCAGAGAAACACTTTGTACCTTTCCCAACATGCGATTCTCCCTGGGGTAAATTATAAATCAAAACAAGTATTATAATGCTGGGCTCGTTAATTTGCAGCCAAATGAACAGAGCGTGCAAGGCAGAGAGATTCCGGGAGCAGAGTTTTTCCTCCCACTTCTGGGAGTGCCTATCCAGATCCTCCTTTATTCGTGAATTCAGGAAAACATATATTTCCCCAATCGGACAAATCTTTCCTCTTAATAACCTACCCACCATTCCTACTCTAGCAAACTCAACCGGCCTACCACCCTTCCGACAGTTAACTGCTTTCCAATGTGTTTAATTTTACAGTAAAGAACCTCATTTTATTTTTCATGTTCACAAACATCCTATCTCTGGGATGTGGCAGAGCAAAGCACTAGAGCCCCCGATTCACAAAAGTAATCTGAAACAAAAATACTAACTTTACGACGTTCGGTATTCACAGAAGGCATTTAGGAGTACTAAAGTTAGGATTTTGTTTCAGTCAAACTTAAGTTTTGGTCTTCAGTTAACCTTAAGACAAACTTAAGTTTAACTAAGAGAAAATCCTAGTCGTAAAGTTAGGATTTTGTCTCAGTTAAACTTAAATTAAGTTTAATTTAAAACTAAAATTTAAGATTAACTAAGACAAAATACTAACTTTAGTACTCCTAAATGCCTTCTGTGAATACTGAAAGTCATAAAGTTAGGATTTTGTCTCAGATTACTTTTGTGAATTGGGCCTTGAGGATTTAAACATTTTGTGGGAAGGTGATGTGTGGCCATATGTTGTAGGGAGTGAAGTACCGCCTGCCGTACATTATAGCAATATAGCAAATCACCTCAGAGTTCCATGACCTTATTACGCAGCTCGGCCTTCGACCTCAATCCTCTGTATGATCATGGACCTCATGATTGAGCTGCAATTACCATATATAACAGGAGGTGCTTTATCCAAGATATAAATCCCAGCACCATTAGCACTTCACTCTGTATGAAGCTCGCTTTCAGTTACTCTTCACTAATCTCTATGTGAAGGTAGTGGATTCAAAGGCACATGCAGCCTTGAGTAGAGGCCCATTGTTCCCCTTCCCATTCTCCTTAAATCCTCCAGCTAATTACTTTTCTGACGTTATTGTATTTACTTACTTTTGTCGGTTCTATTTCTCTGAAAATGAGAAGTCATTTTATTTACACACTGGAAAGAACGTAAGGTGACATTAGACAAAAGACAACAAAAGAGAAAGTCCTAGCACATTGTGATCCGATCTTTGACGGGAAGTATAATTCTAGTGTTTATACTCAAAAAAACGTACTAGTGTTTATATTGTAAACCATCTAGCTAAATACTCAAAATAATTTAGAGTTCTATGGCCAACGTTTGCCTACGGTGTAGGGGAGAATCGTGCTCCTCTATAGACACAGGTCACGCTGCCTATCTTCCAGGGCAGGTCACGGCCACATAGTTTCCACTAGGGCAGTATATTCGGCCCTCCTGGATGAAAAACACCACACAATAAAGCATTTACAGGACCACAATCAGCGTAGCCTATAGGACGTGTAAGAGTGGTTTTTCAGAGGCACTCTTTTTAACCCTACACAAGCTGATGGACTGACTTGAGGCACCAAACGCCCCAGCTCCCGAGCTTTTTCCAATCTGTGCTTTAAGATTTTATCATGTGACGCACACTCATATTCTAGTGATACGAATGCCTTCATTAATACCTAAGCAGAGGTAGTGCTGCTGCTACCAAGGGTAAAATCCCTAAAGACCAGCGTAGGCAGCACCGAGGCGGGAGAGTGGAGGGGATGTTAATGGATAGAGGTGAGTGCATTTCCAGCGCTGTAAGCGAAACACAGGAAATTCATACATTTTTGTCTTCCTGGTGAGCGGATTTGGGCAGATCCGGTGCTCTGTGGGTGGATAAAAGAGCCCCAGCCAAAAGCACATAAGCTTTTAAGAGCACTGTGAGGGGCCGGTCTATGTATTAACCTTAATGGTATCTTCATTAATGTAAGTACATTGACCAGACTCCTGACTTCAAAGCAGCATCCCCTGCAGGGAAGTCTGTGTACTGCACCTAACTGCAGGGATCTCCTGGCGATCTAGCAGACAGACACCACCCACAAGCTCCCCTCCGGTAAAGTTTCCTTGAGGAGCACTGTCAGGGGCTGGGCAGGGTAATTAAGTTAATGTAATTACCATTAAGGTAGTTATATCATCCTGCTCGTTACATGACTTGACAGCACAATATTCCTCACTCTGTCCCCCCCTCTCATTGCACAGGATGAGGAATTCTTGTTCTGCGAGACGTTTTCCCTACGTTCCTTCCTGAGGGAGGCAGATATGGAAACAGTGGAATTGCCTGCAGTCTACCGTTGATTGAAAAAAATAATTTCTTCCATCCCAAGTGATCGAAATCAGTATGAGAGTGCAAACACTGCCATGTGGAAGTCTGTACTCCCTGGGATTACTGAAGCTAACTACGGTCCTTTTGAGTATAGAATACAGGGCCATCTCTCACACCATTGACTTTCGGGAATCACAGGGAAATAAGTGATCCCTGTTATGTTGTTACCGGGGTGTGCAGCACCTCGATAACCTCCGCAGCCACAGGCCTCAGTGGTCTCGGGTCACACCAAAGATGGACACACACACAGGGTTCGTGTTTCTGGCGGCCCAGGTCCGAACATTGAGCCCCTCCCCTCCCCTCCCCGCAGCCACATCATTTTTATTAACTAAGTCCATGCAGCGTGGGCCAAACCAAATGATTCACAATACAACAGGGGTGTAATGACACCACGTAACAAATGATTACGTGGTGAGACCACACGTGACGTATATTATCCAACTATACAACATTCCTCCACCCAAAAAATTAAACAGACCACCCCCCAAACGATGAAAACCAAAGTGCTTCTGACATGACACAAAACAGGGCAAACGGTTTGCCTTAGAGTCACCAGTATCACAATGACAAGTTCTCAGTGCAAACGTGACACCGGACCCATGCTTGACCATAAAAAAATCTGGCTCAACAAAATGGCACCTGTCTCCAACTGGATATGGTCCGTTTAACATGGGTGGTCTCTCAGCCTTCTGGATGGCTGAGGGTTCTGTCGCAGATGACACCTTGTCCCTGATCCAGGACCTGGTTCAGGACTCCTCTCACACATGTCAGGTTCCTCTTGTGGATCAGAGCTTCATTATGGACCCCTGTTTCCAGGATCCTCCTCCTCAGCTGGCCCAGCACCTCCAGACTCATCATTTGACCACCCTTCCTGGGTTGGAGCAACACCCTTCAGGTCGTCACCAGACTGTGGGTCTTTTCAGTTCGGATGGAACCTTCTGAATACCTACACATTTCTAGTGATTGTGTCCTGACCCTTGCAGACTGTGACTTGAGTGCCACACATAGCAGTGATCTGCCAGGAGTCCTTTTAGAAAGGCAGTCTAAACTTGCTACCTGGATGTCCTTCTTGCACTAGCACCAAATTATGTGATTTGCCTAGAATCACAGTATGTTCAGCAGGCACGAGGACTCGAACCTCGCTCCCCAGTTCCAAAATTGGCACCTCTGGCTGTTAGGCCACAACTCCACTATGTTGTACTATTCTATGAAAAATTAAAATAAAAAGAGAACAAATAAAAAAAGTGAATAGGGAGCTATAAATGGAGTATAGGTAAATTAAAGGAATGGCCAATCAGCCCTGATACAGAAGTGCACACATATTCAGGTGGAGGTGCACATTTGATCAGAAAATGGCATCATTCACAGGGAAATAGACCCCAATACTTATTTGGACTGAACCATTGCCCCATGCAGTGCACTGTCATGGATGGATGCAGATTGGGAATGACAGACAGACTAATGGCAGAAGAGAGACAAAAAGGCTCTTTATATTGTGAGAAGTTGGCCCGATATGCAACGTTCGCTATTCTAGCGACCGCTATGTATCGTTCCAACGACCCTTATGGTGTTTGGTTGTAAGTCAACCTATAGACCAGCTATCCTAGTAGCGTGGATACGAGCAGTCTAAGGCTAAAGACTCGAGAGGGCACGTTAAGCCAGCTGTTTACCACACATGTACCCCTTGAACACCCAGTGAAAGGACACCACACAAGTGTTATGAAAATAAACAGGATATTTATTAAGATTCACAACAGCCCTGGACTCTTTATGAGGACAGGGTACTAAGCACAAACCAAATCTCTTAGGAAAATACTTCAAGTGCACAATTAAAACAGGTGTCCGAGGACACGGAAAGTTTAAGGTCTCGGGCGGACCCGATAAGGCAAGTCGGAAGCGAGGGACTCGGGACCCTAGAGAAAAGAGACTATGCAGGCACCGAAATGCCGAGTTACCTAGCCACGAGGGCTGCGGCTGCGCAAGTCTTACAGGCGTCGGGGTCTTCGCTGACGAGCCAGGAGCCGGAAGAAAAGGAGTTGCTGGCCGGCGACCAGTGATGAATAGTTCGTAGAGGTCCAAGCCTGGATCAGAGATTGTTGATACCTGAAAGCAGAGGGGACCAAGTTCGTACTACTAGCCAGTAGTCAGAGGGTACCAGGATGGCACCGGTTGGCCGTCACCTCGACCAGGTGAGTGGGCGACGCTAGGCTCTGCAGTCTCACGGACCAGGAGGCGTTGTCGGCGACCACGGTGGAGGTGCGAGCTGTCCCACGAAAGATGATGCTGTCGGCGTCGCTGGGCCCAGGATGGGGCAACAAGCCTTGGCAGATCTCGGGGCCACGTGGTGGGCCTAAGATGGCGTCTTGAGTGGACCAGGAGGGTCCGGGGTGCTTCTCGCAAAGATGGAAGCAAGGGCCAGTCTGGAGCAACCAGACCAGCAGTGTTGATTGTCGGATGTCGTCACAGAAGGGCACAAGCCAGCGGCTAGTGACCAGACAACGTGCTGAGCAGCGAGCAGAACGGCCCCACGCAGATCGTGGAGATGCTGGGAGACTGCACTTCGGTGCTGGAGCGGCTCAGGGTCGGGGCTTCTCGGACCCCAGAGCACTCACCAGGGAATCGCTTCAATGGTCGTGCTGGTTAAGAGCGTGCAGGTTCTGATGATGGCCGGTCCCTCGAGGTCTCGTCGCACCCACAGATCACAGCTGAGCTGATGACGTGGGTAGAGGTCAGAGGTGCCAGGGAAGCCGGTTCTCGTCGAGCTGGGCCGTCGGATCCTTGAGGAAGGACTTGCAGCAAACCGCAGAGTTCTTAGGTGGTGCCCGCTGATGCAGGGTGACTACTCCTTAGTCACAAGGGAGAAATCTTGAGAAGAGTCGTGAGTGTCCTTTCGTAGAAAGTAGTTCTTGATTCAAAGATGATCTAATTTGGAAGGGTCCCCGCTCCGGCCTTTATTCTAAAGAAAGGGGTGGGTACATGACTAGGTCCTGCCCTAAGGGTGGGACCAGGAAGGGAGGTAGTTACACCCCTCTCCCCTGCCGGACTTTCCCCAGGCCAGGGTTGGTGCCCCTGGAACTGGTTCTGACCGGCAGATGCGTAGTGAGCACCGGGGTGCCACTCCGCAGTCACCTTCTCGCAAAAGCCCTACCTACCCAGAATACACAAACCCTGTCTGGGACGGTGCGAACACCGCCCTCGACAGGAAACCCTTTGTCCAAGCTCTCCTCGCTGGAAGGACTCCCAGCAGCAGGAGGTCAGACTCGTGTCTGTGGTGGCAGCATCCATTTTGTGGAGCTGAGGCTTGAGTTAACTTTAACCGGGGTTCACAGTTACGTACATGTCGTGTCCCTCTAGAAGGGCGGAATGCTAACCTCCTCGCCAGAGTTGGTGAGAGGGCAGCATCCCGATTCGTATGACACCTTACTCGACATGTCTTGATAACGCGACACCGAAGTTACCGATGTGGTACGCGTTATCATGGAACAGCCATTGGGTCTTGATTCCGCAAGCTGCAACCGGGCTCGGCTCGGGCCAGAGCCTAGTTCACACGAGCCCATGCACTCTGCCTTCAGGATTGTCAAGGCCTGCCATAGGAGTGACTGATAGGAACTCGAGTGTCCATTGTATGGTTAGATATGGGGCTACCATATCTAAAGCAAAGGGTGATTACACGACTTCGCCCCAGCTGTCATGCAGCCAGTTGTGTCAAATTTAGGAGGCCAGCCAGGGGTGGCATAATACATGCTGCAGTCCCTGGCGGCCCTGGGTACACCTATGCCCTGAGTTACAGGGTCTGATAAGGTGGCCCAGTACCAATTGGTAAATGCACCTAGGGTACATATCGTAATTTAGAAAGAGAACAGCCAGGCTGTGGGTCTGATTAGCAGGCCCACAGCCAGAGAAAGTCGTAAACCAGTGAAACAAAAGCGAAAAATCTGGGTGATCATAGGATTGCAGACCCTACTCTCCTACATGACCCCCCCCCAAACGTCGGAACAATAAGCTAACCTTGACCAGGTGAGTCTTCTTGTTCTAAGTGGAAATATCTGGAGAGCCCATCGGCATTGCCATGATCAGTACCAGGTCTATGTTCCACTGTAAAGTCCATCCCCTGTAGGGAAATGGACCACCTTAGCAGTTTGGGGTTTTCACCCTTCATCTGATTTAGCCACAAGAGGGGCTTATGGTCGGTCTGAATCTTGAAGTGAGTGCCAAACAAGTATGGCCTCAGCTTCTTCAGGGCCCAAACCACAGCAAAGGCCTCCCTCTCAATAGCTGACCAATTCTTCTCTCTAGGGGTCAGCCTTCTGCTTATAAAAGCAATGGGCTGGTCTTGACCATCAAAATTCAGTTGAGAAAGAACAGCTCCCACACCCAACTCAGAAGCATCTGTTTGGACAATGAATGGTTTGGAGTAGTCCGGACTCTTGAGGATAGGCGCCGTGCACATGGCCTGCTTTAGGTCATCGAATGCTTTTTGACAGCTCGCTGTCCACTGAACCTTTTTTGGCATTTTCTTACTTGTCAGTTCGTTTAATGGTGTCACGATGGAACCATAGTTCCTGACAAACTTCCTATAGTAACCAGTCAGGCCCAAGAAAGCTCGAACCTGAGTCTGGGTGGTTGGAGGAGCCCAGTCCCTGATTGACTGTATCTTGCTCTCCAGTGGCTGAACCTGGCCTCCACCTACAAGGTGGCCCAGGTATACAACCTGTGTCTGCCCTATCTGGCACTTGGTGGCCTTGATAGTGAGGCCTGCTGATTGCAGAGCCTCTAACGCTTTCCGCAGGTGGACCAGGTGATCCTCCCAGGTGGAGCTAAAGACAGCAATATCGTCAAGATACGCCGCACAGAAGTCATCCAGCCCAGTAAGGACTTGATTCACCAACCTTTGGAAGGTGGCAGGTGCATTTTTCAGACCAAAGGGCATCACCACGAACTGATAATGCCCACCAGGGGTTGAAAATGCGGTTTTAGGCTTGGCGTCCTCAGCTAACCTGATTTGCCAATACCCAGCTGTCAGGTCAAACGTACTTAAGTAGTTGGCCGAGGCCAATCTATCGATAAGCTCGTCTGCCCTCGGTATTGGGTGGGCGTCAGTCTTAGTGACTGCATTGAGACCCCTGTAGTCTACGCAAAACCTCATCTCTCTCTTACCACCCTGGGTGTGAGGTTTCGGCACTAGAACTACGGGACTAGCCCAAGGGCTATCCGAGGGTTCAATGACTCCCAGCTCCAACATTTTCTGCACTTCACTCTTGATGCAGTCTCTAACGTGATCAGGCTGCCGGTAGATTTTACTCTTAACGGGCAAGCTGTCACCAGTGTCAACCTCATGGGTGCACCAATCGGTCTGGCTGGGTGTTAGAGAAAACATATGTCTGAACGACTGAAGAACCTGTTTACAGTCGCTCTGTTGATGTTCGGAGAGGCTGCCACAAAAGACAACACCATCTACCGATCCATCGTCAGGATTCTGAGTGAGCAGGTCGGGGAGAGGGTCACTCTCCTCTTCCTGTCCCTCATCTAGGGCCATGAGCAAACTCATGTCCTTCCTGTCGACATATGCCTTGAGCCTGTTGACATGAAGCACCCTGTGGGGGCTCCGGGGAGTTCCCAGGTCGACCAGGTAGGTGACCTCTCCCTTTTTCTCCAGGATGGTGTAGGGCCCGGACCATTTGTCCTTGAGTGCTGCTGGGGCCACTGGCTCCAACACCCACACCTTCTGTCCGGGCTGGTAAACAGTCAAGACAGCCTTTTGGTCATGCCAAGCTTTCTGGAGTTCTTGGCTGGCCTTAAGGTTTTCAGATGCCTTCTCCATGTATTCAGCCATCCGCGAGCGGAGGCCAAGCACATAGTCCACTATGTTGGCAGCAGGCTTTTTGAGAGGTCTCTCCCATCCTTCCTTCACCAAACACAGGGGTCCTCTTACAGGATGTCCGTACAAAAGTTCAAAAGGGCTGTAGCCAACCCCCTTCTGTGGGACTTCTCTGTAGGCGAACAAGAGGCAGGGGATCAGGACGTCCCATCTACGCCGAAGCTTTTCAGGTAGTCCATGAATCATCCCTTTAAGGGTCCTGTTGAATCTCTCAACAAGCCCATTGCATTGTGGATGATAGGGTGTAGTGAACTTGTAGTTGACACCACATTCCTTCCACATAGCAGTTAAGTAGCTCGACATAAAGTTTGCACCTCTGTCGGAGACGACCTCCTTAGGGAAGCCCACTCTGGAGAATACTCCAACTAGGGCTCTTGCCACAACAGGTGCTGTAGTGGTCCTAAGGGGAATAGCTTCAGGATACCTGGTGGCATGATCCACTACCACCAGTATAAACTTGTGCCCTGATGCTGTTGGTGGTTCCATGGGACCGACGATGTCGATCCCCACCCGTTCAAAGGGCACCCCCACCACAGGCATTGGTATAAGGGGGGTCTTTGTCGTGCCACCTGACTTACCACTGGCTTGGCAAGTGACACAGGAGCGGCAAAACTCCTTGGTATCTTCGTTCATGTGAGGCCAGTGAAAGTGTGAGACAAGCCTGTCCCACGTTTTCGTCTGGCCTAAGTGACCTGCTAAGGGAATCTCGTGGGCCAAGGTAAGTAGGAAACCACGCTGAGACAAGGGTACAACCAGCCTCCTGGTCATGCCAGGCTTGGGGTCTCTTGACTCAGTGTACAGGAGTCCATCTTCCCAGTATACCTTGTGGGTACCTGTGGCGTTCCCAGCAGCCTCAGCAGCAGCCTGCTGTCTGAGGGGTTCAAGAGAAGGGCAGTCTAACTGGTCCTTCCCCAGGTCTTCCCTTGAGGGTCCCCCTGAACCCAAGAATTCAACTTGATCAAGTTCGAACTCCCTAGGCTCAGTTTCCCTCAATTCCTGTAGGTCAGCCTCCTCTGAGACTTGATCCACGACCTGGGGCAAGGGGGAAGGCGCAGCCTTAACCCTACTGCTCTTTTTCTTGGGAGGTGTCTGGTCCGTTGTTCCAGGATCCAGCACCTGTTCAGTGGGGCATTTCCTGACCTGTGACCTGGTCACAGCGAACACATGTGCTGGCAAACCTAACATTTCCATGTGAGTCCGGTGCTCCACTTCTGACCATTGTGATGACTCCAAATCATTGCCCAACAAACAATCCACTGGGAGGTCTGGACTAACTACAACCTTCTTTTGGCCAGTTACCCCTCCCCAGGAGAAAGCTACAATTGCCATACTATGATTGGTAGTGACATTGCTTGCATTGGTCACCAGGAATTCTGTACCTGGCATGATCTGTCCAGGGTCCACAAAGTTAGGCGTCACCATGGTGACGCTGGCACAAGTGTCCCTATAGGCCTGAGCCATCTTTCCATTTATGAAAGGCGTCTGTCTGTATTTGCCCAAGGTATTGGGACTTATGTCAGGGGACACGTCCGCGTCCCCTGTACTGACAAGGACAGCCTGAGTGAGTGTGCCAACTAAGTTGTCACGCCCCTCAGAACCCAGGGTTAACCCTACTAAACCCTTGGGAGGCGCACTACCACTGCTGACTGTACTAGGGGGCACAGGTGCCTTAGGGGCTGCAGTGGCAGGAGTCTGCCCTCCTCCTTTCTTGGTGCACTCACTAAACCAGTGAGATTTACTTTTACAGTACTGGCACCATCTTTTGGATTGGCCTTCTTTCTTCTTTTGGGGAGCCTGACCCCCACCCTCTTTGGGTTGTTGGGGACCTGTCGAAGACTTCTGGTCATTTTGTTCCCCCTTAGAATCTTTACCCTTCTGGTCTGCTTTCTTCTGACCACCTTGATTCTGGCCCTGGTTCTGTTTAACTCTCGTACGAACCCATCTGTCTGCCTTCTTTCCCAATTCTTGGGGAGAGGTCAGATCCGAGTCGACAAGATGCTGATGCAACAACTGGTTCTGACAATTGTTTAAAATTTGTTCTCTCATCATCAAATTATACAATCCTTTGTAATCAGTAACCTTACTGCCCAGCAACCAGCCCTCAAAAGCCTTAGTGGCACAATCGACAAAGTCAGACCAATCTTGAGACTGCGTTTTCTGGGTATCCCTGAACAGCACCCTGTACTGCTCAGTGGTTAGGCCGAACCCTTCAACGAGTGTATTTTTCAAGACTTGGTAATCGTTCGCATCCTCCACCCTTGTGGTGAGGAGCTTGTCTCTACCTTTACCTTCAAAGGAGAGCCACAAGATAGCTGCCCACTGGCTCTGGGGAACACCTTGCACCGTGCAGGCCCTCTCCAAAGCAGTAATCCATTTGTGGATGTCGTCCCCTTGTTTAAAGGGGGGCACTATCTTACCAAGGTGTTTCGTATCGAAACTCTTTTCCCTATTGCTAGGTACATTGCTGCCACCAGTGGGGACTACCCCACTTAACTGTTGCTCTCTCGCAAAGGCAAGCCTTTCTTTGGCCAGGGCAAGTTCTTCCCTTTCGATCCTCAGATTAGCTGCCCTTTCCTTAGCTTCGTACACTCTCCTCTGAGGGGACGTTATCCCTCTTTGAGAAGAGTTGTGAGAGCCATTGGTTTGAAGGGATCTGCCAGAGTCTCTCGACAGAGATCGGGCTCGTCCATTCCCAATGTTAAGCGGACCTGACAGTAGCGCTGGGGGTCCCCCAGTACCACTATCATGTTTGCTTAAGTTGGACCTGCTTAGTCTAACGACTTCTACCTGTCCCTTATCTGCCTCATCCCCAGAGGGATCCTCATCCTCATCATCCTCCACATCTTCGTTCTCAGTTGCGAGGTGGATGAGGTCAGGATCGTCTCTGGTTCCCTCGAGGGGAGGCATGTCTCCTTCTGGATTAGAAGAGCTAAGACGGGTCTCAGCTTTTCTGGCATCATAAGTCTCCAAGAGACCAATCAGAAAGGACGTGGTGGGGTTAGACCCCTGCTTGATCTTCCGGGAGTGACACACCTGTCTTAACTCCTTGAAGTTCAGCACAGTATATCTTGAAGGGATGACCTGTGGAGGGTCAACTGACACAAGGGGAGACTCAGAGTTTCCTCCTTTGTCCGACATACTGTTTCTAGTGTGGTGTAAGTGATGCACCTACCTACACTACGTGTTTACCTACTGTTCCCTTGCTAAGAGTTGCAGCCAAGGTGTGCTAAGCCTTGAGGAGCTGCAACAGCTGGTTCAGTAGAACTCAGAGTATTCTAAGCTTTAGTTATATGTACTAACAGTACTTATGTGATCTTTCAACAAGATATTCTTAGGATACGCGTGGTAAAACAACAGCAAGCTCAAATCCCAACCGCTGCTCACCAATGTGAGAAGTTGGCCCGATATGCAACGTTCGCTATTCTAGCGACCGCTATGTATCGTTCCAACGACCCTTATGGTGTTTGGTTGTAAGTCAACCTATAGACCAGCTATCCTAGTAGCGTGGATACGAGCAGTCTAAGGCTAAAGACTCGAGAGAGCGCGTTAAGCCAGCTGTTTACCACACATGTACCCCTTGAACACCCAGTGAAAGGACACCACACAAGTGTTATGAAAATAAACAGGATATTTATTAAGATTCACAACAGCCCTGGACTCTTTATGAGGACAGGGTACTAAGCACAAACCAAATCTCTTAGGAAAATACTTCAAGTGCACAATTAAAACAGGTGTCCGAGGACACGGAAAGTTTAAGGTCTCGGGCGGACCCGATAAGGCAAGTCGGAAGCGAGGGACTCGGGACCCTAGAGAAAAGAGACTATGCAGGCACCGAAATGCCGAGTTACCTAGCCACGAGGGCTGCGGCTGCGCAAGTCTTACAGGCGTCGGGGTCTTCGCTGACGAGCCAGGAGCCGGAAGAAAAGGAGTTGCTGGCCGGCGACCAGTGATGAATAGTTCGTAGAGGTCCAATCCTGGATCAGAGATTGTTGATACCTGAAAGCAGAGGGGACCAAGTTCGTACTACTAGCCAGTAGTCAGAGGGTACCAGGATGGCACCGGTTGGCCGTCACCTCGACCAGGTGAGTGGGCGACGCTAGGCTCTGCAGTCTCACGGACCAGGAGGCGTTGTCGGCGACCACGGTGGAGGTGCGAGCTGTCCCACGAAAGATGATGCTGTCGGCGTCGCTGGGCCCAGGATGGGGCAACAAGCCTTGGCAGATCTCGGGGCCACGTGGTGGGCCTAAGATGGCGTCTTGAGTGGACCAGGAGGGTCCGGGGTGCTTCTCGCAAAGATGGAAGCAAGGGCCAGTCTGGAGCAACCAGACCAGCAGTGTTGATTGTCGGATGTCGTCACAGAAGGGCACAAGCCAGCGGCTAGTGACCAGACAACGTGCTGAGCAGCGAGCAGAAGGGCCCCACGCAGATCGTGGAGATGCTGGGAGACTGCACTTCGGTGCTGGAGCGGCTCAGGGTCGGGGCTTCTCGGACCCCAGAGCACTCACCAGGGAATCGCTTCAATGGTCGTGCTGGTTAAGAGAGTGCAGGTTCTGATGATGGCCGGTCCCTCGAGGTCTCGTCGCACCCACAGATCACAGCTGAGCTGATGACGTGGGTAGAGGTCAGAGGTGCCAGGGAAGCCGGTTCTCGTCGAGCTGGGCCGTCGGATCCTTGAGGAAGGACTTGCAGCAAACCGCAGAGTTCTTAGGTGGTGCCCGCTGATGCAGGGTGACTACTCCTTAGTCACAAGGGAGAAATCTTGAGAAGAGTCGTGAGTGTCCTTTCGTAGAAAGTAGTTCTTGATTCAAAGATGATCTAATTTGGAAGGGTCCCCGCTCCGGCCTTTATTCTAAAGAAAGGGGTGGGTACATGACTAGGTCCTGCCCTAAGGGTGGGACCAGGAAGGGAGGTAGTTACACCCCTCTCCCCTGCCGGACTTTCCCCAGGCCAGGGTTGGTGCCCCTGGAACTGGTTCTGACCGGCAGATGCGTAGTGAGCACCGGGGTGCCACTCCGCAGTCACCTTCTCGCAAAAGCCCTACCTACCCAGAATACACAAACCCTGTCTGGGACGGTGCGAACACCGCCCTCGACAGGAAAGCCTTTGTCCAAGCTCTCCTCGCTGGAAGGACTCCCAGCAGCAGGAGGTCAGACTCGTGTCTGTGGTGGCAGCATCCATTTTGTGGAGCTGAGGCTTGAGTTAACTTTAACCGGGGTTCACAGTTACGTACATGTCGTGTCCCTCTAGAAGGGCGGAATGCTAACCTCCTCGCCAGAGTTGGTGAGAGGGCAGCATCCCGATTCGTATGACACCTTACTCGACATGTCTTGATAACGCGACACCGAAGTTACCGATGTGGTACGCGTTATCATGGAACAGCCATTGGGTCTTGATTCCGCAAGCTGCAACCGGGCTCGGCTCGGGCCAGAGCCTAGTTCACACGAGCCCATGCACTCTGCCTTCAGGATTGTCAAGGCCTGCCATAGGAGTGACTGATAGGAACTCGAGTGTCCATTGTATGGTTAGATATGGGGCTACCATATCTAAAGCAAAGGGTGATTACACGACTTCGCCCCAGCTGTCATGCAGCCAGTTGTGTCAAATTTAGGAGGCCAGCCAGGGGTGGCATAATACATGCTGCAGTCCCTGGCGGCCCTGGGTACACCTATGCCCTGAGTTACAGGGTCTGATAAGGTGGCCCAGTACCAATTGGTAAATGCACCTAGGGTACATATCGTAATTTAGAAAGAGAACAGCCAGGCTGTGGGTCTGATTAGCAGGCCCACAGCCAGAGAAAGTCGTAAACCAGTGAAACAAAAGCGAAAAATCTGGGTGATCATAGGATTGCAGACCCTACTCTCCTACATATATATCAATATGAATATATATTTATAAATGTATGTTTAATGATTTTTTTATTTCCAGATCGAGGCAGACAGCCAAGCATATCTCCGCCGTCCCTCTTTCCCAGGGTTGAGTACTTTCTCTCCACACACCTCACCTTTTGCGCAAGTTCCATAAGAGTCAACCTCGTGTAGCTACCAGGGGTGGGAGGTGAATGCCGCTCCGCCAATGGAGTTCTTTGAGTTTTGTCACTTCGTGCTCGGTTTGGGAGCATGGAGTTTGGCAAAAACTCAGTCTTCCACCAGTGGAGCGGTGTTAATCAGTGCGCCTGCTCACCCCAACGTTTTGAGGAACTTTGATCTATTTCATCTTCAGTCTGACTGATGGCGGAGATCTTTTTCCAACAGCCTTGTGGTGAAGTGGGGGTATGTGGGCAGGATGGTGTATTCCTATTGAACTGGTTAAAATGTAGCAAGGGGTACCGGAATGACCTTTATTCTGGGGGTCCTCTGGCTACAGTTAAAAAGTGGGGCTAGCTTCCTAGGCGTCAACTAGTTAAGGTTGTGTGACCCTAGAAGAGGCTAGAAGTGAATGACCAAGATCTCCGCCAAAGAGCCCCTCTTTGAGGTGAGCCCGTCGGGGGTTGCACCGCCTCCCCGACGAGGAGCAACCGCCGATGATGAAGCATGACACTCTTCGGGGTGTGTGAGGCAATTACATCCAACATAATGGATGCCCCAGGGTATCATTGTAACACCCTTGGTCACGCCAGGTAAATCTTTCCCTAAATTTTCCCTACTTCCTCACCCCTCTCCAGGAACAGTGCAGCACCCCCTCTTTTTGCTTGCATCTCTAGTACTCAGTACGGACACTAAGCTGCTACTGGACCTTCCACCATCTTGAGTGGTAAATAGTGTCCCTGCGCCTCCCTTCCTTTGGAAACCCCCCAAGGAAAGGAGTAGGGCACATGACAATGAAACATAGATAGATAATCATTTATGCAACACTTAGGGAGGGCAACAGATAACTCAACACAAATGTTGCCATGCTGCTTATGGCCAATACTGGCCAGCTAAGCAGCAACCTAGTTATTTTGCTAGGGTTCTTGAGTGCAGGGGCGGTGGGTGACACTTGAAAGTGGTGGGGCGCAAAGTGATTTGCATACAGCACCGTAGCGAGCGAGCGCAGCGAGCGAGCCGGAACCCCAAAAGGGGGGTTTGGGGGGATAACCCCCCCAAGAAAATATTGGAAAAAAAGAAGAAAAATTGTGCATTTTCAAGCAAATTTGAGAAAGCAGGAAGGTTAATAAAGCAATTGTGAAAGTGCAGTTATTACATTAATAGATGGCATAACATAGGCTTTACATGAGCACTAGTTTCGTAACATCAAAGTGAACCCCTAAGTCTAAGCATTTATTTAACATTGCTCAGCAGTCTGTCACCAGAGTCAAAGGAAGCAAATATTTTACGTATGCTGCTGGAAAAACCTCCCAAACCTGCCAACTTCGTCTTAAGTGATGTCTGACTCCTGAATGGCAAAGACACCCACTTGCATTAAATATGTGTATCTCGGTGGCAAGAACCGGCTACATGGTGCACACAAAGATCACGCTAAAAGTTATGGGCACACCGAGTCCACCTCGAAAATACCAGCTTGAAATACCATGTTTTAACAGTGTGGCTCACGCTCACACCATGCACAGCTTGAGGCAATTAAATAAAGGCATGTCAGTCGCAATGATTTAGATTATCAGCTTTCACAAGTGCTAAAACAAATGCCGTCCTGAACAATTTGTTGTCATTCATTCCAAATTTATTCCAACAATCAATGTCATACATAACAGCGCCATGAGATCCAACAGGGTGATATGTCTGCGCCCAATAAAAACCATTATTAATAATAATAATAATAATAATAATAATAATACAGGGCTCTCTCAGTCTTCCTAGTTCCACGCTGGTAACTAAATGATCGCAGGGAGTAACCTGGGCCTTGTGTTGGAGTCAATTTATGACTGAGTCAAAACTGCAAGAGCGTCAGGCAGATGGGGCTTAGAGCTGCCAAAGGGCCACCCTGGGGAACCTATGTGGCCAAATGGAAGGCCCATGGGACAAAAACAAGCCAAACACTAAAAGCACCTCCTAGGGGAACAAAAGACAGCCTTTTCAACCGTAAACACAGTACATTATGCACAATAATTACCTTGCATGGTATAAGACACATTTTTGGATTCAGCATTTAAGCAACGATATTTCCCTTGAAAAAACATGCAGAACACCGAGGACTCCTGTCAACCATCAATTTGAATTGGACATTCGTTCCCAAGTCTGACCTGTGTGACAATGCAGTTGGATGCATGGTTTCGCAAATTACATTGAACCAATTATTTTGATGCATTGCTTACAGTTTTCAAACTGCCTTTTATCGCACTGTAAATATAACATAAGCCAACAGGTGACTTGGCATAATGTGCAGACCACTAACAGTGGGGGCAAGCTGCGTGCCACCAGCAACAGTCAAAACCACCACTGCTGTAAGCTGTAGCTAGAAACAGGACCAGCACACGTTATTCTCACGATCCAAGCTGCGGAAAGTGACCTAATGACTTCCAGCCACCTCAAATGCACAACTCCTTATTTTAGCGTCTCCTGCCTAAAATTGCCTTTGCTTCAATAGGTGAGTGTGGAAAATGCATCCCTCTTTTTCCCAAACACTCCCACTTTACAGCTTCAAAATGTTGCCATGTACGCAGCCCAGTGTGCCCTTGGTTACTCCTCAGTGCCAATGCTACCCCTGGTTCCTGGCAAAATGAAAGCAGCAGAACAGGCATTG
Organism: Lissotriton vulgaris; assembly: GCF_964263255.1. Lineage (NCBI taxonomy): Eukaryota > Metazoa > Chordata > Amphibia > Caudata > Salamandridae > Lissotriton > Lissotriton vulgaris. Next base: position 1,245,453,635 of record NC_141687.1, on the reverse strand, counting down.
GCAAAGCCAATAGGTCTCACCTACGCAAGATCTAACCTCATTTTTTATTTAGGCTGGTTGCATAGCTGCTGTGCAACATGGCTTGAGGTCAAGAAAAAACAATCATCTGTAATGCAATAGGTCTTGCATTAGCGAGAGTTTAAGCTGTTGGCATTGTAAATGACAATGCTTTTTATTTATCTGTTTTGATAATTGACACATAAATAAAAGCCATTGTCATTTACAATGCCAATAGCTCAAATTCTTGCAAATGTGAGACATATTTAATTTCAAAGAAGCGGCTGCCGTTGTGCCGGGCTGCTTGGAAAGTGAAAGCGCGCATGGCGATCTGAATGTTGCAGGAGGCTAGGTCGAGCCTGCAGTAGGAGAAACTCATTAAAGAAAATAGTCCTTACAGACTAAATAAGACGTACTGTGTAAAAGAAGTAAAAGGGTCAGTCATCATGGGAGGTTAAAAATGAAGACAAGGCGGTACTGGAGGGACTAACAAGCCTATTAACGAATCTGAAGCCAGCCTTTACAAAGGACAATGACAAGCCAATGAAAAATATGGGCAGAGAGTGGGCAGAGCCTCAACGCCATACTTGAATAGAGGCTTGACCTAAAAAGATGCTATGACTAGGCCAGAGTTGGAGTCATCGTGTTTTTTTCAACTGAAAGAATGTTGCACAGCAGCACGGGAAAGTGGAAGCCAATCAATGGTGAGTAATAAGGGAGCAAAAAGACGGTTTTAAAGTTTTTTTTTGTTAACAAAATATTTCGGCAACAGTGCATGCCTTGTCTCAGGCAAAACCGAAGTAAACAGGACTTCAAGTACCCCGCATGCTCTTCTATGGTTTCCATTCCTTCCTCAAGCAAAGAGTAGGCTTTTGCTGGCTGATGGCAGAGAGCAGAATCAATTTTAAAAACCAAAACATAAATAAAAGGTATTGTCATTTTCAATAGCTCAAACTTGCGTACATGCAAGACCTATTGCATTGCAAATGTTTGTTCTAAATGTATATAGCATCTTTCATCACTTATTTTTCCATCCTGTTCCTTCCAAGAAGACCCTAAATTATGTATTATGACTCAGAATCTACATGGTAGGGGCAGGGTGAAAAAATCAAAAGTTACATGACCTTCAAAATAGTTCAATTCTGCTTCAAATTGCAAAGAGATAACAAAGTCAGACAGCATATGGGTAAAACTAATCACATGCTAAGTGCCCAGTAGTCACTACATAACAAAAGTTTTATCAATACAATAGCACAGATGATTAAATGTCTCAATCCATGCTGCGAAATAATAACCATAGAAATGTCCTGTGGAACGAAAGAAATAAAGTCAGAAAAAAAGTGTACTAAATCTAGTATGGATTCACGCTAAAATATTAGCTTTAAATCTATTTCAGAAATTCATTCCTTTTGTTGGCAACATTAGCTTACCAAAATACAGAATCTTTTCCATGAAGAAATAAAGCATTCTCATTTTAGACTAATGTGTTAAAATCCCTCAAACACATTATTCCATCATTTCAAGGGTATTCTTGCGAAAATGTCACTTTCCCACAGATACAATTAAATATGCTCCCAATCATACAAATACTCATGAGCACAAACACTGGCGCAGACAGACAAACAAACGAGCACTCACTCATAGAAATGGACCACGGCGTCGCAGAGCAGGGCCTTACATTTTTCATCCAAGACACTAAGCCTGATGTACAGAATATGATGCACTGTAGCTGTTAGCAGATGTACAAGCGCACATTCAGTGTAAAGGAAATAAAACAGGCTCTGCACTGAGAGGAACATGATTTCCTGCATTGCTCTTTCCCCATACAAGGGCACGTATTTTTTATTTTCCACTATGCACTTTCATGCCCAGAACACTCGAGTCATACCACGAATACTCTTACATGGAGCAATCTGAACAGGGCAGAGAGTTCACTTGTATTCACTAATACAATTGTCCGATAGATAGTTTTAGAATACTTGATGTTTGCACTACAATGCCTTTCGTTAAGTGCATTTCATAACATGAGTAGGAATAATAATAAGATTAATTTACCAAATAATGTATTTAACGTTCTTGCTAGAATAAGCTTACACACCAGCGCGCTATATTCTGTCTCACGCCAATCTCGAAAATATGATAGAAGCCTGGCTGATGAGTGAGCTTCTATCCCTGAGTGATTTGGTGGTGCCCCTGAGTGATGTGGTGGTGTCCCCGAGTGATGTGGTGGTGTCCCCGAGTGATGTGGTGGTGTCCCTGAGTGATGTGGTGGTGTCCCAGAGTGATGTGGTGGTGTCCCCGAGTGATGTGGTGGTGTCCCAGAGTGATGTGGTGGTGTCCCAGAGTGATGTGGTGGTGTCCCAGAGTGATGTGGTGGTGTCCCCGAGTGATGTGGTGGTGTCCCAGAGTGATGTGGTGGTGTCCCCGAGTGATGTGGTGGTGTCCCTGAGTGATGTGGTGGTGTCCCAGAGTGATGTGGTGGTGTCCCCGAGTGATGTGGTGGTGTCCCCGAGTGATGTGGTGGTGTCCCAGAGTGATGTGATGGTGTCTCAGAGTGTTGCCCCTGAGTGATGTGGTGGTGTCGTGAAGTCCATAACATAATTCCCTCGAAGTTAATACAATCTAAATACATGGGTATTATGCTATATGCGGACAGACCTTGGAAGAAGATACATGACGGTCACATGACAGTTGTAGCTCCGATTCTGGAACGCATTGTTTCATTATTTTGAAAAGGTGGCAGCGCCTTTATATTTACTTGACTGAATACAATCAAAACAAAGTGTAGGTAAAATAGCCTCGCTCCACCCCGTTCCATGCCTCTAAATTATCCTGAAGATATTAGTTAATAGGTTGTAAGGCCTGCGCGACTGAATGACACGTTTAGAACAACTGCTGCTTAAATAGAGAATGCTGTGCAAAATATTCTCTTTATAATAGCATCCAACTCCTTAAGACACGCGTTTTCTTCTTTGCAGTGGGGAGTTTTGCACCAGCAGCATTCAGAGTGTTATCAGCGAGCCATATTCTTATGTTGACCTCTGCCCTTGATTTTAGTGACAGTCGGACGGAGCAGCTGATGGCTTCACATTCCCTTCACCCCCACCCCAGAGATGAAGGCTGGCTGCAGTTTTATGGCCGGCTGCCCTTCCTGTCAGAGTGGGGTGTGGAGGCCATAAACGCAGCCTGGAGGCGCGGCCACGACATTGCCACTGTATTTAAAACGACATTTCTCCTCCTGGTTCCTACAACTCTAGCAGAGTAGCAGGACACTCTCTTAGGTTTGTGGTGGGTAAGGTATTTCATCCATGGAAGGTATCACTAAAAAGTACTGTATTTATTTTGACATAGGAAAATTACACCCGCCTGACATGATTACAAAGCCACAAAAAAAACACACACACATAAAAGTAAACTCAAAGCAAATAAAATGAGCAAGAAGCATTTGCCACGTGTCTCAGTTAAAACATCAAAGCGGCCGCGAAAGTGGCAGTGATCGTGATTGCGATCAGGCGTGGCAAGCGATGCGCTTCATGACAATAATGGAGGCCGTGGGTGGCGCAGACACACACTGGGAGGAACGTGGGGCACTGAGGGGCCACATGGACACACACTGTGAGGGCCGGGGGGGCACTGAGGGGCCACACGGACACACACTGCGAGGGACGGGTGGAGGCCGTGGGGTGCGCAGACACACACTGAGAGGGACGGGGGGCACTGAGGGGGCCACATGGACACACACTGTGAGGGACGGGGGGGGGGGGGCACTGAGGGGCCACATGGACACACACTGAGAGGAACGGGGAGGCACTGAGGGGCCACAGGGACACGAGGTACATGCCCAATGTGGAGGGGCGATGCCAGGTACATGCCAGCTTATAGCGAAGTGCTATTTTCCTTCAGGCAGTTATAACTTATAACTTACCGTTACGCAGGCAGCAGCAGCAGACACTCTAGTTTCCACTCCATAGAAGTGCGGGGAAAATGGGCAGAAAGTCACTTGGGCTCGAGGGAGGCGGTATTGCCCGAACGAGGAGACAGAGAGGGAGCCCCCGCCTGGCTGCCCTAAAGAAACTTAAATTCAGCAGCGTAATTAGTGGAAACGTCACGGCGCGCACCGGCGCACGTCCCCAAAATCCAGGGCCAATCAGTCCACCCACCCACGCGCCGGCATCCAATAATGATTGCCTGTATTTCGGCGCGGTGGGCAAGCCAATCCTGGGGCTGCATAAGCTCCAGGATTGGCTGGGGGGTCACACAGTCTACTCGCCCTGGCGCATTTTTACAGAACGGAGCCCAGCCAAAGACACCCCCCCCCTGGCCCCTTCAAAGTTGACGGCTAACCTGCTAAAGCGCATGCGCGGGCAAGTTTTCTCCTTAATTCCTCATGCGCAGTCGAGTCAGACAGACTGTGACATCACACTGATATTGTTATTGTAAACCAGCCCCACCCCCTGCGCACTCCCTATTGTATCGGGTCTGTCCCGGTCGGAACACACGAGTCAATTAAGCGCCGCTGTATTTTATTTAGGTGTTTTCTGTTTAGCTCTCTGCTGCAGCTGCCGCAGCAGGTGCGTCCACCAGGCTTAGTGGGGCTACGCCCCTACGCCCCAATGGACGCACCGCTGCTGCTTGAGTAACAGAGCTCATTTTCTGGTGCTGCAAGGTCCTACCTCAGCCTCAGAAGCCAGTCTGCCACAGGCAGAGGCTTCATTTTCTTATGTGACAGGCACGCAGAACACAGGATAGGACTCAGAGATAAACAAAGAATGAGGAAGCAAGCATGGAAAGAGTAGGGATGATCCGCAAGGGAGCAAAGAGGGAAGCAAACAGAGTAAAAGAACAGGGAGACATCAGAGGCCAAGAATTACCGCTGTTCTAATTGAGTGGGGTTCTTGTCATTTAAAGTGAGGTTCACTCATTGGGAGAAAGTCTCACTTCAAAAGTCTAGTTTTTAGGCTCTTTTGTGAGGTACCACCGTACTGAAATAAGGGTGGCGCACCACGACAACCTCAGATGCTAAGCATAAATGAACCCACTGCTCCCAGCCAAGAGTGTTGAAAAATACCTTGAGGTTTTCCCCATTAAAATCCCACAGAAAGGCCATACTTGAAAATTAGCCAAACGAGGACATTAAACACACATGCCTGTGGGCGTATAACATCAGCCGTGAGGTGAGCAATGTATTGATGGTGGTAATTATAAAACCTCATCGTGCGGTTCACACTCATACCCATGAGTGATTGACACAATTCATAGCACTTCCGATTCAAGGAAAGGAAAGTGGGAAACTGCATGAATTAGAACATACACAATAGAATAGGAATGTTTGGTAAGAGGGCTTGTTTTGTTAAAGTGAAAAAGAAAGAAGATGCTTGGCCATGGCTAGTTTTTAGGAGGGGCAAGGAACCGCAGGCTTGTCTTGGAAACAACGTTCCACAAGATGGAAATTGGCACCAAATGTCAGTTCAGCTTTAACTCATTGAGTACACCGTGGGACTATGTTATTTTAAGAATCAACTCACTCACGATTTCTCCCAGTATGGAGCGGCTCCTCTACATTTCAGATGTTTCCACTGTGCTGTGGTGCCCTGCGTGCCCCACTGTGCACTTCATGGCAAGCTTGCGTTGATTGTTATGTATTCTGGCTACTTTCTAATCTCCCTTAGGGTTGAGGTGGTGCTCCTCAATTCCATAAAGAATAAACTGGATTTTTGTGTAGCGCTTTTCCACCTATATGTGACAAATATAGGGGTGGCTGAGCAATACTACGTCTGCTCACGGAACTCCACGGAATTCGGCTGAGTTTTTCTGCAACTCCACGGATTTCGAACTGGCAGCATCTCTGGCCTCTGGTCCCATTAGGACGTGGTCGGGCGCAGACGGACTGGCCTTAGGCGCGCCTGCGGTGTGTCTACGCATCGGCGTGTTTAAATCTCAGGGGCAAGCACATTCTGCATGAGGGAGCGTCAAACACTAGCACGCTTCCCACAGCAAAACACGGAAGTGTGGTTTTACACTAAGATGGCCACCAATGGAAATAAAATGAAATAAAATAGGCTCTTACAGGCCCTGATCCCGACCCCCACTAGAGATTAAAAAGCACAGAATCTAAAATAGCATAAATGGCCATGTTTTCACAAACAGATTAAAAGCACACTTTACAAAACAAATGGGTGTTCGCTTGCAAAGGCCGACACAGCCACAGCAGTCTCACTTGACCCAAGGCCGTGCATCAGCGTGTTTAAATCCCGGGAGCAAGCGCATACTGTGTGAGGGAGAGTCAACCACTAGCACGCTTCCCACTGCAAAACGCAATAATGTGGTGGCATGCTAAGATGGCTGCCAATAGAAATAAAAAGAAATAAAATAGGCTCTTACAGGCCCTGATCTCGACCCCACAAGAGAATAAAAAGCACAGAATTTAAAATAGCATAGATGCCCACGTTTTCACAAACAGATTCAAAGCACGCTTTACCTAACAATCCACCCCTAAATGCCGATAAGCCCTATGACATCTGAAATATGTTTTCCTAGTGAAATAATTAGGCCTCTAACTGTTATCATTGGATTATTACCATAACCAACTCAGGCCTTGAATTACGGTTAAGCTTTTCAACAATGTAAACATCAGGTATACAGTCATAAAATTATCAAGTATACAAAATGATAGTTGGCAAAAACAAAATATTATCTCTACTAAAACGGCTTAACAAGGACATTGACAGTGTAAATAGTCTATTGTCACAAATTCTGCCGCTGTGCGGGAGTTCTATTGAGTGGGCGGGGCCACGTCGGCCAATGGACGTGCGCAGTACTACCGAGGTATTGCTCGCGACGGCCGTTGGCCGATGCACGCACGCAATGGGTTAAGACATTTTTTTTTCAATCAATATGTAAGGCCTACTGTTTTCATCGTAACATTTCATAATAAACATATCAGGCTTATAGCCATGATCATTAAGTTGCCCCCATAGCCAACTCAGTCCTTCTGTTGTAAGTATAACCTTTGCCACAAGCCAAAACTGCCATACGGGCACTGCTTTTAGTGGAAGCACACAAACTAGGGCCCAATCAAATCCTGTACCCATGGGAACCAGCCTGTGTGTGTGGATTCTAAGCCTCTCTCTCTTAGTAGCACGCTGAAGGCTCTTTTTTGTTAACCACCTAAAGTCAGGCGACAGCTACACTGCCAAGCCAGACCCATGTGGATGAGTGTAGCCCTGAGCATCTCATCCACCCACACAATCGTGCTCTTAAGAATAACATTAATGATGGAATGGGAGGGCGCTGGGAATGGGAAACAGTAATACATTCCTCATGACTGCCTTCCTCTCATCTGTGTTGCTACGAGAGAAAAACAAACACTGTAAAGTATATCCTTCTGTAATACACTTTAACAGGATTACAGTGCAAAGTTGTGCCCCATGAAGGCATAACGCTGCTGGCTCAGGTAGCAGGATAAACAAATCAAATAATCGCATCTGCATCACAGAGAAGCACTTTTTTTCATGGAGGCACTCAACTTGTTCCGAATCAAAGTATGTACTCCAGTCCACCAACATGTTAATGAAGCCAAAGCTTCTCCCTGTAGCAATCCTGAAAGCTCTTTTTTAGGTTGATTACATAAGGTCTAACAACAGCTGCGGGATGAAGCCGGACCTAAAAAGGAAAACACAAAGTAAAGTAATTCTATTTTCATAGTAGTTTTCAGAAAGCTGGTATGGTTTTGTCCATGACCTATGTTAAACACGCCTGAACATCAGAATTGGAAGAGCCCATACAAGGAAAAATCTTATTCTGGGCTTTTCATCTCTCCCTTAGCCTGCACCATTTTATCCACTAAAGCCTTGGTTTTGGTGAGCAGGCGATTTGAAGCAGTGATGATAGATACATGCGTTTTTTGGTATGAATGGACGTATTTGCTAGGTGCCAGGCTGGCAAGAAAATTGCAACCTTGCTATCAAAATGTATAACCGAGTGCTCTACAGAAACATAAACATGGAAATAAATAGCAAAATCGCACTAACATCAAGAACAATTTAACAGCAAAAAGGGATCACATTGAGTGACTTTAAATCAAAGTGAATTATGTTGGACCTTTAAGATAAGTTTTAGAAAAATCCACCATCCCTGTAGGGCAATCTGCATTTTGAGGCACATTTATAACAGTGCTGAAAGCAGCTCTCCCAGCAAGACGTTCCCACCACTTTTCTAATGGATTAGTAGCACAGACCTCTATCTGTCATCTGAATTGGTGGCAGCTTACCAGCAAAGATTTTAGGTAATTACAAAAGCTGCCCAGGCAGATGTATAACTCATACTTCCTTCTTGCAATTCATGTGCCAGGGATCTGCCTAAACGGCGCGGTATCTGTTTGTTTTCTGCTCTGCACATTGAGTACATCCACAGGTGTTCAGTCGCAGGGGACAAGTCTCTCCATGTCTATTGAGTGCCCTCTCACCGGGAGGGTGGCGGGATGTCAAGTGCATCAAGTGCAGTGGCCCCAGGGTCCTGGCATATAAGGGGCCCCTTTGAAAACTCAGTGATGAATGTTTTAGCGCTAGCAAACCATGAAATAGTGGGATTATTTTAATTGATTGGATTAGGGTGCCTGGCACCCTTTCTACACCGCAGTAAATTATGTTGGTGGGCCAAACCTAGAGGGTGACGTTTCTAAGTTCACTCCCCGTAAGTAATACCACACTTTCTATCAGTGGTGTCACTAGGGCTGGTGTCACCCGGTGCGGGAAACTCAAAGTGTCACTCCCTCACAACTTACCGGATGGACCATCTCACCCTCTGCCCGCACCATGTCCCTTCTGCCTGCACCATCTCCCCTCCGCCTGCACCATCTCACCCCCTGCCTGCACCATCTCTCCCTTAGCCTGCACCATCTCTCCCTTAGCCTGCACCATCTCACCCTCTGCCTGCACCATCTCCCCTCTGCCTGACCCATCTCCCCTCTGCCTGCACCATCTCTCCCTTCGTCCGCACCATCTCCCCTCCACTTGCACCATCTCCCCTCCACTTGCACCATCTCTCCCTCTGCCTGCACCATCTCCCCCTCTGCCTGCACCATCTCCCCTCCCCCTGCACCATCTCTCTCTCTGCCTGCACCATCTCTCCCTCCGCCTCCACCATCTCTCCCTCCGCCTGCGCCATCTCTCCCTCTGCCTGCGCCATCTCTCCCCCTGCCTGCGCCATCTCCCCCTGCCTGCCTGCACCATCTCCCCTCTTCCTGACCCATCTCCCCTCTGCCTGCACAATCTCTCCCTTTGTCCGCACCATCTCTTCTCCACTTGCACCATCTCTCCCTCTGCCTGCACCATCTCCACCTCTGCCTGCACCATCTCCCCTCCACCTGCACCATCTCTCCCTCTGCCTGCACCATCTCTCCCTCCGCCTCCACCATCTCTCCCTCCGCCTGCGCCATCTCTCCCTCTTCCTGGGCCATCTCTCCCCCTGCCTGCGCCATCTCCCCCCTGCCTGCACCATATCCCCTCTGCCTGCATCATCTCCCTCTCTGCCTGCACCATCTCCCCCTCTGCCTGCACCATCTCCCCTCTGCCTAGACCATCTCCCCTCCGCCTGCACCATCTCTCCCTCCGCCTGCACCATCTCACCCCCTGCCTGCACCATCTCTCATTTAGGCTGCACCATCTCTACCTTAGCCTGGACCATCTCACCCTCTGCCTGCACCATCTCCCCTCTGCCTGACCCATATCCCCCCTGCCTGCACCATCTCCCCTCTGCCTGCATCATCTCCCCCTCTGCCTGCACCATCTCCCCTCTGCCTGCACCATCTCCCCTCCGCCTGCACCATCTCTCCCCTCTGCCTGCACCATCTCTCCTCCCCCTGCACAATCCCACCCTCTGCCTGCACCATCTCTCCCTTTGCATGCACCATCTCCCCTCTGCCTGCACCATCTCACCCTCTGCCTGCACCATCTCACCCTCTGCCTGCACCATCTCCCCTCTGCCTGCACCATCTCTCCCTCTGCCTGCACCATCTCTCCCTCTGCCTGTACCATCTTACCCTCTGCCTGCACCATCTCACCCTCTGCCTGCACCATCTCCCCCTCTGCCTGCACCATCCCTCCCCCTCCGCCTGCACCCCCCCTCCCCCAACTGCTCCCCCCTCCCCGCGTGCAGCTCTTTTAACCCTTTCCTCGTCGCGTTCCCCCTCCCTCCCCATGGTTTACCCCTCACAGTTCTCACTCTTCACAAAGTGACTGAAATAACTCATGAAATGTGCTTTGCGTTTGTGCGTGCGACACTGAGAGGATACGTTTAAATAGACACAGAAGACACACTCGCCCTCCCCTTCGAGCAGAGCTGTGTAACACAGCGTAACCAGATGGTGTCACCCCATTTAAGGCGGTCACCCGGTGCGGTCCACACCCCCACCTGCACCCTCCTAGTGACGCCTCTATACTGGCCATCTGTGGTGACATCTGCAAAAGTGGCTGTTCTGGAGTTAGACATCTGTTTCAGTCAGATCATCAGTGCGGTAAGTGCAGATGATGGGTTGTTCAGCAGTACTTGAAGTATGTGGTTTACTTGGTACTTCTACAGTTTTCAGAACATACGTTAGATATGTATTGGAATAGCGGGTGGGGGCGTGTAGGGGTTTGCAAATGGGGGTCAGGGGGAACCGTTAAAAATAAATAAATAAATAAAACACCTTGTCATGCCAGTCCCACGTCTTTGTCTTGCTCCCCATACCAGACCGAGGCACAGTAAGCACAGAAAAGGCTCCCCTGACCAAACACAACGCTCCAATGCATTGTTGTGATTGTTAAGCACACTGGCTCCCCTGACCAATCACAACGCTGCAATGCAGCCTTGCGATTGGTTTTGAGTGTCCTGGTTCGACACTCAGCCAGGTCATGGGGGCCTGGGCTTGTTCTCCATGCATGCTGTTTTGCAGCCTGAAGGAGAATGTGGAAAGTGCGCATGACTGGTTTGGACAGCCCGAAAGGACTGCCAAAACAGTAACTGCACACTTAGGAGTGGACAAACCACTCCTCCCCTGCCCTGCTCCGAGAGCAGAGCATCCCTGCCTGCAAAGCAGCAAGAAACATAAAATGATAATTACTCAAAGTTATTATCATTTTATGTTTCCTTTACTTTGCAGTGCACTGCTTAAAAGCAGTGGGGCGAAGCTCCATAGCGGAGGAGCCGCCCCTGCTGGGGAGCTAGGCTAAGGTAGAGCCAACAGGTAAGCATGTCTACCGAGCAGTGCGGGGTGTCAGCAGCCTTTGTGTAACTGTGCTGATGGATTACAGGGCTGAGCCACATACTCCTAAAGTATTACCATAAAAGGCAATCAGCTAAATTATACACATCTGCCAGTGCAAGGAACACCATTTTCTAATAAACTATGTACAATTCTTGAACCTCAACTCCAAACTGTGGGCTTAGGGCCAAATGCACAATACATTTTACTGGTTGCAAATGGCCCATCTGGCTGTTTACGACAGGTAAAATACATTTTTCAATGAACCAACCTTAATTTGTGAGTTGATAACCTATTGCCAACTCGTAAAATAGGGTTTGCGAGTCACTGTTAGGAAGGGGCGTGCCAAGGGCGTAACTTCCCAACAGCGAGTCACACTGGTATGTTGGAATGTTTTGCAACCATGAATGTGCGTGCAAAACAGCTGTAGGGACCCCTTTCCCTTTGTGAATTAGGGGGCACCAACATTTTTTCAGTCCAGGCAATGGTCCCAAGAAACACTGCCCACTCTGAAAAAATGAAAAGAAAACTTTTCAATTTTATTTTTGAAAAGCAGCCTGTTTTCCTTTAAGGAAAATGGGCTGCATTTAAAAAACAATATTTATTTAAAAAGCAGTCACTGACATGGTGGTCTGCTGACCCAGCAGACCACCATCCCTGTGAATGCTGGCCATTCCCAATGGGTCACAAATGTTGTCCTGCCTCCTTAATATTAACGAAGCAAGTCCCTTGAGACCCATTTGGGAATTGCAAACAGTGTCTCAGTTAATGTTGTACATTGTATTGTAATTGCATTTATATATCGCTTTCTACCCCTGACGAGGCGTCAAAGCGCTATTTCGGCGAGTAGCACGCTATTCCGGGAAATACACTGCTGCTGTGCCAACTCTGAAAAGGTCAGACCTCAAAAAAATTCACCTCAAATTGCCATGTTCTCCAAATTAGCTATTTCTGTGGGCCAGAATGACCCGAGGGAAACGAAATCAGCTCAACACAACTGCCTCTCAAAAGGACTCTTTACTTTCCAAACCAGTGGTACGCACAACCCCTTTTTTTAATTTTGCAAACTCTCCAGACTTAGGCATAGATGCATCAAGGTAAAATCCGCTCGCAAAGGGGCAGATTCTCAGAATCTGCCTCTTTGCGACCGGTATTTTTGCATTTGGGATGTATCATCCCAAATGCAAAAATCGCAAATTAAGAAATCGCAAAATTGCGATTACTTGCATTTAAGGAATCTCAAATTGAGATTCCTTAAATGCAATGCATTAAAGTTAAAAAAAATAGCCATTTCGCTAATAGGGCTCGCAAATTACCATGAAGTTGAACTTCATGGAAATTTGCAAAAACTTTGAAAAATGCACTAAAGTGCATTTTTCAAAGTTTCATGTAAGGGCATGTGTGTGCGCAACATATCTGTACAGATCAATTTCAGGGGTGCAACAAGGTGTCCTCTGGACACCCCTGCACCCTTGAAATCGCATTCTCAATTTTGTGATTCGTTAATTGCGATTCGCTAATTGAGAATGTCTTCCCACTCATTCCTATGGGCCTATAGGGACATAGGAATGAATGGGGAGGTATTCCTTAATTGCGGCTCGCAATTTGCGAGTCGCAATTAAGAATTTTAAGAAATCGCTATTTTTTGTGTGATTTCTTTATGCATAGCATTTTGCTATTCCTTATTAGCGAATCGTTATTTTTCGCTATTAAGGAATAGCAAAATAGATTCTTGATGCATCTGGGGGTTAGCACTTCTCAAAAGTTGAGAAATTTTGGAAAGCTTCACTTGTGGGGAAACAATTAAAAAAATAATAATAATTTGCAGAAGAATATTCAGCCAATATATTTTCAACCAACTCAATACAGGGTTTTCTTTACATTTGTTTCTGCTTTTTCATTTTGTTCATACTATTTCGCAACATTTTTGTTGGTTGTAAAGTTCCTGGCATTTTGCAGCAGCGGATGCAAATACCATTGCTTGGATAATGTCCACATTGTGGTGGAAGCTGCTAGAATATTAATGATCATTGATTCATAAACGAGGATCCCTCCACCGGTTGTCACTGCCCTTGGGTGTACAGCAGTGGACACACTCTTTGGCCTATCAAGGATATGTGAAAATTGTTCTAAATTTCTACCCTAGGAACCAGTGTATTGTAATACCAGCGCAATTAACTAAGTTATAACTAGCATTGGCAAAGCAAATAGGTCTGGCTTGAGTCTTATGTAAAACATTTTTTTAAGCTTGGTACTGTGAAAAATTAAAATGACTTCTTTCTGCATAGATCGTATCTTGTGATTAAAAAAATGTATTATGTGATGATTCAGTGTACTCTTGAGATGTAAAGTAGTCCCTCGTCCGTTGCAATGCGAGCAGATCTTAAGAGGCAGAATGACCCACCAATAGCGAATAGCATGAAGGGAGAGAAAAAGGCTCCTCTGCACTCTTTTATGTTGGAAAGCACTGATAATAACAGGCCAATCAGGCCTTAGAATTATGAACAGATTACAAAAATGGGTTAAAAAACCATAAAAAATATAAATCACCTGTGCTTCCCTGCACCATTCTATTTCCTCATGCTCTTTTACCCTTTAAACTAAGGAATAAGGGATGCATTTCAAGGGATTCTAAGGAGTAGTTCACACAGAAACCCATTTTGACCATGCTTTTCTTCGTCTTGCTTCCTGCTTCCATATAAGGAGGTATAAGGCGCTCTGATACCTCCGGGTCCAGCAAGAGCTATATAAAACTTTTCAAATAAATAAATACCCCATACATTACAAAACAAGGAGCCTTTAGAATGAACAGTAAATGGAAGTCCTAAACTCTCATTACCCTTTCTCTCTGGCCCTAAACACCATACAATAATAAACTAGTAATTTAGTGGGAAAAGTAAGTTATTTTGGGGCATATTATCAAGGACGGCGTTAAAAATATCGCCGCTTTAGCAGCAGTTTCGGCGATAATGGGCTTTATATTATGCTGTAGAGAATTCCAATAGAAGCCCATGTTAACACCAGAACATGGGCTTCTCTGGGAATTCACAAGTGCATAATATCAAGACCATTATCGTAGCTTTCAGCTGCAGTTTCCTGCCGCTGAAGCGGCGATAATTTTAACACCGTTCCTTGATAATATGCCCCCATGATTTTTTGGTTATCATTACGAGTTATTTTGAAACATTCCCTTTTCCATATGCCATTTTCAAGCACTAAGTTAGATGTTTTTGAGTGTGAGTCACTGTGAAAAGCTGCCATGTGAAATGTCTGGCTTGTACTGTCAATGGTGCTAGAATTTTCAGTACTCCAGGCAAAATTCTATTTTGCCCTCAAATATGCCCACATATAATTTAAAAAATGCCTTTTATTAGAATGAGTACCCCATGATGGTGGCAAAGTAAATTTGCTTACCTTACCTAATAGAAACACAAGTCCTGTGTCACGTACTTGAGGTAACGGTCAAGGGTAGTGTCTATTATATTTGTATAGCTCTTCATACCTTTCAGGTGGCACAGAGGCACATCAGCGGACACATCTTACCGTAGACCATAGGAAGGGGAGTTCAGTTACAGGGGTTGAAATGCAGTGTGGTCCATGTGATTTGTAGTTTATGACAACTGCTTTGAAAATCTACTGCGCTGGCGCTGTTAAAATAAACATGCACTGGATTTTAGTAAAGCATAAGTGTGGCATGGGAGAATCCTCATCAGCAAGTGTAAATGCAGACTGCCCATGCTTACGCTTAGACCTTTGAAGCCCTGGAGCAATGTAGCGCTGAGACTGGCCTGGAAGTCCGCCCTCATCTCTCTGGATGTGAGGATCTCTTTAGCTGTAGCCCAGAAAAAAAAGGGCAGAGTTACCCCTGGTCCAAGGGGTGTACTGACGGGATGTCCGTACGTGAGCCATTAGCATCAACTAAAATATTTTTGGATTCAAACACCTGCGAAACTAAGGCTGGCTCAAACCCTTTGGTATC
This sequence comes from Lissotriton vulgaris, assembly GCF_964263255.1. Taxonomy (NCBI): domain Eukaryota; kingdom Metazoa; phylum Chordata; class Amphibia; order Caudata; family Salamandridae; genus Lissotriton; species Lissotriton vulgaris. Next base: position 1,245,438,417 of record NC_141687.1, on the reverse strand, counting down.
ACCTATTGGCTTTGCCAGTGCGTGTTTTTGACTGTGACTTGAAAAATCCTTGCACTTGAAGTGCCTGAACTGCCCTCACCATCAGGCGCGGAACACCCATTGGACTTAAAGGGCTTCAGCCCCCCTCCCCCCGCCCACCCCACCCCTCCCGTCCTGTGTGGCAGCCCGGGATGAGACAGCTTCCCGGGCACACACAGCCGCACCCGAACACTTCACAGGTCTTTATCAATCAATCAATCAATCACAGCATTTGTATAGCGCACTACTCACCCGGTGGGTCTCAAGGCGCTAGGGGAGGGGGGGTCCGCTACTGCTCGAACAGCCAGGTCTTGAGCTGCTTCCTGAAGGCGAGGTGGTCCTGGGTCAGGCGGAGGTGGGTCGGGAGGGAGTTCCAAGTCTTGGCGGCCAGGTAGGAGAAGGACCTTCCTCCTATGGTGGCTCTTCGGATCCGGGGGACGGCGGCGAGGGCGTGGTCGGTCGATCGAAGTTGGCGTGTGGGAGCGTAGAGGTTGAGGCGGCTGTTGAGGTATCCTGGGCCTTGGTTGTGTAGGGCCTTGTGTGCGTGGGTGAGGAGACGGAAGGTGATTCTCTTGTTGACCGGGAGCCAGTGCAGATCTCTCAGGTGTCCGGAGATGTGGCTGCGACGGGGGATGTCCAGGATGAGTCGTGCTGAGGCGTTCTGGATCCGCTGGAGTCTCTTCTGGAGTTTGGCGGTGGTTCTGGCGTAGAGAGAGTTGCCGTAGTCCAGACGGCTGGTGACAAGGGCCTGGGTGACCGTCTTCCTAGTCTCGGTGGGGATCCACCGGAAGATCTTGCGTAGCATGCGCAGGATGTTGAAGCATGACGAGGAGACGGCGTTGACTTGTCTGGTCATGGAGAGAGAGGAGTCCAGGATGTAGCCCAGGTTGCGTGTGTGGTCTGTTGGTTTGGGTGCGCTGCCCAGGGCGGGGGGCCACCAGGAGTCGTCCCAGGCGGAGGGTGAAGATCCCAGGATGAGGACTTCCGTCTTGTCCGAGTTCAGTTTCAGGAGGCTGCTCATCATCCACTTGGCTACGTCTGTCATCCCTTCGCATTCCATTTGCATGTTAATGAGACCTTGCTGTTGTTTCACCTGTTCTAAGAGCTCCTGCAGCTCCACTATGCCTATTGAGTAAAGATTCAGCCCCCCCCCCCCGAAAAAATGTCTTAGCCCCCCCCCCCCGAAATTTGGCTCTAGTTGCGCCTCTGCTCACCATGCAGTGCAGAACGATGTCTCCTAAAGCACCTCGCCATCTCATAGCCTATCTCCTATTTTCCCAGCTCTCACCACATGTATTACAACAAACTCTTTTTTTTTTTTAAGTTTGAAGTTTATTAAGGTATAAAGAGGAAATAACAGGGCATGAAGAGACAATCAGAAGTTATAAAAAGCAATAAAACTCTCTTACATCAGAATAATATTTGATCAAAAAAGGATGTGAAACAAAACCAATGGCATTCAAAATTGCAGAAATATTAAGGGTGGGGAAAAAACATGAGAGGCATACATCATAGAAGTGATAACAAAGAAAAGAAATTAAGATGCATTAATAAATTTACAAATATTAAGATAAAACGATTCACGGTGGTTTTTGAACTTCAACAGAACGCGCTGAAGAAAGGGGGGAGGGCCTGGTAATTCTAGATAAATATTCGGTGAGGGGAAGCCATAAAAGGTCACGTTTAATTGCTAAAGAAATAGGGGATACAAAATTAGTGTCTAGGCGGTGATTGAAACAAACTGCGTTCCACCATGCAGAAAAAGAAACATCTTTAGCTTGTTTCCAATGTGTTGTAATATGATGGAAAGCGATGGCTATCAGGAGATCAAGTAATTTGTGTTTATGGTGGGATCCAGAAAGGTCAGGGGAAAGGGAGCCTAGGAAAATCTGAAGGACAGAATAGGGGATAGTGAATTGAAAAAGTTTTTGTATTTGAGACCAAACTAGATGCCAGAAATGGAGAATGGGAGGGCATTCAAAGAGCATGTGTTTCAAATCAGCCAAAGGGCAGGGACAGGACCAACAAGTGGGAGAAGTGTCTGGAGAGAAAGAAGACAAAATTGCGGATTACAACAAACTCTTCATGAAACGGAAAAACACCATTTGCTTCTATTAATCTGAAAACATTTATTTTCCTGACGTTTAGAGGCTTTTCAACAATTAAGTTAAACCCTTCAGCAGCCTCTCTGAATCCTCCCCAACACGATTATCACATGGTGCTCCGACACTTAAGTTACAATTTATTTAGAAGCTAAAACTGACATTTGAAAATGAAAGAGTACTTCCCTAGGTTTGATATAAAGACACCTGATGGCCGCCATGTTCTTCAATCTGTATCATACATGTCTACAGACCCGATTCCTGCGGAAAACTGCCGAAATGGTAATTAAAAAATGACATTCTTTTGTCTGTCTCCTGCCTGAAATTTCCCCTGTTTTAATGGAAGTCAATAGGGGAAATACATTCTCCAGATTTTTTTTTGTAATCTCCCACTTCTTTCTTCTAAAATGATGGCATGTATGCTGCACGTAGCAGATTTATCAGAACACGTAGCCCAATCTCCCTCTTTTTGGCCAGAACAGTAGGTCCAGGCGGGGTTAGATTGGGATTGAAAATCGGCCCGGGCACTCAAAAAAAAAAATCGGCCCCCACATTTGCATAATCACTCCTCAGTCAAATCACTGCTTTGGTGTAATCTTATAAAAAAAACTTTTTGGTGGGTGGGGCAGTTAAAAAAAAATGCACGCGTTAGTTTACAATGGAGAAACAAGTGAGGCCACTTCTACTCAGGCCCCCTGCCCCCGCTCAGTATGTGCACACATTAATGGGCCGGCCAGCGAGACAAAGGGAGTGACACCTCTGCCTGTTGCAAAATGGAGGTAACAAGAGCCCATCTGCCTCTAGAAAGGCCACTCAGACACCCACTGGGCCGCTGGCTGATCGAACAATAGAGACAGCGCCCAAATGGCCCCCAGACTGCTCAAAAAAGCAGCCCACAGCAGAACTTGGACACCGGCCCCTTGGGCATTGCCCGAATGCCTGCGTTACCAATCCGACGCTGGGTCCAGGTAAAGTATTGTAGCCCACCCCGACCACACTGCCCTGTAGGATAACTCTCCCCTGAATCACAGTGTTTTTTAACAAGTTCACTTCATTATCGCAAGTCTAAACTACGCAGTAAATAACCCCATTTCTTTATCAAAGGTGACATATTAGTGGTGGACTGCTCTAAACTGGAATAAGCTCGATCATTCTTGCTTTCTGGAGTATTGCTGTTAGCTTGGGTCACTGCTTCTAAAGAAATTCTCCTGCAGTTGGGTCTTAATTCCTTATGGTAAGGAAAGGGGAGCACTCGAAAGGCAAAATGCTTTTTTGCCTGTCGTGTAAAATCGTTGCATCAGTTCTGGCTAGAGCTGCAAACATTTAAGGAAACAAAAGCAAAGTCAACTCACAACACGTATTTTTGGGATTAGTTGGTATGCTTACATTTTTTGAGTACTTTATGCAACAGTATTGATTGCACACTAGTGGGTAAAAGTCAATGCATACATTTTATATGGAAAGGGTTTCCAGATGACTGCATGTAGGCACAGCATTGGGTTTCTATGTCTAGGCCCTCATTATACAAAACATTGCATTCTGTGTGTTCGCGTTGTTCTTTTAAATTCTAACCACTGGGCCACACAGCTAGACCACAATGATGTGTTGAAAAGCAAAGCCCAGGACTGGAAATCAGGTTTCATGCTGACATGGTGGTTACATTGTGGAGGGCTGTGAGGTGGGCGAAAATGTAATCTACCTTGTGTAGACAGAGGATAGTGGAAATACACAATGAATGCCATCCCATGTTGAAGTCATTAGAAAGGCAGGTGGCACACTCAGGGTACTGCCAGCCTCTGTCCTACGGTCACACCACAAAGAGGGCAATTAACTTCATTGCACCAGAGGGCATGAAAAATGCCCATGTTGCTACTGGAAGGGCACAAAAGGATAAGTATCATTTAGTCTGGGATTACAATAATTTTTACACATATAAGGGTTTGATTTATCTTGTAAGAGAGACCCCAAACTCTGTATTACAGCGTTAAGACTCATCAGAAGGAGCCGAGTTTAGCACAAACTGTTTGCTTGATCAAGCCAGCCAATTTGTTTATCATTTTTAAACTGGTTGGCACGTGGAAGCATGTAAGTGCAAATGTAGCGAATTAAAGAAGTCTCATCTCTTAACTAACCCCGGGCGGAGCTGGCACAGTGTGCAGTTGCAAGATGTAAGAGGAGGGCAGCCCCGGGACGCAGCAGTACAGGTATGTGACTTTATTTCTTTGTAAATTACTTTTGAAGTATTTTTTGTGATGGGGTTTAAGGTGGGGAACCAATTTGCAGAGGTGGGGGCCAGGCTAACTCCGCTCCGCTGCAGAGTTGGAGTTTTGCCCTATACTCTGCGTTCTCCGTGGAGCGCGGAGTAGGTAAATCTCCAAATACTCCACTGGCGAAGCGGAGTTCTCTGCCCGCCCTTCCTCTTAAAAACCACCCTTAAAGATACCACTTTGCAAGGTAGGGTAATGTGTGTGCAGTTGGCAGAGTTTAGCTACATCCAATTCATGAATATTTTTGAAAGCTTTACCTACTCAATGAAATTTGCAAAGTTTAAAAGAATATATAATAAAAAGGTTTTGCCCAAAAAATTCATCAGAGGTGTCTTTATTGTGGGAGATGTCTCCTGCAAAAAAGGGTTAGCTGGAAAATATTTATCTCAATGTTTTGTGTTGGGGCAAATTGTGCAACTTTATGACATTTTGACATTAGCTATTTGTAGGAGGTCATTTGAAATATGTCAATGTAGCACACTGATAGGGAAAATACAGCCCGATTCATGAAACAAAATTGTGCTCGCAAAGGGCCAGATTCTGAGAATCTGGCCCTTTGCGAGTGCAATTATTGCATTTGGGATTCATCATCCCAAATGCAAAATTTGCTATTTAAGAACTCGCAAATTTGCGAGGAATAGCATTTAAGGAATCTCTATTAGAGATTCCTTAAATGCTATTCTTGAAACATTTAAAAATTGCGAATTCGCAATTTAGAACCGCTATTTACCACGAAGTCAAACCTCGTGGTAAATAGCGAAAACTTGAAAATGCATTTAAATGCATTTTTCTAAGTTGCATGTTACACACACACATGTCCTTTGGACATGTGTGTGTGTAACATCTATGTGAATCTACATTTCAGGGGTGTTACAGGGTGTCCTTTGGACACCCCTGCACCCTTGAAATCGCAATCTCATTAGCTAATTGCTAATCGCAAATAAGGAATGACTCCCAATTCCTTCCTATGGGCCTTTAGGCCCATAGGAATGAATGGGGAGTTATTCCTTATTTGCGATTAGCAATTAGCTAATCGCAAATAAGGAACCTGTAGGAATCGCAAAAAATATTGCGATTCCTACATGAATCCCGTTTTGCGAGTCTGGAATAGCGATTCCTTATTAATCGCTATTTCAGACTCGCAAAACTTCACAATGATGAATCGGGCTGATACTCTCTTACTCAGAGAAAGCAAAATGGTTGAGTGACGTAACAGCTGGAAGTACAATACCGTACCCCACAGATGTCGAACGACACACTGGATGGTTTGTAAACAGGGATGGCATTTGTGATGCTTCTATGCTGTGATAGGTTGCATCACTTATTGTTAATTTGCATGCAGTTGCACAATGAATATTAATGAGGCAGGTCACCATTTTCAACCTCTTACAGTGGCGTGTGATTGGCTGTGAACGCAGGGATGGAGGCCTACAAGGAACAGCACACCAGCATTCCAAAACATGAAACAGCTGCGTATATAGGGGGGGGTGGGGCGGTTCGCCCCGGGCGGCACTATTTTTGAGGCGGCCGCGGCACTCGAGGTCTGTTGCGGCCGTGGCAGCTTATAATTTACTTGGGAACAAACACAGTTGTCCCCAAATAAATTATAAAGGCGGCTGCGGCCGCAACGGACCTCCAGTGCCGCGGCCGCCCGTGGCCCAGTTTAAGTGTGCAAAACTGCGTGTGTGCACCTGAATGCCACTCAATATCAGCTACCCCACCCTTCAATATCTCGCCACTGGGTGAGGTGGAGCCAGCAAGGTTAACAGACCACACCTCACCCCGTGACGAGATGTGAAAGGGTGGGTTTAAGAAGCATGCGAAAGGCGCCAAAGACAAAGCTATTACGTCAGTCTGTGGCGTCAATTTAGGCTTGCGTTATTGTGTTTACAGCCATCCCAGGACGTGCTCTTTCATATTTAGTGGCAGCGCTGCATATTTGAGAATTCATCCGATACTGTACTGCGAGCTGTCTGAACACCATAAATAACTTAAGCAAATAAATGTGGGAGCTGCGTCACATAAAGAAACGGAACATACAGCGGGACAGACAGTGCAAGAATCACAGCACGTTGAGGGGAGTTCAGTTTCACTTATGAAGCAGGAAAGGCACTGGAAAATTATCATACAAGTAGGAATGCGCCTCACTAAGTAGAACAGGTTTGTCTGAGGTGAGAAATGTCCAAACCTGTATTCTGGACGTCTTGGTTTAGTGAAGTTTATTAGGCTTGAAACCGTTTTTCATCTTTATCCCGCGCCACACAAAAAGCTGTAAATTTTGGAAATTTTAATAAAGGTGTGATGAAAAGACTGTGGAACTGAAGAGCCTAGTTAGGGTCATGGGGTCAGCTTAATTAACATGCTGTGATTCTGGGCTAATCACTTAGTCAACCCTGCCTAAAAAAAACAACACAAATGTGCTCGTGTAACATAACTGGCGCTCATGTAAAGGGCCATAAAACCCCTTTGGGTCAAGCTCCTACTAAATAAAAGTTAAAAACTGTAAAAAATAAATCCTGATGAGTATGAGGTAACGTTATGTTTTCAGGTAAAATGACCTGATCAGCAGCTCCTTCAAAAAAACTGCACAAATAAGCTGGAGAAAAAAGTCAAAATCTATTCCTTTCTAATTGCTGTGCTGTCTTCTTTGCAGCACAAATGGGGTCAGTACAAAGCTACCTACTGTTACAACTACAGATGTTTTTTTTTATCTCATTTGCGGATCAAATGTGCTTAATGTTGTGGCAGTAGACATTACTATTTGTAATCTGCAGGGAGAATAAAACAAGCACTAACAACGCCACTTAGTGTAGCTTTTTATTAATGAAATTGTTGGTTACTCAATGGGTGATGTTTGGTGTATGAGAGTGTGAATGGGTGAGTAACTGAATGTGGGGGTTGACTGTGTGGGTAGGTAAATTTGACGACTGGTTATATGAATTGGTTGAATGACCATAGGAAGCTTGATACGGATGGCTGAATATGAGTGAGTAAGTGAATGATGTAAGGTGGGAGAAAGTGAAATAATTGTTAGATGTGGGTAGGTAGGTAGGGGAATGATCTTAAGTGAGTAGTTGAGTGAGTAACTGGGTGGATGACTGTGAGAATGATAAGGTGGATAGATGAAAGCTTGTTAAAACACCACGAGTTGACTGAAATTCAACCTGCTGTCTTCAATAACCTATTTAAATAACTGAAAATATAACAGTGAGTGGGAATGGCAAAGGGAATTAGGTGAATGAGTGGAAGGGTAGTTAGATGAGAATGTATGATTGAGTGAGTGAGCGAGTGTGAGTGGTGAACAGTAGAATGGGTGTGTGTAGCCTTTGACCGTGTCATGTATGTGCGTGTAACTTGCATGATCGAGGTAACTATTAGCGGCAATACTATGTGTCTCTCGCACATCTTTCCAGTGCTCGCCATCCTCCCCCCCCTCCCCCCCCCCCCCAAGGGGCGGAAATCTGAGGGATAGCCCCGGGCGCCACAAGCTCTAACTACGCCTCTGACATGAAAACATTTTTTTAAACAAGCCCATGTTCGTGAAAAGGATGGGTGCTGCTTTTAAATAAACATCTCATTTGGAAAACATCCAGGAGAGCAGGCACTTTGACCACTGCCTGCTCTCCAAGTGTTGCCAACATGATTCCCAAAGGGCAAGATGTCCAATTCAGGTGTCAGTGACTGATCAATAGTTTGCAACCACAGTTGTGGTCTCTCCCCATTAATAAATAGCTTGACAGTTTGGTATTTGGAGGGGGATGTCCCTTACCTGCCTAGCCCCATTTTCAACATGAAAATGGCAGCAAAAGCCTTTTTACAAAATGGAAAGAATTTTCTCACTCATAAAAGGTCTTTTGTGCATTACAAATAGCCCTTTTGTAGTTGCAAAAGCTGTTTTTTGTGTGAATTCCATGGTTTGCAACTGCCAAAGTTCTTCACACACCTGACTCTTCATGCTTGTCGTTGAGATATAAGTTGATTGGTAGCTCTCAAGTTCAACTCCTGGAAGCCGACAGCAGACTTGCAGTATTCTGAGGTTCAGTAAATCGAATAACATTAAATTGAGTAACAGCAACGTCTGTTATTTACACCACTTAGAAACAGCACAAGTGTGGTCTGATGTGATATGTACAGAAGGACCTTTCTACAATTGTCACTTGACTTAAGGGTATGGGTAAACCGATCAAGGTTGGCACAATACCCTCTCCTTTTGATTTGCCCCAATCTGCACTAGGACTTTACTCTACTTTTGTCTTTTGCTCATATCCCGCTTATATAAGAACCGGTGGAGTGCAAGCATGGTGTTTTTTGTTAGCGTGGTGTCTTGTGGAAACAAAGTGGGGTGATGTATTGTAAAAATAAAGAAATCAAAATAAAGAATCCCATAATGTGGGAAACAAGTGAAGAAAATAAATAATTCACCAAGTTCAATTTTATGTAATGAAGTCAAAACAAATTAGAGTACATGTGGTGCTAATAGCAGTGGCGGCCGGCATGACTCGCGGATGATGGGGTTTGGGTGTGGAGTCGCGGGGAAGAGCTGAAGGTCACGGGGGTGTTGCACTGGGGTGTCGGAATTAAATAAAAAATGAACCTTGAGGCCGGGTCCCTTGTCTCTGCTCCTGCTCTCCTTCCTCCGACTCTGACAGGAACAGGAAGCAGGCAGCCAGGCTCCCTCCCCAAAGCCAGTCACAATGCTGCAATGCAGTGTGGTGATTGGTCTGAGCGCCGTGACATGGCGCTCAGCCAGGGAGTGGAGAGGTGGGCATGTTCTCCATGCAGGCTGTAACGTAGCCTGCATGAAGAATGGGGAAAGTGCACATGACTGGTTCAGGCGGCCCAAGAGGTCCGACCAAACAGTCATTGTGCACTTAGGAGTGGGCAAACCACTCCTCCCCTGTCCTGCTCCGAGAGAAAAGCAGCCGCGCCCACCACAAAGCAGCAGGACATGAAGCATAAAATGATAATAACTCCAAGTTATTATCACTTTATGTTTCTCACTACTTAACCTCTTAGGTGCTGCGCCTATTTCAACGGCCGACGGCACCACTACCTCAGGAGTGCTGCAGTCGGCCGTTGGACGTTCGAACCTCACCTGCGCAATGGAACGTTCAGCACTGGAGCTGGACGTTCCATAGCTGCTAAGAGGTTAAAAGTAGTGGAGCAACGCTCCTCTGCCGTAGCGGAGGAGCCGCCCCTGATTAACAGAGCTAGGGCTAAGTTTCGGGTAAGAGTCGGTATAAGAGTCTTGTGAGGGTACTCTATGGTTTGTGTCATAGTTTTTTTTTAAATAAAGTCCAAAGCCTCCTCAGGTTGTCCACACTTGTCTCATGGTCTGCAATACATGTTGGCCCTCATATGATAATAATGCTGGCAGTAAATTTCAGCTCTGCCAATATTCACTTTCCATCAAGAGTGCGCCCCAGCGGTGTTGCAGTAAAACATTTCCTCATCTTCCCCTGTTCCCTCCCATCCCTTACTAAATGAGGTCCCATCCTCATCACCAAAAATGTAGTAATCTAAGTAATGACCGTCATACAGATTCCTTATGACAAATTTATTCCAGCAGAGGAAATCCTCAACATGCAGCCAGTGCCTTAGTTAAACATTGGAATGTTTATATGTCACAATCGCATTCCACAGAACATTCCCCAGCATCTCAAATGCTACAACCAATGTAAGCTCAATACAGCACTGAGCTCACTGACTGGCACCCCACGGTCCCCCTAAAAAAATACAATTCTGGGCTGTTCCGAGGGGAGCCAGTCCGGGACCTTAGAAAACACCGACTTAATTGACAGGACTATGCCGGTCTTACCTCTTTCCTCACAGCAACCCGAAACCTGGAACACAGCAGGAACAACCCTCTTCCGACCGCCAGAGGAAACGGGACCTTGTTACTTTAATTGGGCTGAGTTCTCGGAAGACCCCGCCCCTGGGACGTCACAGTTTGTGAGACTCCAAAACCTGGAAGAACGGAGGAGGAGGCGGACCCAACGTGAGTAGGAGCAGGAGAGTGCTGAGAAGCTGCGGGACGAGCCAAGGAAGGTCCGACGGAGGAATCCGGAAGAGTCGGGACCCTGCACCAGATGGCAGAGCCAGGAGGCCAATGTTACCATGTTTCACCCAGCCATTCGTCAGGAGACGCGTGGCTCACACAGGTACGGGTGCGAGCCTCGGGGTGGGCAGGGAGGAAGGGATTCAAACTCCCGTAAAACTCACTCCGGCAATACCCACTCACCACCCCTTTCCCTAAGCCTTTTTTGGCATGCGACAACCGTTACCGGTTGCTCGTTTTGTTTGACTAGTTTGTGCACTGTGTGCTCCCTCATACCCCTTCCCTATATATTGACTGCGCAAGTCACCCGACTGAAGCCAAGTCCTTTTCTTTTATTTTATTTGCTTTCCGGACCGGCGGCTGACTCAGGATCACCCTGGAGTGGAGGAAGAAAGGAAGATCCTTTTTGAGAGGACAGGCAACCCCAGACAAAGACCTCGAAGCCACGTTAGTTCCTCTACCCCGCTTACAGGGTCCTACCAGAAGAGACTCCTAACTCCAGGTTTTCTAGCCTACAGACGACACTCAAAACACTTCATAATTTAGTTTCTGTCTGTCAACAGAGGTCCTGCTGTACTTCCATCAGGGGACTACCTTTATTATTTTTATTTCCTAGCAGACCTGTCACTAGGCACAGTTCTACATATCAAGAAATCTTACAACCTATAGAGCCAGCATAGGTAGGGGGAATAGGACCGCAGGCAGCCTCTATTTACAGAAAGGTCACTTTTGGTCCGGGTAGGGGAGCCTTACTTCGGTTTGTTGTTATCATTGCTTGAAATTCTCTCTGCTTTCTTCATATGGTTGGTGACTAAAAGATAGCAACCTCCCACTTGAGTGTACTCGCAACCGCTTCAGTTTCTAGGGCAGGCGGTATTTTAGCTTCTCTGCTGCCCTGGGACAGTGGTGGAGGGATGAGGCTGTTTTGCCTGCCACTTGAGGTACAACTTTGGAGCATATTGAGTGTCATCTCACATAGACAGGTGCAGCTGCCATTTTGGATTGGAGATAGTGCAACACCTTTTCTACAGGTTCCCGGCTTCCCCACACGTTCATAACCCATGTTGCTTCTAGCTATCTCTCATTGGCTGAGGCATTTATACAACGTAGAGACCTGGTAACAGAATTGAGAGGCTGCCCTTCTACTGCTGATCTAAAAAGCATACTGACTGAGACTTTGGCTCCACAAGTAAGAAGAACAGAAAAAGAAAGCATTTTCCTTTCTCTTCATTTTTCACCTGATTCCTAAACGTCATCCTCTGTTGCTTCATCTTCTTGTCCTTCACCTGCATATTTATATTTATAGCTCAGATCATGTGGATTCTGTTCCCAAAGGTAAATATGAAAACATGAAGCACTTGCAGGACTGCTGACTTGTCTTAGGAAAGACCCTGCCCTAACAGCCACTGACTCTCAATGGTGGACTGGTTTGACAATTTGCCAAACCTGCATTCCCTAAACTACCTATGCATCCGATTGTGACGAATCTGATTCATAATGATAGGCATGGCTTAGATAAGGTGGAAATTCCCAAATTCATGTCACATTTCTATCTGCTTGAAACTGCTTATCCTCATCCCATCAGGGTTGATTCTATGCTGGCAAACTTTTGGGGAGATATGCAGTGACTCCATAGGGTCCCTTGCCATCTAATCAAGGAGACTGGAATATGTATGATGCTGTATGTCATACATATGTGGACCTAAATATTTTTTTAAGAGTTGGGACCTATGCTACCTGTAACTTCCAATGCCTAGATAAGGACTTTAGTCATCTCTCCTCTTTGTTGTAGTAAGGTAATAACTGTTCTGAATTATTAGCTCAGATAGAAATTCAGGCCTGTGCTGGCTGCTGGTCTCTCTATCCTTGCTCGCTGCGAGTTGTGGGCTCATGATTGAAAGGTGACAGAAACACAGAAACTAGCCCTTATGAAGCTTATTTACCAGGGATCCAAATTGTTTGGTCATGCTCTGTATAACATTCTTCACAGGGCTTTCAAAGTATGCATACCTTTTTTTCCAAGCACAAGTCTTAACTTCCTGTGAAATTTTCTACTAAAGCTTCTCCCTTTTTTGATGTGGATGCTCCCTCTTTGTTCTGGGAATTGGTAAGCAAATCTTGCTTCTTTTCTAATGTAGGCAATAGACCTTTTCCAAATGGTCATTCCAGATTTCTCACCTTTTGCTGGACTGTATATTTTTTCCTGGCTTTATGAACTCTGGATCTTTCCTCTGCTAACCAGTTGTAAAGTGCATGTGCTCCCATTTTACCTATGGGTAAGTTGGCTTATTCCTGGTTGGCAGATTTAAGTTGCCTGTTAATCCCTAGTTTATCATGTATAATGTGCACCCAGGACCTGGAAGTTAAATATTTGTCACTCGTGGACTCCCCACCCATTATACCACCCACTAAAGTGGCAGTTCAAGCATGCTCCAGGCCTACCCTGTGGAGCCTGACTGTTGCAGTATGAACACTAACAAGATATATGATTACTCCATGAGTTGGGCAGTTGCCCACATGCAAATAATAATCCATCTAAGCATCACTCTTCAAAGAATTGTAGAGGCAAGTGTGTCTCTCTCCTTAGTCCAAACCACTTCAGTGATCCTGACTAGGCTGATGAAGCCTTACTAGTTGGGGTCTGTCTGTAGGATTTTCTGGATTCACAGGAGAGATTTAGTTTCAAACTTGTGGGTTTCAGGAATAATCTGAGATGGATATAGGTTAGAATTCTCACCTTCTCCTCCCACTTTCAAATTCCCAATAACCCAGTGGTCCACAAACAAGGCCAAGAGCCTTGCTCTGAGAAAAAAGCTTTAAAGATCTGTTAGAAAATCTTTAATCCCTTGCTTCAGAGTAGTTTTGAAATTTACTCTTACATCTCCCTAGCGGAGAAGAAAACTGGAAGCAAACATATGATTATCAATCCCCTAACTGTCAACCTTTGGGAAAGGAAGGCTGTGGAACAATGAACGAGAATGGAGACAGACTGTTGGAAGTCTGGACCACAAGGATCTGGTTATAGGAGGGACTCTCCTCCTGCATTGTGATATTCACAAATTAACTTGGGGCTCACCAAATGACAGAGTCAGAAACCAGTTTGACCACCTGATGATATGGGACACCTGGAGATACTCACTACAAGATGTGGACACTGGCAGAAATCACCATCTAGTGAACGCTCTTGTGAAGCTGAAGCTCAGAAAAACAGTATGCAGGGAATCAGGATGACAAAACTTCGATGTGGGAAAATTCAGTGGTGGCTGGTACCCTAAATATTTGGTGGAGCAACCACTGAACAGCAGTGCCTGGTCAAATCCAAAGCTGTCAGTCATGGCTCATTATAAGCAGAGTTTATAATGAACCACGACTGAGAACTGTGATGTTGAGGCTGAAGCTCATGCAAGTCTTACAGTGAATCAGTGGGTTAAGAATAATCGAATAAAAATGTATTTACCCACTGAATGCACTGGCTCGCCTCTGGTCATCCTGCTTCAGTCCCTCAGTGCTGGTCTGTCTGTAGGCTGCAGGAGAGCAATGCCAGAATTGGCTGGAGCGGTGCCTAAATGCTCCCCCACGCACTGGGGGCCTGTGCCTGCTCTCCACCTAACTGTGTTAGACAGCTGGGTGGAGAGGTGTTCAATGTGCATCTCAGGGTGGCTGTCACAAGACAGCCGGCCAAAGTGATATGTGTCCTGTAAGCTGGTGGAGTGAGCACCACTCCCCGGCTGCCAGTCAGCAGCAATGGATCCACACCCAAATGTGACTCAGGCTGGGGAAAGGAAAAGAACTAAAATGGTAACAAATTCATTTTATTACAATTTTATATTTCACCTTTTGCTGTGCAGACAGCAGGGAAGTGATGCTCCTTTGTCCTAATGAAGGGGCTTACACTGGAAAAAAGACAAGATCCCAAGACAGAGAAGGCATTTGTCTTACAAATTAAAAGCAGTTCCAAACTCTTGGCATTCCTGAAGATCAGTCCGAGCCAACTGCAGAAGCAGTCAAGTAGAAATGGGAACAGCCCTCTTCAATATTTGTGAAGAGCAGTGAAACATAGCCTGGGGACCTAGACACAGAAGAGGAAATAATGGATAAGACAAGACACCTTGCAAGCTTGAAGACAGGAGAGTAGCATTAAAGAAACTCATAGATGCCAAATCTCAGGTTTCAGAAGAAGCACATGAAACAGTAAACAGAAGCAAACAGAGCAGCTAAAAGAATGGAAAGGACAGACAGGCATTCTCACAAGGATAGCCTTGCTAGCCAAGCAGAGGAGACAGCCAGCAAAGAAGAAGGAGGGAAGGTCTTCAAGATCACAAAGATAGTGGTAAACCTCAAGGATCCTGACTAAGCAGTTGACCTGCCTTTCTCTCACATGCATATGCAGGTAAATACATCCCACCTCGACATCTATGCAGAGCAAGTGGCCTGAAGATTGACATGGAGAAATAAGAAGTCATGCCACTCAACATCCCAAACCCCTCACCAATCAAGTTGGAAGGATAGGAACTATCCATCACCGAAGAGTTCACCTACCTAGGCAGTACTATCAAACATAATGGAGGCTCAGGCAGTGACATCAAGTGCAGACTTAACAAGGCCAGGAATGTCTTCAGGGTGCTGAACAATGTGTGGCGGTCATCTCAGTATAGCACCAACTCCAAGTTGAGACTTTGCAAGAACTGTGAATGATTCACAATCTTGTATGGTTGCGAATGCTGGCAGATGATGAAAAGCGACATCACCAAATTGTCAGCCTCCCACCGCAGTAACCTGAGAAGAGTCATGAGCATTTTCTTGCC